>NC_064626.1:1223416495-1224041495 GCF_023864275.1 Schistocerca cancellata | reverse complement strand
TCTACACAAGTTGTAAATTTCCTTTCAATACCTGTATTATGCTCTTGATATCTTCAAAATTTCAAAGGCCGTTGACCGGTTAACATCGTTAAAAACTTTCTCTAAATCTATAATTGCTGTATTTGTAAAGTCATAGGGTCAATAGTACCTCTCTGACCCAGAGAGGAACTTCTACCAGTTTCACCATTCTTTTCTATATGTAATTTGTATTTTGCAACAGTGTAGTATTAAACTGTTAGTTCGGCAGCATTCATACCTGTTAACACTAGTCCTCTTTGCAAATGGAATTATTGCATTCGTCCTGACCCCTAAGGGTATTTCGCCCGTTTCACATACTGTACCTTGAGACCCAGATGGAATAGCTGTCATGGGTGGCTCTCCCAAGGATTTCAATATTTTAGCGCGAGCACGTGAAATCTAGGGCCCTTGTTTCGACTTGTATTACTGTCATATTCCTATTGCAGTACCCAATCTCCCGTCTCAGCTACTTCCCTTTCAGTTCCATTGTAGACCTACCTTATACTTTCGTTTCACTTTTCACTTCTGTGCTTTGCACTGACTTGCCATTTAGGCTCTTTATATTCATTCAATAAATGTTTCCCTTGGTCCAGACGTCTATTTGAACTTCGTATAGCTGGTATCTATATTTCCCTTAATTATACGGGCTTCTACATCATTACATTCGTCCTATAATCATTCCTCAGTAGCCATTTTACACCTTCTGTCAGTCTAATTTGTTAGACAACAGTATTGTGTTTGGCGCGCATCGTTGATACGTTTTTATATTTCATACTCTATTAAATTGAATATCTTCTGCGTTATCTAGGGATTTCTAGTAGGCCATGTATTTTTACCTACGTCAGCCTCCACTGCTTACCCCAGTTCATCTTCCATTGCATACTTTCTTCGGTTTCAGTCCAACTGTGCCTAATGATCCGTTTCAAACCGTCAAGAAGCTCATTCCTTCATTTTATCCAGGACTCATCTTAATTTCCAAATGTTTTTTGCCATTTCTTAATTTTTAACCTGCAGCTCATTACAGTTAAATTGTGGTCGAACTCCACATCTGCTCCTGTAAATGTCTCACAAATTAAAATCTGGTTTTGAAATCTGTCTTATCACAAAATAAACAGTTTCAACCTTCTGGTCTCCCAAGGTCTCATCCACATAAAAGTGTCCTTTCATGATTCTTAAATGAAGTGTTAGTGATGATCTAATTATGATATGTGCCAAATTCTACCATCCAGCTTCCTCTTTGATTCCTGTTCCCCAGTCCATGTTATCTTGCTATATTTCTTTCTATGCTTTTTCCTACTACAGTATTCCCGTCACCCATTACAATTAAATTAACCTGTCCTTTCACGATCAGAATAATATCCTTTATCATATACTTTGTCAATGTCTTCAGTATTTACGGAGCTAGGTGGCATGTAAACTTGTACTACTGCAGTGGGTGTTGGATGCGATAAGGTGTTCACTATATCGCTAGTAATAACTTACCTGCTTTCCTATTTCCTTTTTCGTTATTATGCGTACTCCTGGAGTACCCGTATTTGGTTTTGGTTGTTGAGTGGTAACTTACCCGATAAGATGTCTCGTTCTTTCTGACAGCATACTTTACTAATTCTCACTGTATCCAACTTCCACCGACCCACATATCTTTGGGAATTGCCCATCCTACTTATCCGATTGAGAGATGTAGCATTTCAAGCATGGACCAGTAAATTTCCAGAAATGGTTTTGTTTTACTGATGAGGACGTACTGCTGGAAGCTCAAATGTTGGAATGTTTTACCTCCGCAAAATTTTACTGAAAAAGAAGACATCACCATTAATCCATACTGTAGCATAGCAATGCTTCCTCTCGTGGAAAAACAATGGCCATAATTTTCTCATGTTTAGAGGAGAGCAAGGCTATTTTCACTAATGTTAGGTCGGTTCAGTCGAGACTGTTGCTCCGGCAGATACTGAAGTGGCTGCTACCCTCTTCTGGATCCATGGATTAGTCTGTTCTCTTCACAGATGTCCCTCCGTTGATGTTACACTTAACGGTGTGGCTATTTGTATCGTTGAGGCACACTTTGTAGAGATTCGTAAAGGCAATCGGAGAGAGAAGGTCGAGTAAAATCTGACATCAGAGTATATAGATTAAAACTAATCATTAACAATAAAATATTAGGATATTATCTGCTACGATGGGAAAGTGGAGAACTGCTGTTAGGAGCAGAACAAAAGGCAGACACATTACGAAGTTATATATCAGTTGCAAGCGTTGAAGAAGCGTTGTCGCAACTTGTGTAAGAAGAAGACAAGGGGTGTAATGTAGAACACACTACTGATCAGGGCAACAATTGGAGAGACACTGTTAGAGTGATTAACATTAACGAAAATGGATGAAAATCATTAATTGACTTTATCTGGTGTCAGAAGTGTATGAAATAGAGACCTAAAGGTTTCGAAATAAAAGCATTAGCATCACAGTTTATTGATTCGTATCATTATCTAATAGCGAAGAACAATATTTGAAAGAATGAAGGAAAAAGTACATACATAGAACTGACACGGACCAGCAGACATTGGATATACTTTTCACGAACTTTGTACCTCAGTGAAGTGGAGCTAAATATTTCAACTTGAGGAACAAAACCCGGTCACATTTAGAGTAGAATATTCCAAAAAATGTCTTCATCAGATCAAGATCTATATTTGGTACTAGTCTGATTCGTAGATCCCCGTTCTCCTAACAACTCTTACTTGGTTTCTAACATCATTTTCCCACAATATTTTGCAGTCTAATAAATCCTAAAGCTAAATAGCTAGCAGAAGAAACGCATCTTCTGAAATCTTTTGTGCTGGGTAATTTATGTTTGAAAGGCAGATTGACCGAACGTGAAAAGTGTCTGACTCGTCAATATGACATTTGTTTCTTCTGATACACTAAGAATTATTGTCCTTGTGCTCTTCAAAACTGCAGAATAAATCTTAAACGATTCGTATTACAGGGAAGACTGACACGGTACCGACGAGCCAAATTATTTATTCTTAATAGTGAAATTCTTGTGATGCAGAGCATACGGTGTGAAAATATCATGAGATCCGAAATACTTCAGTGATGGCACCACTTGACTCTCAGCTGATTGTTGATGTTCGAAGCTTCTAGAAAATTCCAGAATGAGATTTTCACTCTGCAGCGGATATGAAACTTCCTGGCAGATTAAAACTGTGTGCCCGACCGAGATTGGATATTCTAGAAAGTAAAATCCATCTGAAGATATCGAGCTGTTTTGTAGATAAAGTATTGCGAAGTTGTTTGGTTAAAGAATTCATATCCAAAAGACAGGAATTGGCAATTGTTTTAAATCTATGACCATCTAAGTTTCCTTTTACTTTTTCCCTACATTTCTACCATTTAGCTAATTTTCCATGTGTTTCACATTGATTCTTTACCAGATGTTCAGTTTTACAATCGCTGTTTGAGGATGACATTTCCTTAATTCATTACTAATTTACCATCTTTCCTTAATTCTTGGAAATATTTGTCATACAGTAGAAATAGATTTGAGATACCGATGCGTGAACCTCGTAAAGGTATACACGACACTTGAGATTTAACTACATTGTGTCAAACTGCCATACACTTAGTATCTTACAGGAATAATGACAAGCCGTATATGTTGAAGATGGCTAACAGAAGTCAGAATTGGTAAGAGATAAACGGTAATATAGTACTGTATCGTGGATGGTATTTTGATAAAATATTTTATCACCGTGGATAGTTGTCTGTTCTCAGGGACGGTATATCCGATAATACTGATGCATTTATTTTTCCTGAGGTTTGTTGTCATTTGGTCTTGTTTTTCTTTCGGTTTCTCGTTTCTAGTACGTAACATTCCTTAGATAATTTTAACTTAAATAGGTTTTGGGGAAGAGTAGAATAACATACATACATACATAGGTACAAGGAAACAAGCGTAGTGTAAACAGAAGACATTCACAAAATAATTACAAACAAAGGTTTGGTAGCTTAATCAGTATATTTATTACATTAATTTCCAGCGACATTACATTGGAAAGATAGTCCAGTTACAATTTTTTGGGCACTTTACGGTTTGTTTGCTGCAAAAAATGCATCAGAGGATTTGGACGATAAGGTATTTCCCTCGAAAATTATGAAGTTTCTATGATAAAGTACCTCGTTTTTTATTTTAGAAAAGACCTTTGATTCCAAGTCAAATGAGATGTAAGGAAAGAATGAATTACTTCAGCTATTCATGGTCATCTGTGGGGTGAATGCAACCCGTATCGGAAACTTTAATAATCTCCGTTGGGTCGTTAGCTCCCAGATTCCATTATTTTTAATGCATTAATCTAACTCTCTGAAACGACCTCTCTCGACAAAGACTTCTATTAGTACGTCAGAGATTTACAGCTACTCGTCGATTTCTTCAGACATCGCCTTTTCCTTTAGGCTTCACATTATTTTTCTCAGTTTACTGTGTCTTCCTAATTACCATTTGGCAGTTAGTTCCCTCTGAAATGTAACGGTAAACTCTAAAGAGACATTATTCCCGTCTTTTCCTGTGTAAGTGTGTATCCTTTGCGAACTCAGGTGCACACTTGGGAGAAAATTGTCTAAAGTTGAGGACAATTAGTCAAGCAAAAGGAGAGATTCCGAACCATGTTTTCAACTGTTTATCTGTTAAGGGTGATTCAGGAGCGCTGCCCCACGTAACTGTTTCACATCTGCAAATATGATTATCATATTAGTGTCAGTAGCGTTGATAGACGACTAAAACGGCTAAAATTAAACAAGTTTCCGTTGCCCTTTGCCATTCCTGTCGGAATTTGTACAATATACACATGTGTGTTAGCTGCCATTTTAACCATGAGACATAGACATCCCTTGAACAAAAATCGGTGGTCAGTGATTGCAAACATGCACAGGTCACACCCTTCTAGATGAAGGGCAGTAGAAGATATCTATGGAACTATTGTCCAAAATGGCTGCTGCCCGTATGTTGTAGAATCGTAGAACATAGTCCTGCTCAAAACGTGTGGATTCGGGAAATAAAGTAAATATGAAACCCAGTTTGCACTTTTCTCACATGATATCCTGGATATCAGATGATTTCATTATTTCTTGACTTCAGAAAAAGTTTGATTCAGTTAGACACCAACACTTATTAAGTCAAGTATGATCATATGGGACACCAAATAAAAGTTGGTAAGAAAGACACAGCATGTTATCTTGGATGGAGATTCGTTGTCACAAGTGGAAACAAATTCAGCCGTTCCCACTGAAGTGTTTTGGGATCATTGCTGATCGAATAGTATAGAAGCGAAATGGCAGACCGCATGTTATCCTGTAATGAATGATAGAGTACTGACTCGAAAAAACACACAAAATTTGGTCAGTTCACAAGATTTGAAGGTATATTAAAACTGGCAAGTTGTTTTCAATTTCATGATATGTAAAACTGTGCACATCATAAAAGAAAAGTAGGATCCTTTGACTGCATCCTCAAGGAGTCACTACTAGATTCAACTCATATAAACCTTTATGTATGAAATTTTAAGTTCAGTCCTGGGAAGGGCAGCTAGCAGACTTCGATTCGTTGGTAGAGCATTGGGAAAATGCAATTAGTCTACGAAATAGACGGCTTACAAACCCTTGCGTCAGCGTATAGTTTAATTGTGTGGGATCCATACGGAATCGGATTAACAGAGCATGTTTAACTTATACTAGGAAAGGCAACAAAATCCACTGCGCCGCTCCTGAAAATTCAGAGCTGGCAGACTCTTGAAGATAGACGGTAACTGCCCCATGAAAGCATAATTACAAAGGTTAGTAAGTCAGCATCATTTGAAGACTCCTGATACATTCTTCAGCTCCCTACATATGACTCCCGTTGCAACCAAAAAGACTACGTTACACTAATTAGAGAGCACAGATGCATTTAAGCTGTCATTCCATCCGCACTCTGTTCGCTATTAGAGCGGGATAACTTCCTAACATGTGTAACACTGCAGAGTATGTTCTGCCTTTGACTTCCAAGTAGTATACACGGTATATGTGTAGAGATCGATGCAGAAGAACTGATTCTTCCGTCACTGCTTGGTAGTTATTCTGGAGCATTCACAGTTTCGTGCAGTGTGTCAATCTGAGATGGGGAATCAAGTCCGGAAGAAGCCGAGTCGTGAATGTACAAGCGAAAAGCCTTAGTCCGGTGCTGGACTCAGGCTAAGGGCTCCACCTTCCGAACCCCGACCATGACGTACAGAATTCCCCCCTGGATACTCTCCACCTCACAGAATTTCCTCTGTAGATGGACTTGTGACGGCACCCGTAACTTGATGTCAGAGAAAAAAAAACCCTAAGTCTACGGCACAATAATAATAATAATAATAATAATAATTTCATACACCCGCACAAGTTTCACTAGCTGCTACATTTGCAACAGCTGCCCAAAATTTCGTTACAGAGCTCCAATTGCAGGCATGACATTGTCGCTCAAAGTGCTGTAATACTCGTTCTAATATACGTGGTGTCTATTGAACGGAGTCGCAGGCAGCGAGACTGCCTGCCAGGATAATCTCTTCAGTCTCGTCAGGATATTCGTGCACAAGATTTTTGACATTGTATGAGGTCCATGATTAAGGAATTTGTTACTAGCGCCCTTGAGCAGATGTAATTGCAATGGATTGCTCACGCGCTGCCTGCGATATGTAGGCTATAAGAGAATCTCATACCAAAGAACAGCGCTGGCTGCAGTAGGAACTGTGTAGCAGTAGGAGTAAGTAGTAGCTAGCAGTCTGGTGTATGGAGTTGGCTGCGCCGGTCGTGGGGAGCGATGGCGGTCCCTGAGCGATGTAGTATAAGGTAAAAGCAGCGTCGCGCAGATGTACTATTGTCATATCAAGTCCCATGTAAACGTTTTTTTTTAAAAAATCTCTTGATAATAATCTTTCTCATAAAAAGTAGCTTTTGACAGTCATTCATCTCAGTTTAAAGAATTTACTAATTTCTCCAATCGATGGCCATCCCGATTATTGTAAAGAAAAATCAGTTGTTTCTTTTTATACATGACAAATCTATCGGCCAGCATTGCACTGGGCTATGCCACAAAAATTTCTTATAGGAGCAGATATATCTACGTTATTCGGTGACTTCATTGACGCAAGATTTTTCAATGTAGTCAGATTGAATTTTCAGGGCCATGACGCAGCACTGCTGACGTCAAAAAATTTACCACTTTAGATTCACCATCAGTTACTTATTGAAACGTTATACATGAATCACATTTTTTATTAGGATGTCAGTCACATTGCATTATTGGTAGGTTACGGAATTTATTTGTTGGGAGGTTACACTCGAATGATGATGATGATGATGTTTGGTTTGTGGGGCGCCCAACTGCTTGGTTATCAGCGCCCGTACAATTTCCCAACCTTTGCTCAGTCCAATTTCACCACTTTCCTGGATGATGATGAAATGATGAGGACAACACAAACACCCAGTCATCTCGAAGCAGGTGAAAATCCCTGACCCCGCCGGGAATCGAACCCGGGACCCCGTGGTTACACTCGAATGTGAATGCTATACATAATCATATTTTTCAACTGTTGGAAGGTTACACTAAATGTGAATGATATATAATTAATTTATTTCATCTGTGGGAGGTTACAACATGGAGGAACAATAAGAAGTGCTGTGAGATCTGGTGACCGTGCTGCCTACGAAAAACGGCCTCCTCTGCCTATGCACTTTTCACACGAAATGTGTTAAGCCAGTTTTTCACGAAACCCCCAGTCCACACCGAGGTGAGGCTCCAAAATGTCGGTAACGTATCCGCTGGCGAATATCAGAGTACGTCAGGATTTCCTGCCCTACAACCTTAGCAACTACGTTACCTGTACATGCAGATCACTGTCAGAGATGCCAGAAAGATTTTCGCTTATAACTTTCGAACCGGTCGTCTCCGTATCACCTCAGATTGACACGTTTATGCTCCTTCGTGATACAAAATAGTTTGTAACAACGCTACGGAATCACCCCGTAGTTACGAAATCAGCTCTAGCGTAGGTTTCCGCAGCCTTTGTCACCTTTGATAAAACGTTTTTGGTTATGGTAACGTGTTAAATGAGAAAATATTCGCTACCGTGACCACTATATGTAAGTGGCCATAAAGTTGGTCTACAAACAACACGACGACGCAGTTTATTGGAATCCTCTATGTGACATAAAACACGTCTCCATCAGCGTTCGCCACAGCAATTTGACGACCATCTTCGATGCGACCCAACATTTGCTACTCTAAGGCGTGAAGGAACGCACTGTTCTTCTTTGAATCGTGTCTTCATCCTCTTTCAGTACTAGTCACAGACTGACGAGTACCCTTAAATTGAAACAACAGGGATTTCGCCCTGAGCTGCACCGATCTATTTTCACCAAGAAACACTGCTGAAAGAGTTTAATAAAATGACATACTTATTATCATTATACACTCCTGGAAATGGAAAAAAGAACACATTGACACCGGTGTGTCAGACCCACCATACTTGCTCCGGACACTGTGAGAGGGCTGTACAACTAATGATCACACGCACGGCACAGCGGACACACCAGGAACCGCGGTGTTGGCCGTCGAATGGCGCTTGCTGCGCAGCATTTGTGCACCGCCGCCGTCAGTGTCAGCCAGTTTGCCGTGGCATACGGAGCTCCATCGCAGTCTTTAACACTGGTAGCATGCCGCGACAGCGTGGACGTGAACCGTATGTGCAGTTGACGGACTTTGAGCGAGGGCGTATAGTGGGCATGCGGGAGGCCGGGTGGACGTACCGCCGAATTGCTCAACACGTGGGGCGTGAGGTCTCCACAGTACATCGATGTTGTCGCCAGTGGTCGGCGGAAGGTGCACGTGCCCGTCGACCTGGGACCCGACCGCAGCGACGCACGGATGCACGCCAAGACCGTAGGATCCTACGCAGTGCCGTAGGGGACCGCACCGCCACTTCCCAGCAAATTAGGGACACTGTTGGTCCTGGGGTATCGGCGAGGACCATTCGCAACCGTCTCCATGAAGCTGGGCTACGGTCCCGCACACCGTTAGGCCGTCTTCCGCTCACGCCCCAACATCGTGCAGCCCGCCTCCAGTGGTGTCGCGACAGGCGTGAATGGAGGGACGAATGAAGACGTGTCGTCTTCAGCGATGAGAGTCGCTTCTGCCTTGGTGCCAATGATGGTCGTATGCGTGTTTGGCGCCGTGCAGGTGAGCGCCACAATCAGGACTGCATACGACCGAGGCACACAGGGCCAACACCCGGCATCATGGTGTGGGGAGCGATCTCCTACGCTGGCCGTACACCACTGGTGATCGTCGAGGGGACACTGAATAGTGCACGGTACATCCAAACCGTCATCGAACCCATCGTTCTACCATTCCTAGACCGGCAAGGGAACTTGCTGTTCCAACAGGACAATGCACGTCCGCATGTATCCCGTGCCACCCAACGTGCTCTAGAAGGTGTAAGTCAACTACCCTGGCCAGCAAGATCTCCGGATCTGTCCCCCATTGAGCATGTTTGGAACTGGATGAAGCGTCGTCTGACGCGGTCTGCACGTCCAGCACGAACGCTGGTCCAACTGAGGCGCCAGGTGGAAATGGCATGGCAAGCCGTTCCACAGGACTACATCCAGCATCTCTACGATCGTCTCCATGGGAGAATAGCAGCCTGCATTGCTGCGAAAGGTGGATATACACTGTACTAGTGCCGACATTGTGCATGCTCTGTTGCCTGTGTCTATGTGCCTGTGGTTCTGTCAGTGTGATCATGTGATGTATCTGACCCCAGGAATGTGTCAATAAAGTTTTCCCTTCCTGGGACAATGAATTCACGGTGTTCTTATTTCAATTTCCAGGAGTGTATTTCTTGTGGAAACAAATCAACGAGCGGGGTTGACTAGCCATCCTTCCTGCCTAAGTGGAACTACAATGCTGCCTATCTGTAAGCGGCTTAATTGCACTGATTAAAAGTAAATAGAAAATTATTTTGACACATCTAAAACTGGAATATCAGTTTACTTCAACCAACAACTAGTTACGTAAACATTCTCATAATTGGTTGAAAGTGACTGAGTCATTAGAGCTGACAATGGGGGGAAATCGTCACCATGTACCGTGAATCATAATTCTGTGACGTAGCGCAATCAAAATTATTCGTTCAGTATAGCCATAGTGCAGCTTTCCTATGACAGTGACTCAGAAGTTGTGGGGCGCCACTTAAAAAAAAATCTATCGTATACCTCTTTCTTCGGGTGACAAGTCATCATCAAATACCAAAAGACAGACTACTGTAGCAGCTGGAATTAGTATGGTCTTAGGTGCAGATCCATAGTGGAATGTGGGGTCAAGTGGCTACTCTAGGGGAAATCAAGTTTTCACCAAACCATGGTCTCCATAAGAACCTGCTATTGTCGCTTTTTGAAGCTACGTATTATGAAATATCGCTCCAAATATTTTAAGTGAGAAACAAAATAATACATAGGTACTATATGTTTTTATGATGCTTTACATAGTGTCCATTTTTCCCTACCTAAGGTTGTAATTTGGCCAGTGAAATCGAAAAGGGACCAATTTTCTAGATATCTTTATATTCTAGTACCTGATCTGATTCAGGTATCAGGCCAAATGTAATTGAACAGGAACAGTTTTAAATAGTATAAACTAATTACCTAAAAATCATCACAGACACGTAGTACGACAGACTATACACTGGTGTATTAAAGGGTTTAGGTGTCAGTCTGGTCTGTATATTGTGCGTGTTATTTGGAAGTAGGTACGTCTTATCTGGGTAAACAATCTAGCAGACTTTACCGAGATGCCGTGAGGTCACTTTTCCCGATCGGACACAATGTCCGCATTAATGGTTCACAGAAGACACTATCAGATCAAAATAAACAACAAGGTACTACATTTGCAGGCCAAAAAAGGTCGTTTAAGCATTGCTATTGCAAAAAAGTGTTACTCTTAGTACAAGTGAGGTAACAAGAATAATGTAAATGACATCAGACGACTGAGTATCAGATTAGTTTTCACTGATTAATAAAGGGACAAACTTCCTGCGTCATATTCGGTGACAACAATGAGAACGTGTATTGGAACTAGTTTGACCACTTCTCGGCAGGCAGCAGCACTGTTAGAGGCAAGAAATACGTAATGACCAGTTTTCCAGTCCTGCCTTCTTTAATCCTCTGCCCCTATTGGGTATCAAATATAATAAGTTTATATCGCAATAAAAAATTATCCGTGAAGATTTTTTTTAAGGGGAGAAAACGCTTAGACAGTTGTTAACGACTGCAGTGGAAAAAATACGGTTACTGATGTCAGTAATTACATATCACTCCTACTATTTCGTAGTAAACTAGGCGACTTGCAAATAAATATAGGGTTATATTTGTCCAAATGTTTGCTGTGTAATAGAAGTATGAGGGCTGAACACAGTGCAGCGTCCTAGAAATGCGTCGCAGAGCCACGAGGATCCGAAATTAGGCGCATCTGGAGCAGACGTCGCGTCGGTGGCATTTGATCAGGATCACTGCAATGGGAAGGGACTGCCGGTCGTCCGAAATGGGAGGTACTTGGCTGGCGTGCCCATCGTTTGCATATCTGAGGAGCTGTCGGCTATTGCGGTCCCTGTCGCAATGGCTCATGCAGATTGGCTGTGCAATCTAGCTTGCTGGCGGTTTCCCCCCAGGGCAGACCCCCAGTTGCTGAAGTTGCAGTCCGAGCGCTCGCAGAATCAAGTGATGCTCAGCAGAGCGTGGTACATTTTGTGCAACTGGAATTTGGTTTCATTTTTTGTCGGCTTACTAGTACGTATGAGCTGGCGATGTAGTCAACCCGGCGGAGAGGTTTATTGCATGCTCCATACTGAACATTTTCGTAAATCGGAATCTACGAGGGCAGTTCAATAAGTAATGCAATACATTTTTTTTCTCGGCCAATTTTGGTTGAAAAAACCGGAAATTTCTTGTGGAATATTTTCAAACATTCCCGCTTCGTCTCGTATAGTTTCATTGACTTCCGACAGGTGGCAGCGCTGTACGGAGCTGTTAAAATGGCGTCTGTAATGGATGTGCGTTGCAAACAACGGTCAGTGATCGAGTTTCTTTTGGCGGAAAACCAGGACATCTCAGATATTCATAGGCGCTTGCAGAATGTCTACGGTGATCTGGCAGTGGACAAAAGCACGGTGAGTCGTTGGGCAAAGCGTGTGTCATCATCGCCGCAAGGTCAAGCAAGACTGTCTGATCTCCCGCGTGCGGGCCGGCCGTGCACATCTGTGACTCCTGCAATGGCGGAGGGTGCGAACACACTCGTTCGATGTCCTTCCCCATGGTCAAACGATCAACTCTGAAGTGTATTGTGCTACTCTTCAGAAATTGAAGAAACGACTTCAGCGTGTTCGTAGACACAAAAATCTGAACGAACTTCTCCTTCTTCATGACAACGCACGACCTCACACAAGTCTTCGCACCCGAGAGGAGCTCACAAAACTTCAGTGGACTGTTCTTCCTCATGCACCCTACAGCCCCGATCTTGCACCGTCGGATTTCCATATGTTTGGCTCAATGAAGGACGCAATCCGTGGGAGGCACTACGCGGATGGTGAAGAAATTATTGATGCAGTACGACGTTGGCTCCGACATCGACCAGTGGAATGGTACCGTGCAGGCATACAGGCCCTCATTTCAAGGTGGCGTAAGGCCGTAGCATTGAATGGAGATTACGTTGAAAAATAGTATTGTGTAGCTAAAAGATTGGGGAATAACCTGGTGTATTTCAATGCTGAATAAAACAACCCCTGTTTCAGAAAAAAATGTGTTGCATTACTTATTGAACTGCCCTCGTATGTATTCAACTTAAATTTGGATTCACAGACCACATGATATTCATCTAAGAAAGAACGGCAGAAATGTGTTGGCAGCTTCTTATGGAACTCACAAAAGAACACCCCATCATCTTGCACATACTGTGAAGTCTATGATCTCCTGGGAAATCGATTTAAAGACTCAGCTATCCTGTGTTACCCCTTCCCTGTTAGCTGACAAAGGAATCTGTCCACTGACGTTGAATATATCACAACATTTCTCTTTGTGGAAGTGTTTCAATAGTCGTAATTAACTATTGAAAGAAACAAAGGGGCAAGAGGAAACCTACAAGCAAGAAATACATAGCAATTTAAAAAAAAATTCTAAGTACATTGTTCGTCTACATCTGAATAAATGCGACATAGTCTTATTGCACAATAAGAGCGTGATAAACACACAATTGTGGATTACTTGGCAGGCAGCCGTTTTCCTGTAGGAAAATAAAAACTCACTGAAAATCTATAAAACGCAAATGATATATTTTCCGGTCCGTACCCTATTTCTAGAACTTAAACGAACCTCTCCATGCACATAACTAGAAAGAAGATGATCAGCCATGGGAGCTGTGTATCGCAAACCCAGAAGCAGCGCGACGAATATTACCACGTCAGCATTGAAGAAATCGTGGTTCCCGATGCTCACAATTCAAGCGGCGTAATCAGTCAACTAAAAACGACCGAAGTAGTTACAAGCATACAAACACTAAGAATCCTAACACTGAACTAAACTTGTGCAAGAGAGCTGGTAGTAAGGTGATGGAACCAAGCACGTCTATATCTGTATTAATAATGAAACGGTAAAGCCGTCCTGTCTGTCTGAACCCACAAATCTCCAAAAATACTAGACGAATTTTTATGGGGTTCTCACGGCTAACTTTAGCGTACATTGGGGTAACGTACAGGTTTTATTTCTTAAGGATCGAATCACGGAAAAGCACATCGCATTTAAAAATTTATCTAAAACCGCCAAGTATGTCTGTTTACCTATTTGAATATGCTTATGTCGAAAAATTCTAAATTATTTCTCATGGGGTTTTTCATCGGTAACTTGACCGTAGGTTGGGCCAAAAAGATAGGCTTTCTTCATCAAAATTATACCATACAAGAAATATTTATCCTAATTTAAGATTTTATCTAAAATCGTCCGCTCAGCTTAGTGGTTCTAATGATTAATCATTACGGCTTGGTTCACTAAGGAACCAAAAGAGGGTGCTGTTAGTTCCATAATCCATCAAAGAACCAACAGATGGTACTGTTAGTTTCATAGCACACCAAAGAACCAATAAATGGCAATGTTAGTATTATTTAACACAATGATAAACGTGTTTTCGGAAATTAACGTCAGTGACAGAATAAAGCACTGCAGTCTTATTTTTATGAATAAAAACTGCCAGCGAATATAATGAAGCACGATAGATTGGCTTACTAATTTCGCTTTTTGTAATAAAAACTTAATAACATTGCTTTGCTTCTTTCGATAGGATTTATTTGTAATTCTTGACAGCAAAAACGAGTTTATCAAGTTTGGTTTGTGATTTTGGTGACTATACATTACATCTTTCTTAAAAAAAAATAGCTAGAAAACATATGAGTCTTCCCGCATACACCAGAACGGTTAACTTAATGGTGTCAAGAATCCAGTGAAGGTCTTGAGGCAAGACTTGCTGCGGCTTGAGAACATCAGGCTTTACCTCGCTCTTTGGTAACTTCTAAAAGCGAAGCAAGGCGTAACTTTGACAAAGAGCACCTTTTATTATCTCGCTCATCCGGACCCTTCAGACTCTGAGGCTCCAAGTTACTTCTTTTCAACATATCGTCATGGAAAAAGAAATTTCGACGGGATGTGGTGCAGGCGTGCTAGTTTTTATAGCCTGATTCCCGCCTTTTCCTAATTTCTTACCATTCTTCTTTGAAACTGGACCATTCCTAATGAGCTTATATTATGTCATGGGCATAAACAAATACAAGTCTAGATGCTGGACTTGGCAAGCATGGATCTTAGTGTCAGCTGCTTTTCTCGCTACCATCTCGATGCGGCTCTCATCCACATTAGTAAAGCAAACGACCTCTTATTTCCTGTCCCCAATCATACTACTTGAAACGTTGTACACAAAGAAACTTTCTAAATAAAAAATAAACTCCACGACTACAAAATCTCGGGCACAGCTATAAATAAATATCCGGGAAATCCCTGGTTTCTCAGCTAGTGTTGAGTAAATATGGCAACATGGCGGCAACTTCTGCAGTACTGTCAGTAACCAAGTGGGAACCTCTAAAATCTGTCGCCAGATGGGGACTCGAGAAGTCTCTCTCTCTCTCTCTCTCTCTCTCTCTCTCTCTCTGTGTGTGTGTGTGTGTGTGTGTGTGTGTGTGTGTGTGTGTGTGTGTGGTTTCGTAAACTTCGACGTAACACAGCAGCGTGCCTCCTCCGAGGATAAAATGTCCCTACCGCCAGCTTTGCCGAGGTCGACGGTGAAGGCGGTTTCTGAGGCTACCGACGTTTAAAGCTTCACTGCCACCTGGAGTTTAGATAGGTTAACCTATTGTGGTGTCAGGTAACTGGACTAGAGCGAAACTAGAATTCCTTTGCAACAGAAAGTTTGAGTCGAAATTTCACGTGGTGACACCAAGGTTTGTTAATTTTCTTCATCTCGTTTTGTAAATTTAATTGACCGGTGGTTGTGAAAAATTATCCCCCTTCAAAATTTAATGGTCCTCTACCTAGGCAACCCATCCGAGGTTTCCGAAGGGTGGAAAGAATTGCTACGAATCAATAAACTGGATAATTAATTTTAATGAATCGTGGATGAATGAAACCAAAGCCCAAATATTACTGTTATCAAAATCGTGATTAATTTTACTGTAAGAATCTGTGACTGGAAACATGATTGTTATGGAACTCAACACTCACTCTTTGTATGGGATTGGACTGCACAGATTCTGTCTCTCCTCCGTATAAGGGTTAGGTGTCTCTGAAAAGGCTCGGAGCTACAGTCCGCAATGATAAACGTTACAATTGGTACATCACAATGACCTTGGTCCTTTCCTACGCTTTTATTATATTTCAGTCGAAAGGAACATTTTATTCATCTACATCTACATCTACATGACTACTCTGCAATTCACATTTAAGTGCTTGGCAGAGGGTTCGTCGAACCACTATCATACTATCTCTCTACCATTCCACTCCCGAACAGCGCGCGGGAAAAACGAACACCTAAAGCTTTCTGTTCGAGTTCTGATTTCTCTTATTTTATTTTGATGATCATTCCTACCTATGTAGGTTGGGCTCAACAAAATATTTTCGCACTCGGAAGAGAAAGTTGGTGACTGAAATTTCGTAAATAGATCTCGCCGCGACGAAAAACGTCTTTGCTGTAATGACTTCTATCCCAATTCGCGTCTCATATCTGCCACACTCTCTCCCCTACTACGTGATCATACAAAACGAGCTGCCTTTTTTGCACCCTTTCGATGTCCTCCGTCAATCCCACCTGGTAAGGATCCCACACCGCGCAGCAATATTCTAACAGAGGACGAACGAGTGTAGTGTAAGCTGTCTCTTTAATGGACTTGTTGCATCTTCTAAATGTCCTGCCAATGAAAGGCAACCTTTGGCTCGCCTTCCCCACAATATTATCTATGTGGTCTTTCCAACTGAAGTTGTTCGTAATTTTAACACCCAGGTACTTAGTTGAATTGACAGCCTTGAGAATTGTACTATTTATCGAGCAATCGAATTCCAACGGACTTCTTTTGGAACTCATGTGGATCACCTATTTAGCGTCAACTGCCACCTGCCACACCATACAGCAATCTTTTCTAAATCGCTTTGCAACTGATACTGGTCTTCGGATGACCTTACTAGACGGTAAATTACAGCATCATCTGCGAACAACCTAAGAGAATTGCTGAGATTGTCACCGAGGTCATTCATATAGATCAGGAACAGCAGAGGTCGCAGGACGCTTCCCTGGGGAACACCTGATATCACTTCAGTTTTACTCGATGATTTGCCGTCTATTACTACGAACTGCGACCTTCCTCACAGGAAATCACGAATCCAGTCGCACAACTGAGACGATACCCCATAGGACCCCAGCTTGATTAGACGTCGCTTGTGAGGAACGTTGTCAAAAGCTTTCCGGAAATCTAGAAATACGGAATCAACTTGAGATCCCCTGTCGATAGCGGCCATTACTTCGAGCGAACAAGAGAGATAGCTGCGTTGCACAAGAGCGATGTTTTCTGAAACCATGCTGATTACGTATCAATAGATAGTTCCCTTCGAGGTGATTCATAATGTTTGAATACAGTATATGCTCCAAACCCCTACTGCAAACCGACGTCAGTGATATAGGTCTGTAGATCGATTGATTATTCCTACTACCCTTCTTAAACACTGGTGCGACCTGAACAATTTTCGAATCTGTAGGTACAGATCTATCGGTGAGCGAGCGGTTGTATATGAGTGCTAATTAGGGAGCTATTGTATCAGCGTAATCTGAAAGGAACCTAATCGGTATACAATCTGGACCTGAAGACTTGCCCGTATGAAGCGATTTAAGTTGCTTCGCAACCCCTAAGGTATCTACTTCTAAGAAACTCGTGCTAGCACCTGTTCGTGTTTCAAATTCTGTAATATTCCATTCATCTTTCCTGGCGAAGGAATTTCGGAAAACTGCGTTCAATAACTCCGCTTTAGCGGCACAGTCGTCGGTAACAGTACCATCGGCACTGCGCAGCGAAGGTATTGACTGCGTCTTGCCGCTTGTGTACTTTACATACGACCAGAATTTCTTCGGATTTCCTACCAAATTTCGAGACAATGTTTCGTTGGGGAACCTATTAAAAGCATCTCCCATTGAAGTCCGTGCCAAATTTTGCGCGTCTGTAAATTTTAGCCAATCTTCGGGATTTCGCGTTCTTCTGAACTACGCATGCTTTTCCCGTTGCCTGTGCAACAGAGTTCGGACCTGTTTTGTGTACCATGGGGGATCAGTTCCATCTCTTACCAATTTATGAGGTATGAATCTCGCAATTGCTGTTGCTGTTGCTGTTCTTTTTCAAGATGATAGTAAATGAACAGTATGAGCATCTTCGGGCGGTTCTTCTCCCGATGGAGATATTAAAAGATAGGAAAATTATTTTCATCTATCACATAAATATGTTGTTGTTGTTGTTATGGTCTTCAGTCCCGAGACTGGTTTGATGCAGCTCTCCATGCTACTCTATCCTGTGCAAGCTTCTTCATCTCCCAGTACCTACTGCAACCTACATGCTTCTGAATCTGCTTAGTGTATTCATCTCTTGGTCTCCCCCTACGATTTTTACCCTCCACGCTGCCCTCCAATACTAAATTGGTGATCCCTTGATGCCTCAGAACATGTCCTACCAACCGATCCCTTCTTCTGGTCAAGTTGTGCCACAAACTTCTCTTCTCACCAATCCTATTCAATACTTCCTCATTAGTTATATGATCTACCCATCTAATCTTCAGCATTCTTCTGTAGCATCACATTTCGAAAGCTTCTATTCTCTTTTTGTCCAAACTATTTACCGTCCATGTTTCACTTCCATACATGGCTACACTCCATACAAATACTTTCAGAAATGACTTCCTGACACTTAAATCTATACTCGAAGTTAACAAAATTCTCTTCTTCAGAAACGCTTTCCTTGCCATTGCCAGTCTACATTTTATATCCTCTCTACTTCGACCATCATCAGTTATTTTGCTCCCCAAATAGCAAAACTCCTTTACTACTTTAAGTGTCTCATTTCCTAATCTAATTCCCTCAGCATCACCCGACTTAATTCGACTACATTCCATTATCCTCGTTTTGCTTTTGTTGATGTTCATCTTATATCCTCCCTTCAAGACACCATCCATTCCATTCAACTGCTCTTCCAAGTCCTTTGCTGTCTCTGACAGAATTACAATGTCATCGGCGAACCTCAACGTATTTATTTCTTCTCCATGGATTTTAATACCTACTCCGAATTTTTCTTTTGTTTCCTTTACTGCTTGCTCAATATACAGATTGAATACCATCGGGGAGAGGCTACAACCCTGTCTTACTCCCTTCTTAACCACTGCTTCCCTTTCATGTCCCTCGACTCTTATAACTGCCATCTGGTTTCTGTACAAATTGTAAATAGCCTTTCGCTCCCTGTATTTTACCCCTGCCACCTTTAGAATTTGAAAGAGAGTATTCCAGTCAACATTGTCAAAAGCTTTCTCTAAGTCTACAAATGCTAGAAACGTAGGTTTGACTTTCCTTAATCTTTCTTCTAAGATAAGTCGTAAGGTCAGTATTGCCTCACGTGTTCCAACATTTCTACGGAATCCAAACTGATCTTCCCCGAGGTCGGCTTCTACCAGTTTTTCCATTCGTCTGTAAAGAATTCGTGTTAGTATTTTGCAGCTGTGGCTTATTAAACTGATTGTTCGGTAATTTTCACATCTGTCAACACCTGCTTTCTTTGGGATTGGAATTATTATATTCTTCTTGAAGTCTGAGGGTATTTCGCCTGTTTCATACATCTTGCTCACCAGATGGTAGAGTTTTGTCAGGACTGGCTCTCCCAAGGCCATCAGTAGTTCCAATGGAATGTTGTCTACTCCGGGGGCCTTGTTTCGACTCAGGTCTTTCAGTGCTCTGTCAAACTCTTCACGCAGTATCGTATCTCCCATTTCGTCTTCATCTATATCCTCTTCCATTTCCTTTCCCCCCCCCATGAACCATGGACCTTGCCGTTGGTGGGGAGGCTTGCGTGCCTCAGCGATACATAAATATTCCCAGTATTAAATCGTCGTATTCTTTGAGACGTTTCACGCCGTACACTCCAAAGATCACCAGTCCGTTGGAGCATAAAACGTGATTCATCTGAGAAGGTCACTGTGGGCACTCAGTGGACGCCGGTATGCGGTACTGGCGCGCAAATTCCAGCTTTTGTCACCGATGAGCAGCAGTCACCATGGGAACATGAACCAGACGCCTGCTTCAGAGGCCTTCATTCAGCAACATTCGCACAAGTGTTGTTGTGGAGACACTGCTGGTAGCCCCTTGGTTCGTCTTGGCCGGTCAGTTGCTCTGCGGCTGCACGCCTATTCAGCCATACACATATCCACAACCGTCGTTCACCTCTGTCTTCTACGGTCCTCTTTGAACAACATGGTTGTGGAGATGAAGCACCGATTAGTATGATTAATCAATCATTTAAAAACAGTCTTAATCGCATTTATTATTATTATTATTATTATACCGCCAACCGGTTTCAACCCGACGTAGGGGTCCTCATCTGGGCGTTTACACTGTGAAATTATAGATATCCGTCAGAAAAATTCCATTATACAACAGCTAGAATTACGAAAATTTAAAATATGTTACCCACTGGTCGACTGCTGGTGGTGTGACTCCTGTCTACAAAAAGGTAGGAAACTGTGCGAGACGAACCCTTCGTATGGGCCTAAATAGCGTGCTGAGGTCACGTGAATAGACGGCAACACCCCCAGCGGCGGTCAACGGCATTTAATAGCGCTTATTATGTGTAATTACCAGTCACCTTGGTTTAACATAAATTTAAGTGACAGTAAATAACAGAAAATGGAAACATTCCCAATAAAAAAAGTTACAATTACAGTGTTAATTATAAAATAATAACAAATGTTCCGTAGTCAACACGTAAAATTCGTAAACGTATATTACATTATGTGCCATAATATAAAGTAAAACAATTTCTGACACACAAAAACTGGTGTCGTCTTGTATTATAATATATCTATTCGTACATTTACGTAGAAAACATTTGAGTCAATTTACTAAAACGTCTAATATGGAAGGACTACAACGCCCTCTACTCCTTGTGGTGAGGACGCCGTTGCCATGGATTACAAAAAGCGTGTATCGGGAGCCCTGTAGTCTGTGTAGCCAGTGCAAAGATAACACCATACGAACACACCAGCTGCTACCATGACGACGGCGTCCTCGCTACACAGACTAGAGGGCACCTGATATACGCTTTATAATCCATGGCAACGGCGTCCTCACCACAAGGAGTAGAGGGCGTTGTAGTCCTTCCATATCAGAAGTTTAATAAATTGACTCTAATGCTTTCTACGTAAATGTACGAATAGTTATATTATAATACAAGACGACACCAGTTTTTCTGTGTCACAAATTGTTTTATTTTTTATTATGGCACATAATGTAATACACTTTTACGCATGTTACGAGTTGACTACGGAACATTTGTTACTATTTTATAATTAACACTATAATTGTAACTTTTTTTATTGGGAATGTTTCCGTTTTCTGTTATTTACTGTCACTTAAATTAATGTTTAACCGAGGTGACTAGTAATTACTCATAATAAACTGTATTAAATGCTGTTGATCGACACTGGGGGTGTTGCCGTCTATTCACGTGATCTCAGCACGCTATTTAAGCCCTTACCAAGGGTTGGTCTCGCATAGTTTCCAACCTTTATGTAGACAGGAGTGACACCACCAGCAGTCGACCAATGGGTAACATACACTCCTGGAAATTGAAATAAGAACACCGTGAATTCATTGTCCCAGGAAGGGGAAACTTTATTGACACATTCCTGGAGTCAGATACATCATATGATCACACTGACAGAACCACAGGTACATAGACACAGGCAACAGAGCATGCACAATGTCGGCACTAGTACAGTGTATATCCACCTTTCGCAGCAATGCAGGCTGCTATTCTCCCATGGAGACGATCGTAGAGATGCTGGATGTAGTCCTGTGGAACGGCTTGCCATGCCATTTCCACCTGGCGCCTCAGTTGGACCAGCGTTCGTGCTGGACGTGCAGACCGCGTGAGACGACGCTTCATCCAGGCCCAAACATGCTCAATGGGGGACAGATCCGGAGATCTTGCTGGCCAGGGTAGTTGACTTACACCTTCCAGAGCACGGTGGGTGGCACGGGATACACGCGGACGTGCATTGTCCTGTTGGAACAGCAAGTTCCCTTGCCGGTCTAGGAATGGTAGAACGATGGGTTCGATGACGGTTTGGATGTACCGTGCACTATTCAGTGTCCCCTCGACGATCACCAGTGGTGTACGGCCAGTGTAGGAGATCGCTCCCCACACCATGACGCCGGGTGTTGGCCCTGTGTGCCTCGGTCGTATGCAGTCCTGATTGTGGCGCTCACCTGCACGGCGCCAAACACGCATACGACCATCATTGGCACCAAGGCAGAAGCGACTCTCATCGCTGAAGACGACACGTCTCCATTCGTCCCTCCATTCACGCCTGTCGCGACACCACTGGAGGCGGGCTGCACGATGTTGGGGCGTGAGCGGAAGACGGCCTAACGGTGTGCGGGACCGTAGCCCAGCTTCATGGAGACGGTTGCGAATGGTCCTCGCCGATACCCCAGGAGCAACAGTGTCCCTAATTTGCTGGGAAGTGGCGGTGCGGTCCCCTACGGCACTGCGTAGGATCCTACGGTCTTGGCGTGCATCCGTGCGTCGCTGCGGTCCGGTCCCAGGTCGACGGGCACGTGCACCTTCCGCCGACCACTGGCGACAACATCGATGTACTGCGGAGACCTCACGCCCCACGTGTTGAGCAATTCGGCGGTACGTCCACCCGGCCTCCCGCATGCCCACTATACGCCCTCGCTCAAAGTCCGTCAACTGCACATACGGTTCACGTCCACGCTGTCGCGGCATGCTACCAGTGTTAAAGACTGCGATGGAGCTCCGTATGCCACGGCAAACTGGCTGACACTGACGGCGGCGGTGCACAAATGCTGCGCAGCTAGCGCCATTCGACGGCCAACACCGCGGTTCCTGGTGTGTCCGCTGTGCCGTGCGTGTGATCATTGCTTGTACAGCCCTCTCGCAGTGTGCGGAGCAAGTATGGTGGGTCTGACACACCGGTGTCAATGTGTTCTTTTTTCCATTTCCAGGAGTGTATATTGAGTTACTGGCTGCTAGTCCGGAAACAGCAGAGTCGAAAGCTGTAAGTGAAAACCGTTCTGATACTTCTGACACTGGTATACCTGCGATAGTACTGTTGTCGCTAAGAATGTAGTGTGCGCAGTTTTACGAGTTGCTAGTATGGACCAAAATAAGAAAGAAAAGTCTGTTAAACGTGGTCTCTAAAATGCATAATTTAAAAGCTATGACCACGTGTCCATTAATGGATACAGCTAAACTAAGCTCTCTTAGTATAGGCTCTTTAATTTCCATATTTTTGGAGAAAGTTGTATGGGCCAAAAAAAAAAACAAAATTATCCACAAAATGTGGGGTCTTTAATGCATACCTTAAGATTTATGATTACTTGCTCATTTTCGCTGTTGTGAAACACATCTCTTCTACTGAATGGTAGCGATGCTGGGACTTCAAGAAAATCCCCCCCCCCCCCTACTCTATCAGATCAAGAAGGCAAGCACATCGTTCGTAATACTTCCTGCAATTTCTGCTGATTTTCGATCCTGTCTTACGTTCGGATCAAAATTTATGGCCTATTTGAAATTCTAAACGAGTAATTGCTCTTGTGAAATTCCTTCCCTACCTACCTAGAAAGATAACATTACAAAGTCCCAAAGGTAATGATGTCATTTCCAACTAGAGATTAAACTGCTTCGCCTTAATGCACACCTCAAAAATGTTTTGCATTACCCCGGTTCCCAGAACTCATGAAAGTAGACGTTGACTGTGGATATTGTATCACAGACGCAGTACCTTTGAATGCACAGAGATGTCATTAAACCCGCCCAAAGAGAAACAACCATGCATGAGCAGCTCCTATTAAACGGAGGGGGTCCGATAGACGATCAGTTCCAGTCATTCCACCGGAAAGAAGGTACATGTCTCGTGTTGTCTGTAGTTCAACCATGCTTAGACGGTCAATACCGCTGTTCGATCGCGTCCACATTGTTACTTTGAGCCATGAAGAGGTCTCAACAAGGGAAGTGTCGAGGCATCTGGGAGTGAACCAAAGCGATGTTGTAATGAGATGGAGGAGATACAGACAGGAACTGTCGATGACATGCCTCGCTCAGGTCGCCCAAAGGCTACTACTGCAGTGGATGACCTCTTACTGTGGATTATGGCTCGGAGGAACCCTGACAGCAACACCACCATGTTGAACAATGCTTTTCGTGCAGGTACAGGACGACGTGTTACGACTCAAACTGTGCGGAATAGGCTGCATGACGTGCAACTTCTCTCCCGACGTCCATGGCGAGGTCCATGTTTGCAATCATGGCACCATGCAGCGCGTTGCAGATGGGCCCACCAACATGCAGAATGGACCGCTCAGGTTTGACATCACGTCCTCTTCACCGGTGAGTGTCGCATATGCCTTCAACCAGACAATCGTCGGAGACGTGTTTGGAAGCAACCCGGTCAGGCTGAACGCCTTAGACACACTGTCCAGCGAGTGCAGCATGGTGGAGGTTCCGTGCTGTTTTGGGTTGGCATTATGTGGGGCCGATGTACTCCGCTGGTACACACAGGGGGAACAAGCCTCTACTTTGCGTATCATGTGAAGAGCCATCAGCGACTTCACTATCTCTTGTTTGAAAAAAGAAGGTATTGGACTAGGGACGCATCGTTCTTACGGTAGGCAAATACATCTACCTACACTGGGCCACAGTCCCTCGTTTATGATCTAGTCTTTACGGGCTGACCATTTCCACTTTCTGAAAGAAGGCTGTTGCGCTTCTGAGACAGTTGTGACCCTGAAATATGTTTTTGTCACTTACTAAAAGAACCTCGCGACTTCCTGGCATTACGGGGGTTACAGTCATTCCTCCACTAGTCACATACACCAGCTGCTCTGTCTGTATCGTTCCAGGGTCCGAAATGTGAATGCGTGGAGTTTTATGACCTTCTCACTAGTTTGGACAAAATCTCACATTACAGCAGTCTCTCAGATTGCTTCCCTCGCCCATTTTCAGCTATCCAGCCATCTTCCATGACGATCTGGCACCTGACCCACGTAAAATGTTTTGTGAACCTGCGCCATTCTGTCAGACCTTAAGCGAAAGGAGAAGAGAGCTTCGGCCAGAAGTCCCTCTACGTGCAAGAAGCACTTATCAATGTTTCCCAGAAACACTCACTTGACTAGGTTAATGTGCTCATCGTTTATGGGCCCTATTTCGTGTCTGTCCCGGTGAGTGTCGCATATGCCTTCAACCAGACAAGCGTCGGAGACGGAGGCAACCCTGTCAGGCTGAACGCCTTAGACACACTGTCCATCGAGTGCAGCATGGTGGAGATTCCGTGCTGTTTTGGGGTGGCATTATGTGGGGCCGATGTACTTCGCTGCTGATCATGGAAGGCACCGTAACGGCTGTACGATACGTGAATGCCATCTTTCGACCGACTGCGCAACCAATTCGGCAGCTTATTGGCGAGGCATTCGTCTTCATGGACGACAATTCGCGTCCTCATCGTGCATATCTTGTGAATGACTTCCTTCACGATAACGACTTCGCTCGACTAGATTGGCCAGCATGTTCTTCAGACACGAACCCTATCGAACATGTCTGAGATAGATTGAAAAGGGCTGTTTATGGACTAGTAACCCACCAACCACTCAGAGGGGTCTACGCCGAATCGCCCTTGAGGAGTAGGACAATCTGGACCAACAGTGCCTTAATGAAGTTGTGGATAGTATGCCACGACGAATACAGAAATGCATCAATGCAAGAGATCTTGCTGCTGGGTATTAGAGGTACCGGTGTGCACAGCATTCTTGGCCACCACTTCTGAAGGTCTCGTTGTATGGTGGTATAACATGAAGTGTGTAGTTTTCATGAGCAATAAAAAGGCGAAAACGATGTTTGTGTTGATCTCTGTTCCAATTTTCTGTTCAGGTTCCAGAGCTCTCAGAACCGAGGTGATGTAAAACCTTTTGATGTGTAACTTCGGTTCTGTAAAAGAAGTGCGAAAGAATTCCATATCCTACTAGACGTGGATATTACTTTCCCATAATTTTTGGTCACTCATTGGGCGTATTTTGTTATGATAGTTTCCTGTCACTTTGAGCCACACATTGTATTTTGATGTTCTGGTATTAAATAACGTTTCTTTAAATTATCTGGATTTCAGCCGAAAGTTTAGCGCATAAACTTTTCAGCCCGTATTCGACTACTTAACTGGCTCACACGGTATAGCCGACCTCCGATCAAATCCGCCAACATGATCACATTGACATCAAATTGCGGCTTTGATCTAAATTGATAGAATTATTTGATTTAACAACAACAACAGTTGCAACAGGATCCACATAGATGATAGAATTATTGATAGAATTATTTGTTTTAACAACAACAACATTTGCAACAGGATCCACAGCCACGACAGATTTCTTAAAAGACATCAGTTTTCAGCTCCTGTTTTTATGGTTAGATTTAAGGCTTCCTAATGTTTCATGATATCCAGAGGTTCTTTTATGATTGTGGTAAATAAAAAAGAAGACAGGAGACGGTGCGTGGTCTTGTGTTACGTCTGGTACTGCGTGCTAATGTTTCAAGACATCCAGAGGTTCTTTTATGATTGCGGTAAATAAAAAAGAAGACAGGAGACGGCGCGTGGTCTTGTTTTACGTCTGGTACTGCGTGCTGTGTAAAACAGGAAACAGAATCTGTGACGAAGATATTGTCACGTTTAATTAATATTGCATATCATTTTATTCGGATGCTTCTTACAGTTCCTAACAAGAAAGATGAGAAGTGCTGCTTCATCCTCTCATAGGTCTCATTATAGTATAATGTGTAAACAAATGTCCCACAAAATGTTATAACTGTAACTGTTAGTTATTAGAATGTTACGACAAATTTACTTAAGATCGACGAATGTCCCACGCAAAGAAAAGACTCAACGTACTCCCTCTCCTACACTGCCATCCATATATTGTATCATAAGAATTCATAGGAAGAATCTTTAGGAAATGTAATTCATCCCCGAAGGAAGGGGCTTATAGGAGGCTTCTTCGATGAATGTTTGTTGTTCATCAATATGAGATCTTTACCACGTAGGGTAATGGAAATTACATTTCCGATAGAACAGGCCCCACGCCGATTTCGCAGCCATGAAACATATTAAATTCATAGACGTGAGGGGAGAAAGGAACGGAAAGGTAAAAGATTAGTGATATTTAGTTGCATCAGGAAATTGTACGACATCAGCGGCAACGAGTGAAAAGGTTTGGTAACCTTGCATTCGAATCCGGCATCTTTTCCTTACTAGGCAGGTTCGTTTACAATCTGCGCCACCCCGTCGCAGACTCTAACGCTACCGGATCGACTATGCGGGCACGCCTCTGGACTGGCCCACACTCCAACCTAGCGCCACGTATCCACAGTCCCTTTCCATTTCCTTCATGCTCGCTACTCTGAGATTCCCTAAGAAGGTCGGACGTATTTGTGAGTCCACATAGGGGAGTCAAATTATATGACTGCAGGATGTCTGTTCTTTCGGTCATATCCTTAGTGAAAACGAGGGTGTGTCGATACAGCGGTGCAGGAACCACGTACTGTAGGTAATGCAATGTGGGAAATATGTTGGACCATTGTAAGCGGTAAGGATGTAAATTTTGCTCACTTTCAAAAGTTGGAGAACTCGTTGATGGGTTCTCTTCAACGTGATGCAATACATTTCCTTAGCTTAGGGCGTGCAGCGATGTCATGGAGCACCATAGTCCAGTCTTTCACGGTGAAGGTACAAGTTTCTCGGAGCCGCTTAGTAATTTGGGGAATGTTTGTGCGATGTCGTGCTATGTTGCGGAAAACGTTCGTGATACAGCCAGCTACCAGCTCTCCGTTGCCTTTGCCTCGAGGTTCGCCATACACAAGGACTGTGCCCCTGTATTCCGAAAGCGTGTACTGAACCATGTTTACTTTATCGGAGGTGCTGTCGCTACAAGGCAGATGTCAAGAGACATCAAGTGACCGTTTGACATAGTGCAAAAAAATGGTCAAATGGCTCTGAGCACTATGGCACTTAACATCTGAGGTCTTCAGGCCCCTAGACTTAGAACTACTTAAACCTAAGGACAACACACACATCCATGCCCAGGCAGGATTCGAACCTGCGACCGTAGCAGTCGCGCGGTTCCGGACTGAAGCGCCTTGAACCGCTGGGCCAATGCGGCCAGCGTGACATAGTGCAGATCCTCCTTTCCACCCTACTGCATAACAGTACAAGCAACTCTGAAACATTTCTCTTTCTCTCACCAGACATGGTCGCGTTACACATATGAACTGAAACCATCGTAGAACGGAAAATGTACGCTTCTTAATCAATTTATTATGTACCTTTTCCTATCTACAAGTCCTAGTAGTCTGTAACGGCATTTCCGAACACTGAAATGTCCTGAACGACTGATTCAGCTTCGCTCGTCCCAATCCGCTAATGATAGGTATTTGAAATTATGAGATAGTGATGATCTTTCACTACAGATGTCGTTTAAGAAGAGATTTTTCGAAATTCCACCCTTAAGGACGTGAAGTAGGGAATGTAAAGTTTTTCCAAAGCATATCGCTATAAAGGCAATTTTGAAGAAAAGGATGCAAAAATTACTGTTTCGTTCCTAGGTCAGAACAAAGAAATACATTTTACAGGTTTTTTTGGAAATTTAACATCTATAGGGGTGAAAAAAGTGAGTGAAAGGTTTTTATGTAAATCTTTATTAAAGAACGGTTACAGAATTTTTAAAGCTACCTGTATGAAAAGTGGTTTTTGACTACTCGACTTAAAAAGAGTGCGTGCTTCAGTGTTTTTATTTCAGTGTTTTCGTTTCAGTACTTTTGGAAATTAAACGTATAACACTACCGGCTACTATTAAAATAATAATATGATAATAATGTCACTCCTGCGATCGTGACTGTGTCGATGGAAAGGTAGCAGAGTACTTTTCTATTCAGGAATGACTGCTATTGAAAGAAAGCAGTAGCAAGGCAAATGGGAATCCTACCAAGATTATATTAATAATCAAGTCATTTGGCAAAGTTGTTCAAATGTTCAAATGTGTGTGAAATCTTATGGGACTTAACTGCTAAGGTCATCAGTCCCTAAGCTTACACACTAGTTAACCTAAATTACCCTAAGGACAAACACACACACCCATGCCCGAGGGAGGACTCGAACATGCGCCGGGACCAGGGTAAAGTTGTACCCAATACTAGTCTGGTTCATAAAAAATGTTAACTCTCGGTATTGGCTTACTTGATACTGAACGTCTGTTTTACTGATAAGTTACAAGACAGTAGCATATTTCAGTACCTGTGATTTGACTCTAACTACACAGCAGGAGTACTAATACGGTTAGGCAACAACTGGATCTTACTAACACTTACTGTCTGTGTGTACATTACAGCAGGAGGATAATGATAATCATAGGTAAATTCCTACTAAAAATGCAGCACTAGTGACTTGGAAAAAATTTCTTTTATCAGTTTAACTACGGGAAATTTCTACTATTGAAACAGTTATGAAGTAAATGTACCTTTCGTATTGATTACTATTTGAATAATCAAGGAGTATTCAATTCCTTATATTATTTAGCACAAGTGGAACGTGTGGTACCTGGATCTAGTATAGTTTGAAAATTTGTAGCAAGTGGATTAGTGTTGATTTGTGTTATTTTAATATGTCATGGAAACCTAGCCGAACATTTAGCATGGGGACCCAGAAACTAAACCATCAGTAGATTCGGTTCGAGGCTGAACATTTTAGTCACAGCAAAATATGGGAAACATTGTTAACCACACAACACTTGAAACTCTGAATACTATTATTTCACTATGAGAAATCTTTGAAATTAATACTTTAAATTTTCTCTTAGCAACTGTACTGTGATGAAACTTCAACTGCCCAATTCTGAAAACTAAATGAAGTATTTCAAAACTTATGCTCTCTAAATAACTATGTATTTCACAACTCCAAAAGGTTTATTAACTTCGGTTAAGGAAGATAATTGCTTTTCAGTTCAGTAAAATAGGATACTCGGATTCATCGTAGTACTTAGGATAGGGCCCTATCTAAATGAATGACTAAGGATTAAATACGATGGCTCAAAACAAAGCTTACTGAACACAAACCTATTATTGAGAGAGAAACCACATAACTGATCCATGCAATTACACAGAACTCGACCGTTAATTTGAGGTGAAAGTGGTGTGTAGCGTTGCTCTTGGGGGACGAAAAGAAAACGAATTGTTATTTTATATATATATATTTTTTTTTTTAAATGTCGAAAAAGTGAATATTTTGGTGGTCCACTTGGCAACATTATCAGGGATTGATTACACTATTGTAATAACATACGTTGAGCATTGAATACCTGACTAAGAGAAACATTATCATTTCTGTGCATTTTTATATTCGCGATGTAGTCATACCCAGAACAACACTAAGGGACCAGAAGATTAATAGACTTTAAAAGAAATGCAACACTACACAATTAAAAAAAATTTGCTCAGAAATAATAGAAAAACGATAATTTTCCTTCTGCCTCATGCTGCGTTCGGCCCATCAGCGTGATCGTAGTTTCTGGTGATGAACTAACACAAAATAATTATCAACTGAGTGAATGAGGAGATGGAAATCATCAAGATTAATTTACTAAAATAAGCACACTTATCTGTAACACACACTTTTTTTAATGCTATGTACCTTTTCATATTAAATTACAATAAATGACCATTGTGGTTAAATACTTTATACATAACAGTCAAAATGTCCTCTTGATGCTGTCTGTTCGTAATCAGTTACAAGAAACTACATGTTTTCGGATTGAAAAACAAATAACAATTAGCATATTCACTCAATGTTTTCACATAAAATATAACATACAGTTGCGGAACGCAGCAAGTCCACGTCCGCCTTTCATAGAATACCAACAGTAAAAGGTGAGGCGCCAAAGGCCTCATTTGTCTTGAAACTACAGAATTATTTTTATACCATTAATCGATACATGTACATAGAAATTTACAGGCACCGCGCAAGAACGGCAAAGAAAGAGAATAATAGTCTCTGTCGCTGCTATGCGACGGTTCATTTCTTTTACTTTACAATTGTTTCATAACTTTAGGCCATCAGGCGTTTACTATTGAGCGTATTAATATTTGTGGGGCGAAAATTACTAATATTACACTGCCTCCCATGAGGAGGGAAGAAATACCGAAGGTATTACTTTCATCCTCATGCCCATTGGAATATTTGTAATTCTGGGTGTAACATACAGGTTATTAAAAGTTTCATTTCACATTCATTCCATAATAAAAGAATTAACGTTTCAATTTGTAATTACTGACGGTGGATCATTGTAAATTTGTTCTGTGTTTCTATCAGTGTTTGTACGGATTCAGTCTTTCTTGATGATTCTTAAAATTAAGGCTGTAAGTACACATATTTACAAAATTTATAAGGAAATAGAGTCACACTTCATTTTTCATCGCAGAAAAAGTTATTTGACTATCACAACTGGTGCACAACTTTCTGTTTCGACTGTATTCGTTATAATGTCATCGTCTTGTCAATTGATTGCCTTGTCCGTTATCGCACTTAATTATACACTTTTTATGATGGACTTGGATTGTTGAGCGGCCACTGGTGATGGCTTCGTCAAGGAAGTCCATATCTTTCACTTTCAGGCTCTCCGAATTATTGTACATATGAAACAGATAAAATATCTTATATGAGAATAGCTTACAAAACTAATTTTATATACATGTGGGATGGGATATAGGAAGGATCGGATCCTTTGACGTATTTTAGGGTGGTTATTTTCATTCGTATCGTGACCACTCGTTAAAGTTTACATTTCAACAGTGTTCAGAGGTGACCTTGTGACTTATCTCTGTGTACAATCAGTCATAATACTAATTACGCTAACTTCTCTATCTTAGAGTCTCTCAGAAGGTTTATGATACATACAAAAATGTTTTCAGTACTGGGTGTGAATATTTTTGCTACAGAATGTAACGCACAGCAACTGCTGTTGGCGGTTGAACGTTCACATTATTTCGTCACATCGTGGATGTCCGCCTCCACTGTTGCGAGCAGTCTTGAAATTCAGTCTGTGCACGCGCACGCGACCGGAGCTTACATGCAGAGCGTTGATTTCGCATTTGACGTGCCGTGCGTCGCCTTTGTTCGGCGGATCGTGGCTTTGTGCATTTTTAGATTGTTGGAGGGAGCGTCTGCCACCGAAACTGCCTCACCTCACTTCCTGTCCACTATCCAGTTACGGATTCACAGGTAAGTGGTAGCTACCGCTGCAACTGCATGTGTGGAATGACACTGATTATGACACACTGCACACATCAATGAATTTTTCACACATATGGTGCAATAGAATACTGCCACCGAAAATCGTTGAACTTTAAAACTTCACTTGCACTGTGGTGAGCGTCTGCGTGAACGGTGTATTAAAAGATATTCTCGCTTCATAACATCACACGGTGTTTACAAGTTGATTTACATACTAATGTTTACAGGAGTTCATTTAAATCGAGAAATAATCTAATTGACCACTTTGAATCAGAACAATTGTTTCTTTATTAATCTTTTTTTTTACTATTTATGCCTACGGTCACAGGTAAATTATTAAAAGTCCATTTTGTTTGACCAAATTCATTCCAATCTCCTTTACAAATTAATTACATTCATAGTAATCTTTATCACGCTTGCTTCTTCATTTTGTAGGCCCAATACATTTTTTTAATGCTCATCTTATTTAGTGACTTGTGAGGGGAGCTTCATTTATGGCAAAGTTTCTCACGTATGTGCTTGTCTTTAAAGAAAGTTCGAGTACAGATTTGAAAATAGCAATTCTGCCTCTGGATTTCGTGTAGAAATACAAACAGTCGAAAAAGAAAAGTGGGCAAAGCGGGCCTACTCGCAGATCGTCGACAGAATTTAAATTACTCCTTAACCAGATCGAAAATTTGATTTACATTACGCATTACAAAAGCAATTTGCGCCTCGCGAACCAACTCATTTTTTATACGTAGTGCCTCACTTCCCAAGCACACGTGCACCTTTACAAGTTGACCCTGGGAAGCGGATAGGATCAAGGATCTTAAAGTATTTGCACTTAGGAAAGGGATTCAATAATCACATAATCACAGAGAAAACAATAAATATTGCAGTATGCACTTAAAATAAAATCTATCACTTCAAGCATGTATATCTAATATGTATCTTGCTGCAGTTTGCTTACTACTCTTTGTTCATTTCTTGGACTAACTCAAGTTTATGCATTACGCATTTGGGTATTAATTATCATTTGTATATATAAGCCTCTCACTAGAGAGTTGTTCGCTGATGTGGCGACCTGTGAAGCTTGGGCGAGATTCTAATTCTCTATTTGCTGCCAGCTTGTGAATTTGCAGTATCGCTAATGCTCAATAGTACCGTGAAGTTGCCATAATAAACCATGTTACTCATATGTTCTTTTACTCAGCTTGTTTAGAGTCTGGACTCGTCTTACTTTGCGTTATATAATAAACTTCCTTTTTATTCCATAACGCTTTTACTTAAGGTTAACGAAAGGTCTTTTTAGTACAATTGCACTGTGTTATCAATCTGTTCATGCTTAATCCTAGGTATCTGTTCACTTCAAAGAGATGTTATTTTATCGCTGTCACAGCACTGTGCTGGAATTTACAAGTTAAATCTACCAACTGTTTTGCGCTAACAGGTGGTGCCTTATTTACGTCACATTTGAAAATAGGGAATAACTTTATGCAATCGAATCTTCTCACACTACGTTCCTCTTTTGTCTGGACGTTTAAGTATTTCCTTTTAAAACAGGTCATTAATTTGTCCTAGATTAAATTTCACTTACTAATACTAAGCACATATAATCATCATTTTCATATTACTATTTAGCGAGAGAAGTGGATTATTCGCTCCTTCCTGCCAATTTTTAAATTACTATTTAGCGAGAGAAGTGCATTATTCGCTCCTTCCTCTTTCCTCCTTTTAGTACCTCGGGGCTAATTAATACCTCTCGAGTACATCATTTTCCTTACATACTAACTTATAACAAAACTTGAAAATCGCCTCTAGGACATGTACTCTAAAGATTATTCATGTAGACACTTATCTACAACTTATTCTGTATTTTATTTTCCAGACACTTTGTTTTAATACATAAGGTTTCCTTTTAGTACCGGTTAACGTCCGTAGTCAGTTCAGTTCAGTTCTTGTCACTCATTGGTTAATCCTGATCTCCAATACCTTATAATTTTCTTACAGCTTAAATTAACTTAATTCCTGACGTGATAAAATTTTCTTAAATCATAATGGTGGAACAATCCTTTGATTTTATTCGCGGCAGGGCCAGATAACAAATAGCTACCAATGTGTGGTTTCCTCATTATCACAAAGGGGACCTTCATAAATGTGTTGCCACTTACGATTCTTCTTTAACAACAGGGATGGTTTAAAGTGAGTCCTGACTAATACCTATTCTCCTTCTTTGAAATCTACAACTCTGTTTACCTTCTTATCAAATGCCTTTTTTCGGAGGTTAGCATACGTTGTCAATGATATGAGAGCTTGCCTGATTTTTGCGTCTAGGTCCAATTCGTTGTCTTGTAACTTTGGAAGGGGGTCTATCCATTCATTCCTTTCTTTTGATCTTGACATTAACTCATGTGGCGTGAATCCAGTGGACAGATGAGGAAGGTGGTTTACAATCTGTTCGAAAGGTGTTACGAAGTCTACCCACTTAGATTGCTTATTCGGTATGCACGTCCTTATAAATCTGTTAAATGCTTTGAAGATTCTTGCTGTCGGATTTGATTACGGTCGAAACAGGGATATCAAAATTTGTTTGATTCGATGGCGAGTAAGAAATGCACGCCACGGGCGTGATGTGAAATTTGAAGTATTATCGGACAAGATTGATTCTGGAACCCCGAATCGTGGGAAATAATCATTTTCAATGCGTCGAATGATCGGATTTGCACAAGAAGATTTCACTGCGTACAGTCTTATGTGCTTAGAAAAATTGTCCAGGATTGCTACTAAGTATTTAGCGCCTCCCCTACCTGTGGGTAGTGGACCTGCCAAATCAGTACTAAGAAGCTGGTTTGACCTTTCAGCAGTTATTGGATTTAGTGGGATAGAAGTGGAAATGTTTAAGGATTTTGCCTTTTGACAGATGACACAGTTTCTCAATAATTTATGGATTCTCTGATGTAGATTCGGAACATAACAGTAAGTCGAGATTTTCCTTTTACATTTTTCTGGTCCATAGTGACCCCATGAAATGTGAGTGTACCACAGAAGATGTTCAATGTAATTTCGAGGGATGCAAACACACCACCTCTCAGATAACTCAGACGTATTATGAAATAGCACTTGGTTATGAACTTCATAAAACTTGGACAACTTGTGGGCTGGATTTTCTTGAAGAATTTGCCTAACCTATGTCTATTTTGGATCTGTATTTTGAAGAATCTGAATCCGCCTACATAACTGTAGAAAATACATTCTGTGAATTGGATCTTTCATTAACAAAACTTTATAATTAGACATTTGTTCCACCATTTCGCTGGTTTCTGGTAAGCCCTCAGGTGAGCGAGAAAGTGCGTCTGCTATAACATTATCCTTACCTTTTATATAAACAATGTCAAAGTCATATTCTGCAGCAATAAGCACCATCGAGTAAGACGAGGATGTTGCAACTTGCATGTAAGGAGGAATGATAAGGCTTGATGGTCTGAATAGACTCTAATTTTTCTTCCATAGATATAATAGTTAAATCGCCTAAAAGCCCATACTACGGCGAGTGTCTCCAACTCCGTAACCGAATAAGACTTTTCACACTCAGATAACACTCGACTCGCAAAGCTGATCACTTGGATTTGCTCGTGTCCATTTACTAATTGAATCTGGAAAAGACAAGCGCCGATACCCACAAAGGAAGCGTCTGCAGTAATGCTAAATTCCTTATCCATCTGAGGATGATGGAAAATGTTACTATTCATCAGACTGTCTTTAATTTTCTGAAATCCGTCTTGGCATTCCGGCGTCCAATTCCAATGTGAATTCTTTTTTAAAAGGTTGTGAAGAGCGGGATTGTTCAATACCTGATTGGGAACAAAACGTCTGAAAAATGACGTAAGATCAGTAAGTCCTTTCAGTTGCCTTTTTGTAACAGGGGTTGGAAAGTTTTTTATAGCAGACAATTTTTCCGGCTCAGGTTTAATTCCTTCAGGGTTGATGATGTGTCCTAAAAATTTAATTTCACTTTTTCCAAACTTGGATTTCTTAAGATTTGCTGTAACACCATACTCTCTGAATAGTTGAAATACCTTTTGCAGAAGGGCCATATGATCTTCCCAGTTTTTCGATGCTACAAGAACGTCATCCACATATACTGTTACCTCATCTAGAAGTTCAGGACCTAGTACATAGTCAAGGGCAGAAATAAAAATTCCGGAACTCACATTTAGTCCAAACGGTACAACTTTGAAATGGTAAGATCTACCAGCAAATATAAACGCAGTTACTTCCTAGACTCTTGCGCAAGTTTTACTTGCCAGTAACTGCTTTTCAAATGAAGGGTTCTCAAATACTTAACTCCATGAAACTTCTGCAGATGCTCTTCAAGAGCCTCTGATCTCGTTCTTATGGGTACTATAATTTTATTGATTAATCTTGCATCTAGGACTAGCCTTACGCTACCATCTGATTTTAGTACAGACAATAAAGGACTCGAATAAGGTGAATGAGATACTTCTATTACATTCAAGCGTAACATTTTCCTGATCTCGCACTTGACAGCTTCGCGTCTCGCATATGGAATGGAATAGCTTGTTCTACAGTAGGTTGAATGGGGCAGGACATCCATTCGATATTCAAAGCCTTTTATTAGTCCAGGTTTCTTAGAAAATACTTGAACGTAATCTGTTAACAAATTGTAAAGCTCATTCTTCTGTTTGGATAATTCAGTGAACTCACTAGCTTTACCGTATAATTCATTCTGACCGGGAATTAGGTCTTTATACTCATCGTCATTAACACTTTCAAGATCTGTCATGTATTCTGTCTGACTGTACTGTTGTCTTTTAGTCCATGGCCGTACTGCTATTTGAAGCACCCCAAAGTTTGTTTTCACCTTACTTATTAACTAATTTACAGTTACTTGATGCTGACTGGCTACTAGAGTACAGATTCCACACTCCATGTCAATTTTAGCTTTCGTCTGCCTCAAGAATTCCATACTCAGGATACATGGCACTGATAGGTTTTTAACAATAAGAAAAATGCACGTTACTGAAATAGACTCTATCTGGATTTGAAGTTGAGTCTAAAGATTTACACGTTGTGTTAGTGGACCAATTGCTCCCGAAACGGTGCAGCGTTGAATTGGAAGCGATGAAACTTTGCATACAGAAGATATTTCATAAAATAAACATAAAGATAAGACATTTATATTAGCTCCTGTATCTTCAATGGCTGTTACTGGTATGTTGGAAATTGATACCGTTATGGAAGCTTGAACTTGTTCGTCCCATACGTCATCATTGTCTTTCGCCTCAGTGTCTGCTACTAGATCATCCCGTAAGTTCGTCTCTTTGTCATACCTAATTGCTTTAATTTCGTGTGGACTAAGGTACAGGGTGCCCCCATTCAAACCTGCAGCATCCTATAGGTGGCTCAAAGGTGTTGCTTTTAATTTTCCGATCAACGCTTACTTTCCTGCTGATTTATATTTCTTAAAGTTTCTTCCGTCTGAGCTGGTGTTGGTTTTGTGGTACGAACTCGGGTGGAAATGGATCTTGTTGTCCTGGAGTATTCGCTTGCGCATAATAAATTTGCGTATTATGCGGGCGTTTAGGCTTCAGACTTCCCGAAGTTCCGTTCGCTTGTTGCGTGAAGTGTATATTTTGTGGCTGAAAGGTATTTTGCTGTGGCTTGGTTGTAACCGTTACTGAAAGGTGTACGTTGGTCTCCACCTTGATTATGCCATTTATTTCCTTTCCACTGACTATCTGTATCGTAAGACTGATCGTTTTGATAATTACCGTTGATCAGTTGCGTGTTTCCATATTGCTGGGGCTGTGTATTATAAAGTGAATTTCCGTACTGAGGTGGTGACGAATTATATATTGGATTGTATCTCTGGCCGTTGTTGTACTTATTTTTGTATTTACTGTTGGAGTACGTAGTGTGTTTAATTTTGAAACCGTTGTGGGGTTGGTACTGGCCGTCGCTGTGACGCGCTTTCGCTCGGCCACCATTGTTGCCTGCGTATTCTGTATTGTGCTGGCCCGCTGCACTGAAGTGGGCGTTCCCAACATCAACTCTAGCGTCCTCGTAAAGCAGATCTAACGAGTCTAACACAGATAGGAAAGTGTCCGTATCGTCCTCGGACACGTTTACTACCTTTTCTCTGATCGCAATCGGTAGCTTAATTTTTAGAATCATAATAACGTCTTTGGCGGTGATCGGCGAATCCCAGAACTTGATTTTCGCTAAATACTTTTCAAAATATCTTCTCAAACTACCGCGCTTACTGCTAAACACTTGTAAACCTCTTTTCTCAGGAACTGCTGCACACCAGAACTCCAGAATTTAGCTAAAAACATCTGTTCAAACTCTGTGTAACTTTTACTAGAGCCGACCATTTCGGTTCCCCATAAGGCAGCATCGCCTACGATAAATCCAGTAACGAATTGAATTCGCTGGCGGTCACTCCAGCTATTCGGGAAAATTCCTGAAAAATTTCGGGGGAGCACTATAGGATGAATTTCTGTTTTCTGTGGGTGAAAGGTCGGAAAAACACGATGTTTGATCACACTTTCCTCCTGCATCAAACTGACAATAGTGGATGGGCTGGTACTTTCGTTAAATTGTGCTTCTATAGAACTATGAGTTGGAGCGTTATAAATGGTGAACGGTAATGTACGTACTGTTGTTCATTACATCGTGGTGAATTATTCCACTCTCCTGACACGGGAGGTGGGGAATTTTCAACTTGACATTTTAGTGTACGAACTTCATCAACTATCTGTTGACGCCATTCAGGTAAATCTTGAGCTAACGTTCGTCTTATCTGGCCTAATTCTGACATCACCGTGTCTCCTATTTTTCCAGGGGCTGCCAATATTTCAAAAGTCACGTTTTTGACAGTTGCCCTGAGTTCGTTCTTGACCTTGTTTTCTATGAATCCGTCTTTGTTTTTAATCCACTCTTGGTAGTGGTCGGACAATGCTTCAGCACTTGCATTAACAGTATTCTTTATTTGATGCTCTACATTAAGAATCTCAATCTTTTTGGGAAGATCATCAACAACATTCTCGATCGTGTCTACTGCGGTTTTAACTCCTTTGACCTCATCAGAGATTGCAGTACAATCTTCTTTTAAGGTCGCAGCTTGTTTTTGATACTCCATCACTTTTGAATTTATCTCTCCCTTGGCTGCTTCGATTTTTTCATCTAACCGCTTTGAAATATCCTTTCAAAGGCAAAGGTCCCGAGTTCGAGTCTCGGTCGGGCACACAGTTTTAATTTGCCAGGAAGTTTCATATCAGCGCACACTCCGCTGCAGAGTGAAAATCTCATTCTGGAAACATTCCCCAGGCTGTGGCTAAGCCATGTCTCCGCAATATCCTTTCTTCCAGGAGTGCTAGTTCTGCAAGGTTCGCAGGAGAGCTTCTGTAAAGTTTGGAAGGTAGGAGACGAGGTACTGGCAGAAGTAAAACTGTGAGTACGGGGCGTGAGTCGTGCTACGGTAGCTCAGTTGGTAGAGCACTTGCCCGCGAAAGGCAAAGGCCCCGAGTTCGAGTCTCGGTCGGGCACACAGTTTTAATCTGCCAGGAAGTAATGCCTCACGTCGAATGACTTTGTCCTTATAAACTACGTCTGGGACATGTTTTATGAGATTCATACGACCAATAACAGCAAAATAAATGGATGCGATGGCTTGATATTAGCGACGTTGCTAAAATTCAAGCAAAATATTTTACTAGCCGTAACTTCGTAACTAAACATTTGCGGACCTATGTTTATAGGAACTTTTTCCTATAGTTTTACTTGTAGAATAACATAATAAAATATTTGCATATCTTCGTGAATCACCCTGTATTTCACCATGAAAGCAGTTTTAAAGCTGAATCTAAGAAAGTTTAAATTTGATATCTGATTTATAAATAATCACGTGTTTCTATGTTTTCCCCTAAGGGGGAGGAGTACGGCCTGACAATCACTGACATATTGCAAGCCGTCATTCGCTTTAGTGAGTAAAGCAGCTCATGTACCACAACAACAAATTTTATATCAGAGGGTTATGAATGGGAACAATAGCGTATTTAAGTTCATAAAATAATGACAAGTTTTATTAAACCTTTAGTAACTACAACTACCTGATAAATCTTACACGAAAAAGGACAATTACGTATGAGATAAGAAACGATTTTTGATAGGTAAACCATACACTGGGGATAGAAGCTGTACATATTCTCCCTGATTTACTTCCCTGTACAAGACAGTCTGACTTTATTTACATGAAACCACTGTGAGACCTAAAGCTCGTAAGATGTAACTATGGTCAACTGTATCACAAACTATGGTTTACCTGAGAACAAGAAGCTGTGAACATCATTAAACAAACCTATGTCGGTGCAACATTACTTTACCTTTTCATCTCGATTAAAGCGGCAGCAGAAAACCGCGCTCGCTGCGGCAGCTGTAATATTTTTGATGTGCCCACGAAAATTGCAAACTACGCCGTCTGGCGCTCTAATTATCAGAATGTGGGGAACTTCCCTATTAGAACCCCGAAATCCCGGCAGATTTCAATGGGAGGTGCATTCGTTCGCTAGACTGGGCAAAACAATTTGACTCAGAGCACGACGGTGTGTGCTGGAAGTGTCGAATGTCAGACGGCCGACTCAAGACGATTAACTTCACCATCATGGTACACGATATGTCCGACATGATACGCAGTTCCACCGTCCGTACAGCTGAAAACTGCCACTGGCTGTTAGTCCACCACAAGATGAAGACCACAAGCCTTAACCACTGTGGAAACACCTAACGTTCTACAGTAGGGGAGGGCCAGAAGACGGAGACCACAAAGAATCACAACCACTTTCCACCAAGCCTGGGTTTTGGAGCTAAATTAGCAAAACGAAATCACCCCGACATTGCACAAACAATTAAAACTATCCTCTACTCATTGAAATTCCCCTCGTGACTGTTCTGTTGGTCTAGTAGCCAATCAAGAAACAGCTCCAGGATTCCCACACAAAGGGAGCAAGCCTCTACTTTGCATATCACGAGAAGAGCCATCAGTGACTTCTATCAATTGTTTGAAAAAAGAAGGTTTTGGCCAAGGGATCCGTCGTTGTTACGGTAGGCAAATATATCTACATACACAGGACCACAGTCCCTCGTTTATGATCTGTCTTAACGGGCTGACCATTTCCAATTTCTGAAAGAAGGCTATTACGCTTCTGATACAGTAGTGGCCCTAATGTATGTGTTTTTGTCGCTTACTAATAGAACCTCGCGACGTCCTGGCATTATGGGGACTACAGTCCTTTCTCCACTAGTCAGCCGGTCGAAGTGGCCGAGCGGTTCTAGGCGCTACAGTCTGGAACCGCGCAACCGTTACGGTCGCAGGTTTGAATCCTGCCTCGGGCATGGATGTGTGTGATGTCCTTAGGTTAGTTAGGTTTCAGTAGTTCTAAGTTCTAGGGGACTAATGACCACAGCAGTTAAGTCCCATAGTGCTCAGAGCCATTTGAACCATTTGTATCGTTCCAGCGTCTGAGATCGGGATGCGTAGAGTTTTATGACCTTCTCACTGTTTGGACGAAAGCTCACATTACAGCAGTCTCTCAGATTGCTTCCCTCACCCACTCTCAGCTGTCCAGCCATCTTACATGACGATCTGGCACCTGACCCACGTAAAATGTTTTGTGAACCAGCGCCATTTTGTCAGACCTTAAGCGAAAGGAGAACAGAGCTTCGGCCAGAAGTCCCTCTACATGCAAGAAGCCCTGATCAGTGTTTCCCAGAAACACTCACTTGACTACGTCGCTGTGCTCATCGTTTATGGGCCTTATTTCGTGTCTCTCCCTGTTTTATTTTGCCCGCATCTCGTGGTCGTGCGGTTATAAGAACATTCTGCCCACAACCCCTCACGTAGCAAAGGTCGCTAAGGTCACATAGCAAATGCAGTACTGCGGAAGATCGTGCCATGAAATATCAATCTTCATCTGATAGGCAATGTTGTTGAAGTGAGATAGTGGTGGGTCACCTCTGAACATCACTGCCGAACCCAAACATGTGAGATAGAAACCGATAACTTGGAGAGACTGTTGATCATATACTGCAGGCATCATTTAGTAAGGGACTGTTGACGATTTCATTCCCAAGGGGCATCACAAGAAATATGAGATGAAAGGTTTTTTCAAAATATGGCGCCATTAAGTTAATTTTGAAGCTAGAACTGCAAAAATTGCTATTTCGTCTCTCGTTCAGAAACAAAGAATTACATGTCGCGGCGTTTTCGGAAATTCAGCCAGTAAGAGGGTAAAATTGGGCTGAAAGTTTATTTTGAAAGTAAATCATTATTAAAGTACCACTAAAGCATTTTTAAAGCTACATCTACGTAATCTGATATTTGACTACCTATAAAAAATATAAAGCCTTTAGGAATTCCTTCCTAAGGGGAGAATCTAGCTAATTAAAATTTTACGGAAATATTTCATTAAAAAAGCAAATCTGAAACTACATACCTGAAAAATTGTATTTGGATTCTCAGTTAGGATTAAAAGAAAAAAAGTTGTGTCTGCGTTCTTTGGAATTCAACCCATAAGGGGGTGGAATATACAATGAAAATTTCTATGGAAATATTTTGTTCTGTTGAAACATATCTTATTAAAGTACCACTAAAGCATTTTTAAAGCTACATCTACGTAATCTGATATTTGACTACCTATAAAAAATATAAAGCCTTTAGGAATTCCTTCCTAAGGGGAGAATCTAGCTAATTAAAATTTTACGGAAATATTTCATTAAAAAAGCAAATCTGAAACTACATACCTGAAAAATTGTATTTGGATTCTCAGTTAGGATTAAAAGAAAAAAAGTTGTGTCTGCGTTCTTTGGAATTCAACCCATAAGGGGGTGGAATATACAATGAAAATTTCTATGGAAATATTTTGTTCTGTTGAAACATATCTAAAGCTAAATATATGAAATTTGCTTTTTGAATATTAAAGAAATATGTGTTACAAGATGGAAGTTTTTATGGAAATATCATCAGAAGAACACACAGGCCAGGAAGAACATAGACTTCAGACTCCAGCTACCAGAATCGCTTTTTGGTTAGAAGTACATTCGGAAAAGATTATGCTTCTACGGCCTCAATTAACGTGAGAAATTTAGGAGACATTGCAATTTATTGGCAACATAAAAGATCGATTAAAGAAAAACAAAAACAATTAAAAACCACACACATGCATACACACAATCTACGAGACCTAAGTTAGTATTTTATTGTGTATCACAGACACTTGAGACTGACTACACATCCATTGCGACGTAATTGTGGATAATATGAAATAAATCCTAACAGTAAGAGTCACTGTGTCAAACAAAAATAATTCAAGTTAAGTATTTGAGTTGAAGCCTGTTAGATTACCTTCAGTCTGTGACCTTGTAATCCCTGACACAGTACTCGTTAAAGCCTGTGGTATGCTAAGTGAGCGGGATTCACCTTAGGAGAACGGATTTTCGCATAGATATCGACCGCGTGTACCTGAATGGTGGTAATCAGACTTACATCCACTCTGTAATAACAATGATACGTCAAGCAAGTTCGAAATGCAATCAGACGTCAGGATGGATCAAAAGCAAACCAGAAGATGCTACCAGTGTGACAATAATACGGTCGACAGCCTAATTAGGCATTAACTTAGTTTCTTCCCTGTAGAAGTTGGTATATGTTCATGCAAAACAACGAGTTGTAACACTGCATAATATAGTAGAATTTTAGAACCAGAAAATCTATTGAACTGATAGTTTCACTTTCTGTACTGATATGTAAAATCATGAATACATAGCACTAGACTACAATGTGTACTACAAAACCTTATACTATCTATTAATCTGATTAAAATCGGGCATAGCTTACCCTAGAAATTGTACTTTCCTGTCACACACCAAATGTCAATTTTGATAAAGGTAAAACACTGATATATTTTGACTTTTATATTGAGTTTAACTTTTGCCGGTCAAACCAATTTAGAACACTTCAGAATTCAAATGAATGAGGGGGGTGGAGGGGGACCCTGAAACTGTTATGATCGCTGTATTTAAAAAAAAAATTACTGAATTTATTATTCATTCAAGATTTCCAGTACATAAGTTACTACTGTTTTCATCTTATTTATTGCTCATTTAAATGCCTTTAAATCTGTCTCGAAATAATAAACTTCATTACTATATCAGTACTAAAGTTATCTTTCGACTTCGTTAGACCTTCGCTATTCATTCTTTGGTTCATTAACAAAACATTTCTTTAAACACCGTTCTAATATAGCTAGTTCCGCAAATAATTATTATTAACACAATTTTTAATTTTCATTTCGGGACACTCGGAATGCACAACGTTTGGAAAGGACCCTGTCTAGGTTAGTTGTGAGGATAATGAAATGATGGAAAAGTTCTGGTAAAATTTAGGTTATTATTGCACCAAGCAAACACAGTTCACTCTCTGATCCATACGAATACAGTACTAAAAGTTTCAACCTGCTAGTATCGATGCGGCGGTTGGCGGGCGGCGAGGTGGAAAAAAAAAAAAAAAAAAAAAAAAAAAAGAGTTCAAATGGCTCTGAGCACTATGGGACTTAACATCTACGGTCATCAGTCCCTAGAACTTAGAACTAGTTAAACCTAACTAACCTAAGGACATCACACAACACCCATGTGGTGAGGCACAGAGCACACATACAACCACAGCTATCTTGACGTATCGGCACTTTAATTCTTCTCAGCGTCGCAAAACTTTCCCATTTAGTGCCTATGGAATTTTGCCATGCTGTGTGGGCGTTGGAACAGCATACCCGAGGCTCAGTGAAGTTGCGTCTTCCAGGAGAGCCTCCTCGCTCCGGAAGTTGTTGCTCAAACCAGTGACAAACTCCAACTAATACTGTGCCCGTTGTGCCGTGCAGTGCCCGAGCGCATTTTCCCGCGCTCGCCTGCCATCCACCTTTTAACGCTCCCTGACAGACCTGGTATTCACCCGAGGTTTTGCATTCTACACATCCTAACACATTGCCTACGTATGGACCAGACGCACAGTTACAATTTTAAACATCTTACAAGAGTTTCAACATTTGTTACATTTCACTTCTATTACAATATTACTTAACATTTGACATAAACATTAATATTCACATTGAAACTTGTTTACAGTTTTCTTAACATAATGGAATGAAACAAAAAGATATGAAATCAGAACATCAATTACACAAGTTTATCGTAAAATCAGATGAAAAGAATTACTTATTTGCTCTATAGTCCAGAGTAGTTGTTGTTACAACCTCTCCCCTTCATTCTCTTCATAGCATATTTGTTGACAAGGAAAATTCCCATCGACCCCTAAGGGATAAAAAAGCTCCAGCAAACACTTTTCAAAAAGTGACGGCATTCTCACTGTCTTTAATTTCAGAGGCCTGATCAGTAATTACGCTCAAGATAATCACGAATGGATGTAGGACAATCGAGATAACACTGCGTCACCTCTGTAATGAGTACTTCCCCCCCCCCCCCCCCCCCATATGTCAGCCAGCTGTATCGACTACCTCGCCAGTCCGCTTTGTCAAGATGTCGTCGGCAGATAGCGGTAATAGTCGTCAGCTCCCGGCTCGCGTTGGGTCGCTAGCATATAATGAAGGCGCGCCGCACCGCGCCGCACATCTGTCGCTGCCGCAGACACAGACTGGGCCAGGGGTGTCCGTGGCGAGGCTCGTTACACCCCTTATGTGATCCCCGCGCACTGATAGCGGCCGGGCGATAAGGCGCTGCAGCCGCGCGGCGCCGTAAATGAAAATGCTGGACATCCATCACGGCCGGCGAAGACCCCTGCCAGGGTCTCGCGGGCTCTCGTGCGCCGCCACTATCAATATTAACTGTCGGCCGGGTTGATTAAAAATGGGAATATACTCATCACCGAGCCTGCCTGCAGGCCGCTCATTTCCTGCTGCTCGGGGTGGTCGTCAGCAGCAGCACACCCTCACCCTGCACTGTGTTTGGATTACGTGTTCCAGATCGCCTAGCGTCACGAGATACTTCAGCAGATATACGCTAATAAGTAACTCGATTGGAGGTGGCTGCTCTGCTCTGGACGTAGCCTCCCAGTCGCTCCAATAAAGATTTTAGGTTGGAGCGTAAGTTCGTATCGTTTTTCTTTTGCATGTTGGTATTCCGGTTGTTACGGATTTATTTATGGAACGTCCTTTTTTTTTAATTTGTTGTTCACTGTTGCTATTTCAGTATGTTGTTGTTGTGGTCCTCAGTCCTCAGACTGGTTTGATGCAGCTCTCCATGCTACTCTGTCCTGTGCAAACTTCTTCATCTCCCAGTACCTACTGCAACCTACATCCTTCTGAATCTGCTTAGTGTATTCATCTCTTGGTCTCCCCCTACGATTTTTACCCTCCGTGCTGCCCTCCAATACTAAATTGGTGATCCCTTGATGCCTCAGAACATGTCCAACCAACCGATCCCTTCTTCTGGTCAAGTTGTGCCACAAACTAATCTTCTCCCCAATCTTATTCGATACATCCTCATTAGTTATGTGATCTACCCATCTAATCTTCAGCATTCTTCTGTAGCACCACATTTCGAAAGCTTCTATTCTCTTCTTGTCCAAACTATTTACCGTCGATGTTTCACTTCCATACATGGCTACGCTCCATACAAATACTTTCAGAAATGACTTCCTGACACTTAAATCTATACTCGATGTTAACAAATTCCTCTTCTTCAGAAACGCTTTCCTTGCCATTGCCAGTCTACATTTTATATCCTCTCTACTTCGACCATCATCAGTTATTTTGCTCCCCAAATAGCAAAACTCCTTTACTACTTTAAGTGTCTCATTTCCTAATCTAACACCCTCAACATCACCCGATTTAATTTGACTACATTCCATTATCCTCGTTTAGCTTTTGTTGATGTTCATCTTATATCAGTCCTTCAAGACACCATCCATTCCATTCAACTGCTCTTCCAAGTCCTTTGCTGTCTCTTCTCCATGGATTTTAATACCTACTCCGAATTTTTCTTTTGTTTCCTTTACTCCTTGTTCAATATACAGATTGAATAACATCGGGGAGAGGCTACAACCCTGTCTCACTCCATTCCCAACCACTGCTTCCCTTTCATGTCCCTCGACTCTTATAACTGCCATCTGGTTTCTGTACAAATTGTAAATAGCCTTTCGCTCCCTGTATTTTACCCCTGCCACCTTTAGAATTTGAAAGAGAGTATTCCAGTCAACATTGTCAAAAGCTTTCTCTAAGTCTACAAATGCTAGAAACGTGGGTTTGCCTTTCCTTAATCTTTCTTCTAAGATAAGTCGTAAGGTTAGTATTGCCTCACGTGTTCCAGTATTTCTACGGAATTCAAACTGATTTTCCCCGAGGTCGGCTTCTACTAGTTTTTCCAATCGTCTGTAAAGAATTCGTGTTAGTATTTTGCAGCTGTGGCTTATTAAACTAATTGTTCGGTAATTTTCACATCTGTCAGCACCTGCTTTCTTTGGGATTGGAATTATTATATTCTTCTTGAAGTCTGAGGGTATTTCGCCTGTTTCATACATCTTGCTCACCAGATGGTAGAATTTTGTCAGGACTGGCTCTCCCTAGGCCGTCAGTAGTTCCAATGGAATGTTGTCTACTCCGGCGGCCTTGTTTCGACTCAGGTCTTTCAGTGCTCTGTCAAACTCTTCACGCATTATCGTATCTCCCATTTCATCTTGATCTACATCCTCTTTCATTTCCATAATATTGTCCTCAAGTACCTCGCCCTTGTATAGGCCCTCTATATACTCCTTCCACCTTTCTGCTTTCCCTTCTTTGCTTAGAACTGGGTTTCCATCTGAGCTCTTGATCTTCATACAAGTGGTTCTCTTATCTCCAAAGGTCTCTTTAATTTTCCTGTAGGCAGTATCTATCTTACCCCTAGTGAGATAAGCCTGTACATCCTTACATTTGTCCTCTAGCCATCCCTGCTTAGCCATTTTGCACTTCCTGTTGATCTCATTTTTGAGACGTTTGTATTCCTTTTTGCCTGCTTCATTTACTGAATTTTTATATTTTCTCCTTTCATCGATTAAAAGTATACATTTCGTAATTTTGTCATTTGGACATAGTGACGTCTGGTGTGGACGTTAGAAAATGGAGTACCAAGTGGAGAAATTGGAACAGTCCGAAATATTCTTTTGTTGGAATTAAACAGAGGGTTGACGGGAGCGCCAGAAACATTGCGCCGTGTACGGGAATAATGCCACGAACAGATCACGGCAAATAAAAATGGTTTTCTAGTTTTAAGGAGGAACGTTTTGGCATAAATGACCCTCCAAGTTCTGAAAGACGTTCGGAGTTTACTGAAGATCGTTTAAAACCATTAGTACACAACACCCCCAGTCACTGTATTCAACTGGAAAATATGATGACTGTGAGCACTCCACCCTCGTGCGACATTTGCATGCAGTGGCGCAGGTTCAAAAAATGAGGACCGTGGAGACGGACCAAGATTGGCCACTTCGTCAACAAAGTACTGCAGCTATGCAGATTTGCCTTTGGAAACTTTCCGCTGAACAAGTGCCTCCAGCACCCAGCTCCCGATATCAACTGTGGCGTGGGTGACGTGATAGACTAGCGCTCGACTTTCTTCTGCCAAAGCCAACTGCGAGCATCCCCTATAGCTGACAAAACGTGGTTATGTTATGCTGAAGCCAACAGAGCAGTATAGAGTTTGAGGTACTTCGCGCCAGGATGTCAGGACTGCACAGTATCTGCCTAACGGCTAAAATTTGCGTCTTTTTTTCAGGCCTAACGATTTTGAGACAGGTTTCGCCCTCCTTTGCAATATTATCGCTTAGTCAATTCACTGCGCTTTCGATTTCGAACTTCATGTGACGCCAGTAGTAATGGAGGACAGTTTAATACGGTGACTAGCTGCTCCAGGAATTTACAATTTATGTACACTATGTGAGCAAAAGTATCTTGACCTCCCCCAAAACATATGTTTTGCATATTACATGCATTGTGCTGCCATCTACTGCCACGTACTCCATATCAGCGACCTCAGTAGTCACTAGACATCGTGGGAGACCAGTTTGGGGCGCTCCGCGGAACTCACGGATTTCAAACGTGGTCAGGTGATTGGGTGTCACTTGTGGTATACGTCTTAACGCGAGATTTCCACACACCTAAATAAACCTAGGTCCATTGTTTCAGATGTGATACCGAAGTGGAAACGTGGAGGGACGCGTACAGCACCAAAGCTTACAGGCCGATCTCGTCTGTTGACTGACAGAGACCACCGACTGTTGAAGAGGGTCATAATGTGTAGTAGGCCGACATCTAACCAGAGCATCACACAGGGAAACCAAATTGCGTCACGATCCACTGCAAGTACTACGACAGTTAGGCAAGAGGTGAGAAAAAATGGATATCATGGTCGAGCGGCTGCTCATAAGCCACACGTCACGCCAAACGACGCCTCGCTTGGTGTAAGGAGCGTAAGCAGTGGACAGTAGAACAGTGGAGAAACATTGTGTGGAATGACGACTAACGGCACATAATGTGGCGCTCCGATGGCAGGCTGTGGGTATGGCGAATGCACGGTGTACGTCACCTGCCAGCGTGTAGTAATGCCAACAGTAAAATTCGGAGGCGGTGGTGTTATAGCGAGATCGTGTTGTGTTTCATGGAGGCGGCTTGTACCCCTTGTTGTTTTGCATGGCACTATCACAGCACAGGCCTATACTGATGTTTTAAGCACCTTCCTGCTTCCCACTGTTGATAAGTAATTGGGGGATGGTGATTGTATCTTTCATCACGGCCTGTGCCAGAGTGGCTACATGACAGTAACATTGTTGTAATGGACTGGCCTGCACAGAGTCCCGACCAAAATCCTGTAGGACACCTTTGGGATGTTTTGGAATACCGAATTCGTGCCAGGCCTCACCGACCGACATCGATACCTCCCCTCAGTGCAGCACTCGATGGAGAATGGGCTGCCACTCCCCAAGAAACATTCCAGCACCTGATTCAACGTATGTCTGTGAGATTGGAAGCTCTCATCAAGGCTGAGGGTGGGCCAACACCATATTGAGCTCCAGCGTTATCGATGGAGGGCACCACGAACTTGTAAGTCATTTTCAGCAAGGTGTCCGGATACTTTAATCACATAGTGTACTTAATTGCCCAATCAATTTTGGTATTTCTGCAATAACGTTTCGTTGAGACGACGGCAGCTGCTCTTTCGCATGTGTTTGAGAAACTAAGTGCTTAACAGGAATTGGCGCAACAATGACATTTTTACAAAAAAAATGCTTCTTTCTTTCTCCTCTAAACAATCTAGAATTCTTTCACATAGTTTTCACAGTATTCAGACTTCCCACATAACCCACATAATAACAAGAAGTCTCTACATTTCACATATAGTCACAGGCATGCTTGCACCGTCGCCGCTACACACACAGATACAGGCACACATACACTCCTGGAAATGAAAAAAAGAACACATTGACACCGGTGTGTCAGACCCACCATACTTGCTCCAGACACTGCGAGAGGGCTGTACAAGCAATGATCACACGCACGGCACAGCGGACACACCAGGAACCGCGGTGTTGGCCGTCGAATGGCACTAACTGCGCAGCATTTGTGCACCGCCAACGTCAGTGTCAGCCAGTTGGCCGTGGCATACGGAACTCCATCGCAGTCTTTAACACTGGTAGCATGCCGCGACAGCGTGGACGGGAACCGTATGTGCAGTTGACGGACTTTGAGTGAGGGCGTATAGTGGGCATGCGGGAGGCCGGGTGGACGTACCGCCGAATTGCTCAACACGTGGGGCGTGAGGTCTCCACAGTACATCGATGTTGTCGCCAGTGGTCGGCGGAAGGTGCACGTGCCCATCGACCTGGGACCGGACAGCAGCGACGCACGGATGCACGCCGAGACCGTAGGATCCTACGCTGTGCCGTAGGGGACCGCACCGCCACTTCCCAGCAAATTAGGGACACTGTTGCTCCTGGGGTATCGGCGAGGACCATTCGCAACCGTCTCCATGAAGCTGGGCTACGGTCCCGCACACCGTTAGGCCATCTTCCGCTCACGCCCCAACATCGTGCAGCCCGCCTCCAGTGGTGTTGCGACAGGCGTGAATGGAGGGACGAATGGATACGTGTCGTCTTCAGTGATGAGAGTCGCTTCTGCCTTGGTGCCAATGATGGTCGTATGCGTGTTTGGCGCCGTGCAGGTGAGCGCCACAATCAGGACTGCATACGACTGAGGCACACAGGGCCAACACCCGGCATCATGGTGTGGGGAGCGATCTCCTACACTGGCCGTACACCACTGGTGATCGTCGAGGGGACACTGAATAGTGCACGGTACATCCAAACCGTCATCGAACCCATCGTTCTACCATTCCTAGACCGGCAAGGGAACTTGCTGTTCCAACAGGACAATGCACGTCCGCATGTATCCCGTGCCACCCAACGTGCTCTAGAAGGTGTAAGTCAACTACCCTGGCCAGCAAGATCTCCGGATCTGTCCCCCATTGAGCATGTTTGGGACTGGATGAAGCGTCGTCTCACGCGGTCTGCACGTCCAGCACGAACGCTGGTCCAACTGAGGCGCCAGGTGGAAATGGCATGGCAAGCCGTTCCACAGGACTACATCCAGCATCTCTACGATCGTCTCCGTGGGAGAATAGCAGCCTGCATTGCTGCGAAAGGTGGATATACACTGTACTAGTGCCGACATTGTGCATGCTCTGTTGCCTATGTCTATGTGCCTGTGGTTCTGTCAGTGTGATCATGTGATGTATCTGAGCCCAGGAATGTGTCAATAAAGTTTCCCCTTCCCGGGACAATGAATTCACGGTGTTCTTATTTCAATTTCCAGGAGTGTATATTGAGGAGACAAAAGCCAGTCAGGCATACACAAGGTATAAAAGGACAGTGCGCTGGAGGAGCTGTCATTTGTACTTGGGTAATTAATGTGAAAAGGTTTCTGACGTGTTCATGGCCGAACAACGGGAATTAACAGACTTTGAACGCACAGTGGCAGTTCTAGCAAAACGCATGGTACACTCTGTTTCAAAAATCGTTGAGGAGTTCAATATTCCGAGGTCCACAGTGTCAAGAGTGTGCCCCCAGTATCACATTTCGGACAATATCTGTCGCAAGGACAAAGCAGTAGCCGATGGCCTGCACTTAACTTGACTTTCGGTGCTAACACACACGCGGCACTGCCAGAGCCAGAAATAACAGCAGCAATCAGTGTAGGACCTACAATGAAAGTATCCAGTATGTCAGTGCAGTGAAATTTGGCGTCAATGAGCTATGGAAGCAAACGACCCACGTGAGTGTGTCTGCTAAAAGCACGACACCGCCTGGTAGTGCCTCTCCTGTGCTCGTGATCATATCGGTTGAACACTAGGTGACTGTAAAACCGTAGGCTGGTACACGAGATCGGATTTCACTAAGCTGATGGTAGGGCTCAATTGTGGAGCCTTCTCAACAAGGCACTGTACAAGCCGGTACTGGCTCGATAATGGAACAGGATGTGTTTACATGGAATAGTTCGGTCCTCTGGTCCAACTGAACCGACCATTGGCTGGAATGGTTATGTTCATCTGCTTCATCTGCAACCATGTCGTGAGATCGGGAACAGGTGTTTACAATAATATGGATTGAAGAACATTCTGGACATTGCGAGTAAATGATCCACCCACCCAGATCGCCCGACATGATTGCCAGCGAAGATTTATGCGCCGTATTCAAAAGATAAGCTTTTGACAATGTTGACTGGAATACTCTCTTTCAAATTCTAAAGGTGGCAGGGGTAAAATACAGGGAGCGAAAGGCTATTTTCAATTTGTACAGAAACCAGATGGCAGTTATAAGAGTCGAGGGGCATGAAAGGGAAGCAGTGGTTGGGAAGGGAGTAAGACAGGTTTGTAGCCTCACCCCGATGTTATTCAATCTGTATATTGAGCAAGCAGTGAAGGAAACAAAGGAAAAATTCGGAGTAGGTGTTAAAATCCGTGGAGAAGAAATAAAAACTTTGAGGTTCGCCGATGACATTGTAATTCTGTCAGAGACAGCAAAGGACTTGGAAGAGCAGTTGAATGGAATGGACAGTGTCTTGAAAGAAGGATATCAACAAAAGCAAAACGAGGATAATGGAATGTAGTCGAACTAAGTCGGGTGATGCTGAGGGAATTAGATTAGGAAATGAGACACTTGAAGTAGTAAAGGAGTTTGCTATCTGGAGAGCAAAATAACTGATGATGGTCGAAGTAGAGAGGATGTAAAATGTAGACTGGCAATGGCAAGGAAATCGTTTCTGAAGAAGAGAAATTTGTTAATATGGAGTATAGATTTAAGTGCCAGGAAGTCATTTCTGAAAGTATTTGAATGGAGTGTAGCCATGTATGGAAGTGAAACATGGACGATAAATAGTTTGGACAAGAAGAGAATAGAAGCTTTCGAAATGTGGTGCTACAGAAGAATGCTGAAGATTAGATGGGTAGATCACATAACTAATGAGGAAGTATTGAATAGGATTGGAGAGAAGAGAAGTTTGTGGCACAACTTGACCAGAAGAAGGGATCGGTTGGTAGGACATGTTCTGAGGCATCAAGGGATCACCAGTTTAGCATTGGAGGGCAGCGTGGAGGGTAAAAATCGTAGAGGGAGACCAAGAGATGAATACACTAAGCAGATTCAGAAGGATGTAGGTTACAGTAAGTACTGGGAGATGAAGAAGCTTGCACAGGATAGAGTAGCATGGAGAACTGCATCAAACCAGTCTCAGTCTGAATACCACAACAACAACAGCAATCAAAAGATCAGTTTTTGAACAACTTTCGGAATTCTGGGCGGCTATAGAGGCGGGATAGTTCCATATTTATGGACTATCAACGACGTGTAGAGTCCATGTCACATCGAGTTGTTCCACTACACCGGGAAAAAGGAAGTCTCATTGCTTTAAATTAAAATCTTTAGGGTTATTAGGCCACATCATATTTCTTTAAACGATCGGCGTTTAAACCCCTCTACTGTGGGATGCTCCGTCATGATCTTGTGGCGTCCGCCATATATATATACGTAGGCTGGAACTTAAATAGTGTCAACTATTTATTCACAACCGATACAAAAGAGTTACGTGTTTGCACCTGTTACTGTCTTTCAAAGATGTCGCCAGCGTTGTATAGAACCCGTTGCGAGCGATGTGGAAGGCGTAGTATACCGTTAGCAGAGCCTGCTCTGTTGATAATGGGAATGAAGCGGTTTATTGCCTGTCGAATCTCTAGAACAGTTCTGAAGTGAATGCCACGAAGAGATTCCTCCATATTCGGATTCAAGTCAAAGTCATAAGGACTTATGTCACAAGGGCTTAAGTCCGGGGAGTATGGTGGATGGTACAATACTTCCAAGTCCCATTGACCGAAAAGAGCAGCCACAGCTTGCGCTGTATGCGCAGCCGCACTGTCGTGAAAAATGTTGGATGGTTTGCACAAAAAGTGTCACAGGTTCTTTCGCAAAGCTGGTCGCAGGTGATTCTCCAAAAACTGGCGCTGTTAAGAGTATCGTACTACTTCCACATCGCTGGCTAAAGGTTATGCACAGTGCTGGTGACTACTTTGAAGGTCAGTAAAACTTTAAAACATGCATCTATTTTGTGCGAGCTGTAAATAAATAGTTACCAGTATTAAATTTCCAATAGTTCCCGTACACAGAAAGCGAATCACTACCCTCATTAGTATATACATATATACACATACAAACATCAAAAAAGATTTGCATCTCCTCAGCTCCGAGAGTTCCGGAACCTGTACAGAAAATTGGAATAGAGATGAACATAAACATCATTTCCGCCCTTTTTACTGCTCATGAAAACGACACATTGCATGTTGTACCACCATACAGTGAGACCTTCAAAGTTGGTGCTCCTGACTGCTGTCCACAACGGTATCTCTAATACCCAGTGGCAAGTCCTCTACATTGATGCATGCCTGTATTCGTGGTGGCATACTATCCACAAGTTCATCAAGGCACTGTTGGTCCAGATTGTCCCACTCCTCAACGGCGATTAGGCGTGGATCCCTCTGAGTAATTGGTAGGTCACGTCGTCCATAAACAGCCCTTTCCTATCCATCCTAGGAATGTTGGATGGGGTTTATGTCTGTAGAACATGTTAGCCACTCTAGTCGGGCGATGTCGTTATCCTGAAGGAAGTCATTCACTAGATGTGCACGATAGGGGCGCGAATTGTCATCCATGAAGACGAATGCCTCGCCATTATGCTGCCGATATGGTTGCACTATCGGTCGGAGGATGGCATTCGCGTATCGTATAGCGGCGCCTTCCATGACCACCAGCGGCGTACGTCCGCCCCAAAACAGCAGGGAACCTCCTCCTCGCTGCAATCGCTAGACAGTGAGTCTAAGGTGTTCAGTCTGACCGGGTTGCCTCCAAACACGTCTCCGACGATTGTTTGGTTGAAGGCATATGCGACACTCGTCGGTGAAGAGAATGTGATACCAATCCTGAGCGGTCTATGCGTACCGCACTGCGTAGTGTCGTGGTTGCGTGGACGTCGGGAGTGAAGCTGCGCATCATGCAGCCTATTGCGCACAGTAGGAGTCGTAACACGACGTCCTGTATGTGCACCAAAAGCATTATTCAACGCGGTGACGTTACTGTCAGGGTTCCTCCGAGTCATAATGCATAGTATGCGGTCATCCACTGTAGTAGTAGCCCTTGGGCGGCCTGAGCGGTGCATGTCGTCGACAGTTCCTGTCTCCCTGTATCTCCTCAATCTCCGTCAAACATCGCTTTGGTTCACTCCCAGATGCCTAGACAATTCTCTTGTTGAGAGCCCTTCATGGCAGAAGGTAACAGTGCGGACGCGATCGAACCGCTGTAGTGACTGTGTAGACATGTTCGAACTACAGACAGCAAGAGGCGTGTACCTCCTTCCTGGTGGAACGACTTGAACTCACCGGCTGTGAGACCCCCTCCGTCTAAGAGGCGCTGCTCATGAAAGGTTGTCTATATCTTTGGGAGGGTTTAGTGACATCTCAGAACAGTCAAAGGGACTGTGTCTGTGATACAATACACATAGTCAACATCTATCTTCATGAGTTCTGGGAACCGGAGTGACGCAAAATATGTAATTGCATTTGATTGAAATTTTATGGTAGTAAACCAAATTGTTATCGTCACTGTTTGTTTCGTTTCGATGAGGCCTTTCATTAATATTTCCGTGTGTGGTGTGGTACCCACAATTACATACTTAATTGGTCTCCCCTAGCCGGCCGGATTGGCCGAGCGGTTCTAGGCGCTTCAGTCTGGAACCGCGTGACCGCTACGCTCGCAGGTTCGAATCCTGCCTCGGGCATGGATGTGTGTGATGTCCTTAGGTTAGTTAGGTTTAAGTAGTTCTACGTTCTAGAAACAGTCACAATCTAAATGCAGTAGCCCATTACAAACAGTATTGTAAGGTGCTTAAAAAAGTTATTAGGAAGGCAAAGAGTATGTGGTACGCAGATAGAATAGCTAAGTCTCAGGATAAAATTAAAACCATATGGTCAGTCGTAAAGGAAGTGGCTGGTCTGCAGAGACAGGTCGAGGATATAGAATCAGTGCGTAGTGGGAATGCCCGTGTTACTGATAAGTCGCATATATATACAGTTTTTAATAATCACTTTCTGAATATAGCAGGTGAACTAAATAGAAACCTAGTCCCAACAGGGAATCATTTAGCGCTCGTAGAAAAAAGTGTTCCGAGACTGTTACCTAAATGCTCCTCTTGATACTGACAAGAGGGAGATTGAGTTAATAATTAAATCACTTAAGACCAAGAACTCTCATGGATATGACGGGGTATCTAGCAGAATACTGAAGTATTGTTCCATGTATGTTAGCCCAGTACTTAGCCATATCTGTAACTTTTCCTTTAGGAGTGGTCGGTTTCCTGACCGATTAAAGTACTCGGTAGTGAAGCCACTTTATAAAAAGGGAGACAGTGATAATGTTGATAATTATAGACCTATTTCTATGCCATTGGTGTTTGCTAAAGTTATCGAGAGGGTTGTATATACATGGTTGCTGCAGCCTTTAAATTCACATAATTTGCTGTCAAATGTACAGTTTGGTTTTAGAAATGGCTTAACAACTGAAAATGCTATAGTCTCTTTTCTCTGTGAGGTTTTGGACGGATTAAATAAAAGGTTGCGAACGTTAGGAGTTTTCTTTGATTTAACGAAGGCTTTTGACTGTGTTGACCACAAAATATCACTGCAGAAGTTGGAACATTATGGAATAAGGGGAGTAGCTTACAATTGGTTCGCCTCTTACTTTAAGAACAGAAAGCAGAAGGTAATTCTCCACAATATTGAGAGTGGTAATGATGTTCAGTCCCAATGGGGCACTGTTAAATGGGGCGTTCCCCAAGGATCGGTGCTGGGGCCACTGCAGTTTCTTATTTATATAAATGATATGCCTTCTAGTATTACAGGTGATTCAAAAATATTTCTGTTTGCTGATGACACCAGCTTGGTAGTGAAGGATCTTGTATGTAATATTGAAACATTATCAAATAATGTAGTTCATGAAATAAGTTCGTGGCTTGTGGAAAATAATTTGATGCTAAATCACAGTAAGACTCAGTGTTTACAGTTTCTAACTCGCAATTCAACGAGAACTGATATTTAAATCAGACAGAATGGGCATGTTATAAGCGAGACGGAACAGTTCTAGTTCCTAGGCGTACGGATAGATAGTAAGCTGTTGTGGAAAGCCCATGTTCAGGATCTTCTTCAGAAACTAAATGCCGCTTTATTTACCATTAGAACAGTATCTGAAATAAGTGACATTTCAACACGAAAAGTAGTCTACTTCGCATATTTTCATACGCTTATGTCATATGGTATTATTTTTTGGGGTAATTCTTCTGATTCAAAAAGGGTATTTTTGGCACAAAAACGGGCTGTTCGAGCTATGTGTGGTGTAATTTCTAGAACTTCTTGTCGACCCCTATTCAATAGTCTGGGAATTCTGACATTGCCCTCACAGTATATATTTTCTTTAATGTCGTTTGCTGTTAGCAATATTAGCTTATTCCCAAGAGTTAGCAGCTTTCATTCAGTTAATACTAGGCAGAAATCAAATCTGCATGTGAAATGCACTTCCTTGACTCTTGTGCAGAAAGGAGTGCAGTATTCTGCTGCATCCATTTTCAATAAGCTACCACAAGAACTCAAAAATCTTAGCAGTAGCCAAAACGCTTTTAAGTCTAAACAGAAGAGTTTCCTCATGGCTCACTCCTTCTATTCTGTCGAGGAGCTCCTGGAAGAGCTAAAAAATTTAGCAAATTCCAGTGTTACATTCTTGATTTTCTTTATTTAAACTAATGGCGTGTCGCCTGAATATGTTTCTTATATTTCATTTTATCTGTTTCTACAATCGTGTTATAATTTCATGTATTGACTCGTTCCATGACCATGGAGACTTCTCCTTAATGTGGTCCCACGGAACAATAAATAAATAAATAAATAAAATAAATAAATAAACTGATGACCACAGCAGTTAAGTCCCATAGTGCTCAGAGCCATTTGAACCATTTTTGGTCTCCCCTAGTAGTTTGCCTTCAGTAGGACGTTTCTGTTGCATGACACTGTTCTTTCTTAATTTTGTATGATCTTACGGGGAGCTTTCCTTCCCTGTAGTTTCCCAGGGCATCAGGCCTAAAGCATCTTAATGACATACTAAACAGCTGCATCGACACCTGACAGAGTGTATATACTGGCATTTTACACATACACTACATGATCCATCCCATAACTACACGATGTTGCTGACATCTTTCCCTGTGTTCTCTCCTGCGTTTGGCTATTTCAAGATTTTAGTAGTTACCTCTGTGCCCTGAATGATGACACATTCGTCAAGGTAACGTAAGGAAGTCTAGTCATACGTACCATGTCTCTCTGAATCGTGAAAACTTTGGACTGTATGTTATTGTGTTTTAACCTGACAGCACGAGGGAGAGAACGCAGACATTTAACGGCCGTAGCGGCTCCCGTTAGCTTGTTAGTTAGTTCCTTGTTGCGTAGATGAAATTCATCGTACGCATTATGATGCGGAGCATCAATAGAAAAAATTTAGGACATTTACATGCAATTAAAAATCTATTTGAAAATACTATCTATTTAGCTACATGTGCAGTTTATTAACAAGTTTTTAGTAATTTATTATTTCTCTTTATAGGATGAGGGAGTTGTCATGTTCGTGGAGAGCTGAAAGCTGCCAAGGCGGCAGATTTACTTAAAGGGGTCAGAAGAAGCCTTAAGGGGCTCCGGAAAGGCTCAAAATCATGAAAAGTTCAATTTTTACTTTTTTGCGTTTTCTGAATCTGCAGACTATAACCTTTTAATAGATATATAATTTATTCAATTCCGAAGACTACAACTATTTTTAAATTTTTTTTGAAATGTGTTCTACATGGGCGTGACCCACTGTGGCGCTGTTAAACTGCTGTCAAATTGTGTTATTATTAACGTCCGTGTTCACCATGTACATTTTAGTGATGTGAGATAAAGTATGTGTTGTGGCTAACCTGTGATGGTTCAATATATATCGCTGGTGTGATTGTCGATTGTTTCATGTTTATTTACTCTGTCGTTATCTCGAAAATATTCGTAATTAATTCTGTTTCTTGAGTGTCTGTTTTGTTGAAGTATAATAATGAGTAAAAGTAAAGTTGCTGTTGCGACTTTCAATGATGGCAACATTGTAAGGTGCAAGGTATTTAGAAATATGGGAATGAAGATAGGTTCTAACATGGTACGAGCGATGCTTGCTTTAGACAAGGAACGCCTTCGGGCTGCAGACAGGGCTGTAAAGTGTCTAGAAATACAAGCAAGAGTAAACAGGAGGAGGAACAGGAGGAAGCTGGAGGAGGAGTGTGCAGAGGATGAAGATAATCCATCCTATGGACCTGGAATGCACTAAAAAGTTAATCCAATCTTTGTCGCTCGATTCCCAAAACTTTTATTTTCTCATACTAATTACATGTTTTCAAAGGATCTTCCAAACATATTTGTTTCAAACTTTCAGTAAATGTTACACAGTACCTTCTGCATAATTTAACACAGCCTTTTTCCAAAAAACTGTATATTTTTGAATATATAAATAAAAAAATTGCAAAAAAATGTTGTGAATTTTCATTACAATTGAAAAAAATCATCTTTAATAACTGAACTAAAATTTTGTAAAATCCCAGTGTTAAGTTGTAGCCCATATTCCAATAAATAATCTGTAAAAAGTTCAACTTCCTACCTCAAATATTTTGTGAGGAAAGATGTAATTTATAAGCGTTATTTTAACACTGCAAGTATAGGGCGTTCCGGAGCCCCTTAAACGTGTTCTTTGCCGAGAGCTAACTTTTAGCACAGGTAGTAGAACGCACTCCCGGCTGACTACAGGGGCATGTGCTGTGAAAAGAACAGTATTGTTCGAGACGCTGGCAAGGATCCTTCTACAAAAGATAAAAATCTAAGCCAGGTGCAGCCCTCCAGGAACGCTGACGCGTCAGAACCATCTTAGCAGTCGTGTCACAGACAAACATTTTAAAATCCTTCTAACAGGTTCTCTGAATGGTTGATTGTGTATATTTCTGTAAAGCGCGTGCTTTCTTATGTGCTACTACATGTGAATCTTTCACTTTGCCAGCTTCAGTACCATGCCATGGAGTGGGAGAACAGTTTTGGCATTCTCCCTACTCCACAGCATCACTGCTTAATAACTGTAAAGAATACGGAAATAGGATTTTGTTCAACTTCTTTACTAAATTATTTGTGGATGGAAGTCACGATGTCTGCTGCAGCTGGCCGGCAGGATTCCTATTCTGGCCGACAGTGCACGTTTCAGACAATTAAGATGGAGAACACTTGCTCCTGGGAGACGGAAGAAGTGCTGCTAGGTAATCGCAGAGAACGCACTTGCTGCTGCGAGATGGATGAGATGGATCTTGCAGCCATACAGAAGAATATCTTCATTTTAGTACTGAGTACAGAGTGCTACCTAGACTCAGTATCTCCGCCTTTTCACCTTCACGTTGTATGAGTGTGTAAGAGTGGGCAATTGTTGAGATCACTATTTTGAAGGGACACGATGTTAGTTCATTCGCAGCAGGGGTTGAACGTACAGTTACAACATTTTGCAGCCGGTTAGTTCCATCCATCACACACGTTGGCAACCTTCCTGATGTTCGTACAAGTTTTTCCATGTTTTCTTTTTCCTATTATTTGCGTTAACTATTCTTGCAGTCATTGACCAAATCAGCAAATTATTTTCATAATTTTGCTTTTATCAGGCTCACTCAACGGTATCAACGTTACATTTCTTAATTGTTATACACTCCTGGAAATTGAAATAAGAACACCGTGAATTCATTGTCCCAGGAAGGGGAAACTTTATTGACATATTCCTGGGGTCACATACATCACATGATCACACTGACAGAACCACAGGCACATAGACACAGGCAACAGAGCATGCACAATGTCGGCACTAGTACAGTGTGTATCCACCTTTCGCAGCAATGCAGGCTGCTATTCTCCCATGGAGACGATCGTAGAGATGCTGGATGTAGTCCTGTGGAACGGCTTGCCATGCCATTTCCACCTGGCGCCTCAGTTGGACCAGTGTTCGTGCTGGACGTGCAGACCGCGTGAGACGACGCTTCATCCAGTCCCAAACATGCTCAATGGGGGACAGATCCGGAGATCTTGCTGGCCAGGGTAGTTGACTTACACCTTCTAGAGCACGTTGGGTGGCACGGGATACATGCGGACGTGCATTGTCCTGTTGGAACAGCAAGTTCCCTTGCCGGTCTAGGAATGGTAGAACGATGGGTTCGATGACGGTTTGGATGTACCGTGCACTATTCAGTGTCCCCTCGACGATCACCAGTGGTGTACGGCCAGTGTAGGAGATCGCTCCCCACACCATGATGCCGGGTGTTGGCCCTGTGTGCCTCGGTCGTATGCAGTCCTGATTGTGGCGCTCACCTGCACGGCGCCAAACACGCATACGACCATCATTGGCACCAAGGCAGAAGCGACTCTCATCGCTGAAGACGACACGTCTCCATTCGTCCCTCCATTCACGCCTGTCGCGACACCACTGGAGGCGGGCTGCACGACGTTGGGGCGTGAGCGGAAGACGGCCTAACGGTGTGCGGGAGCGTAGCCCAGCTTCATGGAGACGGTTGCGAATGGTCCTCGCCGATACCCCAGGAGCAACAGTGTCCTTAATTTGCTGGGAAGTGGCGGTGCGGTCCCCTACGGCACTGCGTAGGATCCTACGGTCTTGGCGTGCATCCGTGCGTCGCTGCGGTCCGGTCCCAGGTCGACGGGCGCGTGCATCTTCCGCCGACCACTGGCGACAACATCGATGTACTGTGGAGACCTCACGCCCCACGTGTTGAGCAATTCGGCGGTACGTCCACCCGGCCTCCCGCATGCCCACTATACGCCCTCGCTCAAAGTCCGTCAACTGCACATACGGTTCACGTCCACGCTGTCGCGGCATGCTACCAGTGTTAAAGACTGCGATGGAGCTCCGTATGCCACGGCAAACTGGCTGACACTAACGGCGGCGGTGCACAAATGCTGCGCAGCTAGCGCCATTCGACGGCCAACACCGCGGTTCCTGGTGTGTCCGCTGTGCCGTGCGTGTGATCATTGCTTGTACAGCCCTCTCGCAGTGTCCGGAGCAAGTATGGTGGGTCTGACACACCGGTGTCAATGTGTTCTTTTTTCCATTTCCAGGAGTGTATATATGAAAACATTTTTGCTACCTGCCGGATATTTTATATCTGTAGGTATATCTACGCCTTTCTGGGCCAATGTTATATTCATTAAAGCTAAGGTGGATCATTTTCTCTTCTAGTGTTGCGAATATATCTGTTACTCTCAAAGATGGGGTGGTGATAACAAATTTTGTAAGTGAATGAATCAACTCTGAAGCAGTAATCAATATTTTCAGTTGACATTTGGAATAACCGGGACTACTGCCCGACCAAACCGGGCGCAAACGTCCGAGGGAGCACTGGGGAAGAGACAACACCTTACAAGCAGCGCCAGGCGGGCGTGGACGGCAAAGAGAGCACCCAGCGCCCGCTGGGCATAAATACTGGACAAGATCCTCCAAAACGGCAGTCTCAGGTAGCACCTGAAGAAGGCAACGAGTTACGTGGCCCAAATATTGTGCAAGAGCGACACAAACATCCGGCTGTAGACCTGATTATTCCACATGTCAAGATCTCGCCGGGAAAGCCTGAAGAGTTACAATATTCTCAGTTGCTTAAAGAGATACCGATAAGAATATCCAGAGATATTTTCTTGAGTAGAGTGAATACTTTTTCCTTAAACGAGGAGTTCTCATAAGATATAAGTAAGCGCAAAAACGCAAAATTTGTTAACTTACTGACTTCTCTATCGCCAAAGTTAGCAGTTATTTTTTAGACAAGTCTATTGCCATGGCTGTTGTTGCCCGCAGCTTGTGGTCTCACGGTAGCCTATTCTACGGTTCAAATGGCACTGAGCACTATGGGACTCAACATCTATGGTCATAAGTCCCCTAGAACTTAGAACTACTTAAACCTAACTAACCTAAGGACAGCACACAACACCCAGCCATCACGAGGCAGAGAAAATCCCTGACCCCGCCGGGAATCGAACCCGGGAACCCGGGCGTGGGAAGCGAGAACGCTACCGCACGACCACGAGATGCGGGCTCTCACGGTAGCGTTTTAACTTCCCGAGAACGGGGTTTCGGGTTCGATTCCTGGCGAGGTCAGGGATTTTCGCCTGCCCCGAGATGACGGTGTTGTGTCGTCTTCGTCATCATCATTCATCCCCATTATGGTCGGAGGAAGGCAACGGCAAACCACCTCCATTAGCACCTTCCCTAGTGCAGGTCTCCCGCATCGTTCCCCTACGCTCTGTCAAGAAGCACGGGACTTCATTCCAGTTTCCACCCTGTTTATTACTTCTTCTTCTCGTACTGCGTTAGTAGCAGGCGCAATATTTTGAATGAACTGCGTTTAAGGGGCTCCGGAACGCCCTATACTTGCAATGTTGAAATAACGCTTATAAATTACATCTTTCCTCACAAAGTATTTGAGGTAGGAAGTTGAACTTTTTACAGATTATTTATTGGAATATGGGCTACAACTTAACAGAGGGATTTTACAAAGTTTTAGTTCATTTATTGAAGATGATTTTTTTCAATTGTAATGAAAATTCACAACATTTTTTTGCAATTTTTTATTTATATATTCAAAAATATACAGTATTTTGGAAAAAGGCTGTGTTAAATTATGCAGAAGGTACTGTGTAACATTTACTGAAAGTTTGAAACAAATATGTTTGGAATATCCTTAGAAAACATGTAATTAGTATGAGAAAATAAAAAGTTTTGGGAATCGAGCGACAAAGATTGGATTAACTTTTTAGTGCATTCTAGGTCCATAGGATGGATTATCTTCATCCTCTGCAAACTCCTCCTCCAGCTTCCTCTTGTTCCTCCTCCTGTTTACTCTTGCTTGTATTTTTAGACTCTTTACAGCCCTGTCTGCAGCCCACTTTTTAGTGCATTCTAGGTCCATAGGATGGATTATCTTCATCCTCTGCAAACTCCTCCTCCAGCTTCCTCTTGTTCCTCCTCCTGTTTACTCTTGCTTGTATTTTTAGACTCTTTACAGCCCTGTCTGCAGTCCGAAGGCGTTCCTTGTCTAAAGCAAGCATCGCTCGTACCATGTTAGAACCTATCTTCATTCCCATATTTCTAAATACCTTGCACCTTACAATGTTGCCATCATTGAAAGTCGCAACAGCATCATACACACCAAAGTGAAGTGTTTCTATTCCAACAAATACAGTCTTGGGGATTCTCGACCATATAACACTATTTACACTTTCATTGGGGTTTTGAGTTTTTCCGTGAATACACTTTTTCAACAGTTCAGGTGCTGCTAAGTCTCTGAAAATAGGTTTTATCACCTCCATTATTGCATGAGGCAGACTATGCTTATGAGTGTACACTTCACCAGTTAGCAATCCTTTGTTATATTTACACCGTTTGTCTTCTTCTTTGGGACACAAGCTATGTTGGGGATTTTCATCGGTTGAAGAAGTATGAAAAAAAAGAGCCCTAACAGCCTTCTTCATTTCGTCGACACTTTGTGTATTTTGCCTAATAGCCATTCCATAATTCTGTATTTTGTCAATTACACTGTCAGTTAACCTTCCATACCCATCCAACCTTTTACCATCACTGAGTTTTTGTTTTTTGTACGAAGCTTTCAGTCACCGAAGTCTTGTTCCCATTCGCTTCTGTACGTGTCCAATACACTCAAATTTCTGCACTACAACATCATCACCATAGGGCTTCAGTCCTTGAACGTGTTTGAAACTTTTAGAATCACCGTCACCAAGGTAATTAATATATCGCACAGCGCCACAGTGGGTCACGCACATGTAGAACACATTTCAAAAAAAAAATTTAAAAATAGTTGTAGTCGTCGGAATTGAATAAATTATATATCTATTAAAAGGTAATAGTCTGAAGATTCAGAAAACGCAAAAAAGTAGAAATTGAACTTTTCATGATTTTGAGCCTTTCCGGAGCCCCTTAAAAGTGGCCCATTTGAGCAAAACCATTGAGTAACTGTCACAAAAACTTAATTTAGTGTTGTCTGATTTGTACAGGTATGGCTGTGACAAGAATTTGTTGACGCAGTTCACTGGACAGCGTGACGTGCCCACCGAACTTCTCACATCCACGTGTCCGGCTGCAGCGGGACTGCCATTGTTGCTGAGTGGATCATGTACCCACAAGGGCGGCAGCGCTCTCGACTCACGGGCCCTGCCCGACAAACTACCCCCACCTCCGCACCTGCCGCATCCCGTTTCATCCTGCCCGCGCCCCGGCACTTCGCGTTGCTCGCCGACCGCCGGAATATTCGGCCTGACAGCTGTCTGGCAGCGGGGCGCCTCCCGCTGCCCGCAAATTCCACGAGAGCGCCCGACGCGCACCGCTTATTGCTGTTCGGCCTCCGAGCGCGCAATATTTCAGCTGGCGCCGGTAGACGACGCCATGTGCGGGGGACGTGGAGAACGGATGTGCGGCGGGGGCGGCGGCGGCGGCCCCGTGCGAGCGGTGCAACTCGTCCAGAAGGACAACAGCAAGCAACCGTGGAGAGCGGAGTTAAACAGGAGAAAACACACTGTACGCGGGCTTTCTGGCAACAGCAAACATTCGTTTCAGTTACAGCTATAGCTTCTCACAAATTATACAGACAGTTTTATTTTGAATTCATGAATTACGCTTATCTTTATGGGTGATTTTTGGGCGGCGGGGGTGGTGGTTTCTTTTTTAATATGCTTTATCCTCTCTACGTCCGTAAGGGTACCAAAAACGTAATTTTTATTTTCACTGAGTAATTACTACCCCTTCTAATGCGGTCGATAGTAGTGTGTGAGCAACACAAAAATGTTAACAGACTGGTTTCGCTGTGGCTGAGCGGTTCTAGGCGCTTCAGTCCAGAACCGAGCTGCTGCTACGATCGCAGGTTCGAATCTTGCCTCGGGCATGAATGTGTTTGATGTCCTTACGTTAGTTAGGTTTATGTAGTTCTAAGTCCTAGGGGACTGATGACCTCAGATGTCAAGTCCCATAGTGCTCTGAGCCATTTGAACTATTTAGATTGGTATCGTCGGCTTTTTCGTCACTGTTGTTGATGTCAGAGGTGAGTTCTTGCTGTGGAAAACATTCGTTTAAGGGCCCATTCCAGTCAGCCTGTAAAATAAGCGATTTTACCACCTTTTTCAGAAAAACTGTAGCAATAAAATTAAATCTTTTGCTCATCATTTTTTGATTCTCGGACAATATTTTCTGATTCTTTCTGAAGGAATTCATTTATTATTATGCCCCCCACCCCCGCCCCTCCACCCGAGGGGTTAAACTTGGTCTGTCCAAAATTAAATGTGTCCATGACGAAAATCCTGCACTATGCAGATTTTACGTAAAAAAAACTTACTCTATAGAATATTGCGTATGGTGTAATAGCAAAATTTTTAGAATATTTCAAAAAAATAATGAAGTGACTGACCTTTAAAAACAAGGACGTAATTTTGTCGTATGTTTACTGTCACAGTTTTTGCGATGGCTCATGAACAAATTAAAATAAAAAAAATAGCCTATTACCCCTTCTGAACATGCCCAGCTAGTAATTCTGTGATATTTCATAAATATGTGTTTATTTTTGAGGCCGAAATCCGTTTTGTCAACTTCAGACACAGCGTATTCAACTAATTGGATGGGGAGCATAACGATGACAAAATTTTGCAGGGGGGCTTAATTAAAAGGGAAAGACTAATATTAATGAGTAAATGTAATAATTTTACTAGCTGTGTGACCGGTTACGAAGTCTCGTAACCGGTTGGCCCTGACTAGTATTAGCACGCAATCTGACTGCATAAAATAAAAATAAAGAATGACAAGGAATATCCATTAACACAATTGATTAATTAAGTCCCCTGCAACTATAAAAGCTACGAAACAACAAAGCACAAATGTAAATGTGCTGTGTGTGGTAGTGTGACTCAATGTACATGTATCTGGCTCGGTTCTTTGTCAATACGACAAAATATTGTAAACACCATTTACAATGAAATAATTTGAAAAACCAGAAATACTAAAATTGCACATAGAAACCAGAATTACCAGTCTAATAAATGAATACGAGCCAGATGCTTTGTTGACTGTACCTGTGAGCAACAGGGATTGTTATTAAAGAAAAGTGTAATACCTTTTTACCTCATTATAAATTGACGGAAATATTCCATTACACCAGCATCATGAATCAAAGGCCCATCTCTTTTCTCAAATATATTCTGACAATTGCATCTTCTTCCATCGATACATTTCACCAACCGAACATTACAACATTTCAGTCGACACTCCGATCGTCTACTCTCTCGCCCAACAGAACAACGACTGCTCTCTACATCCTCTGAACTACACTCCTGGAAATTGAAATAAGAACACCGTGAATTCATTGTCCCAGGAAGGGGAAACTTTATTGACACATTCCTGGGGTCAGATACATCACATGATCACACTGACAGAACCACAGGCACATAGACACAGGCAACAGAGCATGCACAATGTCGGCACTAGTACATAGACTATGTAAGTAGGCAGTTTATGTTTTCTTATTGGCAACGTTACGTAGCGCTCTATATGAAACACTGGCTGTGCTGTGTGCAGTCTGTGGCTAGTTTGCATTGTTGTCTGCCATTGCAGTGTTAGGCAGCGGCAGCTGGATGTGAACAGCGCGTAGCGTTGCGCAGTTGGAGGTGAGCCGCCAGCAGTGGTGGATGTGAGGAGAGAGATGGCGGAGTTTTGTAATTTGTCATGAAATGCTATATATATTATGACTATTAAGGTAAATACATTGTTTGTTCTCTATTAATATCTTTCATTTGCTAACTGTCCCTATCAGTAGTTAGTGCCTTCCGTAGTTTGAATCTTTTATTTAGCTGGCAGTAGTGGCGCTCGACGTATTGCAGTAGTTCGAATAACGAAGATTTTTGTGAGGTAAGTGATTTGTGAAAGGTATAGTTTAATGTTACTCAGGGCCATTCTTTTGCAGGGATCTTTGATAGTCAGATTGCGTTGCGCTAAAAACATTGTGTGTCAGTTTAAGCACAGTCTTGTATAATTTGTTCTAAGGGGACGTTTCACCATGTATGTGACTCTTTTTTGTACCAATGTTAAGCTTTTATAGTCCTTATACAGATTGTTTTTGGTTCTGCTATTATAAACATGTTTTGCACTATTTTGTGTAAAAAGGGACGTTCGAAATGACACAGGACGTCAATGAGTATATTTACTGAGAAGCAGTACTTAGAATACCAGGTTTCTTAAAGAGGTCTCTGCATTTTGATCCAGGACTGACACCAGATATAATTCAAATGACTAGTTTCTGAATTTTGAAAATGTTCTATTTGTGAGAGGAGATTCCCCAAAAGATGATTCCATAATTCATTAGTGAATGGAAGTAGGCCAAATAAACTAACTTCTTCATTTTTAAATCACCTATTTCTCCTATCATGCGTACTGCAAATGTAGCTGAACTAGGGCGTTTCATTAAGTCTAGAGTGTGAGTTTTCCAATTTAGGTTGTGGTCAGTTTGTAGGCCTCAAAAGTAGAAACTATCAACAGCTTTAATTTCATTGTTCGAATACATTATACTTATAGGGTCAGGTATTCTTTGTAAGGTACTAAACTGTATGTACTGGGTCTTGTCAAAATTCAGTGACAATCCATTTCCTCTGAACCACCCATTGATACTTACGAATATTTCATAAGCTGATTGCTGAGTGAGATCACGGGTACAGTGTTTTATATCAGTACTTGAATCATCTCCAAATAATACAAAATTTGAATTTTGTGACACTGCATATGGAAGGTCATTAATATATAATAGGAACAACAATATGTAATAGGGCCATATAATAGGACAAAAATATATAATGGGAACACACGAGCTTTGAAAGGCTAGGCTCTGACTGTTTAACTGCTGTAAGCATTCTATCTCTCCAAGAGAAAACACACGTGAAGAATACACCGTTCTGGTTAGTTTTCTTTCAGGCCAATGGAAAAACATTAACCTCCCACGTTAGTCCTTGCTTTCCGTGACTAGCCAACCAACAAATAACACACTTTTGAACAGTCCTTTTTCCCCAAAATATATATTTAACATTCTGATATTTTGTTTATACTTCACTTAGTATTTTCATTTGCACTCGAATTAGCTTTCCTTTTACCATAAACTTACTTAACGTATTATGATACAAAATTCCCCGTCGTTTGCTTTGACACTGTCTTAAAACTTTCTCACACCTGTTCGTACAGCGTTCATCAGTAGAATAATGATCTACGTATTTACTTTAGACAACATTCATGCATCATTCACACTACTAAAAGCATATACAACACTGTACAAATATAAATAAACAGAAATGTCGTTAAGAAATGAAAAGCACAATTCACAAACACGTTCTCTTGAACTGTTTCGTAAATGTCTCTGTGTTCTACTGTACTCTGGTGGTCTAAAATAAAGTTTTTTTTTCTTAAAAAATTTTATAATCATACAATTAACGACCCTGGCTTGAAATTTTAAAACTTTCAAAAAATTCTCATTCTTCTAAACTAAAATTACAAATTTCTTACCCTGGACTTGGCAGTCTACAACTAACATATCTTAATCTTTTAATTTCTTTATGAAAAATCATTTCTTACTTGACGAAATTGATGCTAATTTTCAAAACAAATTTTCAGCATTTTAGTAGCTTTTCGAGATTTTAAAAATCGTGTTTCATTAAAGTCTTTTCAAGCTAACTACTGGTTCACTTTTTTATTTAAAGGCACTGCGATTTGTGTCCTACCATTTAAGAATTGAATTTTATCTTACTTTAGCACCAGCATATCACTAACGTCTTTTTGTCACATACAGTTCCCAGGTTTTTGATTATGGCAGCTTTGCATTGCAGCGTTTATAACATTCTTCCATTGTCCACATAGCTGTCTTTCAAGGGTTTACATGCAACATTGTCCCTGAAACCATACTTCTGTCTAAGACTACTTTCTTTACGTACATCCTAACACACAATCAGTTGTTATTACAAGAAATTATTTACTAATTTTCTGTTTCGTTTAACTTGTCTTCAAATTAAAGTAAATTAACAGAATGTTGTTTCTTGATTATACTTTAATCAGCAAGATAACATTACTACAACATTTTTGAACTTGAACTTTCTCCTTAACTCTGCTTGAGAACATGTAATTGTGAAAAACACATTTCACTCAAAACAATTATTTACAAACATTTTATAATACATATTTACCACCTCTATGCAGTGTCGCTTTGCATCGCTTCCTCTTCATATTTCTTACCACTATTGAACAGAAATCTAAATTTTTTATTTACTATATATATAAAATATGTTCTTCATCTCGATCCAGGTATATATTTCGTCACTTTTGTTAAACATCCTGTACCTATATGGCCACTGTATATCCCTTTTCATATTTACAACACGCCTTTTCCTGACCACTACACATTAGTGTTTATTATCAAAATCTGCTTTAATAACTCCACTTGTCACACCCATGGATGTAAAATAATTATATCCGTAAAAGTTTTGCAGTACTTCGTCGATGTTTTCTCGACGACCACTTTCTAGTAACACTACTTTATTTACAGCCCTAGCGTCCACCACTAATCTTATGGATCCATCTTTTTTTAGTTACTACAATCACCGGATTTTTGTATATTCTCATAGCCTTTTCAACAATTCCCGATTTAATCATATTTTGTATCAGATCTCTAACAGCTTCGCCGTGTTGTTCAGAGATCGGTAATAGTTTTTTGAAAAAAGTAGTGTCAGATTTTACATTTAAGTAGCATTCATATTCCTTTATTAAGCCACGTTGTTCAGAGAAAACATTATTCTGATCTAGTAGCACTTCTTTTAATTTGTCTCTTTGATGCTCCTTTAAGTCTGGCACTTCTTTTACTTTTAGTTCTATTTTTTCTTGTACCACCTTCATTTCCTCAGGTCCCACTCCCACATCATCCCCGTTCTCATTGTATCCCTCTAAATATTCAATCATTTTACAATACCTAATTGGTATACTGGCTACTTCTTCTTCAATCAAATTATCGAAATTCCGAAGTAAGAGTGATTTCAGGTGTGCCGCAGGGGAGTGTCGCAGGACCGCTGCTATTCACGGTATGTATAAATGACCTAGTGGATAAAATCGGAAGTTCACTGATGATGCTGTAGTATATCGAGAGGTTGTAATAATGAAAAGTTGTACTGATATGCAGGAGGATCTGCAGCGAATTGACGGATGGTGCAGGGAATGGCAATTGAATCTCAATGTAGACAAGTGTAATGTGCTGCGAATACACAGAAAGAAAGATCGTTTATCATTTAGCTACAATATAGCAGGTCAGCAACTGGAAGCAGTTACTTCCATAAATTATCTGGCAGTGGGCATTAGGAGTTATATAAACAGGAATGACCATATGAAATTAATAGTCGGTAGGGCAGATGCCAGACTCAGATTCATTGGAGAAATCCCAAGGAAGATAAAATCAGAGAGATTAGAGTCCACACAGAGGCCTACCGACAATCTTTCTTTCCATGAACAATACGAGACTGGAACAGCAGGGTGAACCGATAGAGGTACTCAAAGTACCCTCCGCCACACACCGTCAGGTGGCTTGCGGAGAATGGGTGTGGATCTAGATTTTTTCGAAAAAAAAATGTTACAACCACATCTTTCCCAATTATTTCAAAAATTACTACTTTTTCATTAAAATTTTGATCACCCTTTGTACTGGTTAAAGAAATCTACGTCAGTTAGCATTTTTATATATAGCTCAGGGATTATATGGAAGTTGTGGAGTACTTGCACACCATTTATTTGCACTGGCAACAGAACTTCGTGTTTAACAGGTTTTTTAACTTTTCCTGTAGCTACAATATCTGCGCCCCCATTACTGGCATTATTAGAAGTTCATTCCTGTTTGACAACGATTCTAACCAATTTCTACTCACAGCGAATAAATCACTGCCAATATCTGCTGTATACTATACTTCTTCGTTACACAAGTGCTGACTAATTACTGGCTGACTCAACACGTTCCTTTAATTGCTACTGTCAGAACCCTCCTCCAACAAATAATTAACAACTTCCCTTCTATCGAAACCTTCCCTGTTTCCATAGTTTCCATAAATTACACAGATTTTTGCAGCATTACCCTCATCACTGTTATTCCCCATACTAACTATTCTGTCCACTAATGACAGCTCAAAATTTTTTTCCGGCGTTTCGCCATTCTCCCTTTCTTCTATGTCTACCTTTTTTCTACAATTAATTGGCTCATTTGGCTCATCAACACTCTGGTCACTATTTTCCTGCTTCTACCTTGTAGCCTCACAAATGTCGTCATTTACAGACACTAGTATTTCTTCTACACTGACGTCACTAATCTCTCGCAATTCTGCAGCTTCTGTACTTTCTCTTTCCCCAGAATATGACTTCAACTTGGTTGCTAAACATTTTATGGCAATCAGCTTCTGTCACATTTTCCGTTAATACATCACCCATTTCATCTGCAATACAGTGCTTATTTTGTTTACGTCTTTCCAAAGAATCGCCTACACCTCCGTTAAATGAACCGGTTTTTATGAAGCTCGTTTCGTCTGTTGCTACTACCTTCTTCTGTTCCTCACTTATAATTCCTGTCTGCCGACCTGTGTGGCCGAGCGGTTCTAGGCGCTACAGTTTGGAACCGTGCGACCGCTACGGTTCTAAGTTCGAATCCTGCCTCGGGAATGGATGTGTGTGATGTCCTTAGGTTATTTAGGTTTAAGTAGTTCTAAGTTCTAGGGGACTGATGACCTCAGACGTTGAGTCCCATAGTACTCAGAGCCATTTGAACCAATGCCTGTCTGTTTAGTGCTAACACGTACAAAGGAATTTGCTAGCGGGTTCAAATTACAACTTCCCGTCTTCAAAACGCTAGCCCCTTCACAGATGGTATTTAGTTTGACGAATTCTGGGATTCTGTACCATTCCTTACGTTAACCCCTATTTGCTGTCGCCTTGGCGCAACGTCATCCTTTCGCACCGGGGAATACGATCGATATATGTGCACCTGTTCCAAATTATTTCGCCTATAATTTGCTGGATAGCGCCACCTCCCGGTACCTCTGCTCCTGCCATTTCCACGGTACACTCCATATATGTTAAAGTTTACATTCTGTGGTGGATTCGCGTTATTTGGTGGTCTGACATTACGATTTACATACACCTTCTTCTGGAACAAATTCTCAACTCTCTCCGAATAACTAATGAACTTATGAACGTTATTCCCCGGAGCTGCAATAATTTTGTTTCTCCAGTTCACGGGCAGTTTACCTTCCAGGCTGATAACAATTTGTTCTGGCTCGACTATACTGGGACCGATGACCTTTGCAGTCTGGTACCTTCAACCCCACAAACCAACGAACCAACCGACTTTATTGTTTAGATATGAGAAATTTGTCATCAACCTTAACGCAAACTTTTTTACAGTTTCCTTTCTGAAGTTAAATATTTCCCCAGCTCAGAAGCTGTTTAGCAACTCCATATGTTTTTGCTTGCTCCAACGCACTTTAAATTTATCTAGAGCATCGTACTGTTCAGTAACGATAACACCCCAAGTTCTAGCTTCTCCCAAGAATTTAGACGTAATAAATCCTATTTTTTGTCTGTCTGACCACAAACTAGGTAGAACACCTTCAATGTCTTTCTAGGATTCTTTTGTATGTACATTTCCTTTTGGATCAAAACGTAAAATCTTGGTGTTAGTGACATATGATATTTCAGACGATTCTACTACAAAACTACACAAACTACTGTTAGTTCCATGTCTGAGGTTGGTTTCAACTTGGCATAATCTACTGTTATGCTGATCCAACTTATATTCTACCTCTTCTACCTCTTTAGTCAGCTGAAGAAGGTTTCTCCAGACACACCCACTCCGTCAGACACACTTTTTACTTCATACATACATTTGGAATATTCAGAACTGATTTTAATGTCTAACAATTTGTGATCATTTACACAAATTGACTCTACCGCAACTATTTTGACCTCTGCTTCCTGCACACTTTCTTTAATCAGATCTACCCTTTGTTTGTTTCCAATAACAACTTTTGTTAAGGCATCCGTTAATTCACCTTTTACATTTTTAATGGATTGTTGGCAGTTACTCTCAACTTTACTTTCTAACGACTGCAAATCATTTTTGACAATTCTTTTAAAACAGCCGTCTGCTTTTCAAGTATTTCATTAAAATCACTAGTTTGCTTTGCGAGTTTTTCATCAAGTTTACTAATTTTCTGACAAATTATTTCAGTCAAATTAGTACGTCCATCTTTTATAAAATCCATTAATACTGAAAACATATCGTGCAAACTTCCAGGTTATATTTTTTGCATTACTGTTTCCTGTTTACCAAACTGTTATCACTAAATAGGTGGTTACCGATTTCATGGTTATTGTCACTTTCAGGATTTACGTTATCCCCACTAGTTACATTAATCGACATACTTGAAGCAGTTTGTGCTCCACTGTCCGTAAATAACAAAGAAATATCGTCGGAAACCTCCTCTTTTACCTTAACATCTATTCCTTCTCTGTTCAGGTGTGCTAGTTTGTGAAGCCTTTACACTGAATGACATTTGGTTCAAGTGGCTCTGAGCACTATGGGGCCTAACTTCTGAGGTCATCAGTCCCCTAGAACTTAGAACTACTTAAATCTAACTAACCTAAGGACATCACACACATCCATGCCCGAGGCAGGATTCGAACCTGAGACCGGAACGGTCGCGCGGTTCCAAACTGAAGCGCCTAGAACCGCTCGGCCACACCGGCCGGCGTGAATGACATTTCTTCCTCTTTTTATCGTATATACAAAATCTGTATCAAACTTCCTGGCAGGTCAAATCCATGTGCCGGACCGAAACTCGAACTCGGAAACTTTGCCTCTCACGGGCGAGTGCTCTACCAACTGAGCTACCCAAGCATGACTCACGACCCCTCCTCACAGCTTTAATTCCGTCAGTACCTCGTCTCCTACCTTCCAAATTTCACAGAAGCTCTCCTGCATACCTTGCAGAATTAGCACTCCTGGAAGAAAGGATACTGCGGAGACGTGGCATAGCCACAGCCTGCTAGGAAGTTTCATATCAACGCACACTCCACTGCAGAGTGAATATCTCATTCTGGAAACATCCCCCATGCTGTGGATAAGTCATGTCTCCGCAATATCCTTTCTTCCAGGAGTGCTAGTTCTGCAAGGTATGTAGGAGAGCTTCCGTGAAGTTTTGAAGGCATGAGGAACTGGCGGAATTAAAGTTGTGAGGAAGGGGCGTGAGTCGTGCATGGGTAGCTCAGTTGGTAGAGCACTTGCCAACGAAAGGCAAAGGTCCGAGTTCGAGTCTCGGTCCGGCACACAGTTTTGAACTGCCAGGAAGTTTCATACCAGCGCACACTCCGCTGCAGAGTGAAAATCTCATTCCAAAATCTTTAGCACTTCATTGTTTCAGCACACACCGACACACAACAAATGTAACAAACTTATATTTCATTCAATGCTGCAGCCTCGGCGTGCTGAAACTGCGAGTTCCACCTCCTCCGTCTGCACCACCACTTTCAGGGTCTCCAATAGTCGTGTAAATTGGCAGCGCTGCCCTGCTGAACTGCTGCTCGTTGGTACCGCTATGACGCCGTCTGCTGCTTCGAATCGCCCTCGTTGATATTCTGGCCGTCTATCATCTTCTTTCTTGTAAGTCTTTCCGGCGACTAGAAACGGGTTCCACTCTAAATTCCGCATGCACCGATATACAAAGTTTTTCATCATCGTTCACTACACGGTCTTTCACAAAATTTCTCTCAACCACGGATTCGATGTTCTACGGCTTTTTAACTGTTTTCTCGGTCGATACACCACGTGGGCGGTGTGGTTACGTTCGTCAATTACCTGCACGTACCTGTGAACTTGATGCAGCAGATCGCCGGCAGGATCTGTAGGTCTCTACAGTACTGCAACTCGGACAAGGCTGCACACAACGTAACTATTCTAAGAACCGGGAAAAGGTTTTCACTCTGAATGAAAGGTGGAAATATTGGCAAAACTTCGGTATATCATGAACCCTGAGAATTACACGTTCACTGCCAAGCCCGTGCTAATCTCAACACAGTCATGCAGAAACATTTTCATTCGCGTTAGCAAGTTCATGGTAACGTATTTGGGGCTCATTAACTTGTGGCGATACTTTTTACCCTTCTCCGTCATCTTGCATTCGTAATCGTATTTATTAATGTGACTGAGCCTTCACATTAACTGAGTTGTTAGCTTGACACCAGCTCCCCCACTATTACATGATGTACACTCCTGGAAATGGAAAAAAGAACACATTGACACTGGTGTGTCAGACCCACCATACTTGCTCCGGACACTGCGAGAGGGCTGTACAAGCAATGATCACACGCACGGCACAGCGGACACACCAGGAACCGCGGTGTTGGCCGTCGAATGGCGCTAGCTGCGCAGCATTTCTGCACCGCCGCCGTCAGCGTCAGCCAGTTTGCCGTGGCATACGGAGCTCCATCGCAGTCTTTAACACTGGTAGCATGCCGCGACAGCGTGGACGTGAACCGTATGTGCAGTTGACGGACTTTGAGCGAGGGCGTATAGTGGGCATGCGGGAGGCCGGGTGGACGTACCGCCGAATTGCTCAACACGTGGGTCGTGAGGTCTCCACAGTACATCGATGTTGTCGCCAGTGGTCGGCGGAAGGTGCACGTGCCCGTCGACCTGGAACCGGACCGCAGCGACGCACGGATGCACGCCAAGACCGTAGGATCCTACGCAGTGCCGTAGGGGACCGCACCGGCACTTCCCAGCAAATTAGGGACACTGTTGCTCCTGGGGAATCGGCGAGGACCATTCGCAACCGTCTCCATGACGCTGGGCTACGGTCCCGCACAACGGTAGGCCGTCTTCCGCTCACGCCCCAACATCGTGCAGCCCGCCTCCAGTGGTGTCGCGACAGGCGTGAATGGAGGGACGAATGGAGACGTGTCGTCTTCAGCGATGAGAGTCGCTTCTGCCTTGGTGCCAATGATGGTCGTATGCGTGTTTGGCGCCGTGCAGGTGAGCGCCACAATCAGGACTGCATACGACCGAGGCACACAGGGCCAACACCCGGCATCATGGTGTGGGGAGCGATCTCCTACACTGGCCGTACACCACTGGTGATCGTCGAGGGGACACTGAATAGTGCACGGTACATCCAAACCGTCATCGAACCCATCGTTCTACCATTCCTAGACCGGCAAGGGAACTTGCTGTTCCAACAGGACAATGCACGTCCGCATGTATCCCGTGCCACCCAACGTGCTCTAGAAGGTGTAAGTCAACTACCCTGTCCAGCAAGATCTCCGGATCTGTCCCCCATTGAGCATGTTTGGGACTGGATGAAGCGTCGTCTCACGCGGTCTGCACGTCCAGCACGAACGCTGGTCCAACTGAGGCGCCAGGTGGAAATGGCATGGCAAGCCGTTCCACAGGACTACATCCAGCATCTCTACGATCGTCTCCATGGGAGAATAGCAGCCTGCATTGCTGCGAAAGGTGGATATACACTGTACTAGTGCCGACATTGTGCATGCTCTGTTGCCTGTGTCTATGTGCCTGTGGTTCTGTCAGTGTGATCATGTGATGTATCTGACCCCAGGAATGTGTCAATAAAGTTTCCCCTTCCTGGAACAATGAATTCACGGTGTTCTTATTTCAATTTCCAGGAGTGTATTTTCTAATTGTAGAGATTTTGTTGAAGTAGTAAACTGCTGTCCCAGTGTACATAATTTTGTAATCCCCGTACGTTACTACTACGTAAACGAGTCCCTAAGACTTTATTCTGGTTCCACAGATTCTTTGTGTGCCAGTTGATTCACGCATTATTACACTGTGAAAGCAACCAGAAAGGAAATTTTACAGTCAAGTTTTACCTTGGGCGCCCAGTATCTGCACAGGCTGCGGTTACGGAGATACAGGGCAAGTAGTAAAAGTAAATGCTGAAGGCGTAGCAGACATCAGACAAGCGGAGCTTCACTGCGCCACTGTTTCCACGGGAAGTGGGCGTATTTACGAATTTTGTTGGGGGCGCGTCTTATCCCAGTGAGTCATCAGGACGGCGCGTCACGCGTGCCGAGCCCGAGTGGCGGCGGCACTTTGGACGCGTGGGCCGCGGTGGGCGGCGGTGGGCGGCGGGGGGCGGCGGCCGTAAACAAACCGGGGCGCAGCCACGCCGCAAACTGCTGCCTCCGAAACTTGGCCGGCGCGGCGCTACGTGATACACATACCGGCAGCAAGTGGCCGCACCCCTCTTCTCGCTCCCTCCGCCGTATTCTTCTTCATATTTCAACAGCGCTGCTCGTCTCCACAGATCGACAGCTATCGGCAGCCAGCCGTCATATTTTAGACTAGCATCAATAGTTCCCTGTCCGCGAGTGGCACAACGGCTGGGTTGAGATATGTCAGCATGTAGATTTCATGGGAAAAAGTACGGAATGCTTGTGTCATATGAGGATGCTAAGAAAGCTACTACAGCTGTTATTCCAGGAGCATCTATCAAATCCACGATCGCTGTCAGTCTTTAAGAACATTACTTCAACATTTCATAAACCGATTAAATAACATGACACCGGGCACATTTCTGCTAGTTTGCGAAATTCTTGAATAGCGTCAGGGAATATTCGATGTGGCATCGCCAAAATTGTAGCACTGAAAAACCTAAGTTGAAACAAGGCCCCGGGAGTAGGCAACATTCCATTAGAACTACTGACAACCTTGCTAGAGCAAGGCCTAACAAAACTCTACCATCTGGTGAGCCAAGTGTATGAGACAGGCGAAATACTCTCAGACTTCAAGAAGAATATAATAATTCCAATCCCAAAAAAAGTAGGTGTTCACAGATGTGAAAATCACAGAACTATCAGTTTAATAAGCCACGGCTGCAAAATACTAACGCGAATTCTTTACAGATGAATGGACAAACTGGTAGAAGCCGACCTCGGGGAAGATCAGTTTGGATACCGTAGAAATGTTGGAGCACGTGAGGCTAAGCTGACCCTACGACTTATCTTAGAAAATAGAATAAGGAAAGGCAAACCTACATTTCTAGCATTTGTAGGCTTAGAGAAAGCGTTTGACAATTTTGACTGAAATACTCTCTTTCAAATTCTGAAGGTGGAAGGGTAAAATACAGGGAACGAAAGACTATTTACAAATTGTACAGAAACCAGATGCCAGTTGTAAGAGTCGAGGGGCATGTAAGAGAAGCAGTGGTTGGGAAGGCAGTGAGACATGGTTGTAGCCTATCCCCGATGGTATTAAACCTGTATGTTGAGCAAGCAGTAAAGAAAACATAAAAAAAAATTCGGAGTTGGAATTAAAATCCATGGAGAAGAAATAAAAACTTTGAGGTTCGCCTATGGCATTGTAATTCTGTCAGAGACAGCAAAGGACTTGGAAGAGCAGTTGAACGGAATGGACAGTGTCTTGAAAGGAGGATATAAGACGAACATCAACAAAAGCAAAACGAGGATAATGGAATGTAGTCGAATTAAATCGCGTGATGATGCGGGAATTAGATTAGGAAATGAGACGCTTAAACTAGTAAACGAGTTTTGCTATTTGGGGTAGGAAAATATCTGATGATGGTCGAAGTAGAGAGGGTATAAGATGTAGACCGGCAATGGCAAGGAAAGCGTTTCTCAAGAGGAGAAATTTGTTAACATCGAGTATAGATTTAAGTGTCAGGAAGTCGTTTCTGAATGTATGTGTATGGAGTGAAGCCATGCATGGAATTGAAACGTGGACTATAAGTAGTTTAGACAATAAGAGAATAGAAGCTTTCGAAATGTGGTGCTACAGAAGAATGATGAATATTAGATGGGTAGATCACATAACTAATGAGGAGGTATTGAATAGAATTGGGGAGAAGAGAACTTTGTGGCACAACTTGACTAGAAGAAGGGATCGGGTGGTAGAGAATATTCTGAGGCATCAAGGAATGACCAATTTAGTATTGGAAGGCAGAGGGAGACCAAGAGATGAATACACTAAACAGATTCAGAAGGATGTAGGTTGCAGTAGGTACTGGGAGATGAAGAACTTTGCACAGTATAGGGTAGAATGGAGAGCTGCATCAAACCAGTCTCTGCACTGAAGACCACAACAACAACATTGCCAAAAGTCATGGAGAAACAATACGCACATTTACAGATGGGAGTAGTACCGTGTGTACATTGTATAAATGAGCAGTGCATAGGTGCAGCTGTAATTTGTACTCAGATAAGTCATTTGAAATAGTTTCCGGCGTGATTATTGCCGCATGATGGCAGTCGACAGACTTTGAACGCGGAATGGTGGCTAGAGCTAGACACATGGGATATTTAATGTAGGAAATAGTTAGGGAATTTGATATTCCGAAATCCACACTGTCGAGAGCGTGGCGAGAATACCAGATCTCTGGAGTTGCCTGTCAGCATGGACAACGCAGCGGTCGGCGGACTTCACTTCTACAGCATCGGGGTTTGCGTAGAATTCTCAGTGCTAACAGACAAACAACACTGCGTGAAAAACCGCAAAAATTAGTGCGACGTATGATGGACGTATCCGTTAGGACAGTGCAGTGAAATTTGGTGTTAAAGGATGTTGGCAACAGACCACAAATGTGAGTGCCTTTGCTAACAGCACGACACCGCCTGCATCGCATGTGCTGGGCTCGTGATCATGTCCCTTTGATCCTAGACGACTGAAAAAGCGAGGCCATGTCAGATGAGTTCCAATTTCAGTTTCTGAGGGCTGATGGTAGGATTCGATGGGGGCGCCGACCCCAGGAAGCCATGGACCCAGTTTGTCGACAAGGAACTAGGCAATCTGCTGGTGGCTCCATAGTGGTTTGGGCTGTGTATACGTGGAATGGACTGGATCCTCTGGTCCAACTGAACCGATCGTTGACTGGAAATTGCAATGTTCCGCCATCTGGAGATCATTCACAGCCATTCATGGACTTTATGTTGCCAAACAAGGATGAAATTTTTATGGACGACAACGTGCCATGTCACTGGGCCATAGCTGCTCCTCATTGGTTTGAAGAACATTTGAGATGTGGTGCTACAGAAGAGTGTTGAAACTGGTGGAATGATAAGGTTAGGAATGTGGAGGTTCTGCGCAGAATCGGAGAGGAAAGGAATATGTGGAAAACACTGACAAGGAGTGGGGACAGGATGATAGGACGTCTGCAGAGACCTCAGGGAACGACTCCCATGGTGTTAGAGGGAGCTGTAGATGGCAAAAGCTGAAGAGGAATGCAGAAATGGGAATACATCCAGCAAATAACTGTGGACGTAAGTTGCAAGTGCTGCACTGATATGAAAAGTTCGACATCGGCCAGGAAATGGTATCAGGCCGCATTAAACCAGTCAGACGACTGATGAAGCAAAAGGAAAAAAACAAAGAGGCAGCAAATGGTTCAAATGGCTCTGAGCACTATGGGACTCAACTGCTATGGTCGTAAGTCCCCTAGAACTTAGAACGACTTAAACCTAACTAACCTAAGGACATCACACACATCCATGCCCGAGGCAGGATTCCAACCTGCGACCGTAGTGGTCGTGCGGTTCCAGACTGTAGCGCCTTTAACCGCTCGGCAACTCTGGCCGGCAAAGAGGCAGCATGGCTCAATATTTCTGAAGAGGACTTCCAGCGATTCGTGGAGTCCATGGCACGTCCAGTTACCTGCGCTACACCGGGCGAAAGGATGTCCGACACACAGGAGGTGGTCCGCCACTTTTGTCCCTCAATATGTGCTTTTTGCATGTTTTAGTAGCCTTTAGCGTAATCTGTGTCTTGTGCAACTGCGGTACACCTTAGTACGTTCGTATGGCATGAAACCGATCGCTGCTAATAAAGTACCTTAAACCAAATCGTTGTGATTTTTCTTAATATTCTTATTAATAAGCTGTGGAAGTACAGTAAGATCAAGGTATCTTCGGGATAGGGTAGGAAAGCTTGGTAGAATGTTACAGTTCTTTTGGGGCATTAAAAAGTAATTGTGCCAGTTTTTAGCTGAATATCGTTTCATATTGAAGCTTTTCAGAGTTTGTGCTTCCCACCGCAAAAAAAGTGTGTGAAATCTTTTGGCACTTAACTGCTAAGGTCATCAGTCCCTAAGTATACACACTACTTAACCTAAATTAACCTAAGGACAAACACACACACCCATGCCCGAGGGAGGACTCGAACCTCCGCCGGGAACAGTCGCACAGTCCATGAGTGCAGCGCCTCAGACCGTTTCCCACCGCAATCCGAAGAGTCCGTTATTAGTGATGGATGCCAATAAACAAAACGATCATCATTTTTAAGAGTGGTGACATTAAAAAATATACTGGTTTGGAAAAGACACTAATATGGTCCAAGAACAGAACTTAATTTTTAAGTCTATTCCCGGACAAAGGAGAGTAATACCGAATGTGCCCATGTTGAACTTCAGGCACTAACACCTTATGTCAAAAATTGAGGTGTAATTAAATTTTTAACGCAGTCCTAATGTAGGCCCTTTTCGTCATATCTAATGGTAAAATCACGTTGTATCCTTGCACCATAGGTAACCACCAAGTGCCACCTGGTATCACTAAAACAGCTTATTCTATCGACAGTCACTGACTCCAACACTGGAGAAGTTCACACGTTGCACTTCTTGAAATGCACGTGATGATGAACGTGAATGTAAGCATTATTGTGTTGAATCACACAGCAGTGGTAGCAGAGCTTTAAACCTTGCCAGGGTGGCACCATGGATGATTTAATGACTGGCTTGTGGTGGTACTTCGTGACTAATATCGTGATATTTAGTATTTGTGTAGTGTGTAACGAGTAACTACAACGATTTGCTCCTAGATAACCGGTAGCCTTCCTTAAACTTCTGAGACTTCAGCAACCAGGATTACTTCTACAATATGGCACCTGTTGGACCATGTGTCCTCGAGGCTGGCTGTAGCAACTGTGGAATGGTTTGGCGCTATTTAAAACTTGTGTTCCTAAAGAAGACCTGCGAAAAACGAAGGTTTAACTACATTTTACGGATAACCTTACCGTTTCTTTAGCTGCCTTTCTGGGAACACTAGTATTCACCGTTAATCTGCTATGCTCTTTCATCTCCTATGGACCGATATCATCTTGCAGGTGTATCCTTAGACGAGGCAGTTAAGTTCTAAAGACACTCGCTGCCTTACCGCTAGTTACTATCTTTTCAGTACAGATAAATGGTCTAGGATTGGCGTCTTTGATTAATAATCAAAATGTCCTCGGTCCCGGCTTCGAATCCCATCGCCGCTTAAATTTTGATTAATGATCAGCTTTGGCGGCCGAAGACTTCCGGCATAAGAAGTCACCCCACATTCTACCAACGGCCTTGTCAAAGAGTGCGGAGGAGAGGATAGGTGTTCAGGGCACTCTCTCGTCCTAGGGGTGGGAAACTGCCCCTAAAGGAGGAAGAATCAGCAAAAATCAACGGTATAAGGACGCATAAGGCAATGGAAACCACTCCATTAAAGACACGTAACGTGTATCCACAGGAAATGTAGCCTGTAATTGAAGAAGTGTCATGATGGTCTCTCCATTGGCGAAAGATTTCAGAATAGTCTCCCATTCGAATCTCTGGGAGGGAACTTCCAAGGGGGAGGTTGCCATGAGAAAAAGATTGAATAATCAGCGAAAGGATATCGGGGCGTGGAATGTCAGAAACTTGGACGTAGTAAGCAAAATAGAAAATCTGGAAAGAGAAATGCAAAGGCTCAATCTACATACAGTATGGATCAGTGAAGTGAAGTGGAAAGAAGACCAAGATTTCTGGTCAGATGAGTATAGGGTAATACCGACAGCAGCACAAAATGGTATAACGGGAGTAGGATCCGTTATGATTAGGAAGGTAGGGCACAGAGTGTGTTACCGTGAGCAATTCAATGATAGGATTGTTCGTTCAGAATCGACAGCAAACCAACGCCAACCACTATTGTTCAGATATACGTTCCGATGTTGCAAACCGAAGATGAAGAGACAGAGAAAGTGTATGACGATATTCGAAGAGTAATAGGGTGTGTAAAGGGATATGAAAATCTGTCATAGGAGACTCGAATGCAGTTGTAGGGGAGTAGAAGAAAAGGTTCCAGGAGAATATGGGCTTCGAACAAGGTATGAGAGGGGAGAAAGACTAATTGATTCTGTAACAAGTTTCAGACGGTAACAGCGAATATTCCATTCACGAATCCCAAGAGTAGGGGGTATACTTGGAATAGGGCGGGTGATAGGGGAAGATTTCAATAAGATTGCATCATGGTCAGACAGAGATTCCGAAATCGGATACTCAGTTTTAAGCCGTATCCAGGAGCAGATACAGACTCAACTCACGATATACTAGTGATTAAGAGTAGGCTGAAGTTTAAGACATTAATCAGGAAGAATCAATACGTAAAGAATGGGGGTACGGAAGTACTAAGGAATGCCGAGAAACGGTTGAAGTTCTCTAAGGCAGTAGATACAGCAATAAGGAATAGCTCAGTAGGCGGTACAATTGAAGAAGAATAAACATCTCTAGAAAAGGGCCATCACAGAAGTTCTGAAGGAATACATAGTTACAAAGGAGGTAACTACGAAGAAACCACGGGTAACTGAAGAAATACTTCAACTGGTCGATGAAAGGAGGAAGTAAATAATGTTCCGGGAAACTCAGGAATACAGAAACACAAGTCGCTGAGGAATGAAATAAATAGGAAGTGCTGGGTAACTAACCCGAAATGGCTGCAGGAAAAATGTGACGACATCGAAAAAGAAATGATTGTCGGGAGAACAGACTCAGCATACAGTAAAGTCAAAACAGGCTTCGGCGATATTAAAAGCAAGGGTATCAACATAATACATTGAAAGCCTCTGTGAGGGGGAAGGTTTGGCTGATGTGACAGAAGAAGAAACAGGAGTCGATGTATAAGAGATAGGAGATCCAGTATTAGAATCAGAATTTAAAAGAGGTTTGGAGAACTTCAGATCAAATAAGGCAGAACGGATAGATAAAATTTCATCACAATTTCTAAAATCATTGGGGGAAATATCAACAAAACGACTATTCACTTTGGTGTGCAGAAAAGATGAGTCTGGCAACATACCATCTGAATTTCGGAAAAGCATGATCAACAAAATTCCGAGGACAGCAAGAGCTAACAAGTGCGAGAATTATCGCACAATCAGTTTAACAGATCATTCATCCAAGTGGCTTACAAGAATAAAATACAAAAGAACGGAAAAGAAAATTGAGGGACTAAAGAAAAATCAGTACACGTTCATAGGATTTGTCGACCTGGAAAAAGCGTTCGACGATGTAAAATGTTGTTGTTGTGGTCTTCAGTCCTGAGACTGGTTTGATGCAGCTCTCCATGCTACTCTATCCTGTGCAAGCTTCTTCATCTCCCAGTATCTACTGCAACCTACATCCTTCTGAATCTGCTTAGTGTATTCATCTCTTGGTCTCCCTCTACGATTTTTACCCTCCACACTGCCTTCCAATGCTAAATTTGTGATCCCTTGATGCCTCAAAACATGTCCTACCAACCGATCCCTTCTTCTAGTCAAGTTGTGCCACAAACTTCTCTTCTCCCCAATCCTATTCAATACCTCCTCATTAGTTACGTGATCTACCCACCTTATCTTCAGCATTCTTCTGTAGCACCACATTTCAAAAGCTTCTATTCTCTTCTTGTCCAAACTAGTTATCGTCCATGTTTCACTTCCATACATGGCCACACTCCATACAAATACTTTCAGAAACGACTTCCTGACACTTAAATCTATACTCGATGTTAACAAATTCCTCTTCTTGAGAAACGCTTTCCTTGCCATTGCCAGTCTACATTTTATATCCTCTCTACTTCGACCATCATCGGTTATTTTACTCCCTAAATAGCAAAACTCCTTTACTACCTTAAGTGTCTCATTTCCTAATCTAATTCCCTCAGCATCACCCGACTTAATTCGACTACATTCCATTATCCTCGTTTTGCTTTTGTTGATGTTCATCTCATATCCTCCTTTCAAGACACTGTCCATTCCGTTCAACTGCTCTTCCAAGTCCTTTGCTGTCTCTGACAGAATTACAATGTCATCGGCGAACCTCAAAGTTTTTACTTCTTCTCCATGAATTTTAATACCTACTCCGAATTTTTCTTTTGTTTCCTTTACTGCTTGCTCAATATACAAATTGAATAACATCGGGGAGAGGCTACAACCCTGTCTTACTCCTTTCCCAACCACTGCCTCCCCTTCATGCCCCTCGACTCTTATAACTGCCACCTGGTTTCTGTACAAACTGTAAATAGCCTTTCGCTCCCTGTATCTTACCCCTGCCACCTTCAGAATTTGAAAGAGAGTATTCCAGTTAACATTGTCAAAAGCTTTCTCTAAGTCTACAAATGCTAGAAACGTAGGTTTGCCTTTTCTTAATCTTTCTTCCAAGATAAGTCGTAAGGTCAGTATTGCCTCACGCGTTCCAACATTTCTCCGGAATCCAAACTGATCTTCCCCGAGGTCGGCTTCTACCAGTTTTTCCATTCGTCTGTAAAGAATTCGCGTTAGTATTTTGCAGCTGTGACTTATTAAACTGATAGTTCGGTAATTTTCACATCTGTCAACACCTGCTTTCTTTGGGATTGGAATTATTATATTCTTCTTGAAGTCTGAGGGTATTTCGCCTGTCTCATACATCGTGCTCACCAGATGGTAGAGTTTTGTCATGACTGGCTCTCCCGAGGCCATCAGTAGTTCAAATGGAATGTTGTCTACTCCCGGGGCCTTGTTTCGACTCAGGTCTTTCAGTGCTCTGTCAAACTCTTCACGCAGTATCTTATCTCCCATTTCGTCTTCATCTACATCCTCTTCCATTTCCATAATATTGTCCTCAAGTACATCGCCCTTGTATAAACCCTCTATATACTCCTTCCACCTTTCTGCCTTCCCTTCTTTGCTTAGAACTGGGTTGCCATCTGAGCTCTTGATATTCATACAAGTGGTTCTCTTCTCTCCAAAGGTCTCTCTAATTTTCCTGTAGGCAGTATCTATCTTACCCCTAGTGAGACAAGCCTCTACATCCTTACATTTGTCCTCTAGCCATCCCTGCTTAGCCATTTTGCACTTCCTGTCGATATCATTTTTGAGACGTCTGTATTCCTTTTTGCCTGATTCATTTACTGCATTTTTGTATTTTCTCCTTTCATCAATTAAATTCAATATTTCTTCTGTTACCCAAGGATTTCTATTAGCCCTCGTCTTTTTACCTACTTGATCCTCTGCTGCCTTCACTACTTCATCTCTCAGAGCTACCCATTCTTCTTCTACTGTATTTCTTTCCCCCATTCCTGTCAATTGTTCCCTTATGCTCTCCCTGAAACTCTCAACAACCTCTGGTTCTTTCAGTTTATCCAGGTCCCATCTCCTTAAATTCCCACCTTTTTGCAGTTTCTTCAGTTTCAATCTGCAGTTCATAACCAATAGATTGTGGTCAGAATCCACATCTGCCCCAGGAAATGTCTTACAATTTAAAACCTGGTTCCTAAATCTCTGTCTTACCATTATATAATCTATCTGATACCTACTAGTATCTCCAGGATTCTTCCACGTATACAACCTTCTTTTATGATTCTTGAACCAAGTGTTGGCTATGATTAAGTTATGCTCTGTGCAAAATTCTACAAGGCGGCTTCCTCTTTCATTCCTTCCCCCCAATCCATATTCACCTACTATGTTTCCTTCTCTCCCTTTTCCTACTGACGAATTCCAGTCACCCATGACTATTAAATTTTCGTCTCCTTTCACTACCTGAATAATTTCTTTTATCTCGTCATACATTTCATCTATTTCTTCATCATCTGCAGAGGTAGTTGGCATATAAACTTGTACTACTGTAGTAGGCATGGGCTTTGTGTCTATCTTGGCCACAATAATGCGTTCACTATGCTGTTTGTAGTAGCTAACCCGCACTCCTATTTTTTTATTCATTATTAAACCTACTCCTGCATTACCCCTATTTGATTTTGTATTTATAACCCTGTAATCACCTGACCAAAAGTCTTGTTCCTCCTGCCACCGAACTTCACTAATTCCCACTATATCTAACTTTAACCTATCCATTTCCCTTTTTAAATTTTCTAACCTACCTGCCCGATTAAGGGATCTGACATTCCACGCTCCGATCCGTAGAACGCCAGTTTTCTTTCTCCTGATAACGACGTCCTCCTGAGTAGTCCCCGCCCGGAGATCCGAATGGGGGACTATTTTACCTCCGGAATATTTTACCCAAGAGGACGCCATCACCATTTAATCATACAGTAGAGCTGCATGTCCTCGGGAAAAATTACGGCTGTAGTTTCCCCTTGCTTTCAGCCGTTCGCAGTACCAGCACAGCAAGGCCGTTTTGGTTAATGTTACAAGGCCAGATCAGTCAATCATCCAGACTGTTGCCCCTGCAACTACTGAAAAGGCTGCTGCCCCTCTTCAGGAACCACATGTTTGTCTGGCCTCTCAACAGATACCCCTCCGTTGTGGTTGCACCTACGGTACGGCTATCTGTATCGCTGAGGCACGCAAGCCTCCCCACCAGCGGCAAGGTCCATGGTTCATGTAAAATGGAGTAAGAAATTCGAAATTCTGAAAAAAGTAGGGGTAAGCTAAAGGGAGAGACGGGTCGTAACAATACGTACAACTGTCAAGAGGAGGACCAAGAACGAAGTGCTCGTATTAAAAAGAGTGTAAGAGAAGGATGTACAACGGCCAAGAGGAAATAATAAGAGTGGAGGACCAAGAGTGAAGTGCTCGTATTAAAAAGGGTGTAACACAAGGATGTAGCCTATCGCCCCTACTGTTCAATCTGTACATCGAGGAAGCAATGAAGGACATGAGACAAAGGTTCAGGAGTGGAATTAAAATTCAAGGTGAAAGGATATTGATGATAAGATTCGCTGATGACATTGCTAACCTGAGTGAAAGTGAAGAAGAATTACATGATCTGCTGAACGGAATGAACATTCTAATGAGAAAAGAGTATGGATTGTGAGTAAATCGAAGACAGACGAAGGTAATGAGAAGTAGTAGAAATGAGAACAGCGAGAAACTTAGCATCAGGATTGAAGGTCATGAAGTAGATGAAGTTAAGGATTTCTGCTACCTAGGCAGTATAATAACCAAAGACAGACGGACCAAGAAGGACATCAAAAGCAGACTAGCTATGGAGAAAAAGGCATTCCTGGCCAAGAGAAGTCTACTAATATCAAATATCGGCCTTAATTTGAGTAATACATTTCTGAGAATGTACGTCTAGAAAACAGCATTGTATGGTAGTGAAACATGGTCTGTGGGAAAACAGGAACAGGAGAGAATCGAAGCATCTGAGACGTCTTGATATAGGCGAATGTTGAAAATTAAGTAGACTGAAAAGGTAAGGAATGTGGAGGTTCTGCGCAGAATCGGAGGGGAAGGCAATATGTGGAAAACACTATTATGGAGATGGGACAGGATGATAGGACATCTGTTAATACGTGAGGGAATGACTCCAATGATACTAGAGGGAGCTGTAGAGGGCAAACACTGTAGAGGAAGACAGAGATTTGAATACATCCAGCAAATAATTGAGGACGTAGGTTGCAAGTCCTAGTCTGAGATGAAGAGGTTAGCACCGGAGACCGGCGAGGAATGCGTGCTGGCCGAAGTGGCCGAGCGGTTAAAGGCACTACAGTCTGGAACCGCACGACTGCTACGGTCGGAGGTTCGAATGCTGTCTCGGGCATGGATGTGTTTGATGTCCTTAGGTTAGTTAGGTTTAAGTAGTTCTAAGTTCTAGGGGACTTATGACCAAAGCAGTTGAGTCCCACAGTACTCAGAGCCATTTGAACCATTTTTTTGAGGAATTCGTGGCGGGCCGCATGAAACAAGTCAGAAGACTTGCAAATATCGGTGAAAAGTACTTCTATACATACTGAAATGCAGATAACGAAGAGGTGAATGTGGTTAGGTACCTTACCTTAAACAATTATAAGCATTTCTATGATACCACTTTACAGCAAGCTGAAACGATACCTTCCACTGTGAATTCTTTGCATCATATAATTATTTAAGATCTGTAAAAGAATATATAAACCCAAAAGATATATTTCTCTTAACCCTTTGAATGGAACAAACAATAAGAACTAAAATAGAAGGAAAAGTTCCATTAACAAATTGCCAAGAACATTATCAATATAACTAGATACCTGACAGTCAGTTGATAAATGATGAGAACAGTGGGCAAAAGCCACTACATGTAAACTACAGTCAAGAAATGACGTCCTCTTAGCTGATTATTTGACACTAAATAATCTGCACTAGTGGTTAATTGACTCAAAATTTCACATGCGCACGTTTCAGCAACAAGTCTTGTTTCGTGTCTTACCTTTACAGTCGGTAGCCTAGAGGAACTCTGTGTACTTGGTTCGAACTAAACACAGCGCCCCAGCGGGAATGAGTATCGTCCCTGGAATACATTACACGCTCACTCCTTAACAATCGTGATTTATGCATAACACACGGAGCTCCAGTCCACCTTCGCTCTGTAACTCATGTTGTCGTTGTTGTTGTTGTTATTGTTGTAGTGGTCTTCAGTCCAGAGACTGGTTTGATGCAGCTCTCCATGCTACTCTATCCTTTGCGAGCTTCTTCATCTCCCAGTACCTACTGCAACCTACATCCTTCTGAATCTGTTTAGTGTATTCATCTCTTGGTCTCCCTCTACGATTTTTACCCTCTACGCTGCCCTCCAATGCTAAATTTGTGAACCCTTGATGCCTAAGAACATGTCCTACCAACCAGTCCCTTCTTCTTGTCAAGTTGTGACACAAATTTCTCTTCTCCTTAATTCTATTCAATACCTCCTCATTAGTTACGTGATCTACCCATCTAATCTTCAGCATTCTTTTGTAGCACCGCATTTCGAAAGCTTTTATTCTCTTTTTGTACAAACTATTTATCGTCCATGTTGCACTTCCATACATGGCTACACTCCATACAAATACTTTCAGAAACGACTTCCTGACACTTAAATCTATACTGGATGTCAACAAATATCTCTTCTTCAGAAATGCTTTCCTTGCCATGCCAGTCTACATTTTATATCCTCTCTAGTTCGACCATCATCAGTTATTTTGCTCCCGGAATAGCAAAACTCGTTTACTACTTTAAGTGTCTCATTTCCTAATCTAATTCCCTCAGCATCACCCGACTTAATTCGACTTCATTCCATTACTCTCGTTTTGCTTTTGTTGATGTTCATCTTATATCCTCCTTTCAAGACACTGTCCATTCCGTTCAACTGCTCTTCCAAATCCCTTGCTGTCTCTGACAGAATTACAATGTCATCGGTGAACCTCAGAGTTTTTATTTCTGCTCCATTGATTTTAATACCTACTCCGAATTTTTCTTTTGTTTCATTTACTGCTTGCTCAATATACAGATTGAATAACATTGGGATGAGGCTACAACCTTGTCTCACTGCCTTCCCAACCACTGCTTCGCTTTCATGCCCATCGACTCTTATAACTGCCATCTGGTTTCTGTACAAACTGTAAATAGCCTTTCGCTCCCTGTATTTTACCCCTGCCAATTTTAGAATTTGAAAGAGAGTATCTCAGCCAAAATTGTCAAAAGCTTTCTCTAACTCTACAAAAGGTAGAAACATAGGTTTACCTTTACTTAATCTATTTTCTAAGGTAATTTGTAGGGTCGGTATTGCCCCACGTGTTCCAACATTTCTACGGAATCCAAACTGATCTTCCCCGATGTCGCCTTCTACCAGTTTTTCCATTCGTCTGTAAAGAATTCTCGTTAGTATCTTGCTGCTGTGACTTATTAAACTGATAGTTCGATAATTTTCAAATCTGTGAACACCTGCTTTCTTTGGGATTGGAATTATTATTTTCTTCTTGAAGTCTGAGGGTGTTTCGCCAGTCTCATATATATTGCTCACTAAATGGTAGAGTTTTGTCAGAACTGGTTCTCCCAAGGTCGTCAGTAGTTGCAGTGGAATGTTGTATACTCCTGGGGCCTTGTTTCGACTCAGGCCTTTCAGTGCTCGTTCAAACTCTTCACGGAGTATCGTATCTCCCATTTCATCTTCATCTACATCCTTTTCCATTTCCATAATAATATCCTCAACTACATAGACCTTGTATAGACCCTCTATATAGTCCTTCCAACTTTCTGCTTTCCCTTCTTTGCTTATAACTGGGTTTCCATCTGAGCTCTTGATATTCATACAAGTGGCTCTCTTTTCTCCAAAGGTCTCTTTAATTTTCCTGTAGGCAGTATCTATCTTACTGCTAGTGAGATAAGCCTCTACATCCTTACATTTGTCCTCTAGCCATGCCTGCTTAGCGATTTGGCACTTCCTGTCGATCTCATTTTTCAGACGTCTGTATTCCTTTTTGCTTGCTTCATTTACTGCATTTGTATATTTTCTCCTTTCATCAATTAAATTCAATATTTCCTCTGTTACCCAAGGATTTCTACTAAACCCTCGTCTTTTTACCTACTTGATCCTCTACTGCCTTCACTATTTTATCTCTCAAAGCTACCCATTCTTCTTCTACTGTACTTCTTTCCCCCATTTCTGTCAATTGTTCCCTTATGCTCTCCCTGAAACTCTGTACAACCTCTGGTTTAATCAGTTTATCGAGGTCCCATCTCCTTAAGTTCCCACCTTTTTGCAGTTTGTTCAGCTTTAATCTACAGTTCATAACCAATAAATTGTGGTCAGAGTCCACATCTGCCCCTGGAAATGTCTTACAATTTAAAACGTGGTTCCTAAATCTCTGTCTTACCATTATGTAATCTATCTGATTCTTTCTAGTATCTCCAGGATTCTTCCATGTATACAACCTTCTTTTATGATTCTTGAACCAAGTGTTAGCTATGATTAAGTTACGCTGTGTGTAAAATTCTGCGAGACGGCTTCCTCTTTCATTTCTTCCCCCCAATCCATATTCACCTACTATGTTTCTTTCTGTCCCTATTCCTACTCTCGAATTCCAGTCACTCATGACTATTAAATTTTCGTCTCCCTTCACTACCTGAACAATTTCTTTTATCTCATCATACATTTCATCAATTTCTTCATCATCTGCAGAGCTAGTTGGCATATAAACTTGTACTACTGTACTAGGCGTGGGCTTCGTGTCTATCTTGGCCACAATAATGCGTTCACTATGCTGTTTGTAGTAGCTTACCCGCACTCCTATTTATTTATTAATTATTAAACCTACTCCTGCACTACCCCGATTTGATTTTGTATTTATAACCTTGTATTCACCTGAGCAAAAGTCTTGTTCCTCCTGCCACCGAACTTCACTAATTCCCACTATATCTAACTTTAACCTATCCATTTCCCTTTTTAAATTTTCTAACCTACCTGCCTGAATAAGGGATCTGACAATCCACGCTCCGATCTGTAGAACGCCAGTTTTCTTTCACCTGTAACCCGTAGTGAACCAAAATTCGCGAATGTAGCTCCGGGCAGTATTTCGTCTTTTCATAGGGAATTTGCGCCGCGGGCTACAACCAGTCCGCAGTATTGAGTGCGATGCTCATCAGATACGTCTTCCTGTTTGTGCCGTTCCACCCTGCTGACGTTGCTGCGGGTAAGCGTCCCCACGGGCAAGAAAAACCGCTCTGCTGTACTGCCGACGTCTTTATCGGCCGAACTCCGCCACCAGGATTTGCACTCTGGACGCCGTCCCGTCCCGGAAGGCGTTAGTAACTCGCAGCCCCACCACCCCACCTAGCCCCCGCCCTTCGGGGAACGGTTTTCTGTAGACGTAAACATCGACTCGCCTTCAGTTAACCTAGAGAGACATCGGCAGGGCACTCGAGCGCTACCTCGCTCCGCAAGTCCCGAGGCCGGCGCCAAAGAAATTATTACGTAGTACTTCGATGTATTGAAGGTGCGCATGATTCGATTATGTATCATCGTTATCAATCTATCAATAGGCTGTCCACGCATCTCACATAAAACTGATATCCGGATTTGCTCTCCCATTAATTATAATGGTTTCTGTAATAATATTTTGCTTAAGTGCTTCATTTTTCCGTGACTACAGTCCACCTGCTTAACTGAGTGATGACTTGTTTGTCTACCATGCAGCGGGTCCCGGTGCGATTGTCGGCCGCGTTAGGGATTTTCTCCGCTCGTGGACTGGGTCTTGCGTTTTCCTCATTACCTTTTCATCATCACCGACTTGGAAATCCCCGGCGGCCAAGCTTCCCCGCATGAGGCCTCCTGGCCAACAATGCCGCCCGATCATTTCATTTTACATCTGTAAGTATAAGCGTTTCGCCATCATCTGAGTATTCGACATCAGCCTCGTATCACGGGAAGTTCTACTAAGCCCTAAAAATCATAGTAACAAAAGGAGGCCTTGCGACTACTTGAATCTTCAGATCCAATTCAATCGCACTTAAATGACAACATTGGTTTCCTGCAGTGCTGTGCACTGCAGCATAGACGCAAACGCCATTCAGTGTATCCAGTGAGTTCACATAATTCTAGCTGACAAGAGCTATTCGTAACGAATTTCCTGCAACATTACTATAGACACAACTACAATTACATTAGGTGTTCCACAGGGTTCAATCATGGGTCTCCTTCTGTTCTTGATATATGTGAACGACCTCCCTTCCTATCTGAAACAGGAAGCTGAACTGACACTTTTTGCTGATGACCATTAATAATCCATTAAACGAAAGTCCGATTGAAAATGGTACAAATAAGGTCTTTGGAAAACTCATTAATTGGTTTTCTGCAAATGGGCATGCTCTAAACTTTGAAAAAACACAGTACATCCAGTTTTCTGCTCGAAAAAGTACAGTTCCTTCAATAAATATAACACATCAACAGAAGCTAGCAGACAGGGCAGAACATACTAAGCTTTTGGATATACATACAGATGAGAATCTTAATCGGAAAATTCATATTTCGGATCTCCTAAAGAAACTAGCTTCAGCAACTTTTGCGATCTGAATAATTCCCAATTTTGAGGATATAGAAATTAGTAAGTTAACATACTTCGCATACCTTAACTCTCTGATGTCATACGGAAAAATATTTTGGGGTAACTCAGCATTTAGACAAAAAGGATTCACTGCTCAAAAGAAAGTGGTTAGATTAATGTGAGGGATTCATAGTCACACATCTTGTAGGCATCATTTTAAAAGATTGGGATTTCTTACAACAGCCTCACAATGCATCTACTCACTAATGAAATTTGTTCTCAGCAACATGGACCAGTTTAAAAAACTGGGACATTCATGATTATAATACCAGAAAAAAGAAAGACTTACTCTATCCTTTGCTCAACCAATCGTTGGCAGAGAAAGGGGCAAAATATGGTGTTATAAAAATTTTCGACAAATTACCAATTAAAGAAGGTGTCTGACAGGCAGCAGTAATACCTCCAAATATAAATTTAAATCATGTCTACTTGACAATTTCTTCTATACCATAGATGAATTCTTGAATAAAGAAATCTATAAATATATTATGTGCATTCTGTGCCATTTAAGGGAATGGGGTAAATAATGTTGTTGTTGTTGTGGTCTTCAGTCCAGAGACTGGTTTGATGCACCTCTCCATGCTACTCTATCCTGTCCAAGCTTCTTCATCTCACAGTACCTACTGCAACATACGTCCTTCTGAATCTGTTTAGTGTATTCATTTCTTGGTCTCCCTCTACGATTTTTACCCTCCACGCTGCCCTCAAATACTGAATTGGTGATTCCTTGATGCCTCAGAACATGTCCTACCAACCGATCCCTTCTTCTTGTTAAGTTGTGCCACAAACTTCTCTTCTCCCCAATCCTATTCAACACCTCCTTATTAGTTATGTAATCTACCCATCGAATCTTCAGCATTCTTCTGTAGCACCACATTTCGAAAGCTTCTATTCTCTTCTTGTCCAAACTATTTATCGTCCATGTTGCACTTCCATACATGGCTACACTCCATACAACTACTTTCAGAAACGACTTCCTGCCACTAAAATCTATACTGGATGTTAACAAATTTCTCTTCTTCAGAAACGCTTTCCTTGCCATTGCCAGTCTACATTTTATATCCTCTCTACTTCGACCATCAACAACTATTTTGCTCCCCAAATAGGAAAACTCCTTTACTAATTTAAGTGCCTCCATTCCTAATCTAATCCCCTCAGCATCACCTGATTTAATTTCACTACATTCCATTATCCTCGTTTTGCTTTTGTTCATGTTCACCTTATACCCTCCTTTCAAGACACTGTCCATTCCGTTCAACTGCTCTTCCAAGTCCTTTGCTGTCTCCGACAGAATTATAATGTCATCGGCGAACCTTAAAGTTTTTATTTTTTCTCCACGTATTTTAATACCTACTTCAAACTTTTCTTTTGTTTCCTTTACTGCTTGCTCAATATACAGATTCAACAACATGAGGGAGAGGCTACAACCCTGTCTCACTCCCTTCCCAACCACTGCTTCCCTTTCATGTCCATCGTCTCTTAAAACTGACATCTGCTTTCTGTACAAATTGTAAATCGCCTTTCGCTCTCTGTATTTTATCCCTGCCACCTTAAGAATTTGAAAGAGAGTAATCCAGTTAACATTGTCAAAAGCTTTCTCTAAGTCTACAAATGCTAGAAACGTAGGTTTGCCTTTTCTTAATGTAGCTTCTAAAATAAGTCGTAGAGTCAGTATTGCCCCACGTGTTCCCATATTTCTACGGAATTCAAACTGATCTTCCTCGAGGTCAACTTCTACCAGTTTTTCCACTCGTCTGTAAAGAATTGGCGTTTGTATTTTGCAGCCGTGACTTATTAAACTGATAGTTCGGTAATTTTCACATATGTCAACGCCTGCTTTCTTTGGGATTGGAATTATTACATTGTTCTTAAAGTCTGAGGGTATTTCGCCTGTCTCATACATCTTGCTCACCAGATGGTAGTGTTTTGTCAGGACTGGCTCTCCCAAGGCTGTCAGTGGTTCTAATGGAATGTTGTCTACTCCCGGGGCCTTGTATCGACTCAGGTCTTTCAGTGCTCTATCAAACTCTTCGCGCAGTATCATAACTCCCATTTCATCTTCATCAGCATTCCATCTCTATAACATTACCCTCAAGTAAATCGCCCTAGTATAGACCCTCTATATACTCCTTCCACCTTTCTGCTTTCCCTTCTTTGCTTAGAACTAGGTTTCCATCTGAGCTAGTGATGTTTATACAAGTGGTTCTCTTTTCTCTAAAGGTCTCTTTAATTTTCCTATAGGCAGTATCTATTTTACTGCTAGTGAGATAAGCCTCTATATCCTTACATTTGTCCTCTAGCCATCCCTGCTTAACCATTTGGCACTTCCTGTCGATCTCATTTTTGAGACGTTTCCATTCCCTTTTGCCTGCTTCATTTACTGCATTTGTATATTTTCTCCTTTCATCAATTAAATTAAATATTTCTTCCGTCACCCAAGGATTTCTACTAGCCCTCGTCTTTCTACCTACTTGCTCCTCTGCTGCCTTCACTATTTCATCCCTCAAAGCTACCCATTCTTCTTCTACTGTATTTCTATCCCCCATTCTTGTCAATTGTTCTCTTATGCTCTACATGAACCTCTGTACAATCTGTGGTTTAGTCAGTTTATCCAGGTCCCATCTCATTAAATTCCCACCTTTTAGCAGTTCCTTCAGTTTTAATCTACAGTTCATAACCAGTAGATTGTGGTCACAGTCCACATCTGCCCCTGGAAATGTCTTACAATTTAAAATCTGGTTCCTAAATCTCTGTCTTACCATTATATAATGTATCTGAAACCTGAGAGTATCTCAAGGGTTCTTCCATGTATACAAACTTCTTTCATGATTCTTAAACCAAGTGTTAGCTATGATTAAGTTATGCCCTGTGCAAAATTCTTCCAGGCGGCTTCATCTTTCATTTCTTAGCCCCAATCCATATTCACATACTATGTTCCCTTCTCTCCGTTTTCCTAGTCTTGAATTCCAGTCACCCATTACTACAAAATTTTCGTCTCCCTTCACTACCTGAATAATTTCTTTTATCTCATCATACATTTCATCAATTTCTTCATCATCTGCATTGCTAGTTGGCATATAAACTTGTACTACTGTAGTAGGCGTGGGCTTCGTGTCTATCTTGGCCACAATAATGCGTTCACTATGCTGTTTGTAGTAGCTTAACCGTACTCTTATTTTTTTATTCATTATTAAACGTACTCCGGCATTACCCCTATTTGATTTTGTATTTATAACCCTGTATTCACCTGACCAAAAGTCTTGTTCGTCCTGCCACCGAACTTCACTAAATCCCACTATATCTAACTTTAACCTATCCATTTCCCTTTTTAAATTTTCTAACCTACCTGCCCGATTAAGGGATCTGGCTATCCACGCTCCGATCCGTAGAACGCCAGTTTTCTTTCTCCTGATAACGACGTCCTCCTGAGTAGTTCCCACCGGAGATCCTAATGGGGGACTATTTTACATCCGGAATATTTTACCCAAGAGGACGCCATCATCATTTATCTATACAGTAGAGCTGCATGCCCTCGGGAAAAATTACGGCCGTAGTTTTCCCTTGCTTTCAGCCGTTCGCAGTACCAGCACAGCAAGGCCGTTTTGGTTAGTGATACAAGGCCAGATCAGTCAATCATCCAGACTGTTGCCCCTGCAACTACTGAAAAGGCTGTTGCTCCTCTTCAGGAACCATACGTTTGTCTGGCCTCTCAACAGATACCCCTCCATTGCTATCTGTATCGCTGAGGCACGCAAGCCTCCCCACCAACGGCAAGGTCTATGGTTCATGGGGGGGGGGGGGGGGGGATGTAAATAATAGAAATATTGATCTTTAACTCTGTATTGTAATATATACATCTAGATGTTAAAAAAAAATTTTCATTTCTTTTCATTTCATATGTGCATTTCTTGTGCACTTGACATGTTCCACATCATAACGGTTACCGCATCGTGGGATTGATCAATGGAACACGCAACCAACTAACTAAGGCATTTAAAACCGAATAAACCTATCTTCTGCAGAGTATACCCACCGATCTCACCACCATCAACACCACAAATTCTGTTCCCTTTCTATACTCGACCCCGCTCCTCCCTTGTCAGTATTCGATTCGTCTCATGTCGCGTCAGAGGTTCACTATGGCCCTTAGAGGTACCTAAGGGCAGAGGAAAAGAAATGAGGAAAGCTTTTATCAGCCTATATAGTTGGTGATGGTAAGGGAATTGGTGACAGTTTATAACAGAACTCTGACAAATAATAGTAGCCTGTGTCAATATTTGTATTTTATATTTGATGCTGCCACTGTTACGACTTCTCTGATCGAATCACCACGAATTGCTCTCCTGTGCCAACCTCTTCATCTGAGAGTGACACTTGAACGCTAAGTCTTAGATTATTTAGATGTATTCCAATGTCTGCCTTACCGCACAGTTTTCACACTTTACAGCTCCCTCTAGTAGTATGGAAGTTACTCGTCGTTCCTAGCATCCTACGCCTTCTTCTTGTTGTAGTGGGACGCGAAATTGAAGCGTCACCCATCCACCAGTGTCAGCCCAGTTTGCAGGTGAATATAAGTTTAATTTAGTGTTTTGTTTATGTATTTTGTAATATTTTTAATGTTTGTGAAGTATCTAAAGCTTTGTATTTATTTTTATGTTTCATGTACGGGGAGGTCGGCGCAACGAACGGAGACAGCATCTTCACTGCCGGGACCTGAGAGAAAATTCCTGGCCACTATACGTCGCGGGTCGACAGCCAAAGAGCAACAGAAGACCCTGAAGCCGAGATGTTGCGTCGTGCTTCTAAAAACTGGAAAAACAAGAACTTGTAATGTTTCTACAACAATGACGTATAGAAAGTTTAATCATGTTGTAAATATCCAGTATTATCTTGTCAGGGCTGAGGTTCACGTCTATATGTAGTATATAGGAAGATAATAAACTTGTTTATACTACAAAAGTTTAAATACGTGTTCCGAGATTTTATTTATGAAGAATTATATTAAGGAAGAAGCATTACTGATTTATTTGAAAAGATTATTAATTTTTGACAACGTTCATCGCGAGTTTGAGTCTTAAAAGTTTATTCAATGTGGTTTTAATATATATTAAAGCAGATAACTTGCATTAATATAATTTCTGAGAAGAAACAAACGACATGTAAATTGAAAAAAGTTTGCGCAAACCAATTGGACTGAGTGAAATTCTGTGCATACGACTCAAATGATGATGTTTTAATTACAGTTTCGTTCAAGAACCATTCAGAGACAACTGTAAAAGGAATTGAAATAATTTTGAAGTTTTTTGTAACTGACGTTGGGGACGAAGTCTGCACATGGTCATATGTCAAAAGAAAATCAGTTATACAAAACTTACGTCGTTACACTACATTGTCCGTAAGTCACTTTTCCCGCAGATACTGCGGAGAACCTCCTGATTCCTTATCTTACTAATCCACCTAATTTTCAACATCTTTCTACAGTACTACATCTCAAACTCTTCCATTTCTTTTGTTTCTTCCCTGATATCTTAATACATGACCCAGGTCTATCACCTGTCCCTGCTTGTCAGCGGTTTCCATACGATCCTTCCTTCACCGATTCTGTGGAGAACCTCCTAACTGCTTATCAGTCCACCTAATTTGCATCATACTTTTATAGCACCACATCGCAAATGCTTCGATTCTCTGCTTTTCCTGTTTTCCCTCAGTTCATGATACACTAGCATACAATGCTGAGCTCCAAATGCACATTTCATGAAATTTCTTCCTCGGATTTTGACCAATGTTTGATACTACCGTAAATCTCTCGGCTAGGAATGTCTCTTTGGCCTGTGCTAATCTGTTTTGTACGTTCTCCTTTCTTCGACAATAGAGACGCCTTTATGGACGTGGAGGATGAATAATGTTCTCACCCTTTAGTGCATAGGAAGACGATAGGAATGCTTAACGACCTTGGGCAACAGCAAGGTATCTGCCTGCAGTTCTATGACGGGGTATTTCTTCCTCCCTGGAACCGCCAAGAAATGCTGTAATGTTCAAGTACAAAGCCATAGGTAAACACACATGGAATGGATTCTACACTCTTATCCAAAGTAACACACTTCAAGTATGACGCTATATCTATTCTGAAATACTACCTTCGGCTCCACTGTTTGTATTTGAGCTGCCCTGTAACTGCATTTGCAGACAAAAAATACTATTGCCTGCAAAGACCCTATGATCTACTAGAGCTGAAAACTAAATTAAATAGCTGGAGAAATAAGGGAAAGTGAGGTAGAGAACAGTGAATTATTCAGTGTTCCATTAAGTCGATCTATCGTCTGATGAGGTGATGAGCTGCGTTGAATAGTGGATTGTGTAGTTTTATGTAGATGTAAATGGTAGCTCATGGACTCTGACGGACGAACATGAGGAGGTGAAAAGGTGGCAATTGCTACCATACCTCATGTAATCATACAACACAGACACGAGATTAAGTTAGAGACACTACTTCAGTGAAGAGATGTATTCTGTTCGTAGATTATTCGAAATATTTTTACAGTGTGGGTAGAAGTAAAGTATCACATTAGATTTTATTAAAATATACTGAACGGAGACAAAGAAATATGGGTACAGATGGGACATGGGATCTTACTGACCGCAAAAAACTGAAATGGGTGTACAACAAGGGTAAAGTTTATCACCCATTCGTTTATGTTTATATCTTACAGTGGTACCATAGAATGAAAAAGTAAACTCAAATTTTTAGAGCGGTTTTGCACATGAACAATTTTATCAAATCATAAGGAATTTTACGGCGAAAATTTTGTAAACAGTATAAGATTGTGCAATGAAATAATTTTCAGAACTGCATATCTGAAGAAATAGTAATGTTCTTCATAGAATTTTTATCAGTATATAGCAAGCTAAGCATCTGAACCAAAACCATTGTCCCATGCGTATAGCTCCAACTACCATTCAAAGTCCATTAATTCACTCAAAGCTGCCGTAATCTCGGCGGAAGCCTTTTCACATTAATCACCTGACTGCCAACGAGAGCTGCGCCAACCCACTGCCCTTTTGTACCTCGAGTACCTGATGCAACCACCATCTGTATATGTGCATATCGCTACCCCATTAATTTTGTCACATCGGTGTCATTCGAACAACAGCTGCTAGAGGATCGGAAGTATTTGGTCAGCATTGTTTAACTTACAAGATTAGGCGTCTCTGAAAATGAACATTTAATAAACGGATTTCCTTATTTGTTAAAGTTATTCACATTACAGCAACAGGGATTAAAAGTCGTGGTTCACTATTTGTAGACCAGAACCCATGAACATTAATTTGCATTAATTTGTAAATTGCATGCATCTGTGTTGAGAACGGGAAGAAGTGTATTTTCCGAGCCATGACGTCGCTATAGGTTTAACGATCATAAATTTTAGTCAAGTAGTATGCAGTGTGAGATCTTTCAGGCCTTTGGATTCATACGTCCAAGAATGCTACATTGATTGTTGTACTAGGAACATATCGGCTACGTATGTGGAGTTCTTTCACAAACATTGGGCGAATAATGGGACGCAGTCAGTGAGTGATGAGTTAGAAGAGGAAATGGAAAATCAGGCGGCAGAGATGGCTTTTCTGAAGACGATTTTAAGTCTCACAGTAGAGAAACATGGACATACCGGAGCTGCCAAGCATCTACAGCTATGAGGAAAAATTTAAATTTTGTAAAAATGGAAAGTCCTTCGCTAGTTCTATTTTTCTTTTTAACGATGCGGGGGGAGAGTTTTTCAGACTTTCTCCTCTAGTCAGACATGTAATAGAAGTTTAATTTATTTTCCTGTCCATTTCTGAAACGACAGCATGCACTTCACGTGTGCTGCGGTCTCCTTCGAGATTACAAAGATTACTTCGCAACACAAATGTTTTTTCAACTCTTTTTCAAGATTCAACGTGGTCAGGAAACTAGGAACAAATATTCTCTTCAAACTTCTACGGAAGTATGGAAAACGATAAAATCTTGTCAGTGCTGTATTTAATAGTCTATGTTTCGCTCTGCTACACATCAGTAAAACGTAAGTGAAATAAAATTCAGAAGAAGTGTTAACAAAAACCAGTAACCAGTTACGAATATCCTGAAACAGAAGAAATGGACAACTAAGACACACTTCTGTGTTAGAGACAGGGAAAATTGTTGAAACATCAAAGACACTCAGTTCATTTGCAGCTATCATGAGTTCTATGGTTGTTCCATGGTGAAAATATCATCCGTTTCAAGGTAAAACACGGTGGACTACCGACAAAGTATGGTTTAACTGACCACGCGTTATGTAACTAGTTTTAAAAACACACAGAATTTTACTCACCATGAAATTCTGTAGCTGAAAAATTAACAATATCATCGAAATAACATTAATATTTTATACATCATTTGATATGTAGAGTTCGTATTATTTACATACGCTGCACAAAACACCATCTAATGTCCCACAACAAAAACAGTACAAAATAGCAGAAAGTGCCTATGGCTGTCTCTGGTAAGCTTCTCTTCATGTGATTCTAAAGTCTGAAATAACGACCACGAAATATCATGTGTTAATACGCTACGTGATAAAAAGTATCCGGACACCCGGCTGAAAATGACTTACAAGTTCGTGGCGCCTTCCATCGGTAATGCTGGAATTCAATATGGTGTTGGCCCACCCTTAGCCTTGATGACAGCTTCCACTCTCGCAGGCATACGTTCAGTCAGATGCTGGAAGGTTTCTTGGGGAATGGCAGCCCATTCCTCACGGAGTGTTACACTGAGGAGAGGTATCGATGTCGGTGGGTGATGCCTGGCACGAAGTCGGCGTTCCAAAACTTCCCACAAGTGTTGTATAGGATACAAGCCATGACTCTGTGCAGGCCAGTCCATTACAGGGATGTTATTGTCGTGTAACCATCCAGCCACAGGCTGTACATTATGAACAGGTGCTCGATCGTGTTGAAAGATGCACTCGCAATACCCGGTACTTAAAACATCAATGCAGGCCTGTGGTGTGTTTGTGCCACGCAAAACAACAAGGGGTGCAACCCTCCTCCATGAAAAGCACGACAACACCATAACACCACCGCCTCCGAATTTTACTGTTGGCACTACACACGCTGGTAGATGACATTTACCGGCCATTCGCCATACCCCACACCCTACAATCGGATACGACATTGTGTGTCGTGATTCGTTACTCCACACAACGTTTTTCCACTGTTCAATAGTCCAATGTTTACTCTCCTTACACCAAGCGAGGCTTTGTTTGTCATTTACCGTCCTGATGTGAGGCTTATGAGCAGCCGCTCGGCAATGAAATCCTACTTTTCTCACCTCCCGCCTAACTGACATAATACTTGCAGTGGATTCTGATGCAGTTTGGATAGATGTCTACCTACTACACATGACGACACTCTTCAACTGTCGGCAGCCTCTGTCAGCCAACAGACGAGGTCGGCCAGTACGCTTTTGTGCTGTATGTGTCTCTTCACGTTTCCACTTCACTACCTTGCGCACAGACATATGACACAAATGAGACCCAATCACCTGACCACGTTCGAATTTCCGTGAGTTCCGCGGAGCGTCCCATTCTGCTCTCTCACGAAGTCTAATGCCTGCTGAGGTCGCTAAAATCCAGTGCCTGGAAGTAGGTGGCAGCACGATGCACCTAATATGAAAAACGAATGTTTTTGGGGGTGTCCGGATACTTCTGATCACATAGTGTATGTACGCTATGCTGCAAGTACAACAGTCTCCCCAGCTAAGGGTCCCTCCTCCTCCGCTACAGAATGGAACATGGCATAAACTGGAAGAACTGCTGATTAGACTCCTCTGTGCAGGTTCCTTAGTTCCATTTGAATTTCACGATATTTACGAACCCGGCATGTGAAGCCAGTAAACATTCATAGTTTACATCTACATCTACATCCATACTCCGCAAGCCACCTGACGGTGTGTGGCGGAGGGTACTTTGAGTACCTCTATCTGTTCTCCCTTCTATTCCAGTCCCGTATTGTTCGTGGAAAGACGGATTGTCGGCATGCCTCTGTGCGGGCTCTAATCTCTCTGATTTTATCCTCATGGTCTCTTCGCGAGATATACGTAGGAGGGAGCAATATACTGCTTGACTCGTCGGTGAAGGAATGTTCTCGAAACTTCAACAAAAGCCCGTACCGATCTACTGAGCGTCTCTCCTGCAGAGTCTTCCACTGGAGTTTATCTATCATCTCCGTAACGCTTTCACGATTACTAAATGATCCTGTAACGAAGCGCGCTGCTCTCCATTGGATCTTCTCTATCTCCCCCATCAACCCCATCTGGTACGGATCACACACTGGTGAGCAGTATTCAAGCAGTGTGCGAACAAGCGTATTGTAACCTACTTCCTTTGTTTTCGGATTGCATTTCCTTAGGATTCTTCCAATGAATCTCAGTCTGGCATCCGCCTTACAGATGACCAACTTAATATGATCATTCCATTTTAAATCACTCCTAATGCGTACTCCCAGATAATTTATGGAATTAACTGCTTCCAGCTGCTGACCTGCCATATTGTAGCAACATGAAAGCCTATTCCCTTACGCTGAAGCGCCAAATAAACTGCTATAGGCATGCTTCTTCAATTACAGAGGTGTGTAAACAGACAAAACACGGCGCTACTGTCGGCAAACCCCATTTAAAACAAAAAGTGTCTGGTGCAGTTATTAGTTCACTTACTGCTGCTACAATGGCTGGTTATCAAGATTTAAGTGAGTTAGAACGTTGTGTTAGAACGTGGTGTTATAGTCGGTGCATGAGCGGGAGGACACAGCATCTCCGAGGTAGCTATGAAGTGGGGATTTTCCCGTACGACCATTTCACGAGTTTACCCTGCATATCAGGAATCTGCTAAAACATCAAATCTCTGACATCACTGTGGCCGGAAAAAGATCCTGCAAGAACGGGACAAACGACGACTGAATCGTTCAACGTGGCACAAGTGCAACCCTTCCGCAAATTGCTGCAGTTTTCAATGCTGGGTCATCAACAAGCGTCAGCGTGCGAAGCATTCTACGAAACATCATCGATATGGGCTTTCACTGCCGAAGACCCACTTGTGTACCTTTAGTGACTGCACAAAACAAAGCTTTACGCCTCGCTTGGACCCTCACCACCGACATTAGACTGTTGATGACTGGAAACATGTTGTCTGGTCGGACGAGTATCGTTTCAAATTGTATGGAGCGGATGGACCTGTACGGGTCTGAAGACAACCTCAAGAATTCATGAACCCTACATGACAGCAGGGGACTGTTCAAGCTGGTGGAGGCTGTATAAAGGAGTGAGGCGTGTGCAGTTGGGGCCCCTGATACGTCCTGATACGACTCTGACTGGTGAAAGTTACGTAAGCATCCTGTCTGATTATCTGCATCCATTGATGTCCATTGTGCATTCCAACAGACTTCGGCAATTCCAGCAGTACAATGCGACACCCAATACGTCCAGAATTGCTACAGAGTGGCTCCAGTAACGCTCTTGTGAGTTTAAACACTTCCGCTGATCAAATACACCAGACATTAACAAAATTGAGCATATCTGGGAGACTTGCGACGTGCTGTTCAGAAGAGATCCCACCCCCTCGTACTCTTATGGATTTATGGTCAGCCCCGCAGGATTCATGGTGTCTTTTCCCTCCAGCACGACTTCAGACATTACTCGAGTCCATGCTACGTCGTGTTGCGGCACTTCTGCGTGCTCGCGGGGACCCTACACGATATTAGGGAGGTGTACCAGTTTCTTTGGCTCTTCAGTGTATGAGCTTCTTGAGTAATGTTAATGGTGTTTACTCGAGTGTCTGCCATTTAAGATATTTCCGAATTTCAGAGTACTTTCTGTCACTTCAGACAAATCTTTTCACTTTCGCATAGCATTTTAGTATGTAGTTTTCATGTCCCTGCTAGACATGGCATGACAACCACACACTCTAATATTAATTCAGTATAAACTGCAAAATTGTTTCATGCCTGAGATCTTAGCCAACATAGCATTTTCTCCCCCTGTCCTATTGAGAACTGTAGCACAATCATCTAAACAGCTCATGCATCCAAGCTGATCATAAAAATTATATACAGAATAATGGAATAGGAAACTGAAGATCTGTTAAATGAAGATCAATTTGGCTCAAGGAACGTAAAGGCAGTCCTGTCTTTGCGCTTAGTAACAGATGCAAGACTGAAGCAAAGACAAGACACTTGCGTTGCATTTGTCAATCTGCGAAAAACGTTCGACTGTGTAATATGGTGCAATAAGTTCCAAATTCTGCGAAAAATAGGAGTAAAATTTGTGGAATGGTAGACAATAAGTACAAGAACCGAGAGGCTGCAATTAGATTTGCAGATGAACAACAGTTAAAAAAGATGTAAGGCAGCGAAGTTGGCTTTCACCTCTGCTGTTTTGTCTCCATATCAAAGAAGCAGTGATAGAAATGGAAGAAATTTTCAAGAGTAAAACTGAAATTCAAGGTGAAAGAATAAGTGAAAGGATATCAATGATAAAATTTGCGTATGACGTAGCTATCCTCCTTGAAGATGAAGAATTACAGGATCTGTTGAATGGCACGAATAGTCTGATGAGTAAAGAATATGGAGAATAAACCAGAAGAACACAAAGGTAATTAGAAGTAGAGTAAACGAGAATAACGCGAAGCTTAACATCAAAATTGATGATCACGATGGCCGGCCGCTATAGCCGAGCGGTTATAGACGCTTCAGTCCGGAACCACGCGGCTGCTAGGGTCGCAGGTTCGAATTCTGCCTCGAGTGTGGATGTGTGTGATGTCCTTAAGTTAGTTAGGTTTAAGTAGTTCTAAGTCTAGGGGACTTATGACCGATGTTAAGTCCCATAGTACTTAGAGCCATTTCAACCATTTTGTGATCACGATGTAGCCAAAGTTAAGGAATTCTGCAACCTTGGAAGCAAAATAACCCATGACAGACGATGCGAGCAGGACGTAAAAAGCAGCCGAACGAAGTCTACAGTTATCACATAGAGGCCTTAATTTGAGGAACAAATTTCTGGGAACGTACTTTTGGAACACAGCATTGTTTGGTAGTGACTCATCGACATTCGGGAAACCGGAACAGAACAGAATTGCCGCATTGAGATATGGTGCTACACAAGTGAGTTAAACTTAGGTGGCAGGAAAAGGCTCGCTGCAAAATCGGTGAAGGTAGGGACTTATGGAACACAAGGTCAAGGGACAGGATGATCGTAAATGTGGCAAGACATCAGACTTCTACCATACTAGAGGAAGATGTAGAAGGCAGAAACTGTACAGGGAGACAGAAATTGGAATACACCAACAATTAATTGAGCGTGAAATAGAGTTCGTTCACGGGTGAGAAACTTTTGGGTCCTGCTAATTTGAATATAGTTTGCTATTACTCGCGGTCATTTCTTGCCTCGAGTTTGTGTAGTACAGACTAACAGGCACTTTATGCTGTGCTTCTGATAATTGAGGAGGAAGCCCTTTTTGTCTGGCCAAAGTTGAGGTCATTGTGAGACACGACAATGCAGCGTAGATAGCCGTTCGCGTGTGTCTGCACAGTGCAATTGACACTCAGAGGTTGCTATCACTAAAAGCGTGGAAGCTTGTTATTGCATCACTGATGGCTTTATTATTTTTTTCTTTATTGTTAGTTTCAAACCCGTACAAACAGGCAGGCTGTCAGCAGCATGATACGCCGCTCTTCAGCCATAGAGTAGATAAATAAAGGACAGAAAGAATACACAGATGTGACATAACGATGGGTAATAAAACAGTAGACACATAAAGACAAACACGGGGCCGTTCACACTCGACGAAAATCCACACTACAAACTGTCGTCACGACGCACTAACACTGAAGATGGCGATGGCACAGGTGAACGACGGAGTGTGACAGGAACACTGAACACTAAACATGACGACACACACGAGACACTGATGGCGATGATCTCTGGCGCGCGAATGTCCACTTAGCGTGTGCGAATCCGGGGACCTGCCAAGAGGGGTAGAAGGGTGAGGTGGGGGAGAGGGGAGAACAAGGATGCCAATGGCTGGGGAGAAGGGGGGAGGAGGAGAGGGACAGGGGAGGGGAAGCCCGAGGGAGGAGTGGGGAGAAATGGAGGAGGGAGGGAAGAGGGAGAGAAGGGTGGGAGGTTGCCCAAAGGAGCAAAAAAACGGAAGAGGGAGGGAGGATCAAAGTTGGTAGGAGGGGTAGATGGAGGGGAGGAGGGCATCACCAGGGAGAGGGATCTGGCGGAAGCCACCTGGGGAGAGGGTAAGGAGGGTGGAGAGATGGAGATCAGGCGGGACGTGAGAATACAGGCGCGGCAGCGAGCGGGGGTTGAAGAGGAGCGGGGAGACGAGAGGGTGAGGAGGATCGAGTTTACGTGAGGTGTACAGGATCCGTATCCTTTAAAGGAAAAGGAGGAGGTGGGGGAAGGGGATGAGATCGCACAGGATCCGCGTGGGGTAGGGGAGACGGATGCGATAGGCGAGGCGGAGAGCATGACGTTCAAGGATTTGGAGGGATTTGTAAAAAGTAGGGGGGGCGAAGATCCAGATGGCTTCATTCAGTTCCATGCATTCATAAATTCATCTATGTTAACTGTTTATCGAGTGTAAAATTAATATTTGGTAAGGAATTATAATTACTTCCTTGAAATTATGTTTCCCTGGTTTGCAAATTTGAATGTGTTTTCCCTACTGGATTTTAAAGTTTCCTATTGCCCTTTAAGTTAATACATTTGCTGTTAAGTTCACGTCTTATAAAACCATGTCGTACTTGACCTATTTGAATGTGCCACATCGGCCGGCAGCCATCTTGGCATGATACAAAGGAAGATAAGCTAGCCATATTCAGTGTAATGAATCGCCAGGCAACTACTAAGTGGACACTAAGGATTATAATATGTAGAATGTCTTTGGATGCTAAGTAGATTTCAGTTGTTGATGAAACAAAAACGATAGGTCATCGCACGTTGGGCAGCTGGCTCCTGGAATGAGACACTGTGTTGTGCCACCCCACTGATCTTAGGTGTAATTATGGACGAAACTCGTTAGGGTTGCAGATGACCACACTGATAACTATACTCTACGTTTTCAAAGTAATTATTGTATTAACGAACTTACTGATTAATGTGCTACTTTTTCGTCTTATTGTAAGGCATGCAGCCCCTTCATTCTTTACGTCGTGCTGAATTTATGAAAGTCTTTGTTGTCTGAATATTTTTCTGTTTATTTTCCAGTCATATGCTCTTTTGCGCCTTAAGTTCAACATATCTTCGAAATAAGTTTGTCATTACCTATAGAGCAGTCAGTACTTTGTTATACAAACGGACACACCTTTCAAGATTGCTGTTAATGTTGTCCGTCATGTCATTAATTTACAATGTGAACAGAAAAGGTGACAATAGACATTAACTACCGAAGATACTGTATCCTATATAACATGTCTCCTGGCTACCAACAAATGTTTAATCGAGTCCATAGATTCGTTTGATATCCCTATGATCAAATAGTCATTATTATACGTTGGTGCCGGCCGGTGTGGCCGAGCGGTTCTAGGCGCTTCAATCTGAAACCGCGCGAACGCTACGGTCGCAGGTTCGAATCCTGCCTCGGGCATGGATGTGTGTGATGTCCTTAGGTTAGTTAGGTTTAAGTAGTTTTAAGTTGAAGGGGACTGATGATCTCAGATGTTAATTTTTTATTCGTTGGTGTGGCACCGAGACAAATGCTTTTCGATAATCGACAAATCCTGCATCTACCTGTTGTAACGCCGCTTCCTTTGGTCGCAAAGATGAAAATATAAAAACAGTACCCAATACAATCCCCAAACGTAAGATCCAAATTTCATTAAAAAAAGAAAACAAAGTCCCACTGTGATAGCATCATTTGAACAGTAGCAAGGATACTGAAGAGAAACGATGTAGAAGGAAATAGAAAAGAAACCCAGTATAAAGTAACTTAGTATTTTTGCAAAAGAAAGAAAAATAGAAACCCTTTTGTATCAAATTAAAGTGAAAGTAGATCGCAAAGTAGTGTACTTATAGATCACGGAGTAGAACAAGTGACCTCAAAGAATCCTCCTTGTGAGTACTCTTTGAGGAAACCGCGGAATACAGAAGATAAAGCCATACGTTGTTAATGTGCTTCTAGCGCTTGCTTGATCTTGTCGTAACTTAACGTGTGTTCTAGTACGCAGGCGAATCGAGATTGTTTTTAAATTTTGGAGGCGATCCGTTAGAAATCATTTAGCTTGAAATAAGAAGATCAGCAACTTTGAGTATATCATTACGTAAAGTCAAGATAGGAAAAGAATCGAAATTTGTCCTAAATTGATTATTAGCAATGGAACACCAAACTTTGTCCCAAAGTGACAGACTGTTAGTAATTTAACGAAAAACGAAGTGAATATTAGTATCGAATTGTGAGAAAATACTTGTATTTCGTAAAAGCAACTGCTGAAATCTGTATCTTATTGCAAACTTTTTGACTGAAATTTACGTAACTAATTCCACTCAGCTTAGGGAAAGGTTACTTCTTTAAGACAATGATAGGATGTTCTTAGACTATAATAAACCAATTTAACGTGAATTTGCCGTGTTTGAGATTTATTTCAAACAAAATTATACACTATTGGCCATTAAAATTCCTACAGCAAGAAGAAATGCAGATGATAAACGGGTACTAATTGCACAACTAGAACTTACATGTGGTAACATTTTCACGCAATTTGGGTCCATAGATCCTGAAAAATCAGTACCCAGAACAACCAACTCTTGCCGTAATAACGGCCTTGATACGCCTGGCCATTGAGTCAAACAGAGCGTGGACAGGTACAGCTGCCCATGCAGCTTCAACACGATACCACAGTTCATCAAGAGTAGTGACTGGCGTATTGTGACGAGACAATGGCTCGGCCACCATTGACCAGACGCTTTCAATTGGTGAGACATCTGGAGAATGTGCTGGCCAGGGCAGCAGTCGAACATTTTCTGTATCCAGAAAGGCCCGTACAGGATCTGCAAATGCGGTCGTGCATTATCCCGCTGAAATATAGGGTTTCACAGGGATCGAATGAAGGGTAGAGCCACGGGTCGTAACACATCTGAAATGTAACGTCCACTGTTCATAGCGCCGTCAATGCGAACAAGAGGTGACCGAGACGTGTTACCAATGGCCGCCCGTAGCATCACGCCGGGTGGTAAGCCAGTATGGCAATGGCGAATACATGCATCCAATGTGCGTTCACCGCGATGTCGCCATTCGTGCACCCAGGTTCGTCGTTGAGTACACCATCGCAGGAGCTTCTGTCTGTGATGCAGCGTCAAGGGTACCCGCAGCCATGGTCTCCGAGCTGATAGTCCACGCTGCTGCAAACGTCGTCGAACTGTACGTGCAGATGGTTGTTGTTTTGCAGACTTCCGCATCTGTTGACTCAGGGATCGAGACGTGGCTGCACGATCCGTTACAGCCATGTGGATAAGATGCCTGTCATCTGGATTGCTAGTGACTCCAGGCCGTTGGGATCAAGCACGGCGTTCCGTATTACCCTCCCGAACCCACCGATTCCATATTCTGCTAACAGTCACTGGATCTCGACCAACGCGAGCAGCAATATCGCGATAAGATAAACCGCAATCGCGATAGGCTACAATCCGAACTTTAGCAACGTCGGAAACGTGATGGTACGCATTTCTCCTCCTTACACGAGGCATCACAACAACGTTTCACCACGCAACGCCGGTCAACTGCTGTTTGTGTATGAGAAATTGGTTGGAAAACTTCCTCACGATTAGTGCAATAATAGCGGTTTGTATGCATCTGCGTTTAGCTGTGCTCGTACACGATTATTTGAGCTGGCTGGTACAATTAACACGCACTCGGCGTGAATATAGTGCACCAGGACAGACTTCTTTTGTAACGTTCCTTATCAGACAGTATAAAGACATTCTAGCACCAGCTGCTCAGAGCACTAACTTCATCAGCGAACATTGCAATAGAAGCAGCAGTTACACTGTTTTCTTGATCCATGGCTTTCATGGCGTCATGTGAGGTGTCATTAGATTGTGACACTATAATACAGAAATACTAACTGTTTCGGCCTAAAGTAAAGCTCCGGCACGCCGGTCAGGACCGTTAAAGCGGAGAGGGCTATGGAGAAGACGTCAGCAATAGTACGCTGATCGACCCCTCTCTAGGAAAACACGGAGACAGCAGAGTCGCTCCACCTGGCCGCAGACCAGTTGAAGACTCGCTGTTTTATGAGCTCTACAGCAGCGAGTTAGGTACTGTATTGTTTGACTTGTATTAGCCATTGTCTATACTGATGAGATTTCTTATTTTGTCTGTCGCCCACTGCTTGCGACACCTCATTATAAATTCTCGAAGTTAAGTATTGTCATTCATCTCACTGTATTAAAAATTCATTAAAACGATTGGCTCCTCATAGTCGACGAGTAGACGGGACACAATACTCCTCAAAAAATTTTTCCAATAGTGCTTATCGTAAATATGATAATATTGTGTAAACCTTTCGATACCACTTGTTAGATAGATGTATTATATGTGCTGTAACCTGTACAAATTGTTTTATATTATGATGTATTTATTCTGAGTTAAAGTCGTTAGGTAAAGTTAGGAGGAGCAATGTCGTTGCCAGAGAGTAAAAACGTACGTAGGAGCGCTGCGATAGTGACGTCAGAACGGAGCGCGAAGGAAACTTGCTTTGTTGTGAGACATTGTTGTGTGACAGAAGAGTCATCATATAGAAGTGGCGTGCACTGTCGGGCGTCTGTGAGGCGTATTTATTACTAGCGAGGCACCAGGAACATGACGAGTGTGAGGAGATGTAAGTGGCTCCAATAACATCTACAATCTGCCCCATAATTGGTCACTGAGGATCAAGGTGTTCCTGCAAGGATCAAGTTGTGCCTGCGATATTACATGGAGCAATGGGAGCATCGTAGACGACAACGAAGATAACGGGTTAACATCTGCAACGAACTGTGAGGTTGTTTTATTTTTATTCACGTTATATACTTTATGAGGCGTTACCCAGTGACGTTTTCGGTGAATTTCATTTCAGTATTAAGAGTTCTATTACGTGATGGTAACTGATCTTGTCATTATCTTCAATCACTGTTAATTATTTAGGGTTTCATTCATTTCCAGTTACCGAATTCCCGAGTATCGTTGTGTCAATAGTTAAAAGTATTAAAAGACTATGCTTGCCTGTTTTGTTTGTTTACTAAAAAGATAACTAAAAGTAATTAATAATGAAATCTCAATAAAGTAGATGTGTCGTTCAATAACATTCAAAGTCATTCTTGCTAACTGTGTGAAGACGAAGTGACTTAAAATTAAAGTAGTTCTTACAACTGCAAATCAAAGAAAAGGATAAATTAAGCTCACATATTTCATATCAATGTCTGTTGTAGTAATGCTGTTCTGTGCTGTCTTGGCTCGTATTTCGGCATTTTCTATGTGTTGAAAGCCATGAGTTGCTTATCTTACCTGACAAATTTTCATAGTAATTACAAACTGTTCGATGTACTTCACTTGCCATGTACTGGAATCAAGTGCACGTAAGTAAACGCTAATCTGGTGCTAGGTAAATTAGTGCCGTAACAAAAGAGCAACCTTTAGTCAATCATTTACTTTGCTAGATTCACATACCTGCGTATTAACCATTGCTATCCTTCTTTATTATTAATTCGTAACGTATTGTATTCCCAGGAACGTGTGTCACCCATCTGTTGTCACACCCACAATCAAATGGTTACGTATTCATTGTTGTACACATTATCGATCAGATATTGGACAGATAGTGCCAAACTGGGCTGGTGACCGTATTAATAAATGTCTTTATAGTTTCAGCTAGTTTCGTTGTAGACTAAGTCATGCGATACCCCTTTTCGTTTCTTATTGTATTTTACCTAAGCCATTGTTTTAAGTACTAAAATAATCAGAAAGTGCAGGAGTTGTAGTTTGTTAGATCAAGTTGTTTTACGCTTCCCTCCGCTTACGGATAAAATTTTCTTCGTGGACGATAGCCTTCTCGAAACTCAAATACATTAGGCACATGGGATAACGGTCATATCATCTCATTAACCATTAATAAGCATTGGGGGAGGGAGGTAGGTTATAATATGTCACATTATCCCATACTGTATATTCAACAACAGCATGTTGTTAATGCTGTTAAAAGAATTTTTAAAAACTACGAACAGCAGAATAATGTAATTTTCTGCGTGAGAATAGCCTTCAAGTTTTCCAGAAGTCCAGTGGAAAACCACGGTATTTCAAGTTTTGTTTTTAAATGTATGAAACTTGTGGCGTCTCCCTTTCTTAAAAATGAAACTTGATTTTCTTTCAAAGTAACTCACGTATCGCGTCCAATCCCGGGATCGAAAGTTTAGTAATACTTTAGGTTATTGCAGTTTGTCTCATATGAACCACCAGTACAGGAGGCCTAAAACAAAATTCCCGTGTGAAATCAAGTTACAGCACAAAAATCATAATCTGGGCCCCTCTTATCGCACTTGACTACATTCAGCAATGTTCCGCCGCAGCGGGTGGCGCTAATTAGAGATGGGCAAACTGAAACACGTAACTGTTTCGAAACAAATGAAACAGTACAATGTAATATTTCAATACGCTGTTTCGAAACAGTGAAACAGTTTGTGTTTTATAATTTAATAAACCTACACATTTTATCATCTTGAATGTCTACTGTATAAGTATGTCCATATAAACACAAATTAGGCGCGAGAGCGTTAATCATATCACAGAAAGTATGAAACTATCACTTAGGCGTTTTGGCAGTTCCGTATTTCATGCAGCAAATGCGCTGCTTTCGTGTCGTGTCACTTTCATACTTTGCAATTGGCTGAGGACAGCCATAGCTGAAGACAGAAGAACCACCACAAACGGAACTGGAGGTGGGAGCAAACTACAGAAACAACGGATATGCTACTGGGATTCCCACATTCCGTTAGTATGGGTAGTATACCCATCCTGCTAATTTCCATGCACACAAAGGGAATCATTGTGGATAATAGGCACAGTGACTATAGACTCACAAATAATGCCAAATAATTCGAATAAATAACAAAATATAACAGAAAAAATTTTGTCTTTCAAGGTGTTTCGAACCACTACTAAATGCACCATGCTTCCCATCCCTTCCTGTTCACCATTACACTATCAGTGATATGTCAAACAGATTGTTTGCAATTATACCTACATCAAATTTGTATATATGTCTAATAACTGTCACTCTACGCCTTTTTTTGTTCAAAATGTTGTAGGCTTACTGGCGTTTCTTAATATGATTACTGTACATGAACAGAGAAGCGTATGTTATAAAAAAAAAGTAATTTAACTGAATGATTTTCACATATTTATTATTTTGAATGTGAATAGTATGCGTTGTTTTATTGTTTGGTTAGTGTTTATAAAGCAGATGTTACGTCATTTCGGAATAGGACAGTCAGCTAGAAACGAAGCTTTATTTTCGGATATCTTAAGCTTCATGCTATTGCTTGTCAAAAAGATTTCGACACTCTTGAAAGTGTTTCACGAAGTGGTATGTTGTGTTTCAGTACCTGTGCCGAGCCCGAATCTCGTCCGACACAGAGTGGAATAAAACATCACTGTTTCGATACAATTAGTCCGTTACAAGCACAGGTGGACTGAAACAGCCTTATTTTGAAACAACGATACAGTTTCTCTGTCTGCCTCGAGATCGAATCTGGTCCGGTTATCCGAGACAGGGGCGGAATGAAACACTACTGTTTCGAAACAGTGAACCACAGCCGTTCCGAAACACTGAAACAGTTCCACGTATCGATACACTGTATCGAAACATAGAAACAGTGGCCAAGTCTAGCGCTAATGAAACCAAGGAATACCAAATAATAAATCAAAGAGTAACAGTTCATCTCTGGTTCAAACAGCAATTAAAAAAATCTGCACACTGCAAAAATTATTGAAAATAAAATACGAAGAGTTTCACATCATTTAGTTATGTATTAGTAGTACTAGTAGCAGTAGTGTCTGTATTCATCACTAGATCACTTTTACAAGGATATTGGACCAATCTTGGTATGACAATAAAAAAAGTACGTATTAGCAGTTCTAGTTGGACAGGAATGAGAAGATTGGTTCCTTGGTGGAAACGCTGTTTTGAGTTTTATGTTTATTGTTTCTTGATAAATGTAAGTTGAGTGTTGCTCTTGTTCCATGGTCATAGACAAAGGTTTGCGAGCAGTACTTATTATTATTATTATTATTTTTGATGTGCACAGCTGGTTGGTAAATGTACTCACATGGTGTACTCAAGATCATCAGTGTTTTGAACACATAATTACAATGAGCTCCACTATTATTTTTGCTTATTATTCTTTAGACCCTTTCCTGTGGCTTGAAAACTATAAATTACATCATCGATCATTGAAATAATATCACATTATTTTCTTCAAATAAGGCTACAAGCACTGCGCCCATTCCTTGAAGCCGGCCCCGGTGGCCGTGCGGTTCTAGGCGCTGCAGTCCGGAACCGTGGGACTGCTACGGTCGCAGGTTCGAATCCTGTCTCGGTTAAGGATGTGTGTGATGTCCTTAGGTTAGTTAGGTTTCAGTAGTTCTAAGTTCTAGGGGACAGATGACCTAAGATGTTAAGTCCCACAGTGCTCAGAGCCATTTGAGAGTCCGCCGCTCGTGGTCTCGCGGTTGCGTTCTCGCTTCCCGAGCACGGGGTCCCGGGTTCGATTCCCGGCGGGGTCAGGGATTTTCACCTGCCTCGAGATGACTGGGTGTTTGTGTTGTCCTCATCATTTCATCATCATCCAGGAAAGTGGCGAAATTGGACTGAGCAGAGATTGGGTAATTGTACGGGCGCTGATAACCACGCAGTTGAGCGCCCCACAAACCAAACATCATCATCATCATCAGCCATTTGAGCCAGTCCTTGAACAATATCAAAATTAGCTCTGGAATAATTTTAAATCGGTCAGTCCAGAACAAATGCATTACAGTGACAGAGAACTTCACTTTCTCAAGTTTTTTTCCTTTTGTTCGTGACAGAATCTGGCAGTAGAAGCAGTGCCACCGACACCATTGTACAGCATCTTTATTGCATTCCACTGAGTACCCCTGCTACTGCAATCCCCTGGATGCCAAACGTAGTGATGACTCAGACGTTCTTAGGAATGAATGGGAAATAAATTTTTTTCCATAATTATTAATAAAAATTCAAGCCGTAACTGTTTGTAATATCGTACTTGTTTAGTTTCGATCTCCGTTGAACATCTTCAGCTCCAAATAGCTGTGACACACTAGTTGAACTACAGATAAGAGTATGGAGTACAGAATACTGAGTACTGAGTTGCGAGTTCTGACACAGACACAACGGATTGTTGACGCAACTACATAGATCTGGAGATGATAAAGGGAAATCGTGAGTAATCATGCATTCAAGAAAAGTGTAATAAAAATTTTCAGGATACTGTCAACAGAATCGATGCACTTCGAGAATTTCATGATAATACACTGTGCTGTCGTACAGTACATTAACTCACACTCGGTTTCGACCATGGATCGTCTTCGCTGTGGAAAAATATCCATTGTGACAAATTCACTTGTTATGCATGCTGTTTAACCAGAAAATTATACACCAATGCTGACCTTAACACTTTTTTAACGTTTTCATGTAAACAATGGTGTGTACTTTTCCGGTTAAATAGCATGAATGACATGTAAAGTTGTCACAATAGATATTTTTCCAATGTGACGATGGTCCATGGTCGAAATCTGTAGACAATAAATATATTGTAAGACAGCACAGTGTATTTTAATGCATTTTTCCAAACAAAAAAAGAGTGTGTGATTGGGACTGAAAACTAAAAGAGATACGAGAATTGTCTTGAACAGTAATCGTGTTGCTGTTCTCTCGCGACGAAAATGGCAGCTATTTGAAGGAGGCGTGCTGGAGTAGTCCATGCGTTTGTGGAAAGTTACTGTGCCAGGATGACGTAGGTGGTTAGAGCAGCGCATTCGTCTATTGAGCAGGAGACCAAGGTTTGAATTCCAGTCTTGGGAAAAAATTTCATTCGCCGCTTTGGACTTCATGTATGCTTCACAGTGAAAAGGATTTCCTTCCGCTCTTTCAACTTCTGTCAGCACTCAGCAATAGTTTCTTATTAATTTAGGAAACTGGAAATTTGTGGTAAGTACTGTGGGACCAAACTGGTGAGGTCATCGGTCCCTAGGCTTATACACTACTTAATCCAACTTTAACTTACGCAAAGGACAGCTCACACACCCATGCCCGAGGGACGACTCGAACCTCCGACCGGGGGAGCCGCGCAAACCGAGGCAAGGGGTCCCAGACCGCACGGCTATCCCGCGCGGCCATATTAATTTTCCAACTTTTCTTACCCGTATCTCCGAAATAATAAAAAATAAATAAAAAGAAAAAAAAACGTATGTTACTAGGCTATTATAGATTTCTGCCCTGTATAATGCGGAATGTACACTACTGGCCATTAAAATTGCTACACCACGAAGAAATGCAAATGATAAACGGGTATTCATTGGACAGATATATTATACTAGAACTGAAATGTGATTACATTTTCACGCAATTTGGGTGCATAGATCCTGAGAAATCTGTAACCATAAAAACCACCTCTGGCCGTAATAACGGCCTTGATACGCCTGGGCATTGAGTCAAACAGAGCTTGGATGGCGTGCACTGGTACAGCTGTCCATGCAGGTTCAACACGATACCACAGTTCATCAAGAGTAGTGACTGGCGTATTGTGACGAGACAATGGCTCGGCCACCATTGACCAGACGCTTTCAATTGGTGAGACATCTGGAGAATGTGCTGGCCAGGGCAGCAGTCGAACATTTTCTGTATCCAGAAAGGCCCGTACAGGATCTGCAAATGAGGTCGTGCACTATCCCGCTGAAATATAGGGTTTCACAGGGATCGAATGAAGGGTAGAGCCACGGGGCGTAACACATCTGAAATGTAACGTCCACTGTTCAAAGTGCCGTCAATGCGAACAAGAGGTGACCGAGACGTGTAACCAATGGCACCCCATACCATCACGCCGAGTGATACGACAGTATGGCGATGACGAATACACGCTTCCAATGTGCGTTCACCGCGATGTTGCCAAACACGGATGCGACCATCGTGACGCTGTAAACAGAACTTGGAAACATCGTAAAAAAAGAAGTTTAGCCTTTCGTGCACCCAGGTTCGTCGTTGAGTACACCATCGCACGCGCTCCTGTCTGTGATGCAGCGTCAAGGGTAAGCGCAGCCATGGTCTCCGAGCTGATAGTCCATGCTTCTGCAAACGTCGTCGAACTGTTCGTGCAGATGGTTGTTGTCTTGCAAACGTCCCCATCTGTTGACTCAGGGATCGAGACGTGGCTACACGATCCGTTACAGCCATGCTGATAAGATGCCTGTCATCTCGACTGCTAGTGATACGAGGCCGTTGGGATCCAGCACGGAGTTTCGTGTTACCCTTCGGAACCCACCGATTTTATATTCTGCTAACAGTCATTGGATCTCGACCAACGCGAGCAGCAATGTCGCGATACGATGATCCGCAATTGCGATAGGCTACAATCCGACCCTTATCAAAGTCGGAAACGTGATGGTACACATTTCTCCTCCTTACACGACGCATCACAACAACGTTTCACCTGCCAACGCCGGTCATCTGCTGTTTGTGTATGAGAAATCAGTTGGAAATTTTCCTCATGTTAGCGCGTTGTAGGTGTCGCCACCGGCGCCAACCTTGTTTGGATGCTCTGTATAGCTATTCATTTGCATATCACAGCATATTCTTCCTGTCGGTTAAATTTCGCGCCTGTAGCACGTCATCTTCGTGGTGTAGCAATTTTAATGGGCAGTAGTGTACGAGTATATAGAAGAATTATTGGTACATAATTACTACCACTTTATCTGTCTGCCTTCTTAAACATAGCTATCTTAGGTAATTAACAAGTGAAAACTTGGTGCCCCTGCTACATCACGAAGTTGAGATTTCGCCATTTCCGCGGAAGTAATTACTTATCAGGGCGAGGAACTAAAGTAGATAGCAGTACCACTCATCAAGCAATTAGAACTGCACGATTTGACTTGTTGAGAAACACCCTGCCTTTGGTGTCTTCGTTTTCCACAGAAGCGGCGTGTCGATACGGAAGCAGGTGGAAGACACTAACGTAAGCGAGGAATGCGTGGTTAGGGGTTGAGGAGGTAGGGGCTCTTGATCCCTTGGATTAGTTCCTGGATCGTGCTTCCTGATGGACTCAGTACCTGCACGTCTACGGTTGGGCGCGATAGAGGAGAGACCGAGAATTCGGTTCGCTATTGGCGCCGATAGGGAAGCGGCAGATTCATTTGTGCAAATCCCGGCCGCAGAGCGCGCGGTTATCGGCGCTGTTGGGAGGCGCTCTGCCGCCTCCACCACTGCCGCCCCCAACCCTCCGCCCCCACAAACGCGCCCCTCCTTCCCCTTCCCCTCCCCGCCCCCACCCAACCGCCCTCTGGCGCTAATGGCCCGCCGCCAGCGGCACTCGGCGCTCGTTACAGTTGCGATGACTTGATTACGCGCGGGACCAGATAATGCTTCAAATCGTATCGGAAGTTCCGCTGCCGAGAACTGCGGGAGTGAGCAGGTAGTTTGTACAGGTGTCTGCCAGATTGTGCCTCTGGGAGCAGCCGACGGCTTCTTACCTCCGAAAGCTGTTCACGATCAGTCACCTGTGTGACAGGAATGTCCTGATGGGGATTCGGTTACAATCTAACATAGGCATTAATGACACTATAAATAATGTCTCTACACGATAAGAATGTCTGATGATACAGCAGTATAGAAAATACACTCCTGGAAATTGAAATAAGAACACCGTGAATTCATTGTCCCAGGAAGGGGAAACTTTATTGACACATTCCTGGGGTCAGATACATCACATGATCACACTGACAGAACCACAGGCACATAGACACAGGCAACAGAGCATGCACAATGTCGGCACTAGTACAGTGTATATCCACCTTTCGCAGCAATGCAGGCTGCTATTCTCCCATGGAGACGATCGTAGAGATGCTGGATGTAGTCCTGTGGAACGGCTTGCCATGCCATTTCCACCTGGCGCCTCAGCTGGACCAGCGTTCGTGCTGGACGTGCAGACCGCGTGAGACGACGCTTCATCCAGTCCCAAACATGCTCAATGGGGGACAGATCCGGACATCTTGCTGGCCAGGGTAGTTGACTTACACCTTCTAGAGCACGTTGGGTGGCACGGGATACATGCGGACGTGCATTGTCCTGTTGGAACAGCAAGTTCCCTTGCCGGTCTAGGAATGGTAGAACGATGGGTTCGATGACGGTTTGGATGTACCGTGCACTATTCAGTGTCCCGTCGACGATCACCAGTGGTGTACGGCCAGTGTAGGAGATCGCTCCCCACACCATGATGCCGGGTGTTGGCCCTGTGTGCCTCGGTCGTATGCAGTCCTGATTGTGGCGCTCACCTGCACGGCGCCAAACACGCATACGACCATCATTGGCACCAAGGCAGAAGCGACTCTCATCGCTGAAGACGACACGTCTCCATTCGTCCCTCCATTCACGCCTGTCGCGTCACCACTGGAGGCGGGCTGCACGATGTTGGGGCGTGAGCGGAAGACGGCCTAACGGTGTGCGGGACCGTAGCCCAGCTTCACGGAGACGGTTGCGAATGGTCCTCGCCGATACCCCAGGAGCAACAGTGTCCGTAATTTGCTGGGAAGTGGCGGTGCGGTCCCCTACGGCACTGCGTAGGATCCTACGGTCTTGGCGTGCATCCGTGCGTCGCTGCGGTCCGGTCCCAGGTCGACGGGCACGTGCAACTTCCGCCGACCACTGGCGACAACATCGATGTACTGTGGAGACCTCACGCCCCACGTGTTGAGCAATTCGGTGGTACGTCCACCCGGCCTCCCGCATGCCCACTATACGCCCTCGCTCAAAGTCCGTCAACTGCACATACGGTTCACGTCCACGCTCTCGCGGCATGCTACCAGTGTTAAAGACTGCGATGGAGCTCCGTCTGCCACGGCAAACTGGCTGACACTGACGGCGGCGGTGCACAAATGCTGCGCAGCTAGCGCCATTCGACGGCCAACACCACGGTTCCTGGTGTGTCCGCTGTGCCGTGCGTGTGATCATTGCTTGTACAGCCCTCTCGCAGTGTCCGGAGCAAGTATGGTGGGTCTGACACACCGGTGTCAATGTGTTCTTTTTTCCATTTCCAGGAGTGTATGTTCGTACGTGATACGGTGTCCGTACAGATCCAGTAGTGCTGTACAGAGCATAAATTTGGGATCCACATAAAAAAGGTTTTAGGCTAATGTAAACGTCAGAAATTAAGTTGCAAGTAGGCTGTTTAGGTTTTTATCTTGGTAACGCCACGTAGCGCTCTGTGTGAAAATCACTGACTGTGTTGTGTGCAGTCTGTGGCTGGTTGGTATTGTTGGAATATTCGCTATTGTAGTGTTGGGCAGTTGGATGTGAACAGCGTGTAGCGTTGCGCAGTTGCAGGTGAGCCGCCAGCAGTGGTGGATGTGGGGAGAGAGATGGCAGAGTTTTGAGAGCGGACGATCTGGACGTGTGTCCGTCAGAAAAAGGAAATTAGTAAGACTGGATGTCATGAACTGATATGACTTTTGAACACTATTAAGGTAAATACATTGTTTGTTCTCCATCAAAATATTTCATTTGCTAACTATGCCCATCAGTAATTAGTGCCTTCAGTAGTTGGAAGCTTTTATTTAGCTGGCAGTGTTGGCGCTCGCTGTATTGCAGTAGTTCGAGTAACGTAGATTTTTGTGAGGTAAGTGATTCTTGAAAGGTATATGTTATTGTTAGTCAGGGCCATTCTTTTGTGGGGATTATTGATAGTCAGACATCATTCCGCCAAAAAGAAATTTAAAAAAATATTGTGTGGCAGTTTAGTGATGATCAGAATAAGTAAAGACAGATATTTCTGAGTACGTTCAGTTTTGCACAGCTGTTTGAAAATCAAATAACGTAAGAGATTTATCAGCACAGTCATTTATAAATTTTTCTAATGGGATGTTACAAAGAGTTTCATATCTATGAAGGGTTGCAGCAAAGGTCAAATTAAAAACATCCACATGGAAATGGGATTCGACGTGAGTTTTGTAACAAAGGTGCACGAAAGAAAAGTGATTGGGGTAACATGTTACGCGTGTGTGGGGGACGGTTGCCTCAGCTGTTCTTATATCACAGATCTTCAGGCGGAACATCAGTGCGAAGAATCCAGGAGAAGATAGCAAATTCTGAACGGACGAGGAGCGAGTACGAACAGAATGTACTAACTACGCCGATTTGTCACAGACCGGTAATTTATAGACAGTACGCTGTCCAGGATGGAGAGTCACGCACTGGCATAGATGTAGTACATTACATTTCCCAAGGAAGAATAGTCGACTGATTCACTGGTATTTAGTACTGTCTTATTAACATTCTCAGATCTTTTGCAGATGTTGGAGTTTCATGTGACGGCGTAACAGAAGAAAGGAAGAAGTGGGGTTGTAGTCCGTCGAGGACGATATTATTGAGTATGGAACACGATACCGTTTTGGACGGGGCTGGGGAAGAAAACTGATTGCTTTCTTATTCGAGTTCATTATCTTCCCAGTCACTGCAAGTGACTTAGAAAACCCACTGAAAACCAATGTGGTACAACAGTGATTTTACTATACTCCTTAAGCATTACGGTAAGTGCCTTTTCGGTCGGTTCATAAGGAAGAATATTAAATGTTAAGTAACATCTCCACAAAGTACCATCATTGTGCAACGACTTAGGACAGCCACTTGATTTAAACAAGTTAAGATCAATACGTGCCATAATAAATTTAAAAAACAGAACTTGTTTAATGTTTTGTAAGACATAGTTTAAGCGTGTGGAAGACCCTGGCGAAATCGGGACTTACCAGGACCAAGGAAATAACATGAAAGGGCTAGGCACCTTTATCTAACATCTTTTATCCTTGGACCACATTTATTTTTATGTATTTGCTTTGGAGCAACGCGTCCCCGTTAAAAAAACAGGTTGATTAGTTGAAATGGCTCTGAGCACTATGGGACTTAACTTCTAAGGTCATCAGTGCCCTAGAACTTAGAACTAATTAAACCTAACTAACCTAAGGACATCGCACACATCCATGCCCGAGGCAAGATTCGAACCTGCGACCGTAGCAGTCGCGCGGTTCCGGACTGAAGCGCCTAGAACCGCTCGGCCACCGCGGCCGGCGACAAACAGGTTGAAAAATTGAAATTAATATCCCAGTACAGGCATAAATGCATTCAAAATGGTGAGTGAGACAGCCATTAAATTAGGATAACAATAACCTCAAACAATTTCAAGAAATAAAACCTTAACAAATATTGACCTTTTTAAAATCTTTAAATGAAACAAATTTAAAAAAACAGCCAATTAAAACAGTTCTAGATAATTTGTTCAACCGGATGCATGTCAGAGACACTGGTTATACCCCCAAAAGATATCCGTTAACAGAGATAAGAACTGGCCTTTAAGGATTACCCAGCCAACGGCCTTGTCGCAGTTGTAACACCTGTTCCCGTCAGATCACCGAAGTTAAGCGCTGTCGGGCTGGACTAGCACTTGGATGAGTGACCATCCGGTCTGCCGAGCGCTGTTGGCAAGCGGGATGCACTCAGCCCTTGTGAGGCAAAGTGATGAGCTATTTGATTGACACGTAGCGGCTCCGGTCTCGTAGAGTGGCATACGGCCGGGAGAGAGGGGTGCTGACCACATGCCCTTCCATAACTGCATCCACTGAAACCTGAGGGCTGAATATGACACGGCAGCCGGTCGATACCGTTGAGTCTTCCAAGGCCTGTTCGGACGGAGTTTAGCTTTGTTTTTTTTTTTAAGAATTATCCGAAAGATTTACACCAAAAAATTTAAAATAAAACTTAGAGCCAGGGTACTTTATGTATTAAACACCAAAGAGTAAGATTCTTGTGTTAATCAAAGGCCTCTTGACCGGCAGTAACATTTCATTTGCAGTACTAGTCAGATAACATAAGACAATCAGCTTCAGCGCAGACAGCTAGGACGTGCGACTGCAAACAGCAAGCCGCACTAGGAAATACTCGAGAACCGCGCACAGGGCCGTAAGTAAGCCTGACCTACGCGGCAAGGAGCTGCTGACTCGGAACTCTCTCCCAGAAACTTGGTAACTGCTGTCTTACTGAATTATACTACAAGTAAAAGTTCTGGTTTAACCTGGTTGCACCCTTTTCAATAAGTTAGTATGCTCCAAAAAAAGCTTCGCTAACAGAACTACTGAAAACAAATATTAAAATTTAGAAGCAGATGGTTGTCTTGCGTAAGAATTTTAAAACAAACACAATTGAAAAACGATTAGAGCTAGACAAGGCGTAGGTCCCTGATAAGGATATGCGTGACAGCTGGGCGCATTATCTAACGACAACAAAATTAACCATGGAAATTCGTTTGAGAGACACTGTAAGTAGGCTGTTTATGTTTTGTTTATGTAAGTAGGTTGTTTATGTTTTGTTATTGGCAACGTTACGTAGCGCTCTATATGATAATCACTGGCTGTGCTGTGTGCAGTCTGTGGCTAGTTTGCATTGTTGTCTGCCATTGTAGTGTTGGGCAGCGGCAGCTGGATGTGAACACCGCGTAGCATTGCGCAGTTGGAGGTGAGCCGCCAGCAGTGGTGGATGTGGGGAGAGAGATGGCGGAGTTTGGAAATTTGTAAGACTGGATGTCATGAACTTGTATATTATGGTTTTTCAACACTATTAAGGTAAATACATTGTTTGTTCTCTATTAAAATCTTTAATTTGCTAACTATGCCTATCAGTAGTTAGTGCCTTCCGTAGTTTGAATCTTTTATTTAGCTGGCAGTAGTGGCGCTCGCTGTTTTGCAGTAGTTCGAGTAACGAAGATTTTTGGTGAGGTAAGTGATTTGTGAAAGGTATAGGCTAATGTTAGTCAGGGCTATTCTTTTGTAGGGATTTTTGAAAGTCAGATTGCGTTGCGCTAAAAATATTGTGTGTTAGGTTAAGCACAGTCATATATAAATGTTCTAAGGGGACGTTGCAACACGTGGCCAGCAGATTAACACAAGTTACTTCAAAATCACGCAGAGCAGATAAGGCAATACACTAGTCCTAGAATCAGAGAGCCAAATAATAAGGCATGAATTACCATGCAATGAATATAACAACCATCTGCTCAAACAGCTTGTGGAGCGGGAATTCAGCGCACAGAGGTGAACAATTAGTTGTACACAACGTAAGCGAAGAAGACCTTTGCCCTCTGCTCAGTCCTAGAGAAGGAGAGTGAACGAAGACAGGGAAAAGGTGGCGTGCCGATACGCACCACGTGTCCATTGCTCAAAGCTCGAAGCACTGCTGCTACCCACAGCTCCGCACTGTGCGAAAACTACCCCCCAGCTGCCTCCGGCAGGCTCCTCGCTAGGCGGACCACACCACACCACAAACACGACTCTAGCGACCGCTGTTGGGGACTAGGCGTAGTAGTGATAACAGCACAAGGGAGCAATCCGCGCATCCTTGTCAGACGCCAGTTAAAATGTATCGACAGTGGGAAGATGAAATAAGTCGCTCTGGCTCACCCGGTTTATTGGGAGGATACTTGGACAATGAATTAGTCCATAAAGGAGATGCAGAAGTCACGTGAGACCCATCATAGAGTATGTCGTAGGTGAGAGGCACCATTGATGTATACAGGGTGATAATTATTGAACTCTATGAAATCTTCATACCACACGGTTGGCTGCGGGGCCTGATGATTTAGTACGCACATTGTTGTTTGGTTTATCTACGAAGTCCACTTTTGTTTGCATGTCTTCGTACATCCATATTTAAATTTGATGGTGGTGGAACATCAGCTGGAATAGTTTTTATCAAAAATGAACCTCCTCCAACTGTACTTAAGATTCCATATTTATTTGGCTACTAGATTCGACGGTGCATCAACGCCATCTTCAGGCGCGTGCACTTTGATGAATTCAACTGCGTGTGGCTGAGTACTAGAAGTCCGCGGTGAGACCAATACGTGCTCCACATGGATGGTAGGCAGTAACTCATTTGCTTGGGTCCGTCAATAAGCTACATTAGCGTATTTTGGGAAGTGAGATCCCACATTTCGTGATGCAGAAGTCTGTTCACTCTCAATGGGTGACTGTGTAGTGTGCAATGTCCAGTTATGGAGTATCTGTCCGATATTCCTTGATGGCACGATGACTACCGAACGGTACATGAAGGTTTTGGAAGATGGTTTCATCCCCATTGTCCAAAATGATCCTGATTTCGACATGATTTTATACAGGGTGTTACAAAAGGTACGGCCACACTTTCAGGAAACATTCCTCACACACAAATGAAGAACAGATGTTATGTAGACATGTTTCTGGAAACGCCTAATTTCCATGTTAGAGGTCATTTTAGTTTCGTCAGTATGTACTGTACTTCCTCGATTTTCACAAACAGCATGTGTGGGCTGACGAGAATCCGCACGCAATTGTGCAATAACGTCATCAACACAGATTTTCTGTGAACGTTTGGGCAGGCATTGTTGGTGATGTCTTTATTGGGCCCCATGTTCTTCCACTTACGCTCAATGGAGCAAGATATCATGATTTCATACGGGATACTCTACCTGCGCTGCTAGAACATGTGCCTTTACAAGTACGACACAACATGTGGTTCATGCACGATGGAGCTCCTGCACATTTCAGTCGAAGTGATCGTACGCTTCTCAACAACAGATTCTGTGACCGATGGGTTGGTTGAGGCGGACCAGTTCCGTGGCCTCCACGCTCTCCTGACCTCAACCCTCTAGACTTTCATTTATGGGGGCATTTGAAAGCTCTTGTCTACGCAACCCCGGTACCAAATGTAGAGACTCTTCCTGCTCGTATTGTGGACGGCTGTGATACAATACGCCATTCTCCAGGGCTGCATCAGCGCATCAGGGATTCCATGCGACGGAGGGTGGATGCATGTATCCTCGCTAACGGAGGACATTTTGAACATTTCGTGTAACAAAGTGTTTGAAGTCACGCTGGTACATTCTGTTGCTGTTTCCATTCCATGATTAATGTGATCTGAAGAGAAGTAATAAAATGAGCTCTAACATGGAAGGTAAACGTTTCCGGGCGCATGTCAACATAACATATTTTCTTTCTTTGTGTGTGAGGAATGTTTCCTGAAAGTTTGGCCGTACCTTTTTGTAACACCCTGTATATGTAAGACGGAACTCGGTCCCATCGAAGCAAGAGAGCTGTTCATGTCCTTTAGGAGCACTTTGGAGACGACATTCTGGATCCGGGTTACACTGCCACCAATCTCATGGGCCTCTATTGGCCGCCATATTCTCGGATCTGAACGCGTGCTACTCCTTTTTGTGGGGCTATATTAAGGTATACAACAATAACCTCAAAACCATTGATGAGCTGTAAAGATCCACTCAGAAGGTCATCAGAAGCATCGATGACCCGGTACTTCACTGGGTCATATAGAATTTCGCTATACATCTGCGCCACATCATAGACAATGGTGGCACAGTCATATCGAACATGTCCTAGATCCGAAAATCTGTAGGGACATTTATATGTTCAGTTAAGTGTGTTTGTAAATATTTTACGTTTTTTTTATATGATTGAATGACTGTCAACCCGTACGAAAAAGAGTGGCACTTATGATGAAACTTCCTGGCAGATTAAAACTGTGTGCCGGACCGAGACTCGAACTCGGGACCTCATTCTGGAAGTTCTTATGATTATAGGTTTGTTCAACTCACGAGAGAATGGCGCCGAAATGCTGAGCAGTCTGAACTATCGGGTGCTTTGTAATAGACGCAAATTATCCCGCAAAAGCCTATTTACAAAGACTCAAGAACCAGCATTAAGTGAGGAATGAAGGAAGACACCTGCAATATTTTGAGTGATCAGTCTGACAAGTCTGAAGCGACCCCCCACGATCTCCTCTCCTGTGCCAACCCCTTCATCTCAGAGCAGCACTTGCAACCTGCGTCCTCATTTATTTGCTGAATGTATCCCGATCTCTGTCTTCCTCTACAGTTTTTACCCTCCACAACTCCCTCTAATACCATGGAAATTATTCCGCTGTCTCTTGACGGATGTCCTACCATTGTCTCCCTTCTTGTCACTGTCTTCCACGCATTCCTTTCTTAACGGTTCTGGGGAAAACCTTCTCATTCCTTACTGGTAAACCTAATTTTCAACGTTCATCTGTAGCACCACTTATAAACCGCTTCGATACTCTCCTGTCCAGGTTTCCGTACAGTCGATGGATCGCTGCCATACAGTGTTACCTCACATTAAGGCCTATGTTTGGTACTAGTGACTTCCTTTGGCCAGGACCGCCCCCTCTGTTGTTTATATCATCCTCGTCTCGTCCGTTATCGGTTATTGTGCATACAAGGCAGCAGAATTCCGTAACTGTCTGCTTCGTGATCACTAATTTTCGTGTTAAGCTACTCGCTATTCTCATTTCTGCTAATTCGCACTACTTTCGTCTTTCTTCGGTTTACCCTGAGTTCATATTCTGCAGTCATATGGCCGTTCATTCTGTACGGTAGATTCTCTAATTCTTCTTCACCTTTACTGATTATACCAATGTCTTAAGCGAATCTTGTAACAATTATCCCTCCACTTTCAATTTTAGTCCCGCTCTTGAACATTTGTTTTATTTCCGACTTTTCAGTGCAACACGTTTCTACTCAGATCTGAAGATGGTCGTTCGCGACCGAAATTAACTGCCTGATTACAAATGAACGTTGTGATCCAAGACCGAAATAATAAAAAAGCAAATATGACTAATATCCTCGACAACAAAGCCACCAAAGTAATCATTACCTCGCTTCATACACTAATGAAAGAGGAAGTAGCCCTGTTACGTAGTACAAAGGAATTATTCTCTGCCATGCAGTTCATAGAGGAATTAGGGATACCGATATAGATCTCAAGGAAACTGTAATATTTCGGTCCACAGTTAACGTTTCACTTTAAAAGTGCTGTAGAGAGAGAAGCACTGTTCAGAATGATGTCAAATTTGCACAACATTTTACTGACGCTTGGGGAAATGTCATAGAAAGAAATGTTCAAATGGCTCTAAGCACTATGGGACTTAACGTCTGAGATCATCAGTCCCCTAGACATAGAACTACTTAAACCCAACTAACCTAATGACAACACACACATCCATGCCCGAGGCAGGAGTCGAACCTGCGACAGTAGCATCAGTGCGGCTCTAGCCTGAAGCGCCTAGAACCGCTCGGACACAGCAGCCGGCGAAAACTTTAAAAAAGTTATTTCATAGATATTTTTACGAAAATCTGATCAGTAAGCGTCAGAATACGTGCACCAATAGACTCGCTGCACATGGTTGTTCCTAAAGTTACATCCGAGACATGACTGTATCCGTGAATGATCGCACTTTGTTGATGATGATGATGATTCCCATACTTCTTTACAGAGCGTAGGGGAACGACGCGGGAGACCCGCGCCGCCTTACTAGGCAAGGTCCTAGTGGAGGTGGATTGCCATTGCCTTCCTCCGACCGTATTGGGGATGACTGATAATGATGAAGACACCCAGTCATTTCGAGGCGGGAAAAATCCCTGACCCCCCCCGTGCTCGGGAAGCGAGAACGCTACCGCGAGACCACGAGCTGCGGACCGCACTCCGTTAGTAAAGCTCTTTTACAAGAACGGTGACTGTATGCCAGTGGCCCTGCAGAAGATCTCGACACCTAACGATACGGAAAAGCACACTGGTCCGGTGTTGCTAAGGGACTGGAGAAAACGATTACAAAATTTGAAAAAACGCTTTTTTTTTAAGTGCAGTGTGGCAGAGGCAGGATTGTTAGGAAGTCTGTGGAAGATATGACCACAGCACTGCCGGAGGGTTCCAGCGGTGGTGTGCAAAAATACAAGGTACGGGGAGTTTCCGGAACGCTGGACACGCCTGCGAGCACCGTGAATAAAATCCTACGAAACGTCCTGCATTGGTATCCGTACTACGGAAAATCCACATGCATATCAACCGACACCACTTCGTTCTGCTAAGGTGACCATTGACGTCATTCTGGGCTGTGCAATTTTTTTTCTACGGTGTTTTGAAACTGGAACACTAACTATGGAGACCCTGTAGATAACTTATATTAACAGAGTAAAAGAAATTTTCACTTATAAGAAATTAGACGAAGACGCAATGTTTCAGCAAAATATTTTATGTATTAATAAATTGCTTGTTTATAACATGAGAAAATAAATCCATAAATGAATTTTCACAGAAATATAAAAATGACTTTGTGTAATCGTCTATTACAAAACCAAACAAAAGAAATTTTTACATGGAGCAATTCAGAGAGGCAGTTATATGAACATGATCTCTTCTTCTTCGTACGAGATTTCTATAGCTATCACCGCATTCCACAAATCTTTCGTTGTCGGTTTCTATTTTTTGTCAAGTTTCATCATCTTCTGTTCTCTTAGGTTTTCTTAGATGGCATCTTTTACCACTTTTAACCAGGCAACCTTCGGTCTTCCTTTTCTCTTTCTTCGCGAAGAATGGAACATTAATTCGTTTTTTGGCCACCTGTCATCTGTCATTCGCACTGTATGTCCATACCAGGCGAGCTACCATGCTTCTAATCTGTGTGTGGTGCTTTCTTGAGTCTGGATCTTTTCCATAATAGTTGAATTTCTAACGTGGTCTCCCTGGGATATTGTAGTCCATCATCCATGATAGTCCATTTCTACAACTCTTAATTGTGTTTTTTTTTCTGCAAATTCTCTGCATTCAGAGGTCCTCCAAAGCTCTACAATACTTCTATAGAGCGTCATCTTTATTTTACAATTTACTTCAGGAGAACATAACAGAGGATCTAGCTTCTGGATTACTGCTTTCCCACGTGCTATTCGTAGCTGTATTCCCAAAGTACTTGTTCCGTTTTCCGATGGGATGCTACGAAAAGATTAATTTTTTTACGTGATTTGATGTGCTGGCTCTGTACTATTGTGTTCACTACATTTTGCTCCTCTCCTTAGGACTGCAGTGTTTTGAAAGTTTACTTCCGATCACCACTGATCAAGTTCTTCTAATAATTAGCAGTAATACAAAATCAATAAATAACTACGAGGGCAGTTCAATAAGTAATGCAACACATTTTTTTTCTGAAACAGGGGTTGTTTTATACAGCATTGAAATACACCAGGTTATTCCCCAATCTTTTAGCTACACAACACTATTTTTCAACGTAAACTCCATTCAATGCTACGGCCTTACGCCACCTTGAAATGAGGGCCTGTATGCCTGCACGGAACCATTCCACTGGTCGATGTCGGAGCCAACGTCGTACTGCATCAATAACTTCTTCATCATCCGCGTTCGGCCTCCCACGGATTGCGTCCTTCATTGGGCCAAACATATGGAAATCCGACGGTGCGAGATCGGGGCTGTAGGGTGCATGAGGAAGAACAGTCCACTGAAGTTTTGTGAGCTCCTCTCGGGTGCGAAGACTTGTGTGAGTTCTTGCGTTGTCATGAAGAAGGAGAAGTTCGTTCAGATTTTTGTGCCTACGAACACGCTGAAGTCGTTTGTTCAATTTCTGAAGAGTAGCACAATACACTGCAGAGTTGATCGTTTGACCATGGGGAAGGACATCGAACGGAAGACTGTAACCATGACTTTACCGGCTGAGGGTATGGCTTTAAACTTTTTCTTGGTAGGGGAGTGGGTGTGGCGCCACTCCATTGATTGCCGTTTTGCTTCAGGTTCGAAGTGATGAACCCATGTTTCATCGCCTGTAACAATCTTTGACAAGAAATTGTCACCCTCAGCCACATGACGAGCAAGCAATTCCGCACAGACGGTTCTCCTTTGCTCTTTATGGTGTTCGGTTAGACAACGAGGGACCCAGCGGGAACAAACCTTTGAATATCCCAACTGGTGAACAATTGTGACAGCACTACCAACAGGATGTCAAGTTGAGCACTGAGTTGTTTGATGGTGATCCGTCGATCACCTCGAACGAGTGTGTTCGCACGCTCCGCCATTGCAGGAGTCACAGATGTGCACGGCCGGCCCGCACGCGGGAGATCAGACAGTCTTGCTTGACCTTGCGGCGATGATGACACACGCTTTGCCCAACGACTCACCGTGCTTTTGTCCACTGCCAGATCACGGTGGACATTCTGCAAGCGCCTATGAATATCTGAGATGCCCTGGTTTTCCGCCAAAAGAAACTCGATCACTGACCGTTGTTTGCAACGCACATCCATTACAGACGCCATTTTAACAGCTCCGAACAGCGCTGCCACCTGTCGGAAGTAAATGAAACTATACGAGACGAAGCGGGAATGTTTGAAAATATTCCACAAGAAATTTCCGGTTTTTTCAACCAAAATTGGCCGAGAAAAAAAATGTGTTGCATTACTTATTGAACTGCCCTCGTAGTATAACCCAGTCCAAACTAATACTGAAAAAATACTTGCTATTCCGTACTAAAATACCAGTATAGGTTTTAACGGATGTGTTTTTCCCATCCCTATTTCATACGTGAATGTAAATGGAAGATTATAACATCGTACATGGAAACTACTCTGCGCAGTGCACTTCGCACTGGTTTACGTGCTATAGACGTAGACGTTGATGTAAAAGGATCTGTGACATTTCTGTGCGACAAACAGATACAGTTTGTTTCCAGCTACCAGTAATTTCCACTTATAAAGGAATCTGATAGGGAAGCACTATTTCACTAAAATATTTCATTTGTTAACGAAAGTCTTGTTCAGAACATGGGAGAACCAATCCATGAAGGAGTTTTTCAGAAAAATGTAAACTTTTAGCCCAAAAACTGTCTGTTGTAGAGCCACATAAGGCAACTTAAAAAAAAAAACGCAATGAAACATTTAAATCAACATTATCTCCGGAGCACTGGAGCTGATGAATCACATTTTGAGAATGGTCAATAAATTTAAAGTACGTGAAGCCCTTAAATTTAAAGCGTGTGAAGACTGATGTGTTGCAGCTCTCCACTTTATTACGCCCTGTGGAAACCTCTTCATATCTGGATAACTCATAGAGACTACATCCACTTTTAATCAGCGTACTGTATTCTGGTGTTGGTGTCCCTCTACAATTTTTGCACCAGTACTTCCCTTCCTTACCACACTGCCAATTACATGACGTATTAGATCGTTTCTTAAAAACCGTTCCCTTCATTCAGTCGCGCCAACAATTTTTTTGCCTGGAGGAAAGGGGGAAACCCTACGCTCCTTTAACTTTAAATAACTCAGCATTTATACGTCTTTCTGCAGTAACATTTGTGGGAATAAGTGGATGGGCTATAAACTCCTGCAGTTTATTATGCGAACTCGTCGAGGCGTCCATGAATCATCATGTTCTATTGCTGGCAAGGCTGATAACACAAGGGAAATAAATGTCACAGACAACTGTCGTAAGACTTCGGGAAACGATATTAGTCTCAAAATATTCCGTAACGGTAACCGACCTAGATAAGCGCGTGATGCTAAACAGGTTACGGAAGTGGAGACGCCCGAAATTACCATTGAAATTACGTTCCATGACAGAAACATATAATGACGAATAACATATCTACAAACATCTGCATTTAAGATTAGTGCTAATGTCGACTCCAAATGACGTGAGACACGTCACTATGACGTCATAGGGTATAATGGTCGACCGAACGCAGTCGCAGATAGAGTGCCCGACATGAAAAGCTCGGGCAGGTTTTAGTACTTCCATAACGTGACAATAGTAAGTCTGAGACGATGGTAAGCATGAGGCTCCGATCCACCTGTATCGAGCAAATAGTAATGTATTCACGGGCAACAAAAGAGAGAATTTTTTCTACTGACACGTATTTAGCTGAAGCAATAGGTGACAAGTGTTGGCCATTGTGTCCAGAAACATGTAGATGGCCAGTCCATGGACTGGATAGCGCAAGCCAGTTCTCTTTTTTTTTAACAAAAAAAACCGTTGTATACAACATCAGCGTGCTTTGCAACCTATTAAATATTTATTTTTTTCCTCCCAATATTTCTTCAAATGTTCAACAAGATTTCTTTCTCCTTCAGTTCTTCTGTCCATCATGCAGATTGTCTAAGGAGGTCTTCGCAGTGAAGTTTTAATTCTTACGCCAGTTTCTGAATTTAGTTCTATCTTGAATGATTTATTTGTGCTCGATTGTTTCAGTTCGTTCTTCAGGAATTATATCAGCGAATTTTTTCTTCACTGATGACGGTAAAGTTAGCAATGTGTTTGCACGTTTATTTACTTTTTTAATTTCTGTATGAGCAACTGTAGCTGCTGTCTTTTTCCAAGACTGTCTGTGAATTTTTCTGTAGTTAAAAAGATTTCTCTTGATTTCTTATTGGTACCGACTCCATGTTTGTATTTCAGTCCTAGAACTTTTCTCAGACGCTCACTATCTTCCTCTACGACGTTTCGGGTTTGAGATCTGTCATCAGTCATAGTTTCGGATGCGTAGAATCCGTATGTGTGTGTGATAGAGTAGGACTACTGCTTTTATAATAGAGACGTACTTCTTTTATTTGTGACAAAAGAAGCTGAATGACAGAAGCTGAAGAAATGAAATAAAATCTGTGCCGCAGCCGAAACTTGAACCTACACAGGCAACCCGAGTCCGTTGTTCTCCCTAATAGGAACTTCACACATTCAGCCCTTTTTCCCCGTTTTAAATTGTAGGTATTGACGACGCTCTCCGGTATTGGAATAGCACCTTAACTTTGTACGGAATGGGGAAATCCTACCTGTACCTCTGGTGTAGGTATCGAAGATAAAGCTTAGCACACTGGACTCGCATTCGGGAGGACGACGGTTCAATCCCGTCTCCGGCCATCCTGATTTAGGTTTTCCGTGATTTCCCTAAATCGCTTCAGGCAAATGCCGGGATGGTACCTTTGAAAGGGCACGGCCGATTTCCTTCCCCATCCTTGCCTCACCCGAGCTTGCGCTCCGTCTCTAATGACCTCGTTGTCGACGGGACGTTAAACACTAATCTCCTCCTCCTCGAAGATAAAGCTTAGACTCTAATGTCTCAAGGAAAATGTAATTTCATCAGACCAAAATATCACCTACACCTGCGCTTGGCAGTACGGTGGTGTAGTAATATCACATCTTCCAGTAACCAAAACGCCTAGGTTCGTTTCTCTGCTGCGTTTCAAATTTTAATTCAGATCTTCAGCTTATTTCATTATCTGTTGTTTCTGTTTCTAGCTTCTCTTCTTCCTGCTGTTTCATGGAGTTCTTTAAAAAATCTGATTGTTTGTCCCTGTTAAAGATAATTCCAGTATCATCAGCAAATTCCGAATAATATGTTCAAATGTGTGTGAAATCATATGTCATCAGTCCCTAAGCTTACACACTACTTAACCTAAATTATGCTAAGGACAAACACACACACACACACACACACACACACACACACACACACACACACACACACATGCCCGAGGGAGGACTCGAACCCCCGAATAATACTGGATTCATTTAGTAATAGTTATACCATTCGGTCTGGTGCTGTAGATGAGTGGTCAGTGTACCCGGTATTACCAGAGGTTTTTCCTTGGTGGAAGAATGTGTACGGGCAAAACACGGCCCCGCAAAGTAGCCATTCGACAGATCACAAGCGGTTCCAAGGTAAAGTAACCAAACAATGATCGGCGGGACGGTGTACTAACACCATGTCTCTCCACACTGCATCTAATGACGTCATTATCAGAGGATGACACAGCAGGCGCTAGGGTCCAATTCACCCTTCTAGGGCTAGAACACGCAGATTTAGCTTTTAGTTTTACCTGTATCGTTAGGCGTAATTTGGTATTTCGTAATCGCTTCTTTCGTAACTAAAATGGATAGCAGTCTGACACTCCATCCCCCTTGAACCTAGCACAACTTGTTTGGTCTTCAAGGTAGCTTTGACCGACTCTCTTCAGATGTTGTGAGAGGACCAGGTAGCTGATGCCCATGCGTCATCTGAAGTGCTGTAGCGTAAAAGCTCGCAGTAAGAAGGTAAATCATACTACAGACTGAAAGTCAACTTTTATCCATCTCCATTAACCTATGCAAGCTTTCCACTATAACATTATATAAATGTACACATTTTTTACATAGATATCAAGCCTATATATATATCAAAAGTTTGAAGATAATTTTTTTTTTGAGTCATCAGTCTTATGACAAGTTTAATGTGGCGCGCCACGAATTCTTCTCCTACCAACCTCTTTCTCTGAGAGTAGCACTTGCAACCTACGTCCTCAATTAGTTGCTGCATCTGTTCCAGTCTCTGCCTTCCTCAACAGTTTTTGCCCTCCACATCTGCCTCTAGTAGCATGGAAGTCATTCTCTGATGTCTTAACAGATTTCCTATCTTCCTGTCCCTTCTCCTTGACAATGTTCTCCACATATTCCTTTCTTCTCCGATTCTGCGCAGAACCTCCTCATTCCTTAACTTATCAGTCCGCTTAATTTTCAACATTCGTCTGTAACACGACATCTCAAATGCTTCGATTCTCTTCTGTTCGGGTTTTTCCACAGTCCATGTTTCACTGCCATACAATGTTGTGTTCCAGACGTACGTTCTCAGAAATTTCTTCCTCAAATTAAAGCCTACGTTCAATACTAGTAGACTTCTCTTAGCCAGGAATACCCTTTTCGCCAGTGACAGTCTGATTTCGATATCCGCCCGTCACTGGTTATTTTGCTGCCTACCTAGTAGGATTCCTTAACTTCATGTACTTCGTAACCATCAATCCTGACGATAAGTTTCTCGCTGGTTCTGTTTCTGTTATATGTCATTACTTTTGTCTTTCTTCGACTTAATTAGTCTATATATTGTACTCAATAGACTGTTCGTGCCGTTCAGCAGATCCAAGCTGGAGTACCACAGGGAAGCATCCTAGGACCCATCTTGTTTAACCTATACATTAATGACTTCCCAGCAACACAAAACGCGGATGACACAGCCATCCTAGTGCAAGATTGGAAATCGTCGAACATTAACTAACTCACGAATACAGACGGCACTCAGAATTGCCGAGTCTTGGTTGGAACGATGGTGTATTAAAGTAAACGTCGACAGTGTGAAGCAGTTTTGTTCACACGCAGACCGAAACTACTGCGTAAACATCAACTCTGTGGACAGGTAACACTACATACATACCCAATACGTTTCCGAGAGAAAGTCAGATATCTCGGTGCCTGGCTGGACAGAAAACTTACATGGGGGAACCACATCGAATACGTTGCCAACAGAGTTCACGCGAGGCTCAAACAACTTAAAAAATGGTTCAAATGGCTCTGAGAACTATGGGACTTAACATCTATGGTCACCAGTCCCCTAGAACTTAGAACTACTTAAACCTAACTAACGTAAGGACATCACACGACACACAATCATCACGAGGGAGAGAAAACTCCTGACCCCGCCGGGAATCGAACCCGGGAGCCCGGGCGCGGGAAGCGAGAACGCTACCGTACGACCACGAGCTGTGGACGCTCAAAAAACGCTACCACATACTCAACAGGGAAAGCACACTGAATAGGAGAGTGTCCTGGTCCATATACATGACACTGATTCGACTTCTGATGACTTACGCAGCTCCTGTAGGGGGTATGCAGCTCCTACACGCCCGCGCCGCCTGCATATCATACAGAACAAAGTGCTACGCATCATTAGCAACGCTCCATTCTACACTCGCACCGTGGATCTTCACAATGAATACCGCCTTGAAATACTCAGGGAAGAATTTGAAAATCACGCCACACGACTAGACAGGAAGTCGAGACACTCGAACAATCCTTTCTTCCTTACTCTGGGAAACTATGTTCAGAACCATAGGTGGAAGCATAAGCGGCCAACGACACTACTTGCTATGGCATAACCACCTATTCCAAGCTAATTTTCACCAACAAGCGACAAACGTCGACAAGCCCCTGCATATCAGCAACGTTGACTGGATATGCCAGCTGCTATTGAAGCCGACCAACAGGGAAACCGACGAGCTCGCACAATGACGCACAAACAAATCGCCAACATTACCCTACACTGGGCATTTGATATACGAGCTGTCGGACACAAAACTATGATGAACCTAACTGTTACAGGTATGCTGACGCTGACCGAGAGATCAACACCGTCACCCAACTGCTGCCGCCGAGTAACAGCACCGCACAACGTCAAAGGTATCGACATGCATGATACCCACCACTAACAAAACCTACCCTTGCACGACATATCACAGGCAACAAGACATCCACTACTGCACTTACTACCCGTCCTAACTGGCGCAGAGATTTTTTTCCCTTGACTCTTGCCTTGGCACTTTTTCCCCCTCTGCCCTTCAAACCGCTACCCTTCATTCGACTTCGACTCAATCTATTTCCAGATGAGCCCGTATTAATTGTTAACCTTAACCAGACGTACGCAAACATCGCAGCACGCACATCTACGATACCTCATACACTCCTGGAAATTGAAATAAGAACACCGTGAATTCATTGTCCCAGGAAGGGGAAACTTTATTGGCACATTCCTGGGGTCAGATACATCACATGATCACACTGACAGAACCACAGGCACATAGACACAGGCAACAGAGCATGCACAATGTCGGCACTAGTACAGTGTATATCCACCTTTCGCAGCAATGCAGGCTGCTATTCTCCCATGGAGACGATCGTAGAGATGCTGGATGTAGTCCTGTGGAACGGCTTGCCATGCCATTTCCACCTGGCGCCTCAGTTGGACCAGCGTTCGTGCTGGACGTGCAGACCGCGTGAGGCGACGCTTCATCCAGTCCCAAACATGCTCAATGGGGAACAGATCCGGAGATCTTGCTGGCCAGGGAAGTTGACTTACACCTTCTAGAGCACGTTGGGTGGCACGGGATACATGCGGACGTGCATTGTCCTGTTGGAACAGCAAGTTCCCTTGCCGGTCTAGGAATGGTAGAACGATGGGTTCGATGACGGTTTGGATGTACCGTGCACTATTCAGTGTCCCCTCGACGATCACCAGTGGTGTACGGCCAGTGTAGGAGATCGCTCCCCACACCATGATGCCGGGTGTTGGCCCTGTGTGCCTCGGTCGTATGCAGTCCTGATTGTGGCGCTCACCTGCACGGCGCCAAACACGCATACGACCATCATTGGCACCAAGGCAGAAGCGACTCTCATCGCTGAAGACGACACGTCTCCATTCGTCCCTCCATTCACGCCTGTCGCGACACCACTGGAGGCGGGCTGCACGATGTTGGGGCGTGAGCGGAAGACGGCCTAACGGTATGCGGGACCGTAGGCCAGCTTCATGGAGACGGTTGCGAATGGTCCTCGCCGATACCCCAGGAGCAACAGTGTCCCTAATTTGCTGGGAAGTGGCGGTGCGGTCTCCTACGGCACTGCGTAGGATCCTACGGTCTTGGCGTGCATCCGTGCGTCGCTGCGGTCCGGTCCCAGGTCGACGGGCACGTGCACCTTCCGCCGACCACTGGCGACAACATCGATGTACTGTGGAGACCTCACGCCCCACGTGTTGAGCAATTCGGCGGTACGTCCACCCGGCCTCCCGCATGCCCACTATACGCCCTCGCTCAAAGTCCGTCAACTGCACATACGGTTCACGTCCACGCTGTCGCGGCATGCTACCAGTGTTAAAGACTGCGATGGAGCTCCGTATGCCACGGCAAACTGGCTGACACTGACGGCGGCGGTGCACAAATGCTGCGCAGCTAGCGCCATTCGACGGCCAACACCGCGGTTCCTGGTGTGTCCGCTGTGCCGTGCGTGTGATCATAGCTTGTACAGCCCTCTCGCAGTGTCCGGAGCAAGTATGGTGGGTCTGACACACCGGTGTCAATGTGTTCTTTTTTCCATTTCCAGGAGTGTATGTTCAAATGTGTGTGACAACCTAAGGCACCAAACTGCTGCGGTCATAGGTCCCTAGAGTTACACGGTACTTAAACTAACTTCTATAGATTATGGTAAGAACAACCCACACCCATGCCCGACGGAGCACTCGAACCTATAGCGGGAGTGGCCGCGCAATCCGTGACGTGGCGCCTCAAAAAACGCGGCCGCTCTTCGAAGCTGCGACACCTCACGTTAGTGAAACAAACTCTTATGCAGAGATGGCATAGACATTTTGAGTTGGCCATCATGCCGGTGTGTGCGTGTAGGGGATCCACCTCTATTAAAAGAAATATACGGCAGCAAGGTGTCACGGACACAGTCAACTTTATATTGAACGCATTTCGCGAGGTGTTGGCGTCCTCTCCCCCGTCTCAACTCGCGAGCCCACGCACACACACACACAAACACACCCACCCACACGAACACACACGCACACACACACACACACACACACACACACACACACACACACACAGAGAGAGAGAGGGAGGGAGAGAGAGAGAGAGAGAGAGAGAGAGAGAGAGAGAGAGAGAGAGAGAGAGAGATTTCAATAGGCTTGGCGACGCGTGATGCAGTGTGCTCTCATTCCAGTTTTGCGATATGCAAATCGCGTAAACTGTCAGTCTGGGACATTTATTTGAGTACTCGACTCTAAAGCATCTGATGCGCTGCCACCTAAAACGTTATGCTCTTGCAGGTACAGTATACTTGAGAAGGAAAACGAGGTGGTTTCTTCGTTCTACTATTGCGATTAGGGTTTTCTATGGCGTTCCATGTATTTCCAGACTAGGGATGAGGTCATCACTCGCTAATGTCCACGGTTAGTAGGCACGTCTTATAGCTGCAGATATCCCGCTGCTGAGAATGCTTGCCTTGGATGGCATGGGTTCCAGCGTTATAACGGCTTGTCGATGGATCGTTTTCGCCCATGGGTCAACACAAGATGGTCTACACGCCTGCCAATGGACACCACCGACAGGGCCTCCGAGACACTAGAATCAAGGCAGAAGATAAGTATCACACTTTTGGAGGAGTACTACTCGTCATAAGTAATGCGAACTTAATAAAAACTAGCAAGCAGTGGACTAAAAATATCAGAATAACTGCGACGTTGTAAAGCCAAATTATCTACAACGAATGGAGGTTACCCGTCAGCACGAAGCGCTAAATACGCTCTTGTGGCGCTTAGTGCGAATTTGCGAAACTGCTACACCGACGCTTGTTGATGGATCGTGCTTCATTACAGAGAGCTGTCACCGTGGTTGCCGTCATCCATCATTCAGACGGCTTTCGTCATAGACCTGCTACATTACTAAAACTCAATCCGCAAATGACGTTGATGTCCATTCTGCTGATCTGCTGACAGGCTCTGTTACTCCCATCACGCTATACAATAGTTACTGCGCATTCGACAGAGTGATATGGACATGTGAAGTCTCAGTAGCGTAGTCACTGTTTTTACATTAAAGTTCTAACAGTCCAGATATAACGGTATCCCATTAAAGACTAATAAACAGAGAGAAGGAAAGTAGGAACGTATGTAAAATTAATATTGTAGTATATTAATTTTCGTAGACTCATTTGAGTATTATGAAAAAACATATCTGATTTCGACGTTGTAATAGCGTGTCGTATTTCCTTCGACTGTTTTATAGAACTAACAAGCTTCCTTCGAGTCCTCCACAATCGTCTTTAATTTCTTTCGTTAAACCAAAGACTTCAATATTTGTACTTTTAAGTTACTTGCTATTAATAATAACCATATTTTTAAGATACAATGAGTAAAAGTTCTTTAGATGTTCTCGCCGTGTATCACTAATCATATTAATAGGTGCATCGTATGTTCCAGCAGTTTATTTCCCCTGAGAAGCCTAAGTTCGTTGATATGATGGTGCGCGCCGCTCCATCGGCGCACATTTTTTTTTTTCTTTTCTTTGAGTCATCAGTCTTCTGACTCGTTTGATGCGGCCCTCCACGAATTTTCCTGCGGCCCGCCACGAATTTTCCTCTTATGCCAACCTATTCACCTCAGAGTAGCACTTACAACAGAAGTCCTTAATTATTTGCTGGACATATTGCAATCTCTGTCTTCCTCTACAGTTTCTGCACTCTACAAACCCCTCAATGTCATGGAAATCATTCCCTGTTGTCTTAACAAATGTCCTATCATCCTGATCCTTCTTCTTGTCAGTTTTTTCCACATATCCGTTTCCTTCCAGGTTCTGCGTAGAATTTCTTCATTCCTTACCTTATCAGTCGACCAAGTCTTCAACATTCGTCTGTAGCACCACATGCCAAATGCTTCGATTCTCTTCTGTTCTGCTTTTACCACAATCCGTGCTTCAGTACCGTACGATGCTGTGTTCCAACCGTACATTCTCATAAATTTCTTCATCATATTAAGGCCTATGATTGATTTATGTATAGTATGTTAATCGGGGACCTAGAAACGACGGAGAGGCTCCGTCCCCGCCGCAGCCGCAGTGGTCCGCAAGCCCACGACGACTATCCCAGTCCACTTCACCCCTCCGTCGCCCCACACCGAACCCAGGGTTATTGTGCATTTCGGCCCTGAGTGGACTCCTCCCAGCGAACGCCTCACGCACACGTGTGTAACCCCTATGTTTGCGCGGTAGGGTAATGGTGGTGTAAGCGTACGTGGAAAACTTGTTTGCGCAGCAATCGCCGACGTAGTGTAGCTGAGGTGGAATATGGGAACCAGACAGCATTCACCGAGGCAGATGGAAAACCTCCTAAAAACCATCCACAGACTGGCCGACTGACCGTACACCGACCCATGTCCGCCAGGCGGATTCGTGCCGGGGACAAGGCGCTCCTTCCCACTCCAGAAAGCCGTGTGTTAGACCGCCCAGCTAACCTGGTGGGCCCTATGATTGATACTAGTAGACGTCTCTTGTCCAGGAAAGCCCATTTAGCCATTGCTAGTCTGATTTTGATGTTCTCTTTGCTCCGTCCGTCGTTTATTTTGCTACCTAGGTAGCAGGATTAGTAAACTTCTCCTACTTTGTGATCATCAATGCTGTTGTTAAGTTTATCGCTCTTCTCATTTCTGATACTTCTCATTACACTTGTTTTTCTTCGATTTACACTTAATCCATCCTCTGTACTCATTCAACTGTTCATACCAATCAGGAGATCCTGTAATTCCTCTTCACTTTCTCTCAGGATACCAATCTCATCAGCGAATGGTATAACTGAGATTGTTTCATCTTGAATTTTAATTCCATTCCTGAACCTTTTTTTTATTTCTGTCTTTGCTTCTTCGATCTGGAGATTGAACAGTAGGGACGGAGGACTACATCCCTCCCTTACACCGTTTCTAATCCGAGCACTTGTTGGTTGGCCACTCTTATTATTTCCTCCTGTCTCTTGTACATATCAAATATTACCCGTCTCTCCCTGTAGCTTACCCCTATTTTTATGGGAATTTCGAAAATGTTGCACGATTTTACACTGCCGAACGCTCTTTTCATGTTGTCAAATCGTTTGAACGTTTCTTGATTTTTCTTTAGTCTTCCTTCCATTATCAATAGCAACGTCAGATTGGCCTCTCTGGTGTCTTAACCTTTCTAAAGCCAAACTGATCGTCATCTAGCACATCCTCGATTTTCTTTACCATTCTTCTGTTTATTATTCTTACAAGTAACTTTGATGCTTGAGATATTAAGCTGATGTTACGATAATTATCGCACTTGTCAGTTCCTGATCTACGAAGGATGTCTGTTCGTGGCAAAAGTGAAAGCCCAAGTGAGTCTTCAAAGGTACTCATCTTGAAATGTTGCCCCAAGACAATATCTTCATCACCTACAGTTGTAAAATTTGGTGGGGTGATTCTTTTGGTTGATATTTTTTCCGAAAGTCAGATGCTATGTCGCCAGACTCACACATTCTACTCACCAACGTCAGTAGCCGTTCTGTTACCATTTCCTCCTATGATTTTAGGAATTATGACGGAATTTTCACAATCCCTTCTGCCGTATTTTATCTTAAGTACTCCAAAGCTCTCTTAAATTTGGTTTCTAGTATTGCTTCCCCAATCCCTTCTAAGTCGACTCTTGATTCTTCTTCTATCGCCTCAGACAAATCTCCCTCCTCATAGAGGTCTTCGGAGTACTTTTTCCATGCATCCGCGTTCTCCTCTGCATGTAACAGTGGAAGTTCCGTTGCACTCTTAATGATACCAGCCTTTTTTTTTAATTTCACCGAAGGTTGTTTTGACTTTCATATATGCTGAGTCAGTCTTTCCGACAATCATTTGCCGCGCGGGATTAGCCGAGCGGTCTCAGGCGCTGCAGTCATGGACTGTGCGGCTGGTCCCGGCGGAGGTTCGAGTCCTCCCTCGGGCATGGTTGTGTGTGTTTGTTCTTAGGATAATTTAGTTTAAGTAGTGTGTAAGCATAGGGACTGATGACCTTAGCAGTTAAGTCCCATAAGATTTCACACACATTTGAACATTTGACAATCATTTCTTTTCCGATTTCTTCAATTTCTCACACAGCTATTTCGTCTTAGCTTCCCTGCACTTCCTGTTTATTCATTTCCCAGTGACTTGTATTTCTGTATTCCTGAATTTCTCTGAACATTTTTGTACTTTCTTCTTTCATCGATCACCTGAAGCATTTCATCTCTTACCCTTGGTTTCTACGCAGTTACCTTCTTTGTACCTACCACATGCTTATTTACATCATTTGTTTTAGAGCCTGTAGTCTGATTTGTTTTAAATACGAAGTCTGATTATTCTTGTCTTGCACTGCGACAAATTTCGTCGCAGTGTATAGCATTTTTCACTGGATCACGCATCGCAGTCCACCAGCGACGTCTGTGCATCATCTCATCAAAATAGGACCAAAAACGCAGTGCAGTGACAGATACAATGCTGATTTTATTCAAGTACTATTTCAGTTTAAAATTAGCCGTTTCCTCTTCCGCTGAAGCTCTAGTAATGTATCCCGCCACAGAACAATAAACATTCTACAAGATATTTGTGAAGATTGACGGAGGGTGTATTACAATATGTGCAATAAGTACATAAACCAAGAGGGAACCATGGGAATGGAACACCATAGAAGAAGAAGATTGGAAAAAGTAAGAATGACACTTGTGGTCAAAATAAATCAACTGCAATGAAACACCGGTCTTAATATGAGAAAGAAGTCATTGAGAATATGCGTTTGTAGTACAACATTATGTGGTAGTGAATCCTGAACTGTGGAAAAGTCGGAGAAGGACAGAATAGAAGCGTCTGAAATATCGTACTGTAGAAGGATTTTGAAAGGTAGGTTGACTGATAAGATATGGAATGAGAAATTCTCCTTTTAGTCGGCAAATGAACTTATGGGAAACTCTGACAAGCAGAAGGGACTGCGCTGTGAAACATCTGTTACTAGGGAATAACTAACATGGTAGTAGAGGGAGCTGTAGACGGTAAAAACTGCAGGGGAAGACCGAGGATGGAAAACATCCAGCGAAAAACTGAGTGTATAGGATGCAGGTGCTGTTCTGAGGTGAAGAGCTTTGCACAAAACATGAGTCCGGTGCGGGGTGCATGATACCAGGTAGAAGACTAATCACAAGTTCTACTCACATGCATCTGATATTGACATACATGACTTTCCAATCAAATGAATATGTCAAGGTGAATCAATAATGACGTGTTTCAGTCAGCATTTTATCTACATAACGTGGTACTGATTTATCTTCAGACATTCAAGTGGCAGGAAAGTCATTTAAGTCGATTTCAAGTACAGCTGAATCTTTATCAAAACGTCTTTGATCACCACTTTTATTCTCTTAATTGATTTAAATCTAATTTTAATTTCATTCCCCTGTCACGTAAGTTTAATCATAATATCAACTTCTGCATTTGCTCTAATTTTTTCCCATCATTCTTTCTCCACTTGAATCTTTCCTTCATGTGTTTTAGTTAATTTTATGTTTTAATTTTGATTTAACTTATTTTGTTATAACACACTTTTTTGTCAGTGCTTTCATTATACTGATATCTCATTTTGCTTGATTTTCGTTTTACTTATAAACCTGTATCTCATATAAATTTTCATCTGCATTATTTTGCACATAGTGTAAAAGATATTTTCCTTATTTTTCAAATGTTTATATGACGATTACTGCCCAAAAAATTGCACATCTGGTAATAAAAATACATTTTTCACACCATTGAACAAATATAGATTATTCCGTTATTTGCTTTTAACTGACAGATTGGATTTTACAATTAATTGAATATTATAACAGATAAATATAGCCGGCCGTGGTGGTCTCGCGGTTCTAGGCGCGCAGTCCGGAGCCGCGCGACTGCTACGGTCGCAGGTTCGAATCCTGCCTCGGGCATGGATGTGTGTGGTGTCCTTAGGTTAGTTAGGTTCAAGTAGTTCTAGGTTCAAGGGACTGATGACCACAGTAGTTAAGTCCCATAGTGCTCAGAGCCATTTGAACCATTTTTATTAGATAAATATAATTAAATTCATATTCACAAAAATTCAGGTTGGAAAAAAGAATGATATTAAGAAAAAATGAAACAAATGAAAAAGTTCATACAATGATGAAAGTGATCTGACAAAGAAATAGAATAAGGAATACATTTAAACCAGTTAATTGAATAAAAACAATGATCCCCGTAATTTCGGGAAAGATTTGAAAATTAAAAAAAAATTCTGTGGCCCTGACAACTTGCGAACCAGCCATACCATCTGACGGAACTTTTTAACGCTTCTAAGGAACACACAGAATTCCGATCCGAATGTTGCACAATTTCCTGTTTAGCACTTAGTTTCTCAAACACACTCTTACAGGAATCTCCAAAGTTTGCGCGAGTAATGAGTGGATGGGCAAATATCTATTAGCTACATTACATATGTAGAACTGTGGACAGTTGGGAATGTGGGTCTCACGGGAAGCGTACAAGGGATAAGTCGCTGAAGTCGCGCTATTAGTCTGCGTCCCCGGTGGCTCAGATGGATAGAGCGTCTGCCATGTAAGCAGGAGATCCCGGGTTCGAGTCCTAGTCGGGACATATATTCTCAGCTGTCCCCAACGAGGTTTATCAACAACACCAGTCGGCAGCTGAGGGTTTCAATTAATTATCATTTATTCTAGAGAAAGCTGTACGGTCATCAATAGTATCTGTTCTTTCGAGGACAGTTACTGTCCTCATAAATATCAAAAGCACAACGGCAAAGGTCGCCGGACAAATAAAATTTGCGTTCGAGAACCCGGTAGGCACCAAAACTACACGAAGGCAACTTCATAAGCAGGGTACTGCAGGACCTGCTAGAATTTCAATGCGACTCGTTGGTGATGCAACTGCCCGTTAACTGGAGATGCAAATGCCTGTAAGAGGAAAACATGATATCTAAGACACCAAACATGGACTATGGAGCAATGAAAGTAACTCATTTGGTCTGATGAGTCTTGTTTCACAATATTTGAAATTACAAATAATGTCCTGTGAGTAGGGCCTCCCGTCGGGTAGACCGTTCACCTGGTGCAAGTTTTCGATTTGACGCCACTTCGGCGACTTGCGCGTCGATGGGGAGGAAATGATGATGATCAGGACATGACAACACCCAGCTCCTGACCGGAGAAAATCTCTGACCCAGCGGGGAATCGAATCCGGGCCTTTACGATTGACATTCTGTCGCGCTGACCACTCAGCTACCGGGGGCGGACAATACTTTCAATGTCTGGACGAGTGTATTACCCATGAGTGAGTGGTGGGGAGATTAATGCTGATTTGGGCAGCCATAAAGCGTTATTCCACGGAATCCGCGGTTACTCTGAATTTCTGTATTACTGACAAGGATTATGCGACGATTTTGGCTGATCATATGCATCCCATGGTGCAATGGTTGTTCTCCGATGGCGATGCTGTGTTAAAAGGCCCTTGTTCACAAACATCGAGTGGTCTAGTACAGGTTTTATGAGCATGCGGATGAATTGTCTCATCTTTCCCGGCCACCACAATCACCAGATCTCAGTATTATTGAGGTTTTGTTGTCGCTATGGAGAGAAGCGTGCTTGATCGCTATCCACCCCCATTATCGTTATCTGAACTCGCCATTAGTTTTCTGTCGGTCGGAGCTGGTTTTATGAGCATGCGGATGAATTGTCTCATCTTTCCCGGCCACCACAATCACCAGATCTCAGTATTATTGAGGTTTTGTTGTCGCTATGGAGAGAAGCGTGCTTGATCGCTATCCACCCCCATTATCGTTATCTGAACTCGCCATTAGTTTTCTGTCGGTCGGAGCTGCACATTTAGTCTGAGGTCAGCGAGTTAAAAGCATCGCTTTGGAGACTCTTGTGGACTTGTAGTCCGGGGTGATATGTTACAATACAGCATCACCGGTCTATTGCGGTCTAACTGTGTTGGTGAGGCAGTGAATTTCCACTGGGCAGTGACTGCGTCACTTGCAATTCACTTTGGAGGTGTGGCGGTGGGACTTGTAGTCCTGTAGCACCCTCTGACGGTGATGGTACTACATGAGTCAGGCAGAAAATTTTTCCTAACATGGGCGGGTGAAGGTATGGGACTTATGGTCCCGTACCGGGGGGGGGAAGACTCTTGTGTCAATATCGTCTTAATAACCAGATTTCTCGTAAGATCGACTGCGAGTTGCTAATGAAGACTTGTGGACTGTAGGGAGGCAGGCAGCGATTGTCGAGTTGAATCAGAAGTGTGGCGGTCGTATGAGTAATTGGGCTAGTTTGAACTCAGTGTAATTGTACCTCAAGAGTGTCTATATTTCTTTATGCGTGGCAGCCTTTGGCCTCTCCTCGTTTCTTGGTAGTAATAGTACGTGGATTTGAGCCCAGAACAGTCGTAATATTGGGATTTGAAATTTGGACTGGTTCATAGTTACTGAAGTTAAGCTACCAATACCAGTACGCACCTTGTGCCTTGACTGTCTGTGAGCGAAGCTGAGTTTGACCAGCAATTGTGTCTCGAGAAATAAGTACTTTCCTTGGTAACTGAATTTTTAAGCCAACAATTTTGAGCCGGCTCCTTCAGTGTCGGTTGGGGAAATCTGGGGTGAACAGAATTGTGTTAAGAATTAAAATCTGCTAGTGTTTTGTTTTAAAAAAACTGAAATTTTAAACTGTAGTTCTGAGTAGGCACCTCCAGTGCCAGTTTGATGTTAATTGAAGGTGGAGCTTTATCAGGGTTAAATTTTGAATTATCTTTGCTAATGTTCATAGTTTAATATACGAGTTATGGGGTATGTGCATTTGACTAATGTACAGTCCAATGACTGAAAAATTGTTTGAGTATATATATATATATATATATATATATATATATATATATATATATATATATATGGGCAGATGATGTGAGTAGCATCACCTTCAGTACTGCTTGTGCCTCAGCTGAACTAACATGTTTAGCGTCGTTGAATGTTCAAGTGGATAGAAATATGGTGCATGCTGCCCATTATGCTAACAGAATCCAGGATTTGCGTAGCTCCAATGGGAACAGGTCTGTTTCTGAATAGTTGCAGGGGAAATTTGAGGAATTAATGATTATGATGAAGCAACTGAGTGCCAAGAAGGTGGAGTCAAGCAAATGAGTCATTATAACTAATGCAAGGAATGAACAGCGTCTGTCGGACAACAGATAGTCAAGAAATACCTTCGACCGCATTTGCGAATGTGTTAAGAGAGAATTGAGGTCAGGGTTCTCTGACATGTTTGCTAAAGTATCAAATCCCTTAACTGGCTTGTTGTGAAAAGGGGGAGTGTTGTTGGTCAAATGAGCCAAGGAGTTGGATGGAGCGCTAGATTTTCTTCCTGAATTACAGAATTTGGGAAATGGAGAATGTGAGCAATGCTCAATATTATTGGCATCTTGGGTTGTCGGGTGTTCTGCCGGATATCAGCGTCGTACTTGCACGATATTTCGTTACCTCCATCAGGTGCGACCTGAGACTAATCCTCGAGTGGACTTGGCCAGTATCTATGCCCGTGGCCTTCCCCCTTCACCTGGCGCTCCCTCTGCGGTCCACGCCTGCTCGCTGCGATCTTCTGGAGCATAACTGTTCCCTTTTCCGTCCGCTGCCATGCAAGCTGTGCGTAGTTGCTAGCTGCCAACAGAGACCACAGCCCCACCAGCCTGTTGCCCGCAGTTTCGAAGGTCTTCGAGAGGCTTTAGGTCAGGAGGCTGTGGCGACACGTCGGGTAGGAAGGTCTGCTCACTGACGAAAAGTTCGGGTTCAGCAGGGGCCACTCCAGGCAGCAGCAACTGCTTCGACTGGTAGAGCAGGCAATGGGGGCGCTGAAACGTCGCGAGTATCTTGGGGCGGTACTCCTGGACGTTTCCAGAGCCTTCGACAGCGTGTGACACTGCGGCCTTGTGTATAAACTACTTACACAAGGCCTACCGGTGTCGCACGCCCGCCTGCTCAAATCCTACTTGACAGGGCGCACCTTCCACGTGCGCGCCGATGACGGGACGTCGACAGCACGCCCCATAACAGCTGGAGTGCCGCAAGGGTCCGTCATCGGCCCCTTGCTCTACTCACTGTACACCGCCTACGTTCCGAGGAGGCAGGGCGTGCACGTTGCGCTCTACGCGGACGATACGGCGCTGTACAGCAGAAGTACAGGGTGTTTCAAAAATGACCGGTATATTTGAAACGGCAATAAAAACTAAACGAGCAGCGATAGAAATACACCGTATGTTGCAACATGCTTGGGACAACAGTAAATTTTCAGGCGGACAAACTTTCGAAATTACAGTAGTTACAACAGCAGATGGCGCTGCAAGTGATGTGAAAGATATAGAAGACAACGCAGTCTGTGGGTGCGCCATTCTGTACGTCGTCTTTCTGCTGTAAGCGTGTGCTGTTCACAACGTGCAAGTGTGCTGTAGACAACATGGTTTATTCCTTAGAACAGAGGATTTTTCTGGTGTTGGAATTCCACCGCCTAGAACACAGTGTTGTTGCAACAAGACGAAGTTTTCAACGGAGGTTTAATGTAACCAAAGGACCGAAAAGCGATACAATAAAGGATCTGTTTGAAAAATTTCAACGGACTGGGAACGTGACGGATGAACGTGCTGGAAAGGTAGGGCGACCGCGTACGGAAACCACAGAGGGCAACGCGCAGCTAGTGCAGCAGGTGATCCAACAACGGCCTCTGGTTTCCGTTCGCCGTGTTGCAGCTGCGGTCCAAATGACGCGAACGTCCACGTATCGTCTTATGCGCCAGAGATTACACCTCTATCCATACAAAATTCAAACTCGGCAACCCCTCAGCGCCGCTACCATTGCTGCACGGGAGACATTCGCTAACGATATAGTGCACAGGATTGATGACGGCGATATGCATGTGGGCGGCATTTGGTTTTCTGACGAAGCTTATTTTTATGGCTTCGTCAATAAACAGAACTGGCGCATATGGGGAACTGAAAAGCCCCATGTTGCAGTCCCATCGTCCCTGCATCCTCAAAAAGTACTGGTCTGGGCCGCCATTTCTTCCAAAGGAATCATTGGCCCATTTTTCAGATCCGAAACGGTTACTGCATCACGCTATCTGGACATTCTTCGTGAATTTGTGGCGGTACAAACTGCCTTAGACGACACTGCGAACACCTCGTGGTTTATGTAAGATGGTGCCCGGCCACATCCCACGGCCGACGTCTTTAATTTCCTGAATGAATATTTCGATGATCGTGTGATTGCTTTGGGCTATCCGATACATACAGGAGGCGGCGTGGATTGGCCTCCCTATTCGCCAGACATGAACCCCTGTGACTTCTTTCTGTGGGGGCACTTGAAAGACCAGGTGTACCGCCAGGCTCCAGAAACAATTGAACAGCTGAAGCAGTACTTCTCATCTGCATGTGAAGCCATTCCGCCAGACACGTTGTCAAAGGTTTCGGGTAATTTCATTCAGAGACTACGCCATATTATTGCTACGCATGGTGGATATGTGGAAAATATCGTACTATAGAGTTTCCCAGACCGCAGCGCCATCTGTTGTTGAAAATTGTAACTACTGTAATTTCGAAAGTTTGTCTGCCTGAAAATGTACTGTTGTCCCAAGCATATTGCAACAAACGGTGTATTTCTATCGCTGCTCGTTTAGTTTTTATTGCCGTTTCAAATATACCGGTCATTTCTGAAACACCCTGTATCAACGCCAGGCTGATGCGTCACCTACCGAGCGAGGTGGCGCAGTGGTTAGCGCACTGGACTCCCATTCGAAGGACGAAGGTACAATCCCGCATCCGGCCATCCTGAATTAGGTTTTCCGTGACTTCCCTGAATCGCTTCAGGCTAATGCCGGGATGGTTCCTTAGAAAGGGCACGGCCGATATCCTTCCCCATTCTTCCCTAATCCGAGCTTGTGCTCCGCCTCTAATAACCTCGTTGTCGACGGGACGTTAAACAGTAATCTCCTCCTCCCTCTCCCTCCTCCTCCTCATGCGTCACCGCCTGCAATCGGCTTGCGACGTCCTCCGGGCCTTGGGCCACCAAATGGCGGCTCTAGTTTGACGCAGCCAAAGGTCAGGCGGTGATCTTCACCATGAAGAAGATTCCTGCCGACCTCCAGCCACTCAGCATGATAGGAGGCCCCATCCCACGGTCGAACACCGGACGCTACCTAGGCGTCACTCTGGACCGGCGCCTGACGTGGAAGGCGGACATCAGGGAAGTAAGGGGCAAAGCGCTTGGCAGATTACGCTCGTTGTACCCCTTACTGAACCCAGCCACGACCCTGCCCCCACACTGTGGCATAACTCTGTACCTGACACTAATCAGGCCTGTGTTAGAGTACGCTGCTGTGGTGTGAGGTAACGCGGTCGACTCGTCCATCGCAAAGCTGCAGACGGTCCAGAACAAGGCGCTTAGGCTAGCCCTTCACCTGCCACGTGGCTTCAGCACCGGAGAACTCCACAGAGTAGCAGGAGTCCCGCTGCTCAAACACCGATTCCGGAAGGCGGCGCATCGTTTTTACGCGGCCGCCCGGATGTCGGAGAACGAGCTGATACGCAACTTGGGAAACCAAGTGCACCGGCGCCCGACTACAAGGTGGCCAGACCTGTTGCTGGAGTGAAGGCACGCCGCAACACGAGCCAGATGAAGTAAAAGAAGAAACGCAAGCGCGAGGAAGATTCCGACGAGAGGACAACTTCCAACACACCCAGGCAGAAGTAGGAAAGGCGTGATCCGCTCGCCGTACAACACACCGGAGTACGATGCTACGTGAATTTGCGTAGCGTAGCTGCCAACAGAAGCAAACAGCCAGCACATGACAATTTCGTTACAACAAAAGTATATCGGAGGCAGACCTACGAACCGTATACAAGTTTGTTGAGGTTTGCAGCGTAATCCTTACAATGGAATATATCCTTACACCGGCCTTCACGACTTAGGCGACCGCAGCCGGTGAAGCTAAAGGGCGTCTGCAGAAGTCGGCGTGGAGGTCGGCTTGTGGCGCGATGGCAACCAGTGGCGGCGTGTAACTGAGCGCTGATGGAAGAGAGGCCCCTATTGGCTGGCCTGCTTTGGAAACTCGACCACAAAATACTAGATCCGGCACGGTTGGGGTATGCCTGATCCGAGCGAGAAACAGCAACGAAGTATGTCCGCACTGGGCAGTGGTGGCTGGGCAACGAGATGAGTCAGACCCGAACCCACATCCTACCAGGAGGCCGCCCAACGGCAGTCGGTAGTCACCCAGAGGGTGACCCTACGGTGCTAAATAGACTGCACACAGACATAGCTCAGGAAGCTGACTACAGGTAATGTAAAAGCAGTCTGACGACGGCATCTGGTTGCTACAGTGCCGATTACAAGCGAACTTTTTTTCCTGACAAGCGGCTAGCGTCTACCGCATAATTGGGCATACTGTTCAAGACTGAACACTACTGAGCACAACTAAGACTGAGAATCTAAATTAACTTATATCTGTATGTGCCATGTTGGTTTGTGTTTCTCAATGGCGGCTTTCCTGTGTGTTGCGTCATAACAGGCCAAAACTGCTGGATGAAACAGGTGGGAAATCTATGACTTTGTACGACTTGGTTTTCCTTTCTGGTCAGGTCGTCAGGAAATGCGGTCCGAGCAATAAGGTGTCATAGATTCGACTCTCAGAGACGCTGGTTGACGCCTGCTGCGCGGCCAACATCCTGAATACGTGTAGTTTGCTCGTTTTTGTCGAGGTGACGTGTGAGCCGTGGCGGATTTCTCGCAGTGTATCGTATCACTATTCTTAAGGTCCTTAGTAGTAGTAGTAGTAGCTTTATTCATCCGTAGATCCCATTTTACAAGGATATAGGACATGGCAAAGTGTTCACAAATTTAGATCAATTTAAAATAAGCTAATTCGTATACACATATATTTACAGACTTGTAGTTAGAGACAATCATAGATCTACTCCTGGTATACAATACTTTTTTTACAAATAACTTATTAAATAATGTAATGCCACATTGTTCACTCATATCTCACTCTGTGTCACTGCACACACTATACACACATTGTTTCATAACACTTCACTCACTCTACACACACACACACACACACACAGACACACACACACACACACACACACACACACATACACACACGGTCACACAGACACACACACACACACACACACACACACACACACACTGGTGATCTCTGGGCCATTTTCTGTACCTCAAGTTCCCATTTAGTGTCCTGAAAAACTGAGACAGCATCTCTCCATAATCACTGAGATATTCAGCTCAGAAAGAGGAAGAGGTGTTAGTATTGTGCTATGCACAGCTTGGGGGGTGAGTATTTCTAGAAAGGAAAAAAAGGAAGGAAAAGAACATAAAGTGAAGGTGTTATGTGGATATGTTGGATATTTTATAATCATTATTATTATTATTATTAATTATTTCTATAACATTTTTATCAAACCCCTTCTCTGTTTTAGCTAAATAATTCTTCAATGTATAAAATTTATTGCATAACAGGTACTTTTTAGCTGCCTTTTTAAATAAGTGTATTTTGGTAATTTGGTAATTTCTTTAATCTCTTTTGGTAACTTATTGTACATTTTTATTGCTTGGTAGAAAATGCTGTTTCGAGTTTTATGTTTATTTTTTCTTCGTAAATGTAAGTTGGGTCTATCTCTTGTTGCATGGTCATGGACAGAGCTGTTTGTGCAGTAATTGCCAATGTTATTTTTCATGTGTACAACTGACTGGTAAATGTATTCACATGGCGCAGTTAAAATCCCTGTTGTTCTGAACAGATCTTTAAAGTGAGCTCGACTAGTATTTTTGGTTATTATTCTTATGGCTCTTTCCTGGAGTTTGGAAATTGTGTTCATATTTTGTACATTTGTTTCCCAAAAGAGAATTCCATAGCTAACAAATTGAGTGTACATATGAATCATATGTAACTAAAAGACACTGCATGTTACACACTGACGATAGGATTCTAAGGGCATAACAAGCTGATGACTTTCTGTTTGCAAGTACCTTTGTGTGTTCACATCACTCCAACTGAGAATCAACATTGATTCCTAGAAATTTTGCATTTGTTACACAGTGTATACAGGTGACATCTACAGTAACATTCTCAATTTTCCTCTTCAAACTCAAATTCATGGCATTATTTTTCTTTATGTTCAATGTCACTTTATTACTTATTGACCAATCATAAACTTCCTTGAGAGTTTCATTTGCTTTCTTGGCAAGGAGATCTCTTGTTTTCTCAGTTACTATAATACTGCAGTCATCAGCGAAGAGGATTTTTTCACCATGAGTAACACTACTGGGAATGTCATTGGTGTGTATCAGGAACAGTGTTGGTCCTAACATACTACCTTGTGGAACCCCTATATTAATGTATTTTGATTCTGATGAGTGTTTTAGTAAATGTTTAGCTCTATTTGAAGTATGTGTTATCTCTACTCTTCGTCCCTATCTGTTAGGCATGATCGAAACCAGTCGTTAGCTACTCATCTTATATCTAGTGGTTCTAATTTATTTAATAGAATCTTGTGGTCGACTGTATCAAACGCCTTTAAAATTCCAAAAATATGCCTGTGACACACTCATCTTTTTCAAGAACATCAAGTAAAACTTTTGTAAATTCTACTATGGCTGACTCTGTATTTTTGCACTTCGGAAACCAAACTGTGATTCACTTAAAAGATTGTATTTATTCAGGTAATTAGTTAATTTGTCTTTCATAATTGCTTCAATTATTTGTGAGAATGGTGACAGAAGGGAAATGGGCCAGTAATTTTCTGTCTTCTGCTTTACCTTTCTTAAGCAGAGGTACAACTCTCGCCTGTTTTAACTGCTCTGGACATATCCCTATGTGAAGGATTCATTTATTATATAATTCCTATTGTATATCCCTATGCATTGTTTCAGTACACACATTGGTACTTCATCTAAGCCTACTGACTTTTTATTTTTTATTTTTTGAATTGTTTTACTGACTTCATTCTCTGTGGTTGGAAGTAACATCATTGTATATAGTGCAACATTATTTGCAGGTGTTATATTTGTTTGGGAGAATTTTTGCTGTAACTTCTCTGCAATACTTGAAAAATGCTCGTTTACATAGTTTGCTAAGTGTTATGGATCATTTATTGCTTTATCCCCCTCCCATAGCAGTATGTTATTCTGCGTTTGTTTGCCTCTCCCCGCTTCCTTTTTTATAACATTCCAGACTGCTTGGCGTTTATTCTCTGCACTATATATTATTTTGTCATTAAATGACTTTTTTTGCAGCAATAAGCACCTTCCTATAGATCTTTTTGTATCTGTGATAGAAATTTAAGAATTCTGGATCACTGCGAATCTTTTTCATGGAACTGAGGTGTTTAATTGTGTTGGGAAGACTTCTTGACACCTGCTGTTATCCATCTATTTTTGTGAGATATTGATACAGACATGAATACTTTTGGAAACGCCTTTTCATAGTTCAATTTAAATTTGACTATCATGTTGCAGTTGGAGCGCAGCACCCTCTGGTGTGGGGGCCCTCATCACCATGCTTTTTTCTATTGGCGGGTGACCACTATTTCGGTGATATCTCTTTGACGGTTCGATGTTCGCATACCGTTTGTTTAGGTGTGCGAATTTCGAACAGTTAAAGAGATAAGGCGAGCAGTGCCATCACATGACTTGTTCTATACAGGTTGTTAAAAAAGTGTTGCATTGTTTGAGAAGTGGCAATGTACAGTCAATATGGGTCATAAAATGCATAGCTTAAGAGGCATCAATACCCGTCTGACCTCCACGCGCACATCACGTGACGCCAGTCTACCACTCGACCGTCCGTCAAGCAGATTACAGCACAGCCGGCAGTTCCCACGGCCGCGGCGCTTCTTCTCCTCCCGAACCCGCACCCCGGGGAGGATCTAAGAGCCCGCGGAGGGAGGCGGTTCTTTTGTTTATTCAGGCGGCCGACCGCTGCATCCGATGCATAAAGCGGAACACTCGGCGCCGAAATATTGCAGCACTCGAGCCCGGCGTCGCCCCCGCGGCGCCTGCAACATTCATAGAGGCGCGAGAAAAACGGCCACGAGATATGTAAATGAGCAGCGGTCTGCCAAGGATGGATAGTAAACGCAGTCGCCGCGCTCCTGCATAATGGACAGCCGGCGGGCGGAGCCCACACTGTGGCTGGCGCCGCCGCGTTGTGTTTCCCGACGAGTATCGGCAGGTGCGAGCCACTCCTCACGCGAGCGACGTCGAACGCAGAAAAAACAAACGTCCAGTGCAACACGGAATTCTGAAACAGCAACTCATAATCAGGAGTCGTTAGTCGAGAGACATGTTTTTGGTCCACTGTTATCTACAAGCCGTGCATAGTAACAAACAGTTCTGTACAGTAACTCATCATCAGCTCTTATACTCCAAGGCTCTGTTTCTGGTCCCCTGTTATCTACGAGGCGCGCTAAGAAATTTGTAATTCTGCACGGTGGCTCACCACCGGATGTTGTGAAACAGAAGAAATGTAACTTGCATGGAGCAAGGGCGTGCTTGGCGGAGGCAAACCAATACAATGAGGGTCACTGACAAATAACTAATCTTATAAAAATCAAAATTAAGGGGCGATGTAAGAAAAATTGAATGGGTAAGTATAAGCTAATGTAACTACCGCTGTTTGAGAGATAATTAAATCAAATTTTGCACACACTGTCATTAGGGTATTCGTCATTACGGTGATCGCTGTAATCTGCAATTTTGTCTCGTTTCTTTTGTTAAAAATTTTGATCATGACGATACTGGATATTTCTGAAACACATACTATCACACGGGTAACATTTTCTCAAAGATTACTTTACATATCACCCTCACAATGCAATGCATTATTAGTAGTGCCTGATAAATAAATCTGTAGGCCAGGTGTTTAATATCATCCATTCTCCCAATTTTTAGTATGTGGGTATGAAAATAGAAATTTTTATTTAACAGGCTTTTAAATAAATTTGACAGCAATAATGCACCTTAAAAATATTTTCTACAACAGAAAGTTGTGACACAGTATTTACAAAATTTGTAGCACATTTCACCCTCTCATCTACAAACCTTCAGGGCAAAAATGTAAGTTATCGGAAGTGGAATTAGATTTTATTAGGATTTAATCCATAAGAAAGTAGTTTAATGTTGACCATAACCATACATTTGGTCCTCTTGCCATTCATGTAACTCTTTGCTTCTAGTATGATGCTTTTGGCGGGACTTTTGTCAAAATCCTTCACTGAGATATCAGAACAAGCAATATCCACATTATAAATCGTCTTCAATAGGTTCTCAGTGAAGCAACCAGCATCAAATCCCAATCTCATAAGAGTCCTGATTCTTCCAGTTTTACCATCGTTGAACACAAGACAAGCATTTTATGAGGATATTTTAACAATAATAAATGAGCAAAACATTGTCTTTGGGCATTTCTTCCAATTTAGGTAACAGAAGCTTTCGTTCGGCAGTTGTCTTTCACCAGACAACAACAGCGGGTAAAATACGTAATGGTTGGCAAAGATAACACATCGCAAACTTGTTTACTGCCGTCTAGATGCTTCCCTGACCGTAAGAAATAATCAAACATCGATAGAAGGGACAAAGTGGTATAGAGAAGGGGTGTGGCACTACGCATTAGTTGAAAGGAGATGGCTTTTACACCGTTTGCTGTACCAACTAGACTCTGAAAATTGGAGAATTTCTAACGTGCTACAGTACTATACGGTTGCAAAAAAATATTTCAACTTTTAGTACCAATCTTACGTACATCCTCCCTTAACACAATCTATGGCTATGGTATATTTATACTCAAACTTTTATACGAGTGTCATTGCCAGTGGGAACTCTCGCAAAGTTTTATCCTGTGGCACAGTATTGCGAAAACAAACGAAAAAGTATACGCAAGAGAGATATTTAAAAGAACTAGTATTGATTAAGTGCCGAAAAAAGAAGTCCATGTGTCGCCTTTTTCTGCTGCAGAATTCATCTCTAACTTTTGAGTTGAAACCCTCCAGGTTGGTTACCGTATTCGTCCCATTTTTTTCTACAATACCACACCCTCGAAATACACAACGCATTCAGAATATTTGTGTTAAGGAAGAACACAAATGTCACTGCTGATTTCAGAACCTATTACAAACGCGAAGGGGAAAAATATTGTTATCATACAACAGAATGCGAACCTACTTCCTCCGGTTCTGTAACTTTATGTCTCTGAGATCACACAGTCACGCTGAATACATGCTACATTTCACAATATGATGGTAGGATTTTCCTAAGCCTGGTATCATGGGTGAAACAGCGCTTGTCGATTAGCTGTAGAGTTCTGACTTTTCATTGCTCGCTTATTTAGACCTCAGACAGCATGGTGGGAATACTGCAAGAAACCGTGATATTTTTATGGTTCTGCGAGGATTGTAGCACAGTTAGTGATGGGAGGGATGGCGTCACATCAGAGTATGTATACCAGCACACAGGCTGCTGTATCGTTTCTCTGAGAGGATCATAGTGCAGCTGGAATCATTTTAGCACTCAACGCTGTGGTTTCTAATTATCGCGGAGAGAGCACTACAAAACAAGTTTGGGTCGGCTTTCTTTGCCTACCAGCACGCATTTAAAGACTAGTGACGAAATTTTAATGAGATTAATAGATCTAATTCGAAGAGTATGTAGGCTGTTTAGGTTTTTATGTTGGTATCGCCACGGAGCGCTCTGTATGAAAATCACTGACTTTGCTGTGTGCAGTCTGTGGCTGGTTGGACTCATTGTTGGAATATTCGCTTGTGTAGTGTTGGGCAGTTGGATGTGAACAGCGCGTAGCGTTGGGCAGTTGGAGGAGAGCCGCCAGCAGTGGTGGATGTGGATAGAGAGATGCCAGAGTTTTGAGAGATTACTATAAGCGGACTATCTAGACGTGTGTCCGCCAGAAAAAGGAAGTTTGTAAAGATCATGAGTTGATAGATACATATGACGAATTTTGACGTTATTAAGGTAAATACATTTTTTGTTATCTATCAAAATCATTTGCTAACTATGCCTATCAGTAGTTAGTGCCTTCAGTAGTTAGAATCTTTTATTTAGCTGGTAGTATTGGCGCTCGCTGTAATGCGGTAGTTCGAGTAACGAAGATTTTTGTGAGGTAAGTAAGTCATAAAAGGTGTAGGTTATTGTTAGCCAGGGCCATTCCTTTGTAGGGATTATTGAAAGTAAGATTGTGTTGCTCTAAAAATATCGTGTGTCAGTTTAGTGATGATCAAAATAAGTAAAGAGAGAACTGTCTGAGTACGTTCAGTTTTACTCAACTGTCTCTGCATCAAATAACGTAGAAGCTTACAGCACAGTAATTATAATTTTCTAAAGGGGACGTTTCAGTAGTTTTAAATTATTATTATTATTATTGTTATTATTATTATCCTGCCCCTGGTAGCTGAGTGGTCAGAGCAACGGAATGTCACACCTAACGGCCCGGGTTCGATTCCCGGGTCGGTCGGAGATTTTCTCCGTCCATGAACTGGGTGTTGTGTTGTCCTTATCGTCATCATTTCATCCCCATTGACACGTAAAAAGACTTGCACCAGGCGAACGGTCTACCCGACGGGAGGCCCTAGCCACACGGCATTTCTATTTCCATTATTATTATTATTATTTACAGTGTGCTGTAGCACATGAGCACGTTATCGCCGGTCGCCAATGGTTATTTCACAAGAAATTCACGCTTTTTTAACATCTAACTTATTTTCTGTACCTTTGACATTTTTACAGTATATTGACACATTCTTCAAAGGCAAAACGTAATTTTCCCAAATAATCTCCGCCCCTTTCATTTGCGTTACACCACCGCCCAACTCAGGCCTGCACTAAAAGTCAGAGCCAGCATGTCATAGCCACTGTTTAGTAACATTTACAAGGAAATCATTATCCTTATACCTCATTCTGTGTAGGGATTTTCCAAAGACGTGGTAATCACACATAACCAGTTTACGGCTACATTGCTAGTATTTCAGTTTTGTCCACTTAAGATTTGTGATATCGTTGATGGTTCTCTCACTGTCACGTGGGCAGTCATTATAATGCAACAGCAAAACATCTTGTTTTCACCAATGGTGTGGAACGCGGTATTTACAGCCGGACGTATTATAACGGGTCGCACAGCCCAGAATCAGGCAAAAAGAAAAGAAAAAAAAACGCTGTGAGCATTCAGGCAATCATCATCCTACAGTCGTACCACGTTGAAGACATCCGTCTGAGACAACACACGTCCTGCTGCGCGAAAAAATCCGTAACTGCCTCTTGCTAATCTTTGTGCGTCAGGGATCGTCGAGTGTTCCAGGCCTTTTTCAAGTGACTGAAGGCGTAATAATCACGTGGGGAGAGGTCTACAGGGAGGGTGCTCGAATGTCTCCCTCTTGTGCTGGCGAAACGTCTGCGTTTACGGCATTTGCGATTTCACGACGTGCGTTATCACAATGAAAAAAAAATTGTTCAAATGGCGTCCAAGCACTATGGCACTTAAGATCGGAAGTCATCAGTCCCCTGGACTTAGAACTACGCAGACCTAACTAACCTAAGGACATCATACACATCCATGCCCGAGGCAGGATTCGAACCTTTGACCTTAGTAGCTGCGCGGTTAAGGACTGAAGCGCCTAGAACCTCTCGGCCACAGCGGCTGGCTATAGAAAGAAGCAGCACCCACTGGCGCAACATTTCGCAACGGTAGTTTTCGACGGGAATGCTGCCCCATACACTTTTTCCACTCTCCGTTGGACGTATGTCGGTGTTTGTCCTTCGGCAGCCAAGAAAAGGATAACAGTACTTTCGTCTTTTTTGGTCGCATTTGGAAATGACGTTGCCGCAGTTCACGTTTCCGCATTTACCAGATGCATGTTGTAAATACACGGATGCCACACTAATCCCTTGCCTATATATCGTTGTTTACATTCCCGCATCGGAGTCGCGCTACGTTGTTTATACGCTACAGCAACGCCCACAAACGGAACCTTCTTGATTGCCTCTTATGTAAGGTTTGACACATGCGCCTCGGAACTGATAGTAATTACGTGTGTCATGATGTCTACAAGAAATCTCCTCCACCCATCCACCCCCTGAACAGGCCTTGAATGCCCAATGAGCCTTGAACGGCTCGTGTTCGTGCCGTTTATTACTTGACATCTTGTCTTGTGGTACTGCCATGCCGTTTCTTATTCGATTTACTGGCGTCACTAAGTTGCTGACTTGCCTGCCTATCTGTGAAAGCAGCAGCGCTTATCCATAAGAGCACTGTCGTACTATCTTTGGTGCGAACGATAGTATTTCTGGGTCGCCGTTTGGGAGTTCAGTCGGGACCGAGCAGCAGTGAGGTCCGGCCAGCCATGAGTTGCCCGACCGTTCCTGACACACAAGACTTGAATGGGGACCACCTTGGTTCGTCGTTCGGTCGGTGTATTTGGGTTCTCTGTGTGTGTCGACTTGTGATTCGTCCCTATTGTTCCACAGCGACCGTTTTAGTATTGTTAGAGTTGTTTGTGGAAGTGTTTTCGCGCAGCCGTGTGCAGCTTGTGTGGTTTTGCCTGAGCAGTTGGTTTAATGTCTTCTGCGAGCTGGATTGAGACCGTCAGTTGGGACAGAGCAGCGAGGAAGTCTCTGTGGCGCTAGGTCAGGCCGGGACCGCTGTCGGCATGCATGAGCTGTCCGATTGTGAGGCACCAGATCCGAGAGCAACAAAGTTCGTTGGCCACCGAACCTGGACACTGAAGTTGAGTGCTCAGTTAACCTATTATGAAGCCTCATCTGCTGTGACATCTCTTCGTTCATTGCCGGTTGTTGCTTCCTGGGCCCTTCCTGCTAGCAACAATGTATGGTATGTTGGACTTGGCGAAATTTTACAGCTGTCTTCCTGTATGTTCTTAAACTATTAAATTGGTTGTTACTTATCAGTGAAGTGCACCAGCGGTATTTTCTGCCTTGCGGCCGTTAACGCCCCAGTTACCTGCCCTGGTCGTTAGCATACTTTCCCGGCAGTTGTGTTGTCCTAACCGTGTTGATGCTGTCCAGCACAGTATGTAGTTCGCCGGCCGGTGTGGCCGTGCGGTTCTAGGCGTGTCAGTCTGGAACGGCGTGACCGCTACGGTCGCAGGTTCGAATCCTGCCTCGGGCATGGATGTGTGTGATGTCCTTAGGTTAGTTGATTTTAAGTAGTTCTAAGTTCTAGGGGACTGATGACCACAGATGTTGAGTCCCATAGTGCTCAGAACCCAATTTTTTTGAACAGCGTGTAGTTCGCCGGCCTTTTAGTTGTTTGTTCATTTTTTTTTCTTAAGAGTCGGTATTGTGACTTGTCTGTTTTTAAATGCCAGATTTGAGGACTTAGTGCGGCTGGTATATTCGTCCTCCGCTGATATTTTCCGTTGTCGGTCCGTTGCTCGGGCAGAAGGGAATTGCTTAGGTTGTTTAGGCGTCCCTGGATCGGCTTTCCACCCGATTATTTAACCTTACTCTTGGCTGCCTGTCTTACCTCATCTTACGTTAGAGTTAGCTCCTCAGGCCAACTCTTGGAACACTTCTGAGCACCACTGTTCTTTTGGTTTTAGATTGTGATTTTAATTTTAGTCTTATGTACTGTATGAAACATTCAGCTGTCTATTAATTTAATTTGTTTACATTTAAAAATAATGCATTCAGTCGACTGAATTTAAAATTTGAAGATTGATTTGTTTAATAACTAAAATTTTGAAAGTCTGTTCAATCTGAAATTCTTGTTATCCAGGCCCTAAGTCCTGAGTCGTTCAGTGTCCAGTGTGTGGCCTTCAGCCGAGCTTTTACGTGAACTGTTTGTAAGATAAGGCCTTCAGCCATGTTAATTTAAAATTTAGAAAACTGATTTGCTTAAAACTATTTTTTTTAAATTCCTGTATCTGAAATTCTTGTCATCCAGGCCCTAAGCCCTGAGTTGTTCAATGACTTGTGTGTGGCATTAGGTTGAGTATTTACGTGAAAATCTTTTTGTTATGTAAGGCCTTCAGCCACGTGTATTCTTTAAGGTAATTTTTATAACTTGTGTTCCGGCCTTCAGGCGTTCTTATTTTCAGTGTGATTATGGGCCTTCAGCCCAGGAGGTATTGCAAGTTTTCTTAACTGGGCCTTCAGCAGTATTGTTTTAATTTGATCGTTTGAAGGCAATGTGTAATCAAGTGGATCTTAGGAAAATAAAGATTTCTGTGTTTTGTGCAACTAACAGTAACTGCTTACTGCCCACTCCACAACCATAACCTGATCCGCTCTATCCTGAGAAACCATATTGCACCCAGTGCTACCGTCCTGCTGCAATGTCATCCCCAGCCCTTAGGCGTCATCGGATGCTGATACTTAGGGGCATCTAGTCAGCACACCGCTCCCCCGACCGTCGTCAGTATTCGTGACCGGCATAGCTACTTCTCAATCAAGTAGCTCCTCAATTGTCCTCACAAGAGCTGACTACGTCCCACTCGCCAACAGTACTCGGCACACCCAGACGGTGACCACTCTACTGAATCAAAAAGTGCAGCAGACAGGACATTTCCTGCTGAAGGCGCACTTGTGGATTTATTCCTCTTCTGCGAGTTTGCATAATACCAATCTAACGATGCCCTTTCGACTCCGATTGCAACCAAGTTTTATCTTTAGCCACAATTCTCACACAGAAATTATATCCAGAATTCTCGTACTGTTTCAAATGTTCCCTGCGCCCTGTCTTCTGTGTTTCTTTGTGGGCATCCGTCAAAATTCTCCAAATCCACCAGGCGGAAACGTTTTTTAACTTCTACTGTCTCATTACTTTAGACACACTCGCTTCTCTTACTTACACTTGAATTGGCAGTTTGTTCACTGGTATGCGTTTCTCGGTCAAAATCACATTTTCAATACGCTGCATGTTGCCAGGAGTCTTTCCAATGCACGGACTGCCGCTGTGCGGGCGATCCCAAGTACTGGTGTGCCATTTTCACTAGATAATCAACTTGCTTAATAAGTATCTGCGATAAGCAGCGTCATCCCCATACAGCTTGATGAGTCCGTTGTTAATCTCACTGTCTTTTTATGGCAACAGAGGAACTCACAGCACGTTGCTTCAGCCGAATGTTAGGTGCATCACACAACTTTACGGTGCGCTACGACACTCCGACTAGCGGAAAAAGGTTGAATTAAATTTTATTACAACTGGGAAGAGCGTTTCTGTGTCCTCTGTGAATAGAGAAGATGTAGAATAAAAGCTAGATTTTTGAATGACTGCTGTGCACTTCGTTTGGAGTGAATCTCCTTGTCGTTATTAACAATAAAAATAGATTTTGATTGCACCTCAACAGTATTTTTGAAATTGTAACATTTTCAATAAATAATTTGCAGAATATGACATGAAATGTTTTCTGCAGTTACTTGAGCTAACAAACAAGCCTAGATTTACTGGTTAGAGCAACTGAGATTACAACGAAAAGAACTGAATGCCACACTGTAGTGCAAACACCTCTAAATAATCAGGGAGCTGATAACCTACCGCTACGGTCGCAGGTTCGAATCCTGTCCCAGGCATGGATGTGTGTGATGTCCTTAGGTTAGTTAGGTTTAAGTAGTTCTAAGTTCTATGGGACTGATGACCTGAGAAGTTAAGTCCCATAGTGCTCAGAGCCATTTGGACAATGTTTTCAACAAAATAAGTTCACCTTATTTTACATCCAAGGTGACATCTCATACTATATTCCTGCTGGAGACCACTGCTTATGAATGTGTGAATACAGTCCAATGTACTAAGTAAAAGTAATATTAAAATTGCCAACGGTCTTGCCACAGTGGTAACACTGGTTTCCGTCAGATCACCAAAGTTAAGCGCTTCCGGGCGCGGCTAGCACTTGGGTGGTCATCCGGTCTGCCGAGCGCTGTTGGCAAGCAGGGTGCACTCAGCCCTTGTGAGCCAAACTGAGGAGCTACTTGATTGAGAAGTAGCGGCTCCGATCTCGGAAATTGACCTACAGCTGGGAGAGCGGTGTGCTGATCACATGCCCCTCCATATCCGCATCTAGTGACGCTTATGGGCAGTGGATGACACGGCGGTCTGTCGATACCATTAGGCCTTCACGGCCTGTTCGGGACGAGTTGAGTTGAATATTAAAATTATTGCTAACGCAAAAACAATTGTGGTAAGATCTTATGGGACCAAAGTGCTTAGGTCATCAGTCCCTAGGCTCGCACACTACTTAATCTAGCTGAAACTAACTTACGCTATGGACAACAGACACACACCCATGCCCGCGGGACGACTCGAACCTCCGACGGGGGGAGCCGCGTGGACCGTGACAAGACGCCCCTGACTGCGCGGCAACCCCGCGCGACATTGCTAACGCAGCTGGCGGGCGAAGTCCAAGAGCAAGGTCTCGTTACATTGCCTAACGTTCCACCTGCTCACCGAAAAGACCACAGCAACCAGCCTCTTAATCCGCGATCAGATGAATGCGTATTTTCAGAAAGCTTGCTACATGACCGCCGGAGAATATACGCAAGACAGAGTAGTAATATATATGTTTAGCAATTCCACATTTTTTTTCCGTCGAGCTGGTCATCCGTCTCCCTATGTCTGGTGCCACAGCTATCGATGTGAGTGTATTCTCATTGCACTGCCTCCGAAAACAAGTTCTCCCGTCTCGTCGTGATGGTTGAGCTATATCAGCGACAATAGGCGGAGCCGCATTACAGCGGTAGTAACACACGTTATTTGTTTATGGTTCTTTTAAATTTTTATAATTCTTTTGCTGTAACATTTCCGCATATTGGGTCTATATTTTCTGCAGCAGTAAAGTATAGCTTGCTATACTGGAGTATGATGTTCTTTGCATTGTATGTCAGTAATGTAAGTAAAATACTATTTAACTTGTTTATTACGTTAAATAATTTTCTGATGATATTTTGTATTTAAAAATATTTGTATGTATAAATTATTCATGTTGATGTAAATTTAACAATTTAAGAAACTGTCGCGCTTAGGAACAATGTTAGAGATAGATGTTATGTAAAAGCCAGTGTGTTTTTGTTTGAAACGAAAGTGGCTCTAGGGACTGGTAAAGGTGGCAAGAGCGCTCCCTACAGTAAGCGCAGGAAGTAAGTCACACAGTCTGTAGGCAGCATTGATTGAGACAATACTTTTGTGAAACAGGAGAAGCCTTGCCTGCAAATTCACATACAAATTGCTCAGATAAAGATTGCAAACGGCTTACGGCATTAATGCAAGTTGTTGGGCTGCTGTATGTAAAATAGAACGACGTCAAGAAGAGAAACTGAGCCCATACAGCACGTTACTTGTAGGCCGTATTGTGAGTAGTGTAGCCGTCATAATTGTTCGTCACATCCAAGCCTACAGCCATCAGATAAGATTTATTTGTATTTTACTTTTGTACAGCCTGAACCATTCATTTAAACTGTGTTTTGATAATCATTCTTGAGCTTTAGAGAAACTGGTTCATCCCTTCCTGGTGTTTGATTAATCCGAGTACACTGTTTTACAGATTTATTAAGCACCAAGTTAATATATTAGGCGACATTTAAATTGTTTTTGTGTTTTCTTAACAATTGCAAAGTATTACAGTAAAAGTTTCCTTAAGTAAAATTCAATAACAGTGTAGCCAAGTTACTAAATCTGTTAAATGAATATACAAAGTTAGTTCGCAGAATAATAGCGTTTGAAAGTAAATTCCAGGAAGAAAGAAACGTTGAATATAATAAGAAGCGAAATGTTCAGTATAAAAAGTGTGTGCTTCAGTATCTAAGTATTTTAGTATTTACGTTTGTTGATTACAGAAAATAATCTTCTAAAAGTCCCCACAGGCCAAATTTATTTAGTTCCTTGAAGTTATCTACTGGGTATTTTCTCTTTTTAAAACGTAATGTATTAGGGTGTGGTCCAACAATGTTTACGTGGAGTAGTATTTGTTTGAAGAAGCAATTTAAACAGTAGCAAGAAAGTAGACAGAATTCGTAATTCTGCTTTTCCATACTTCACAGTTTAACTGCTGGGACAGGCTGGCGACCATCAGTACATGTTTTAAACCACTAAATGAACTTGAAACTGAGTGTTCCTAGCTTCAGTATAAAATAATACATACTGCGTTTCTATCTAACTGCTAGGTAAGATCTAAGGAAAGGAATAGAATAGTCTGATTTCCTTTTCTATTAGACACAACACACAGTCAAATCCTGTAAAAAGGGTAACTCAACTGATTAGCTCTCCCTATTAACAGGACTACCCTCACGTAGCGTACTTTATTTGGAAACAAAACTAAATTTTAGTAATAGGGTTATACGTGGTATATCCCGTGACAAGACTATTTGTTCTGTAGCGATATAGTACAAGTGGCAACATAGATAGAGGGTTTTCTGTTATTTAGGTAAAAGCATACTAAATTACAATAGTAGTGGTAGGGTTGAAAGTGGTTGAGCATAAAGGGCAAATTAAAAATGTGTCGTTGAATCCGGCGCAGTAGTACGTCCGACAGTCCATTTTTGTTCCGTTGTTATTCAAGAATCGTGTTGATAATACGTAGTTCTGGACAGCGATTCGTCATCGGGTATCGTATCTCCAAATAAGTGTTACTGGAATGCTGTTATCCTCCCTGTATAGGGACAACTATAAAATTATTGGCCAACCTTCAAAAAAGTAAATTTTCATTGACAGTGATCATTAACACACGCCAAGTACGTCAATGACGCTACTTTCAAGAATTCGCATCGATCCTACACGGACGCTGTGTGGGTTGTATGTGTGCTATTGCAGATGTCCATAAACAACTTACACTGACGGCGAGTCGTCCATTCATTCTCTCCAAATCCTCTCATGCTGGTGATATATTTCTTCCTAAAGTGGGGCGATTCGCTGTAATTTGACAAGTTTATGCATCGATTTGGACGAAACTTGCTGGAATAAATCACTTGTCCGTTGCCAAGTATCGTCAGGTGGATCCGAACTCCCACGAGAGTGGCCTCCGCCTGGAAAACAGCCATGTGAGTGAATGTAATGTATTACGAGGTAGGTACCTATTTTCAGAATTGACCATTTCGCTGCTGTGCGCGCCGTAAGTCCACAGAAACTCGTGTGCTGCCTTGCTGCAACACTTCGTTAGTTTCCGTTACTTATTTTCATTTTCCATGGATTATTTGCAATATAACCGTAATGATTTATAACGAGTTACATTCAAATAACAAATTAATTTGGTTTATTTTTTAAAAATGTACAGATGTGATTACGTTACGATGATAAAAACTCTTTTCCGGCATAGGAGTTGTCAAGGAGGACCTTTTCTAGTTTGTTTCAAAATTTTACTTTGTTGTTTGATTGCATTACTGTGCACTCCTTTTTGAGCTAGAAACAATTTTAATGCTGATAAATAATTGTACTTTGCTCTGGTATTATAACTATGTACATCATTGTTCGTTTTGAACAGCAGTGGATTACTTACAGCAAATTTAATGAGGGAATAAATATACCGTGAAGTAGTAGTCGAAGTGCCTAATTCCTTGAGCAAGTGTCTACAACATGATCGTGGGTGAGACCGATACATTATTCTTACTCCACGTTTTTGAAAAACGAAGGCTTTCTTTCTTTAAAGATGAGTTATCTCGGAATGTTATTCCTTATGACTTTCCTGAATGGAAATGTGCAAGAACGTCAGCTTACTGTTTCGTCTCTCGCCAAGGTTTGCATGAGTTTAAGTGAAAATGTAGCTGAATTATGTTGTTTTAATAGTTCGAAAACGTGCTTTTTCTAGTTTACATTCTCATTAGTATGGGCTTCGAAATTTCCATCCTAACATGATTTTCTCACTGTATGCTATATTTGTCATAGGTATAGTAGATCTAGATGTACTAAACAGACCATGGTGCGCCTTTTTGAAATTCTGAGTCAGTCAATTTTCAGGAAATAAAGTAATGATAATTTTAAGAACATTATTAACAATTTCTACTGTTGTAGGTATGATTGAATTGATTAAGATACTAGCGTCATCCCCAAAAGAAACTGATTTTGATTGTTGTATATTCGACAGAGTATCATTTAATATGAAAGGAGCAAGAAAGGCAGAAATACTGAATTCAGTGTTCCGAAACTGTTTCACTGCGGAAAATCGTAACACGGTCCCTGACTTCAGCCGTCGCACGGACGCCAAAATGGAAAATATTGAAATAAACGATATCGGAATTGAAAAACAACTGCTATCACTTAGTAGCGGAAAAGCATCCGGACCAGACGAGATACCCTTAAGATTCTACAGTGATTATGCTAAAGAACTTGCCCCCTTTCTATCAGCAATTTATCGTAGATCGCTGGAAGAACGTAAAGTACCTAGCGACTGGAAGAAAGCGCAGGTCGTTCCCATTTTCAAGAAGGGTCATAAATCAGATGCGAATAATTATAGGCCTATTTCGCTTACGTCAATCTGTTGTAGAATAATGGAACATGTTTTGTGTTCTCGTATTATGACGTTCTTAGATAATACAAATCTCCTTCATCATAACCAACATGGATTCCGCAAACAGAGATCATGTGAAACTCAGCTCGCCCTATTTGCCCAAGAAATTCACAGTGCCGTAGACACTGGCGAGCAGATTGATGCCGTATTCCTGGACTTCAGGAAGGCATTTGATACGGTTCCGCACTTACGTTTAATGAAAAAAATACGAGCTTACGGAATATCGGACCAGGTTTGTGATTGGATTCAGGATTTCCTAGAAGAAAGAACACAACATGTCATTCTTAACGGTTCAAAATCTGCAGATGTAGAGGTAATTTCGGGAGTACCGCAAGGAAGCGTGATAGGACCTTTATTGTTTACAATATACATAAATGACTTAGTTGACAACATCGGTAGCTCCGTGAGGCTATTTGCAGATGACACGGTTGTCTACAAGAAAGTAGCAACATCAGAAGACTCGTACGTACTCCAGGAAGACCTGCAGAGGATTAATGCATGGTGCGACAGCTGGCAGCTTTCCCTAAACGTAGATAAATGTAATATAATGCGCATACATAGGGGCAGAAATCCATTCCAGTACGATTATGCCATAGGTGGTAAATCATTGGAAGCGGTAACGACCGTAAAATACTTAGGAGTTACTATCCGGAGCGATCTGAAGTGGAATGATCACATAAAACAAATAGTGGGAAAAGCAGGCGCCAGGTTGAGATTCATAGGAAGAATTCTAAGAAAATGTGACTCATCGACGAAAGAAGTAGCTTACAAAATGCTTGTTCGTCCGATTCTTGAGTATTGCTCATCAGTATGGGACCCTTACCAGGTTGGATTAATAGAAGAGATAGACATGATCCAGCGAAAAGCAGCGCGATTCGTCATGGGGACATTTAGTCAGCGCGAGAGCGTTACGGAGATGCTGAACAAGCTCCAGTGGCGGACACTTCAAGAAAGGCGTTACGCAATACGGAGAGGTTTATTATCGAAATTACGAGAGAGCACATTCCGGGAAGAGATGGGCAACATATTACTACCGCCCACATATATCTCGCGTAATGATCACAACGAAAAGATCCGAGAAATTAGAGCAAATACGGAGACTTACAAGCAGTCGTTCTTCCCACGCACAATTCGTGAATGGAACAGGGAAGGGGGGATCAGATAGTGGTACAATAAGTACCCTCCGCCACACACCGTAAGGTGGCTCGCGGAGTATAGATGTAGATGTAGATGTAGAATAGAGCATCTACAATTGATGCTTGTGGAACCCCTTACGTGATTTCTCCCCTGTCTAAAGAAGGTCAGTTTAATACATTTCCTGAGTTACCAAGTCCATCGCTCTGTATTCTTTTGGTTAGATATGACTTTATCCATTGGTTGGCTATGTTATCAATTGCAGTGGCTGCAATACTGGACGAGATATGACACAGCTTTTCGCCGGCACTTACTACATATTTATTCTTACGAAAAAGCCTGTAAAATAAATATCCTTCTTGTGTTCTATCCATTTGTGACAAGAAAACGTTACAAAAAGGTTACTTTCGGACATAATGTGATTGGTCACTGGTTTTAATAACTTTTCTTACCAATTTTTAAAGTGTGCAGCTACTGCAGCACCTTTATTTGTTCTTGCCATTAGATTCATTTCCCTCTAGATTTCCATGGTTTTTACATGCCTGATTAATGTTATTGCAAATTAGTTCCTGAGAAAAACTACTTTCAACTAATTATATGAATTTGTCGTGCTGTAGATTATATTTTATCTTAGTATTTCGTTCACTGTAAATTTCATCTCAGACCATCCCTTCTAAAATGATCTTCAGAACCTTTGTTCTGAAGGCATTAATCATTCATATCCAATGAGAGACATAGGTAATGGAAGGAATTGTCTTGTTTGTTCAAAATGGTTCAAATGACTCTGAGCACTATGGGACTTAACATCTGTGGTCATCAGTCCCCTAGAACTTAGAACTATTTAAACATAAATAACCTAAGGACATCACACACATCCATGCCCGAGGCAGGATTCTAACCTGCGACCATAGTGGTCACGCGGTTCCAGACTGAAGCGCCCAGAACCGCACGGCCACACCGGCGAGCTATCTTGTTTGTCCTAACGAACTGTGCATCATGGTCAAACAGCATTTGTTACTCGGTATATGGTTCTTTCTGGCGTTGAGTTTCATTAGAGAAAACATCATCAGTAACTGTAGTGTGCACCAATGATTGATCTAACTGCAAGACTCAAATGAATTTTCCAAAAAATTTTTCCTGTCACAATCGTTTCGAAAACCTACATTCAAATTATCACAAGGTACTCTTATTAACCGCTTTTTTTTCTGTGACAGATAAGACAGTAAGGAACCCGTTTCCTTCATAAAAGTTAAAAATTTGCCGTTAGGGCTATATACAGCTGCAATGATAAGTGAACATTTTCTCGTAGCATTAATGCAAACACACCCATTTCTGTGTACTGATCTCTAAAAATTTACTTGTCCCAGTGTTTTTGAACTTGAGTTCTGCCGTTATGCCTGAACTCAACACGAATAAAATGACCGAAAGCAGCCCTTTGTTTTTAATTTTGCTAAAGCGTCAGTTAATTGGTGTTCAGATATGTTCAGGATGTCTGTCTTTTCAGAGTTCTCTAAAACTTATTTTATTACTCGTTCCTCTACGTTTCTGATTAAGTAATGTTAATTATCCTTTCTCTGCATTCTCAAACATGTTGTGGCACCCTTCCCTTATTGTAACTTCTTTCACAACAGAGAGCCAGAATCGCCTCTCCGGCATGAAAAAGATGCCCCTCTGACAACAGTAATTACAGGGCTTTTGCTTTGAGTGTCGGCACATCGAATTCTATCTTATTCATTTGTAAGCCCTGTGTAATACAACCTCGTCACCCAACTATAGCAACAGTCACTACAGTAATATGAGATTTCTGTCGGCAGCAGCCTGATCAACTCAGTCTTCAACGGCTCACAGTAGAAGGATTGGTTATGGTGCTGCAGTAACTCTGTAAAACTTACACTTGTGTGTGCATCAGCTACTGCTGTTCCATCCAGGTCACCGCTAACTCCATAGTTTTTGTCTTTAGCCCGATCGTTCCCTGCTTCTCCTTCTTATTTTCTTTGTCAGTACCTTTATACAACTGTCTTTGTCCTCTGTCACCTGCCTGAGGATAGAACTTCGTTTTACACTACTTGTGACCTTTTGCCCTGTTTCTAATGCTCACTATACAGCCTCACCCCTGTCATGGCTGCCACATAGTACCAAGAATACATTTTTCCTAAATTCTTTTGTAACCGATGTGTACTTAGCTACTTTGCTAGACATCTGCAGCACCCTACGCTGCCCTAAAATTGGACACGTCGCAGCTACAGGCAACAGGTCACACATACTGGAACTCAAATATAGTAGCTCAATAGCTGCTCATCTTTCGTTCATTATTTTTTCTATTTTTCCAGTTATTATGGTCTTTTTCACACTTCAATCTATCTTCTCCAGATTTCACGTAATGTATTTGAGCTCCAACGGCGTAAAACTTGCCTCCCTTTTCAGTAACTCGATTGCTTTTTTGAAAAGCCTATAGTTCCGTAGGAGAGCCTCATCGATTTTCCTTTCCAGTTCCCTACTAGAATCGTACTAACGGGAATCCAATCCACAACCTTCGCGCACCACGGTCTGACTGTATACCCTACGGCAACATAGAAACTTACCGTGCGTTGAAACAGACTTTTCGTACTTCAGACTATACTAAATATTTCGCATATTTTATACAATATGAGTTCTCACTACTTAGGTGCAGAAAAAGTTAAACCTTCGGATTAGCGCTTCCGGTGTATAACGTAACACAAAAGAACTGATGTTTTCGCTTAAAAGAAATTACTGGCGTTCGCGTAACTGCAGAATCTGTTAATTAACTTCTCCAGAAGAAATGTAGCCTTTGGTCACTATTTACGGCAAGATTTACTTAATATTTCACAATGCATAGCATCGACGAAATACGACCCATTATTTTACCTGACTATTTAAAATCAAAACGGCAGATCAGGAAATCTTGAATCACCCAGAAGAATGAAATGTAAAATACTAAATGACATACACGATCTGATCAAAAATATCCGGACAATAACTAGTGAACATTAATATAAAGTGGGTCGAACCTTCGCCTGCATCACGGCCTGCATTCTGCTGCATACACGTACAGTGAGGTGTCTGAACGTCGGCGGAGGTGTGATAGCCCTATCTATCTTCCACAAGAGTCGAAACCAGAGATGCTAGAGATGTTGGAAGATGGTGTCAAAAGTCTACATTCTAGCTCATCCCACGGGTGTTCCATTGTGTTAAGGTCGAAACACTGAGCTGGCCAGTCGATTTCAGGAATGTTCTTGACCACAAACCATTGTCTCACAAATACTGCTTTACGACAGGATGTATCCTCTCCGAAATGTTTTCCTACTGCAGGAAATACACTACGCTGTAAAATGCTTTCATATCGTGAATGTGTGCTTTCCCGGCGTATACAGCTGGCGAAGAGTTCTCGGGCTTCCAGTCGGGTGGTGATGTTTTCAAACTGCGACGTTTCGACGAGTGACATACTCGTCATCTTCTGGCGAAGTGCCGAGACTTTGCGGATGCCGGTCCCTTTATATCTGCGGCGTGCCCCTCACCACCTGGTCGCGGGAGGCTGGGTCCAGAGGAGCCGGCGGGCGGAGTGGAGGGGGAAGCGGGTGCGCCGTTCGTGTCTCCGTCAGAGCGTTCCGGTCGCGTCTTGTGAGCTGGACGGTTCTTGGTGCGTTCCTGGCGTATTGCGGCTAATGCTGAATTCCAGGCTTCGCTCAGTTGATAACCTTCGTACCTGTTCACAAGATTCTCGTGGACCCGTATTTCTATTGATTCTTTAACGAAAAAAAAAAACGGGTACAGTGAAACACAAATTGGCAGGGCCTTCAAGAGGGGACAGGCTGACAAATTTCAGGAAGAGGAAGAAAAGGAACAGGACGTTAACAAGAGACTCGCCTTTCTTCCATATTTGGGGCCCGTATCAGCCAAAATCGGGAGGCTACTAAGAAAACCAAACATAGATACCGTCTTCAGACCACCGCCGAAGACGAAAGAGCTTCTGGGCTCAGCCAAAGAAGTGGTCAAACTCAACACATATGGTATATACAGCATTGCCTGCGAATGTGGTGTACAGTACATTGGACAAACGCAGTACTGCATCTCGAAAAGGTGCGAGGAACACACCAGGCATGTCGAATTGGACAGATAGAGAAATCTGCTATAGCTGAACATAGCATCAAAGAAAACCACAACCACACCTTTGATTTCGAGAATACCAGATTGCTGTGCCGAGCCGGGAACTATTGGGACAGCGTCATTAAAGAATCCCACGAGAATCTTGTCAACAGGGACGAATGGTATCAACTGAGCGAGGCCTGGAATCCAGCATTAGCCGCAATACGCCAGGAACGCACCAAGAACCGTCCAGCTCACGAGACGCGACCGGAATGCTCTGACGGAGACACGAACGGCGCACCCGCTTCCCCCTCCACTCCGCCCGCCGGCTCCACTGGATCGAGCCTCCCGCGGCCAGGTGGGGGGGGGGGGGGGGGCACGCCTCAGGTATAAAGGGACTGGCATCCGCAAAGTCTCGGCATTCCGAGCTGGGATGCCGCGGGAGACAGACGTACGTTCTGATGCGACGGGTGTGGCGGATCGCCGTCCGGCGGAGCTTGCTCCGTCGGCGGCCCCATCCGGCCCCCCACATATAACGACCACGCACACGTCTACGGTGACGACTGGGCAAGTGAAGACGACCACGACAGCTGCCGGTGGCGACATTACTGCGCTGCATTTGACCGCCATGAACTGCACCCCCACCACCACCACCACAACCACCATATCCACTGTCACCTGCCCCTCCCCTGCCATTCCCGGTTGCAGTTTTATTGATGCAGCCATCAATAAAACGGCACCTAGGGTTAGGGAAATCTGCGCATCAGGGCCCCCTTCATGTGGGACAAGCCCGCGTGCGCCGCGATCTAGATCCCGCTCCCCCCTCCCCCCCCCCACTAGCCGACCACTCGATATGCCGGACATACGGGATGCCGTATGTACCCCCCCCCCCCCCAACCGATACCGGCACACGATGAGCGCACTGCGCCGTCTCTGATGTCAGACGCTGACATCCAGGAGGGACTACAGGAGCAATTGATTGCCCTCCAAGACGCTGCAGAGGAGGTAGGCCAACTGGTCGACCCAGTGCAGCGCCAGGCCATCTTCTACCCGAACATGGCTGCCGCGCCCGACGACAGCGATGACGAGAGCACGATGGAATATGATGACGACCATCGGCGCCCGGTCGCTGAACGTCGGAAGCGGCAGTTGGCCTCCTCATCGGACTCTGAGGCCACTCAGCCCGCTGAACGCGGACTCACAAAGAAAAAGAAGGCCATTGTTGACGCAGAGGGCTTCCAGGTGCCGCGCAAAACGGCACCTCGTCGCCAGTTCACCACGTCACTGTCAGACGTGCCTGTCAGCAATACCTATGCGGCTATTGATGGTGCTGCAGACACCCCGCCAACTCCCCCAACCCCCGCACCCTCAGCCACCCCTCCCGCCCCTCCACCCATCTTCATACAACACAAAGGACCCCTCCAAGAGCTTCTAGAAATCCTAACTACCCACACCGAACATCCCTTCCGCTTAAAATGGCGCGGCGAAGAAAATTTCAGCCTGAATCTCCAGTCCCCCACAGATCTTACTAAGACACTCCACATCCTTAGCGAACTTAACATAGGTTTCTCCACTCCCCCTAAAAGGACCCATCGCCTACGGGTTGTTGTCAGAGGGCTCCCCATGGTGTACTCTGGCGATGACCTGAAGAAGGCACTTTCATCACTCAACATCACCACTACAGTCATTTCCCGAATCATTTCCCCTAGAACCCGACGCCCCACCCCACTCTTCTTTGTCTCCGCTCCTGACACGCCGGAGAACCGCAACCTCCTCTCCCTCTCGCTCATCGATCACGTTAGCGTGACGATGGAGAAGCCGCGCTCCAGGAGGATGACCCTGGTATGCTATCGCTGCCAGGGACTGGCGCACTTCGCGGGTGATTGCACCCGCGAGGTGCGGTGCGTTAAGTGTGCTGGTGGTCACGCCTCCTCGGAGTGCTCTAAACCCCGGGACGCCCCCCCACCTGTGCCCGATGCGGTGGAAGTCACACGGGCAGTTATATGGGCTGCCCAAAAATTAAGTCATTTAAGGCAAACCAAAAGCGATTTGCAGGAACATCGGCGTCGGCCCGCCCGGGCACCAGCTACTCCGGTGCCCTGGTGGGTCCGGTGCCACAGCCCCCCCCCCTCTTTGCGTCTCGCACCCATCCCGCCCCTCTGGGCTCCTATCCACCACCCCTCCTCTCCATCCCCATCCAACCCCCCACAACATCCTTCCCTCACCTCCCCACCCAGCAGGCGTCAAGCACTGCTTCCCCCTCCCCACAGCGGGTGTCACGCTCCGCTGTTCCTTCCCCTCCCCACCGGCAGGCGTTAAGCACTGCTTCCCCTTCCTCCACACCGGTACAGTCGCAGCAACGCCCTCTCCCCACCCCTTCCACTGATTCCACCCAACTAGGCGATATCATTACTAATATCGTCGAGGCACTGACCACCGCAATCTCCTCCACATTTACCTCCCTCCTCCAAACCATCCCACAACAGCTTGCCACCGCCCTCTCCCAATCCATGTCCCACATCACCATCCCCATCCCAAACAGTCATGGCTGTTAGACATCACAGTTTGACAGCCATGATCTGGAACGCCAATGGTCTCCACAAACAACAGGGCGAGTTCCGACAATTCCTCCTAGATGAGGGGGTTGACATTTGCCTTGTTGCTGAGACGCACCTCAAACCCGGTGTTTTTGTTCGTGTAGCAAACTACTCCTGCTACAGAACTGACAGGCCCACCGCCTACGGTGGCACGGCGGTGTACGTACGTAATTCCCTCCGCCACCACCCCATACCCCTTCCCCCACCCAACACTGTGGAAGCCACTGGCGTTGTTGTCCACACAGTGAGGGGTCCCATCACGTTCGTGGCTCTATATAGACCACCACGAGGCCTTCTTGAAGCACCGGACTACGAAGCATTGCTGTCGCTCGGCAACGACGTCTTCGTTGGTGGCGACTTCAATGCTAAACACGCTGCCTGGAACAGCAGACTGACGAACACATCTGGTCGTCGACTCCTTCGGGTCGCTGAGCGGCATCTTGCCCGCACCATCGGCCCGCACGAACCCACCATTTACCCCTCTGGAGGACGTCCCCCCGATGTCTTGGACATCGCAGTGGTGAAAGGTCTACCCCACCTCATCACTGCTGCCACCCGCATTGCCCTAGCCTCGGACCACCGGCCGGTCATCTGTTCCATCGACCTCGATGGAACTCCGACCGCGCCGAGCGAAGGCCTGAACATCCGCGGTATTGACTGGCAGTCCTACCAGAGACGGGTCGAAGCAGCCCTACCCACAATCCCTGCTGCCGATCAAACGGACGCAGATAACACCCTCATACACCTTACCACCATTGCCCTAGACGCAGCAACAGCAGCGACCCCTCGCCGCCCACACAGACCCCCAGACCATCTGCGTCCACTCCCCCCCCACATCGTTGCTCTCATCACAGAGAAAAACCGGATCATTCGAGAATGGCAGCTCACTCGAAACCCGGCAACTAAGCGCCTCATCAATAGACTACAGCGCCAAATCAAGGCTGCGGTGCAAGACCACCGCAATCAGGCATGGCAGAACAAAATCTCTGCCATCGACCTGAGTGACCCGTCTGCTTGGCGGCTCACAAAAAGCCTTCTGAGACGAGGGCAACGGATCCCCCCACTCCAGGTTGGCAATGACTTTGTGTCCGAACCAGACGCTAAGGCCAACGCCTTGGCTGATGCCTTCGCGCACAACTTCACACCGGTCAATGACCCCGTTGACCCCAACCATATTCGCCTGGTAACGGCACGCCTCCCTCAACTCCTTGCCGTCCAGGACCCTGAGGATGAAATCACCCCCATCAACGAAGAGGAGGTTGAACTGCAATTGCGGTACCTCAAATCCAAGAAAGCTGGTGGCCCCGATAAGCTGACGAACGCCCTACTCAAACAGCTTCCCCCAGCTACTATCCCCATCCTGACGTCCACATTCAACAACATCCTCACAACCAGGCAATATCCCTCTGCCTGGAAACATGCTGAAGTGGTCGCCATACCCAAGGCTGGGAAGGATCTTCGTTCCCCTGCCAACTACCGTCCCATCAGCCTCTTGCCCGCCATCTCCAAGGTGTTCGAGAGGCTGTACCTTAAACGACTGCTCATCCACATTGCCCGAGAACGAGTCCTCCCTGACGAGCAGTTTGGATTCAGGCAGGGACATGCAACTACCCACCAACTCCTGCGCCTTGTAGAAGAGGCACTGGACGCCATGGAACGTAGGGAGTACTTCGGGGCCATACTCCTCGACGTGTCCAGAGCGTTTGACTCGGTCTGGCACGAGGGGCTGCTCTACAAACTATTTGCCCTTGGCTTTCCAGTGTCCCATGTCCGGCTAATAGCCACATACCTGGAAGGTCGCACCTTCCATGTTAGGATCCCAGACGGGAAATCTACACGACGACGAATCAGGGCAGGAGTACCACAAGGCAGCGTACTTGGACCGCTGCTCTACTCCCTCTTTACAGCCGACCTGCCCTCTGCGCCGAGGGTACATTTAGCCCTCTACGCAGATGACACTGCACTCTTCTCTCGTTCTCGGAGTGCGGCAGTTCTCCAACAGCGGCTCCAGGGGGCTACAGATTCCCTAACCGATTGGGCTAGGACCTGGCGTCTGGCATTTAATCCCACCAAAACCCAAGCCCTCATCATCTGCAGACGCCACATACCCATTCGGCTCCCTCAGGTGACGGTCCTTGGTACCCCAGTCCCTTGGACTCGTACTGCGAAGTACTTGGGGGTTACCCTGGACCAACGCCTCACCTGGCGCCCCCACATCGATGACGTGCGTCGAAAGGCAATAGGGAGGCTATGCCTGCTCTACCCTCTCATCAACCCAACCTCCTCACTCCCCACACACATTGCTGTTAGACTGTACACCTCCCTTGTTCGCCCCATCCTTGAATACGCGGTGGTGGTGTGGGGCAATGCTGCCCCCACCCACCTCCGCCGACTTCAAACCGTCCAGAACAGGGCTCTCCGGCGTGCCCTCCGCCTCCCCTTCGACTTCCCAACCCAAGAGCTCCATAACCTGGCCGAAGTGCCGCTCCTTCGCACCCGCATCCTCTCCGCAGCCAACGCCTTCTACCAACAAACCCGTCACTCTCCTAATCCCCTAATCCTATCCCTGGGTACCCGTATCCACCGACTAGCCACCACTCGATGGCCTGACCTTTTATTTCGCCCCCCATGACTTCACACGCAATAGCCATCCCACCCCATGACTATCATTCACCCTCACACCATAGAACTCTCCCCCAATATGTCAAATCATTCACTCCCTAACATGCCATCCCCCCACACCCACACCATCACAAATGCTGGCCTAATCATGACAGGCCCTTCCTTTTTTCCCTTCTCCATCTGTCACTCTCTGACTTCTTTCTCTTTACCCAACCCTCCAACCCGCCACATCAAGACCGACTACCACCACCATCAAGACGCCGCTACGAAGAAGACGAAGAAGAAGAAGAAGAGGCCAGGGTAATGGCCTTTCGCTTTCACTATCTCTCACTATCCCTCCTCCTCTCCTTTAATCTGTAACCTAGTAGTAATCCACGGCCAGTCAATTGGGCCATTCGTTTTCCCACTTCTTCCACTATCACTCTAACTATCCTTTCAACTTTTAATAAAAAAAAAAAGAAAAAAAAAGAAAAAAAAAAGAAAAAAAACCAGCACAAAAGCCAAGACCAAAAAACCACCCGCCATGTAACCCCTTATTACCACCACACCATTTCAGAAGGAGAAGCGCATAAGCGCTAGAACTTCGTTTACTGAAGAGGGTCCATCCCTCAGCCCTGTGCGAAGTGAAGTGAAAGTCTCGGCACTTCGCCAGAAGATGACGAGTATGTCACTCGTCGAAACGTCGCAGTTTGAAAACATCACCACCCGGCTGGAAGCCCGAGAACTCTTCGCCAGCTGTATACGCCGGGAAAGCACACATTCACGATACGAAAGCATTTAATAAATTTAAAAAAATTTTAATTAAAAATTTACTATCTTATTTTATTTATTTTAAATCAATTCATTTTATCTTAATTTTATTTTAATTATCATAATTTTTAACCTTATTTTATTGTATTTATCATCTATTTATTTATTATTATTATTTTAACAAAGGTGAATGAATGAGTGTGAGAATGTGTTAACTGTATATGTATGTGTGGGTACATGTATATAATGTGTGAATGTGTGAGCGAAAAAAAATTTAAAAAAATTAAAAAATTAAAAAATTAAAAAAATAAAAATAAAAATAAAAAATATAAAAATATATATATAAAAAAATTATCATACAGCTAACGTATTTTAAATCATTTAAAAGCAGAAAAATATATGACAACCAAAAAGCTATTGTTTTAATGTTAATTTTTTATTATTGAAGGCGTAGCCGCATGGCTTGAACTTTTATTTTCAGACTGGGCAATCCTTGATGCCCCAATATATTCTGCAGCGTGCGCCAAAGTCTCGGCACTTCGCCAGAAGATGACGAGTATGTCACTCGCCGAAACGTCGCAGTTTGAAGACACCGCCACTCGGCTGGACGCCCGAGAACTCTTCGCCTGCTTTCATATCCTTCCCGTTGAGCCGTGCATCGGCTCGCGTTGATACTGTTTGTAGGTTTCCACCCTCTGTTGGAGGCCAGACGGTATCGTTTACTTGGCATGGTTGCGGTTGTTGGTCTTCTTCTCGTGTTGACTGGCGGCACTCGGTTTCGCAAGCGTTGCCTGTCCGCTCGTGCAGCGGCTGCGGTTATCCATATGTAGTAACTGTTGCCCTATCTTTAGGGCGACGTCGTTGTTTTTTCGGGTCGTGTGAGTGGGCCATTTCGGTTGGGACTCAAGAGGAGCCAGGTCCGCGCAGTGCTAGAACAACCCGGGATCGCTGGTGGCACGCATGGACTGTCAGATGGAAGGGCTGTCGTCACGAGTGTGTACTACCTCGTCGTAAACCGGATCCAGCAAGCTTTAAGATGAGTGCATTTCAAACCAAGTAGAGAACCCTCCAACAGTGTGATATCTCGCGATTCTCCAGTGACTTGGGTTCGTGTTGCTGCTCGTAGTGTCAAAAATGGTTCAAATGGCTCTGAGCACTATGGGACTTAACATCTATGGTCATCAGTCCCCTAGAACTTAGAACTACTTAAACCTAACTAACCTAAGGACAGCACACAACACCCAGCCATCACGAGGTAGAGAAAATCCCTGACCCCGCCGGGAATCGAACCCGGGCGTGGGAAGCGAGAACGCTACCGCACGACCACGAGATGCGGGCGCTCGTAGTGTCACCGAGGCGGAGAGCAGCGAGTGGTGTGCTTGGGGAAGGCGGATCTGATTAGCTTTTCTCGACTTCTTATTACTAATTACTGCGTTCAACCTGTTGTTACGATTTGTTAAGTTCAACCAGCGATAATTTTTCTTGCCTGGTGGCCGCTATCGCCCCAGTTGCCTGCCCTGGGGGTTATTGTATGTAACGGCAGTGTTCGTTTCTTCTCCTTGCCGCTGCTGTCCGGTAAGGCGCGTAGTTTGAGAGCTTCCTTGATTGTAGGCCTGTTGGTGATTCTTCCACTTTGATGGTAGTGATCCCTTTCTCGTTCCGGGCGCTCTAAACACAGTATTCTGGGGACGTAGTGCATACCACCAGTTCCGGCTTTGGCGTATTGTGCCATCGTTGCATCTGGTTTATCAGATGTCTACTAGCTTCAGCAAGATTATCATTAGTCATTCGTTGGACTGCCATTAGTCTGAGTTACCATCTTTTGAAGTGAATGCAACTCTTGGCTGCCTATATCGTAACTCGAGAAAGTGTTTGTTGCCGGACGTTCTCAGAGGTCGAATCTTGGAGCACCGTCTGTGGCCCCCTGGTTCTTGTTCTAAAAGGAGGTCTGATGGTCAGTAGTTCAGTGTAACGCTCATTCAGCCCACGCCCTCTCAAGGTATAATCTGCCTCAGCACACTTTAAGGAACGTATTTGCTGGTCCTTGTGTTTTATTATTGTATTATTTATTACAATACCTTGTAATGCCTAAATTAGAGGTTAAATATGTCTAGTTAATAGTTATGGTTGCCTTATTGAATAAACCTAGCATTGTAGTGTTTTGTGGATGCTAAAGGTTGTGTTACAAGGTTCACCATCATCTTATTTCACCCGACTGGTGATCGGTTGCTGGTTTCTTTTTAATTAACCTTTGCTATTGTATTTGCTGTTTTACAGCAGGTTTCTAAATTTTTATGTTATTGCCGTTCCTGGAGTGTAAGGCCTTCAGCCGTGTTGTGGTCATTTGCCTTAAAATTCTAGTTTGGTATTTGTATTTTAGCAGTCAGCCTTTAAAACCTTATTTACTGCAATTCCTGGCGTCTAATGCCTTCTGCTGTGTTTGTGACCACTTGCCTTTAATATTTCAATATCTGTAAGTTGTAAGTTGCAGCGAGTTTTAAAACAGTTCTTAATTTATTCCCATTCATGACGTGTAAGGCCTTCTGCCCAGATCACAGTGGCTTGCTTTTAAAACATTATCTTCTGTACCAGTATTTAATGGTGATTTTCTAAATTGTACCTCACTGAAAATACTATTATTTACACAGTTGTTTATTCCTTCATTAATAACGTGTGGTATTTTTATTTATTGTTGAGTCTGGAATTACTAGTTTAAAATAAATTGTGTGTAACTGCAAAGGGCGACCAATAGTAACTGATTACGGCCCTGTTCACAATTGTAACCGTATCGTGACTTCCCTTGACTACGAGGTTTCACCCGATATAACGTTCCTCAAATGCAATAAGGGGGTCACATCGTAGCAACGAAAAGCACCCCCATCCCGCTACATCACCTCTTCTGTAATTCACTGTTGGTGCTACATTTGATGACAGGTAATGTTCTGCAGTCATTCGCCAGACCCAAACGCTTCCATCGGATTGCTACAAGATACAGCGAGGTGCATCGCTCCAAATCCCTCCATTCCAACCATCGACTGTCTAAAGTCGTCGCTCTTTACACAACTTCAAACGTCACTGTCCAGTCACTACAGTCAATGTGTACCTTCTTCTATTTAACTCCATACGCAAAAGCATTGTGATAAATGATAACACTATGAAACTTACGAATGACACTTTCTGACGCATTAAAGTGACATTTAGAACCATTCACAGCAAAGCCTGACTGTCTCCGTCCATCAGAACACAAGTTTTCTTTGTCTTGGTTAGCTGTGCATGTTCTTTCTAATTTCTCCTTCTCAATCACGTCACCAACGGTCACCTTGGAGAGCTTTGGAAAATCTGCAATGTCCTTGACGTTCGAAGTCACTGATCGCTCCTAACCGAACCATTCTACAGATACTGCTTGTGTACAATAAAGCACAACTCTTACCGTTTCCTTTTCTGCTAGCAGGCCCACTTCTCATAAAATTGAGTGAACAAATGCGCGTTATATAATGGTGTAAAATGCTTCATACAATTATCTTTTCCCAAGAAAATTGCCTTTTTTTCCACTTTTCCCTAAAAGAAATTCGTGTTTTTCATTAGTAATACAAGGTAAAAGGATATCAATGATATGATTCGCTGATGACATTGCTATCCTGAGTGAAAGTGAAGAAGAATTAAATGATCTGCTGAACGGAATGAACAGTCTAATGTGTACACAGTATGGTTTGAGAGTAAATCGGAGAAAGACGAAGGTAATGAGAAGTAGTAAAAATGAGAACAGCGAGAAACTTAACATCAGGATTGATGGTCACGAAGTCAATGAAGTTAAGGAATTCTGCTACCTAGGCATTAAAATAACCAATGACGGACGGAGCAAGGAGAAGATCAAAACCAGACTCGCTATGGCAAAAAAGGCATTTCTGGCCAAAAGAAGTCTACTAATATCAAATACCGGCCTTAATTTGAGGAAGAAATTTCTGAGGATGTACGTCTGGAGTACAGCATTGTATGGTAGTGAAACATGGACTGTGGGAAAACGGGAACAGAAGAGAATCGAAGCATTTGAGATGTGGTGCTATAGACGAATGTTGAAAATTAGGTGGACTGATAAGGTAAGGAATGAGGAGCTTCTACGCAGAATCGGAGAGGGAAGGAATATGTGGAAAACACTGATAAGGAGAATGGGCAGGATGATAGGACATCTGCTAAGACATGAGGGAATGACTTCCATGGTACTAGAGGGAGCTGTAGAGGGCAAAAACTGTAGAGGAAGACAGATATTGGAATACGTCAAGCAAATAATTGAGGACGTAGGTTGCAAGTGCAACTCTGAGATGAAGAGGTTAGCACAGGAAAGGAATTCGTGGCGGGCCGCATCAAGCCAGTCAGTAGACTGATGACCAAAATAATACAGGCACAGCTACTCACGGACACCAGTACCGCCCAACTACAGTTACGTACGACGTTGCATTAATCCACTGCACCAATAGACTCGTTGTAATGCAATACACATTTTGTTTTAAATTTTTTCTAGTTAGGTGGTCCACTTGCCCTCATGACGTCATTTTGGCTGCGTGACATACGATCAAATATATTGTAGTGGCAACGTCTGCTACCGAATATAGCAGCAACACCAAATGTAGCGGGAAGAAGTAGAAGGCACTGTATTAAGACTCGTTCAAACCTTCCAAGTGATTTATTGTTTCCAGTTACAGTGCCCCATTCCTCTTTGTCTGCATCACCGTGTTCGACAATGCTGAGGACACCACTTTTCGGTACGCAAAACGGCTTGGCGCAGAATGGCTGGCTCAGTGACCCGTACAAGTGCTGCTGTGTGTCGGCCTTGTACGGCAGCGGAGTTGTGAAATCATCAGGATGCCGGCAGATGACTCAGCTGTGGCCGTCCCTGCCAGCTCAGCGCCACTCAGTGTGAGCTGCAGGCAGCCAGCTGCGTGTTTCTCACTGGCGTGGCTAAGATCGCAGCGACAACAAGCATCCGCAATCAGGAGTCAGAATCTGCAGCCCTCACCTCGGGATACCTCCGACGTGTGAAGGACAGGACGACTGCCCACGGTAGCGAGGTATGGTGTGGCCAACCGCTGACTGGCTACGGATCCCGCATCAGCTTCACAGGGTCGAACCAGGGATCCGCCGTGGACTGGAACGCTGGCGCCCCTTCTGCTGCTGTGTGTAACTGGTTTTGTGACATGCCCCGCCGTTCAGGAGAGCTGCCACACTTGAATGAATCTCACTACAAACACGCACCTATCTATATGTGCCTGTGCGCCTCTGTTTTGCAATACGTGCCACTTCACGTCACGTACTCATAACGTGCTAGTTTGACGAGTGGGCCCCTTCTGCCTGTGATTTGCGGCATGCAAAACCGCTATGTATACTCTTTCAGATATTTGATGGCCCTGTGGCCTCTATTCTACTTTGCAACTGTTGGCATTCGTAACTTGTAACACCATACCTCTAATGCTGTACTCATTTATTTTGCTTTTTTTTCATTTAATATTACATCGTTAAGCTCCTGTAAATGTTTTTGTTTGAATAGATAACACAAAATTGTATACTCTTTTCTTTGTTAAAACTTTGATGTCGTGGTTTGTTTCAATGCAAAGTAGTGTATCTGTACTGTAAATGCTTTGTCCCATTTGGAGGGAACAAAACTTACTGTATATGATTGTAATTTAGTGTGAATAATTTTTTGTAGAGATGTCAATATGTGTAAATGTTTTGTTTTGTTTAATGTATTTGGTTGCTGTTATGTAAATTGCCGATCCTCACTTAGGGTTCTTAGATAATTTGTATGTAAAAGGTGTAGTGGTTCCCCTTGGGAACGGAACTGTGTAGCGCGCGCAAATTGTGGTTGGCCTAGGTAGAAAAGGTGGAACTGAAAGTCAGTCGGAGACGAGCTACGAGTCGGGGACGAGCTACCAGTCGGGGACTGCCAAGTAACCGATGCATATTGTGATGGTTCCGAGGGAGGCTTTTTCTGCTACTTTCCAATGCCTCGGATGGATGGATAAATAGCTGGAACTATTCTGGAATTTGTATTTATCATCGCCACCAAGAAATGACAGAGTCCAGCAATTCTACCTGCAATTCCACCTACCAACATGCAGTTGCCACCACATTGCGCAATCATTGTATCGGAATACTACATTGATGTACAGTGAAGGATCAGCTTAATGGATGTGTTATTGTGCTCAAATATAAGGTAATTTATATCTGAATTTATGTACCTACCTTGATTTTTTCCTTATCATAACACCTCTCAGGTTCCTCTCCGTTTGAGCTAAAGTGATATCCGAGTGTCCTTACTAAAAGAACATTAAAGCCTAGTATTTTGCTCATTAATGCCTCTTGAACTTAGTAAAAAGAAAGTTAAAGTTAATGTGGCAATAGAGTGAGTTAAAGTAAATGTTGTTTGCTCAAAACAATTTTCCTATTAAAACTGCTATTTAAAGTGCTGTTGCTAACTTGAATATTAAAAGTTCTTAAGACTGAGGCTTATAAGGCAAATGATCACATGGTTGTCTGTAGTAAATTCTAAAAGGTGAGTCAGTTTCTTGCAATTTTGTCAACATTGTGTTTCGCTGTAGTAAAAGTGGGAAACTGCAATAGTAGAAAACTATATGTTCATGATTGCTAAGTGTTTGTCTCTCTTGTGTATTAGAAGTGCATATTAACAGTAATGTTATAAGGACCATTCACTTTGTGTAAGCCCTGAAAGTAATAGTGTGTTTCGGCATATGTTATAATTTTGCAAATAGTTTGTGCTGCTCTAACTGTTAGCTTCAATCTTAAAACATATGTGTGTGTCAGAGTTCATTGCACTCACGTGTGGCTAAGTCTAGGTTGTGTTTGTCCGTTATAGTTACTTATACCTACTTTCTTAAGCGAGAACGTTAATCTTTCTCTTGCCTAATTAGGCTGGCGACCGTTTTCTTTATCAATTGAATAGTACAGATAGGCAAAATTTTGTTTGTTACTGTTCAAACATTTACGTAATTCTGACTTTCATTCGGATAAGCCATTCCCGTTAGGTACAACACGGTTAACCTAGCAAAATTCCTCTCAGAGGGTAACACCATTCTGTTACTTTATACCATCATTAATCTAACATAATAATTCTGTTTGCAAACTGCCTCCAGTTTCGAGGTTAAGGTATAGCAGTAGCAGTTAGGGAGTGTTATAAACTCAGTGCAATCTGGCCTGCACCTGGCTGTAACTTGTGCTCAGAGTATTTCACCAAACTAATGTTCCCTATCCTAAACGGTTGCCCCGCTACAACATGCATCACTGTTCTGTCACACCACATCAAAGGCATCATAGTATTTGTTGAGTTAAATTCCGTCCATTCTCTTTACAGTTTGCCTTCAAATTTGGATATCTTTTTATCGTTTATGCACACTGTATCCACTGAATTTATTTGTCATTTGTCTCTTTTATGCTGTTAGTGGAAAAACAATGACTCTTGTACTGATTTCCAACGTTTTGCATGTGTTATCTTCACAAATAAGTTTCCAGAAGAGTTGTCGCAGTGTCGCCCGTCAATACTGTGCCGGGCTGACAAGCACAGCTAGTTTTCCAGCGCCAGCGATGATGTTCTTTGGAACGTGGCAGTGATGCCACCAGAGCGTGACTGCTGTTGCACGTATGACCACCGCGAGTGCCACCATTGTGCAGCTGGGGGACGTGACGTACAGCGATAGTCAGTCGTCAGTAACATGAGTCAGTGGCGTCATCTTCATGTGTCCAGTATCTGTGTGAGATTGGTAGCGGCTGGTAGGCCTGGAGCTCGTCGCTGGGGGCCAGACATAGGCGCTACGTCCGAGGCAGGGTACACTTGGAAGTGTCTGAGTCACGAAGGGTCGGCTACAGCAAGATATGGCGGCAACTGAAGTCAGTGCAGGAGGTCACTGTGGGTAGTGGCTGACAAGTTGTGATTAGTGCTGGGGCGTTGCATGGTGCACAGGGCATACTTGTTTGGCACTGGCGTAGCTGGTCCACGACGTCGTTGCGAGAGCGGTCGCTTTCTGGAGAGACAAGAACGACTGGTAAGCGAGAAGACAAGGGGGGGGGGGGTCTTGGATTAGGTGGGAAGCAATACTGGATGGACAATAGTCACTTGGACGCTGGTCGTATAGACAGCAATTTTAGGGAGTGGGTGCTGTCTTTGTGGATTGTGCGTACAACACTGTAATGAAGGCGAGGAAAGGTTTCAGTAGTCTAAGGAACATAGTGAGGATGCTTTTCGAATAAATGTTGGTTCGTGATGATCTTGAACTGAAGTCGATGAATTATATTATGTACAACTGTGTAGAGGTGCGGTAAGTGTCGCTAGTTGCAATTCAATGCCCTAAAACACAATTGCATCTGCTACAGTTGTCAGAATTGCAATTTATGATGCAGTTTCCAGAATGAGATGCAACTTATGATGCAGTTATTGCATTAAATGAAGAGAACGTCGGGAGGATGAAGGTATTAAAAAGAATGGGCTTCAAGATAGGAAATTTTACACAAGACTTACTGAGAAAAATACATTATTAAAGTTAATGCACCCTTTCCTCAGATTCTATGAATGCTAGAATTATGAAATTTTGTACACATATTTCTGTAATTCTAATAAATGTTCTCGAAAGAATAAATTTTGAAATTCTGATTTCAAGCTGAGATATGGGGCAAAGTGCTTGGAATTTTTCATGAATTTAAAATTGTACTCGTGGAATTATAATTAAAAAATTATGAAAATTCTCCTATTTTACCTATTCCAAAAACCTCATGATAGAACCACACAACAAATAAAGAGATGAAACAGAGAAATTTTTGCAGAATTCTCTTGAATATTTTCAGAGAAAAAGGAACATACATTTTTTTTAAATAAAACTTCAAATTTCATTTTAAAAAGTTGAATATACATTTCAAAGGATTTTATTTGTAAATGTGTTACTTTCATGTAAAGCATGGTACAAAATTTCATTACCATATCTCCTAAACTGTGGATTTGGTGCATTTTTGAAATAGTGTGTGTTTTTCATCAACGTTCGCCCCCCTCACCCCCCGTTAATGCACAAACTACATAAGAAAGTATAAAACACAGTAATGTAATATTTAAGTCACGTGCATCAATTATTTGGATGTCTAGATTGCAGTCTCATTTTCTGCCCCTATCCAGGAAATGAACCTAATAAACTACCACACTTTTTAAAACGAGTTTATTCCGTGTCTCATGCGTAAAGCTGCACTAACATAACTAATTAACAATCCAGAACTCTTTGGAAAACTCACTACCATACACGAGTTAATTACAATGATTATCAAATCCACCTCTGATAACATTAGCTAAATCAATTTCTAAGCGTCATTTCAATGCAGCCGAAATGTTTACACTTCAAACCAGCCATGATACTCGTTCATTACAGCACTCTTCATTTCAGTTGTTGTAAGCAATTCTTTTACGAGTACGTTAATGCAATTCATATCATTTTCAACCCCCCACTCACTGGCTGTTTTATCAGCGCAAACATGCTACACTCTGTAACCTCCCCCTCACTTACCGACCTTAATGACAGTGAAAAATGAAACCGCGTGTACCTAATAAGAGTTTTGGAAAAGCAATCGTCACCGAAGTTAACCTGTCGGTAAAGAGGGAGGAAAGGGTTACATCTAAATGAAAGGAAATGTGCTAATGAAACTGGTGGAAATTAATTTGGAAAAGGGGTAAAGTTAATAAAGAAAGTAAATGTGCAGCCGTTACGTTAACAATTAACTAGCGGTAATTAGGTATTTGAGATTTGGGGAAATCACGGTCGCCAGTCCTAAGGACAATTACTATAGTAACTGAAAAAGAAAGGTTATTACACATATAATTAGCACTAGAAGCGTGGCAACTGAAGGTTGACACGTGTAGTGTGAAAACTGAAAGTTTGTCAGAAGTAATAAATTTCGCTACACCCTGAATTAATTTAGCAAAAGAATTAATAAAACCGGAAAATCGAAAGTTAATTTAGTGACTGAAGTTAATAGTGAGCTTTCTTTCTGAAGCACATCGAAATTCAGTAAAATACGGTTAGTCTTGGACTACCTCAACAATCATTTCAAAAACTACTTGAATCTACGCAATTTAGAAATAAGAGATTTAACTTTGAACTTGAATTAAATGATTCCGAACAATTAACAATAGTAAAATTTAGTACGTACCAAGCTGATCTGCAGTCACAGGTAAGCTAAAATATGGTAACAAAACTCGCACTCTTAATTTGTGCTTGTGTAATCTAAATAGTGTAGCCAGCTATAAAAACTTTAACCGAATTTTGAAATTAAAGCAGTGAAAACGAGTTATCTATATTACTTTAATGCTGGCGTTTGAATTTCAACGACACTCGGGTTCATTTCGGAAAAGGAAGGGACTCTGCTTGGTAATGCAATTGGGACAATGAGCAACAAACGTTCATGCTAAGTTGCTGTAATTATAGTGACGAAAATGGAACAGTTTCAAAAGCTGAGGTCTGTCATACAGTTCTAAAACTTTACGTGCGTCCAGTCTTCCTCGTCGGTTGATTGAAGGTTTGAAGCCGTCGGTCGAGGAGGTGGCGACAGTCACTCATTGTCGGCCGTCGCTGCAGCAGAAGCTGGATGTTGGCGCGCCTTCTTCTCGACACGGTCACCAGACGAAACGGGCTCTTGATGTGCGCTAGGTAATGTTTCCCGTCCGCGACACCATGTCAGAAACTATCATCGCAAGTCGAGCGCAATTACATGCTGCCAAACCCCGAAAGCGCGGCAACTCGCGGGAGCGTCACACAACACACCTGCTCCACTCGCTACTCCCGCCACACTCCCTCTGCTCAGCCCGCGCTCCACGCGGCAGAGTTAACACTACCAAAGATCCTACACACTTTGATTCTTCACACGACCTATCGACGTAATCGTTCGATAGCAGTCTTTCCTAGGCAAGACCCAGCGTAAAAATACAAATAATATTTACGAAACAAACCAATTATACATCGACATAAATGTATAAATATATATATACAAACAGTAAAACAATTACAATATACAAAGAGACAGTAATGTCATATCTTGAGGTAACAAAACAAGGAAAAAAAATAGTACAATAGATGGAAATAGGAGGCTATGCATTTCCGGCGTTACAACTCTATTTTCCTTTGGTCCACTGATGAGTTTCCCTACTAGTGAAATTGAAATAATAAAATCAATTCTCTATTTTAGACAAAAAGACATTTATTATAAAAACTCTGGGGAAGATTTTAGAGAAATAATCTGATTTGAATTATTTGGCAAACTTTTAGTTTACGTCACTGTTAACCTTATCATGTTTGCACTCTAAGCACTTCTAGAATTTACAGCGTAGATCAGTGCATGCCAATTTAATGCCAGCTTCCATGGGGAACATAATTAGATCTTTGAGTGCTTGTAACAACATTCTTGAGGTATAGTCAGGCTCTATTTCATTAGTGCTCCTTCTGCAGCCAAACCACAATAATACACAGCTCAGAGTGCTTTTGTCTAGGAACAAAAAGGTCTCCGACCATAGGCGTCAGCATGGCGATTGCCCCCCCCCCCCCCGTTCCTCTGCCCACTGGAGTCTGGAGTACAGAGATTTTATTCACATGATGAGTGGATAATCATCAATTCTTTAGAATACAGTAAGCTTTTTGTGTCACGCATAAACATTCATTCTCGAAAGTGCCCAACTTATTTACCTAAAAAATAACAATTTTAGAGTCGTCCTACACATCCTCCCCCCCTCCCTCCCCCAGGGAAAAATTTTATAGACACTGATGTCTTCGCCTCCTTCACGCATCTCAGGATGTCTTGAAATCTTCTAGCCAATATAACAAGTCTTTCCGCAGTTAGAACATACGTTCTTCCTCTGTGGACCATAACACCATGTCATCCAAGAAATCCTCGTTCTTCCCCAACCTTCTGTATATTATTATTGCCAGCAACTTGCATGCATGAGCTGTTAAGCTGATTGTGAACTAATTCCAGCACTTGTCAGCTCTTGCAATCTTCGTCGTAATTGTGTGAATGAGGTTTTTTCCGAAAATCAGATTGTATATTACTAGACTTATACATCTACAGAGCAACTTTAATAGTCGTTCCGTTGCCGCTTCTCCCAAAGATCTTAGAAATTCTGATGGAAAGTTTTCTATCACTTCAGCCTTCTTTGATTTTAAGTCAGCTTGTCAGCAGACAAGTCTTCCCTGTCACAGAGGCCTTCAGTGTACTTTTTTGACCTACACGCTCTCTCCTCCGCGTTTAACAATGGGATTCCCATTGCACTCTTAATGTTACCACCCTTGCTTTTAATTTGACCGAAGTTAATTTCGACTGTGTCCCCCTCCTTAGCTGAGTGGTGGCATGCTTGCCTACCATGCAGCGGGCCCAGGTTCAAAATGGTTCAAATGGCTCTGAGCACTATGCGACTTAATTTCTGAGGTCATCAGTTGCCTAGAACTTAGAACTAATTAAACCTAACTAACCTAAGGACATCACACACATCCATGCCCGAGGCAGGATTGGAACCTGCGACCGTAGCGGTCACGCGGTTCCAGACTGAAGCGCCTTTAACCGCACGGCCACACCGGCCGGCGGCGGGCCCAGTTTCGATTCCTGACGGGGCTGGAGATTTTCTCCGCTCGTGGACTGGGTGTAGTCCTCATCATCATTTCATCCGCATCACAGGCGCGCAATTCGCCCAATTTGGCGTAGATTGAAATAAGATTTGCACTCGGAGGCCGAATTTCCCCAGATGGGGCCTCCCGGCCAACAATGCCACACTTTCATTTCATTTTATTGTGACTGTGCTATCTACTGAGTCAGTCCTTCCGACAATCACTTATTTTCCGATATCGTCATGTTTTTCAAGCAGCTGTTTCGTCTTAGTTTCCTTGCACGTCCGATTTATTTCATTCCTAGACGGCATGTATATCTGTATTCCTGAAATTCCTAGAACATTTTTGTACTTCTATCTTTCATCAACCAACTGAAGTATATCTTCTGTTTCCCATGGTTTCGTCGCAGTTACCTCGTTTGTATCTATGCCTTTCATTCCAACTTTCGTGACTGCCCTTATTCAGAGACCTCCATTGCTCTTCAACTGAACTAACAGCTGTATCTACAGCCTTACAGAAGTTCAAACGTACCTCTTCATTCCTTAGAACTTGAATATCCCACTTTCTTTATGGATATATTACTCTTGGTTAGTCTCTTAAATTTCACCGTACTCTTCATCACTACCAAGTAGTAATCTGAGTCTATATCTGCGCCTGGGTAGTTCTTGTGACGCGGTATCTGATTTCGGAATCTCTGACTGACCATGATGTAATCTAATTGAAATTTCCCTGTACATCCAGGTGTTTTCCAAATATACTCCTCCTCTTGTAATATTTGAACAAAATATTCGCTACTACTGTCTGTCTTTTCAGACTTGTCCTTATGATCAGACATCATGCATTCATATAACTGATTCGCCTCGATAGGCAAGGAATACACAATTTTTAGTGCGGATGAACTGTAACATTCGGTCTCCAGCTGGAATCTAGAAATAGCGAGCATTGCAGACATCGACGGGGTTGCGGATAGTTGGGGCTAGTTGGGATTGTGTCGACCATGGGGTGGGGTGAGATATTCCGTGCATTTGCGATGAACACCGTGTCCGAATGGTTAACGCAAATGCATAGGGAGCTGGAGATCCAAGTTTCATGTCTCGAACCAGCGTGCATTTTCCCTCATTGCCACTGATTCCACCAAAACTCCCCTTGCGGCTGTTATCATCAATTCATTTCCTTTCCTTTCTCCCCATTATTACTGTTGGTGCTGGTTTGCTGTCCATTCTGATGAGACCAACCCTGCCACTCCACTGTTCAAAGTAGGTGACTCTCTGCCCTAACTTCCCATTCATTACGAATTCTACTTGCATTATACCATTTTCTGCTCCTGTTGATATTACCCTACAACCATCTGACTAGAAATTCTTCTTCTTTCCATTGCACTTCTCTAACCCCAACTACAGATTGAGACTTACTATTTCCCATATAAGATTTTCTCACTGCTCTACTACGTTCAAACTTGTGACATTCCATAGTCCTATTTGCAGTAGAACTTTATCGTTCCATCGTTCCCTTGGTTATTCAATCTTTTTCTCGTGCGTGGTCATGTCCCCCTTGGCATCCCCCCCCCTCGCCCACCCGAGATCGAAAGGGAGACTAGTCCCGAATCTTTTGCCAATAGAGAGATCATAATGACACTTCTTCAATTACAGTCCACATGTGGTGTGTCTATACTGTAGTGGTTTTCATCGGCTTCTGCCTCCTGATGTCGTTGATCATTGATGATTCTTCTGCCTTTAGGGCAGTTTCCCACCCCAAGGCAATAGAGTGCTCTGAACATCTGTCCGCTTCACTGCCCTCTTTAACAAGGCCTTTGACTGAATGAGGGTGATTTCCCATGCCGGAAGTCTCCGGCCATCATTGCAGTCGATTTTTATACCAAAGTCATGGCCTCAAAGGAGAACGGCCCCATAAGACAACCCATACCACGCATTAACTCCCAGTAAATGCACGACGTTGCCCACACTGTCATTTGAATTTGTGGCGGCCTAGTAGAAGCAGTTGCGGCGTTTTACTGTACCCCGAGTTTAAATTGGGTTCCAGAAGACCACCCTAACATCCCAGCCAACACCTCATAATTGTGAATCATGCCATTTTACCACTTCCAATAATCATTTCTACGATCTGGGTCGTCCTCATTCATTGCTTGTAACAGTTCTCGGACGTTACACTTAAACTTCGTAGTCCTCAAAACATGCTGAACATTTGGGCGTCTCAGTTCGTTTTCACGGGCACACCGTCTCAAAGACTTCTGTATAGAGCGAACGGTTTTCATACACCACGGGAGTTCGCTGGTCGTGCTGGTGTTTAACGTCGTCCGTATCGTTGTTCGTGTACGTCTGTAACACATCTGTGACACAGCCTCGGACATCAAATTGGCCGGAATTTGAACAATAGTTACAACTGTCAGTGGCTAACTTTGAAACTTACTTCGCGATTGGCATGGAACCGCATTTATGTGTTCGTACCAGGTGACTATAACTAAAGTTCGACTACTTACAGATTTCCAGTGACGGCTGTAGTTATCGTCTATCAGCGAATTTTGGTAACATTCTAATGCTTTAATGCGTAACCGATTTACCCTGGAAAGTAATTAGTTCCAATTTTGGCCAAGAGGTTCAAATCGTGAGCTTTGAATGCAAGAAAGACGAAAAGAAATGTTTTTATATGCAGCTGATTAGGAACGGGAAATGGACAGTAAAGGTCTAACAAGCGAGAAAAGTACAATGCTGATTTTATTATCAACCACTGCTTCCACATTGTTTTCAGTATGAGCTCAGAGGCGTGAAGGAGATGCTGCATCAACAGCGCCAGATTTGCAGCTAGTGGCCAAAATTGGAACTAATGTTTTCCAGCATAAATTGGTTCTACATCTACATTTATACCCCGCAAGCCACCCAACGGTGTGTGGCCGAGGGCACTTTACGTGCCACTGTCATTGCCTCTCTTTCCTGTTCCAGTCGCGTATGGTTCGCAGGAAGAACGACTGCCGGGAAGCCTCCGTGCGCGCTCGAATCTCTAATTTCACATTCGTGATATCCTCGGGAGGTGTATGTAGGGGGAAGCAATATATTCGATACCTCATCCAGAAACGCACCCTCTCGAAACCTTGACAGCAAGCTACACATACAGAGCGCCTCTCTTGCAGAGTCTGCCACTTGAGTTTGTTAAACATCTCCGTAACGCTATCACGCTTACCAAATAACCCTGTGACGAAACGCGCCGCTCTTCTTTGGATCTTCTCTATCTCCTCTGTCGACCCAACCTGGTACGGATCCCACACTGATGAGCAATACTCAAGTACAGGTCGAACGAGTGTTTTGTAAGCCATCTCCTTTGTTGATGGACTAAATTTTCTAAGGACTCCCCCAATTAATCTCAACCTGGCACCCGCCTTACCAACAATTAATTTTACATGATGATTTCACTTCAAATCGTTCCGTACACATTCTCCCAGATATTTTACAGAAGTAACTGCTACCAGTGTTTGTTCCGCTATCATATAATCATACAATAAGGGATTCTTCTTTATATGCATTAGCAATACATTACATTTGTCTATGTTAATGTCAATTGCCACTCCCTGTACCAAGTGCCTATCCGCTGCTGATCTTCCTGCATTTCGCTGCAATTTTCTAATGCAGCAACTTCTCTGTATACTAAAGCATCATCCGCGAAAAGCCGCATGGAACTTCCGACACTATCTACATTTATATATATTGTGAAAAGAAATGGCCCCATAACACTGCCCTTTGGCACGCCAGAGGTTACTTTAAGGGGCTCCGGAAAGCCTCAAAATCATGAAAAGTTCAATTTTTACTTTTTTGCGTTTTCTGAATCTGCAGACTATTACCTTTTAATAGATATATAATTTATTCAATTCCGAAGACTACAACTATTTTGAAATTTTTTTTGAAATGTGTTCTACATGGGCGTGACCCACTGTGGCGCTGTTAAACTGCTGTCAAATGGTGTTATTATTAACGTCCGTGTTCATCAGATACATTTTAGTGATGTGAGATAAAGTATGTGTTGTGGCTAACCTGTGATGGTTCAATATATATCGCTGGTGTGATTGTCGGTTGTTTCATGTTTATTTACTCTGTCGTTATCTCGAAAATATTCGTAATTAATTCTGTTTCTTGAGTCTCTGTTTTGTTGAAGTATAATAATGAGTAAAAGTAAAGTTATTAGAAATCCTCTGAAGGCTTTTAAAAAAAGGAGAAATGTTGGAAAGCCAAATATGGGAATGAAGATAGGTTCTAACATGGTACGAGCGGTGCTTGCTTTAGACAAGGAACGCCTTCGGGCTGCAGACAGGGCTGTAAAGAGTCTAGAAATACAAGCAAGAGTAAACAGGAGGAGGAACAAGAGGAAGCTGGAGGAGGAGTTTGCAGAGGATGAAGATAATCCATCCTATGGACCTGGAATGCACTAAAAGGTTAATCCAATCTTTGTCGCTCGATTCCCAAAACTTTTATTTTCTCATACTAATTACATGTTTTCTAAGGATCTTCCAAACATATTTGTTTCAAACTTTCAGTAAATGTTACACAGTACCTTCTGCATAATTTAACGCAGCCTTTTTCCAAAAAAACTGTATATTTTTGAATATATAAATAAAAAATTGCAAAAAAATGTTGTGAATTTTCATTACAATTGAAAAAAATCATCTTTAATAACTGAACAAAAATTTTGTAAAATCCCTGACTTAAGTTGTAGCCCATATTCCAATAAATAATCTGTAAAAAGTTCAACTTCCTACCTCAAATACTTTGTGAGAAAAGATGTAATTTATAATCGTTATTTTAACATTGCAAGTATAGGGCGTTCCGGAGCCCCTTAACGCCTGTAGACGTCTCTCCATTGAGAACAACATGCTGTGTTCTGTTTGTTAAACATTCTTCAATCCAACCACACAGCTGGTGTGATACTCCGTAGGCTCTTACTTTGTTTCAGGCGACAGTGCGGAACTGTATCCGAAAGTCAAGAGAATGGTATCTACCCGGGAGCCTGTATCTAATATTGTCTGGGTCTCATGAACAAATAAAGCGAGTTGGGTCTCACACGCCTTGGCCTACCTATACCTTCGCCATACGATAGTTGCTGCACACACTGCAGCTGCGCTTTAATTATAACCATCTGATACTTCACACGTTGTCCGCGCCCCCGGTAGCTGAGTGGTCAGCGCGACAAAGTGTCAATCATAAGGGCCCGGGTTCGATTCCCGGCGGTGTCGGAGGTTTTCTTCGCGTAGGGACTGGGTGTTGTGTTGTCCTAATCATCATCATTTCATCCCCGTCGACGCGCAGGTCACACGATTATTATAAATACTTCAGATATCACTTTAAAACTGCCTCAGTTTCAAAGAATGTCAACCTTGCACCAGTCGTGTTTGCTCACGTAACTGAAAATAAAAAATAAAATAAAGACGTTTGTGTGTCGACTATCACAAGGAAAAACAACACTTAAATGGCGACAGTCATAAATTATTAGTCAACCAAAAATGAGACGTTTCTATCAATGAATTTGGAAAGTATTGAAGATTAAACAGTTCATTTTTGGACCGCTGTGTCATTATCGTTAAGGACAGGAAGACTGTGCACGCGTGTGTACGTCGGTAACGATTTACTGGTTAAGTATAACGACCCTATCGATCGCTCGTTTGCGAATTGGTTCCTGTTGCCTGCGCTATTTAATGGCTACAGAAGTAGTGACTCCAAGCACCGATTTGGTGAGTAGAGTTTTTAAACTCTTTTGGCGAGCATAGCCGGGCCTTCTTTTCTGGGAGGCTGCAGCCACAAAAAAAGCAGCGCTGCTCATCGGCCAGTAGGCGAACTGAGTTTCCGGCGCAGGTCGTAACTCGGCGCGGCATCTGCGGACTACGGCCTCGGATCAGGCGGGCGCAGTGCTACTGGCTGCTAACCTATATTTGCAAACCCTACCTCTCCCCCAACACCTTCCCCCACCTCCCGCACGCCTTTACGCCGCATCATAAAGAAGGGCGCCGACTCAGCACAAGAGGGGCCTCCGCCTCTCACCTCGGACCATCTCATCCAGCCATTCTTGCATCCCGGCTCCCCTCCTGGCTCCGCGCCTTACGTCGGATCTGAATGGCGCGCGTCGAGAGTTGCGCCTGGGCCGAAGCACCGTCTCGGTGGAGGGGGAGTAATCGTCACTGACCTACGAGATGGAATTCCAGTAGCGCGTAGCTTTTCCTTTCCTATTTGCGCTTTTAAGTTACAAATGCCTGAGTAGTAATATTTACTGCCACACTTCACATACTGCTGATTTGACAGAGCAGGTTTACTGGGCGATGAGAAACTCTTCTCTCTGACTCCGGTTTCGTTTGGAGACGTACCTAGAGACATAGCAAAGTGATTGAGGCTATGGACTGGTGATGCGACGGATTCTAAGCGCTTTCGGAATAACCCTGGTTTCGGTGTGGGGCGGCGGAGGGGTGAATTCGACTGCGGTAGTCGTCGTGGGTTGTGGACCACTGCGGCTATGGCGGGGACGGAGCCTCTCCGTCGTTTCTAGGTCCACGGTTAACATACAATACAATACAAGGGTGTTCGGAAAGTTGGTGTGTAGTTACTACATATGTTGTAAATGACGTCCAACAACAGATATATGAACCTGCTTAATTTTATTGTTAAACTATTTCTGCAGATTGTATTAGCCTTCTCACATAAGCAGTTATTTCATTTTTTAAGTCACAGTGCGTTGTTGGGTGATTGTGGTACACTGCAGCTTTTGCTGCTGCCCAAAGAAAAAAGTCAGTTCGTGTATGATGCGCAGACCGAGAATGAGAAACTTACGTTCCCCAAAAAACTCTTCCAGAACACGTTCTTAGCTGTGTGCGGAATAATGATATTTTGTTGAAAAGCTCAGTAGTTTGTAAGTCTTGCTTTAGTTTGGAAATTAAATCGTGATCATTAGACAACAGCGTTCACTTTCCACGATTTATTCAAAAACTTACGATCCAGTAATGAGCTGGCCGCATATTTCTACCCATATTCGAATTTTCCGAGCAAGGAATGGAATTTCAGTGTTTGCATAACCGCATCATGTGTGCCTGCAAGGCCGATATATTTTTCTTGTGCAGACCTACGAAATTGTTTTGATAGACTGTCCTACATGGACTCAGTAATATCCAACAACTTCCTTTATTTAGTTTAGGTGGTCATACAAGTCGTTCGGCATCTAACGCTGACCCTGTTCCTCGAAATTTCTGAGTAAGTCGACGAACCGCGTTACCAAGAGGTTCAGCTGTTTCCGGGAATTTTTTTGCACATATCTCCTGTATTAAATCCGTATTCAAGTAACAAAAATGAATTCCTCAGTCGAAAGCACCGTAATTGAAGCACATATTGAACATATAAACACTCTAAAATCAAAATTTGCATCAACCAAACTAAACAGTTAATGTTGTGCAACAGTAGAGCAAAGTGGAAAAGAAAGGAAATCGCATTTCAATGAAAAAAACAATTCCGCGAACTTGTGCTCTGTCAACTTCGTTTCAGACTTGCAATGTAATGTACATCCGTATTGCGTAGCACAGTGTACTGAGACTTCTAGAGTTCGGTGTAAAACTGGAGCTCTTATTCTTTCTTGTCCTTCTTTTCTGGAGCATCTACTGATCCTGCTATTTTACCTGTGATTACTTTTTCCTCTCTTCTGTCCACATTTTGCCAGTTTTCAGGTTTGGTTTTTTTTCGAAACCAATATAATCTCGAGTATAGTGTTTTTTGGAATACGGGGGTACAGTTAAATTACGTTCATCCTTCTGTGCTTTTATTAAATGTAAAGCGTGCGTGTATCTTCATGTCTATTGTTGTACAATTCGTTTTATCGAATTCCTAATGACTAAGATCTGAATAATTGTAGGTAGGGGAAAAATCGTTAGGGTCACATTTTTCGTTTCAGAAGGGAGGCATACACACAGTCGGCCACCGATGTTGCTGAATTATCGCACATGCTCAAATTCAACACATGTTGTCCTAATACGAAACGCTTGTCAAACGTTTTCGAGAAACTGAGGTTGCAAATTTTACGATCCTATCGAGTTTGCCACAGGAGCAATAGCCTTTGAGATTTATTTGGAAAACAACTGAGGCTTACCTTCTATGAATTGGTTTGAAGGATGCAGGAAATTAAAGGCATGCGAACTGGAAAATCCGAAAGAGTGATCAAGCTGTAGCAAGGACGAGGGAAGCACTATCGGAACAGTACAAGGGCTCAAACTTTGTACGGAGATTAAACAGCATATGATGAAAACGATTAAGACGGTAGCTAGTGCTATGGATAGTGGGGTAATTTCTTCATCTGAAAACTAACATGAAAGAACGTCGAGCACCTTTTTACAGTTGTACATACCGACGACAGAAGCTGACAATGAGGATGTAGAGAAAAGAATTAAGTAAGCCGATGTACCGATAAATAATACTGCTGTCGTAAACTTAAGGACAAAAGGAACTTTCGCATGTGTGTCAATAACGAGTAACAGATGTCAATGAATCTTGGACCATACATCGAAGTAACTTCCACAGTATAGACCAGAATATAACCGAAAGAAATGCGTAACGAGGCGAACGAAAAGACACTTTTATTCGAAGACAATAATTATTCAGACGTTTTCGGGACTTTTGAGGCTCTCCTGGACATAAAAAAGGGCGGGATAAGGTTCTTAATAGCCAAGCGAGCCCTGCAGCGTGCTCCCTCGTTGGCCAAAAGGTTGGTAAGGAGTAGGACATTCCATTCCTCAGTCTGCGTTGTTGTCAGCTACTATATGCTCGCAGGTGCAATGGACGTGCTGCAATATATCTTCCCAACGCACCCTAACTTGCTAGTTAGGATCTACGTCGGAGGAACGGGCACGACAGACTATGCATGAAATATTTTTTCTTTTCCTATCAGTCGCGCACGCCGGGACCGAATGCACCACTGACAAAATACACATGGCGAAACGGTGCAGTGCCCGAATCTGCGACCGTAGCGGTCACGCGGCTCCAGACTGAAGCGCCTAGAACCGCTAGGCCACACCGTCCGGCCCCACACCATAAAACCTAGACCACCAAAACTTTCATATTCGACAACATTCCTGGATGCGCTGCGTTTTCTATCTCTCACCATATGAAACTGCGTGTGGAATCGCTATACTTACTGGTTCTGCTCTCACTCGACAAGAGCACGTCACCCCACACCAGTCCCTCTGCTCTTGGTACTATCGCAAACGACGGCACCGATGTGCGAATGTCAAAGGGCAGAGACGACCTCCCCATGCAGTCGCCTGCCTATGTGGAGCGTAAGATTATGTGCCTAGCATTTCTGTTCTTTCTCTTCCATACTGCAGCCCGGATGTCGCACCTTTCTACTTTCTGTACGTTTGTGCCAATGAAGGTTGCACTCGGCGGGAAACAGTATCTGGATTATGGGGAGGTTATTGCTGTCGCATAGCGTTGGCTCTGACGTCGACCTTTATAGTAGTACCATGTGGGCACAGAGGCCCTCCAAGTAAGGTGGCGAAAGGCCGACGCATTAAACACTGATTATGTTGAAGAATAGGGGGAATAATATCTTGTATTTAGTCCTGAATAAAACCAACCACCAGGGAGATAAATGTGTCTAATACTCCCCCTCCCCCCTCTGTTCTACTTGCGGATCGCGCGAGAGAAAAACGCTGTCTGAAAGCCTCAATGCGAGCTCCATTTTCCCTTATCTTTGAATGAAAATCACTGCGTGTTTTGAAAGTTGGTGGTAATAATATATGCTCTACATCCTCGGTGGAGATCGGATTTCGGAATTTAGTCAGCAGTCCCTTCCGTTTAGCGCGCCGTCCCTCTGCAAGTGCGTCCCACTTCAAATGTTCTATGACATTTGTAACGCTCTCGCGATGTACCACCCACGGATCTTGCAGCTCTTCTTTGGACCTTTTCAATCTCTTGAATCAGACCCAACTGGTACGGGTCCCATACAAACGAACAATACTCTTAAGACTGGACAAACTAACCTACTGTAAGCTATTTCCTTTGTTGAAGGACTGCATCGCTTCAGGATTCTACCAAAAAATCGCAATCTAGAGTTCGCCTTGCCCGTTACTTGTGTAATCTGATCATTCCATTCGAGATCATTTCGAATATTCACACCCACATACTTGACGTATGTTACCGCTTCCAAAGACAGGTCATTTATTTTGTATTCGTACATTAATGGGGATTTTCGTTTTGATATACGCAGTAGGTTACACTTACTAATACTGAGAGAGAACTGCCACTCATTAGACCAAGCATATATTTTCTGCAAATCGTCATTGATTTATTCACCACTTTCGTGCGATACTACTTTGCTGGTAGACTACAGCATGATCAGCAAACAGTCTAATGCCGCTGTCTGTACCATCAACCAGATGGTTTATGTAAATCGTAAAAAGCATCGGACCTATTACGCTGCCCCGGGGCACACCTGAGGTTACGCTTGTTTCTGTTGAAGTCACCCCGTCCAGGACGACATACTGCTCCAAGTCTTTTAGAAAAACTTCTATCCAACCGCATATGTCATCGGACAGACCGTAAGCGCGCACTTTTAAAGTCGAGAAATACGGCGTCAACCTGGGAGCCGGTATCTAAAGCCTGTTGTATATCATGCACAAAGAGGGCCAGCTGTGTCTCGCATCGTCGTTGTTTCCTAAAACAGTGCTCGTTTCTGCAGATGAGCTTCTCAGAGTCTAGAGAGGTCATTATGTCTGAACACAAAATATGTTCCATGATTCTACAACAAATAGATGTCCGTGAGCTTCTCTCAGATGTCCAGACTTTTGTGAGGTATTGCGTTGTAATGGATAACAAGTACCGTCAACTGCGGCTACATTGGCCCAATTATTTGCAATTTCTAGTTTGATTCTGTAATATTTCGAATAAATCTGTAACAATAATTTCACAAAAAATTGTTTTATTTAACAGATGTTAACGGCTTCTGCCCCCCCTCCCCCCAATGAACCATGGACCTTGCCGTTGGTGGTGAGGATTGCGTGCCGTACCGTAGGTGCAACCACAACGGAGGGGTATCTGTTGAGAGGCCAGACAAACGTGTGGTTCCTGAAGAGGGGCAGCAGCCTTTTCAGTAGTTGCAGGGACAACAGTCTGGATGATTGACTTATCTCGCCTTTTAACATTAACCAAAACGGCCTTGCTGTGCTGGTACTGCGAACGGCTGAAAGCAAGGGGAAACTACAGCCGTAATTTTTCCCGAGGGCATGCAGCTTTACTGTATGGTTAAATGATGATGGCGTCCTCTTGGGTAAAATATTCTGGAGGTAAAATAGTCCCACATTCAGATCTCCGGGCGGGGACTACTCAAGAGGACGTCGTTATCAGGAGAAAGAAAACGGGCTTTCTGCGGATCGGAGCGTGGAATGTCAGATCCCTTAATCGGGCAGGTAGGTTAGAAAACTTAAAAAGGGAAATGGATAGGTTAAAGTTAGATATAGCGGGAATTAGTGAAGTTCGGTGGCAGGAGGAACAAGACTTTTGGTCAGCTGAATACAGGGTTATAAATACAAAATCAAATAGGGATAATGCAGAAGTAGGTTTAATAATGAATAAGAAAAAAAGGATTGCGGGTAAGCTACTACAAACAGCATAGTGAACGCATTATTGTGGCCAAGATAGATACGAAGCCAACACCTACTACAATAGTACAAGTTTATATGCCAACTAGCTCTGCAAGGTGATGAAGAAATTGATGAAATGTATGATGAGATTAAAGAAATTATTCAGGTAGTGAAGGGAGACGAAAATTGAATAGTCATGGGTGACTGGAATTCGAGAGTAGGATAATGGAGAGAAGGAAACATAATAGGTGAATATGGATTGGGGGACAGAAATGAAAGAGGAAGCCGTCTGGTAGAATTTTGCACAGAGCATAACTTAATCAAATCTAACACTTGGTTCAAGAATCATAAATGAAGGTTGTACACATGGAAGAATCCTGGAAATACTAGAAGGTATCAGATAGATTATATAATGGTAAAACAGAGATTTAGGAACCAGGTATTAAATTGTAAGACATTTCCAGGGCCAGATGTGGACTCCGACCACAATCTATTGGTTATGAGCTGTAGATTAAAACTGAAGAAACTGCAAAAAGGTGGGAAAGGCAAACCTACGTTTATAGCACTTGTAGACTTAGAGAAAACTTTTGACAATGTTGATTGGAATACTCTCTTTCAAATTCTAAAAGTGGCAGGGGTAAAATACAGGGAGCGAAAAGCTATTTACAATTTGTACAGAAAGCAGATGGCAGTTTTAAGAGTCGAGGGACATGAAAGAGAAGAAGCGGCTGGGAAGGGAGTGAGACAGGGTTGTAGCCTCTCCCTGATGTTATTCAATCTGTATATTGAGCAAGCAGTAAAGGAAACAAAAGAAACATTTGGAGTAGGTATTAAAATCCATGGAGAAGAAATAAAAACCTTGAGGTTCGCCGATGACATTGTAATTCTGTCAGAGACAGCAAAGGGTTTTGGAAGAGCAGTTAAATGGAATGGACAGTGTCTTGAAGGGAGGATATAAGATGAACATCAACAGAAGCAAAACGAGGATAATGGAATGTTGTCGAATTAAGTCGGGTGATGCTGAGGGAATTAGATTAGGAAATGAGACACTTAAAGTAGTAAGGGAGATTTGCTATTTGGGGAGCAAAATAACTGATGATGGTCGAAGTAGAAAGGATATAAAATGTAGACTGGCAATGGCAAGAAAAGCGTTTCTGAAGATTAGAAATTTGTTAACATCGAGTATAGATTTAAGTGTCAGGAAGTCGTTTCTGAAAGTATTTGTATGGAGTGTAGCCATGTATGGAAGTGAAACATCGACGATAAATAGTTTAGACAAGAAGGGAATAGAAGCTTACGAAATGTGGTGCTACAGAAGAATGCTGAAGATTAGATGGGTTGATCACATAACTAATGAGGAGGTGTTGAATAGAATTGGGGAGAAGAGGAGTTTGTGGCACAACTTGACAAGAAGAAGGGACCGATTGGTAGGAGATGTTCTGAGGCATCAAGGGATCACAAATTTAGCACTGGAGGGTAGTGTGGAGGGTAAAAATCATAGAGGGAGACCAAGAGATGAACACACTAAGCTGATTCAGAAGGGCATAGGTTGCAGTAAGTACTGGGAGATGAAAAAGCTTGCACAGGATAGAGTAGCTTGGAGAGGTGCTTCAAACCAGTCTCAGGACTGAAGACCACAACAACAACAACAAGAGCTTCAGCAGACCTTTTTGGTAATTGTTTTTATGTTTTCAAAAGTGGGCCCATTTTGTACCAAAGTGGGGCTACTTCGTCCCAATAAATTTTTTTCTAATTAATAACACTTTTCATCGTTTTGGGTCAATTGTACATCTGATTATAGGGAATTGTGATGGTACAGCAACAAAACATAGCAATATTTCAAGGAATTTCAGTTTATTTACAAAAAAATTCTCACCCGACCTGTACATGTATACAACAAATATTATTGCTACACATTACAAAATTAATTAAAATGTTTAAACAAAGCAGTGGGATGCTTTACACTATATCTGATATAAACTGTCTAACTCAGGCACTTGAGGAAATCCCCTCTTAGAAAGCAGTTTTGGGGAGAAATTCTTCTTGCAACAAATGACTGCAGATATGTTATTATGTCTTTCTTGTGGGGCCACTTCCAGCATTTCTTACTTTTCTCCATGCAGTCCACTGTAGGGCCTTCCAGGAGGCCTATTTTTAGAATCACTCCAGGGAATTCTTGTTCATCAATAGTAACTGTCACTAAGTCACCCACTTTTACAATAGTCGACAAATCCTCTCTTGGTAATATGGGGTGAGTCGTACGTGTAAATTCGTGCTGCTCACAGATTTCTTCCTCAGAAATTTCCAACTCTGATAATGAGTCATGAATGCTGAACGTATCAGACTCTTACTCTGAAGATTCAAAGGCCTCAATTATTTTTCTTGCTCTGATAATGAATCATGAATGCTGAACGTATCAGACTCTGACTCTGAAGATTCAAAGGACTCTATTATTTTTCTTGATCTTCCCTTCTTTTTCGGAATAGAACTGTCGTCACTCGAAACAGAGGCAATTGTACTTGAAGTTAGGGGTGAATTATTCAAGTCTTGTGAGCAGATACTTTTTCATGGTGGAACATTTAATTTACTTCTTCATTTCGCAAAGAATTTGAAACAGCATTTCTATCAAGGGGATGTATTCCACATTTACGGAAGCCAGAAATTTAATTTTTTGCCTTTCCACTGTGTTCCATCTCTGACATTAGTTTCGTCAAAAGTGGTGGGAACACTTCTTTTGGCAGAATTTCATGTTTCCTTCCACTTGGAGAGTCCTTCCACTGTCTCAATATATAGCTCCAAGCTTTCTTCATTGGAGCAAAATATGCTACATCCAGAGGCTGTGTGAGGTGGGTGAAGCTTGGAGGGAGACACACAAATCTAATGATATTTTCCTCACACTGTTGTAGGATTTCTGGATTAATGTGAGTGGACAAGTTGTCACCAATCACTAATTTCATGCCTTGCTGGTTGTTGAGTCTTGGTAGCAAAAGAAGTCTAAATCAGTCCTCAAATGTTGCACCGTCAAACCATCCATGTTTAGTGCGACTGTAATGGCATCCTACTGGACCACCTTCAGTCCATGTTGTCCATAGTTTCTCAGCTCGGTAGACAACATATGGTGGTAACAGCTCTCCCACAGCATTCCCATACAGCATAATGGACGTTGAAGTTTTTGAGCTATTCATGATTTTGTCCACATATTTAATCCTTTCTCGCAAATTACATTGACTGTGCCAGGATTATCACTAAGGTTGGCCTCATCATAATTCCAAATGTTTTCTGGAGATACATCCTTAACTGAAATCTCAAAGTGGTCAAAATACTCATTATTGACAGTCTTGTCAATTGCTGCTCTCACATGTTTGATATTGCTACAAAATCGTGTGGTTAGTTCTTTGTGACTTCCAAGGAAGGATTTAATAAATTCGTAACCAGGAAGATTGTCTTTGAAGCAGCTGATCACAATACCTTTCTTGTCCAAATAGCTTTTTAATAACAAATCGAAGATCAGTTTGAACAAGTGAGAAGCCAAATCCAGCCATTTTACTGATGTGAGACACAGACATTCTCTCCTCCTCAGGGCTGAATGTTGTTGGGTGACCATGTGTGTTACTAAATTTCCCTTTCAGTTTATTCTTCTTGGAATTACATACGTATTTGCAGCAGTTCTGTGACTTTTTTGACTTGAGCTAATTTCTTCCAAACACTTTTCAGGAACTTCTTTTGTATAATTTCCGAATTTCTCCCCCAATCTTCCTTTTATATAGACGAACGATATTTATAATCTGAAATTAAAAAAAAGAAAAACAAAACATTAAAAAGACAAGTTGAGAACCTATAGCTAATTTACCTGGGGCTACTTTGGCCCGGGACAAAGTATCCCCAAAAATGGTGCCAATTAGCTAACAATTTAATCATTTACAAATTAACCACGAACTACAAAGAATTCATCAACCTTATCATCTCAGCGTAAGAGTAAATGCCTTAGAGGATAAACTGTCTACTTACCTATTTTTTTCTCCCGTGTGCTAGTCAGTCCACAACACAAAGTAGGAACAGAACAAAACTCGTACTTCTTTGTATTGCAGTCAGAAAATGACGACACTGCACTCTGGTGGGTATTGTGGGAAGTTTTTGCGACATCACAAAAGGTAGACGGTGCTGACACCTATGATGTAGTATAAGTACTAGGAGCAATTGTTGACGTGTTTGCGCACACTGAAAATCAAAAACTTTTTTTCGTTGTGGGCCAAAGTAGTCTCGCAAGGGCCATTGTAGCACCGGTTGACAGTACGTAGTTCGCTTGTATTTTTGTGGCGTTGGACACTTTGAAGTCTTTTCTTCACATTCCTGAGGATAGCACAATACACTTCAGGGGTGATCGTTGCACTATGAAGCAGGACATCAAACAGAATGAACCCTTCAGAGTCGGAGAAGGGCGTAGCCATGACTTAAGCGGCTGAGGGAGAGCCTTTGAACTTTTTCTTCGGAGGAGAGGTGGTGTGGCGCCGGTCCATGGACTGTTGTATGGTTTCGGGCTCGAACTGATGAACGATGTTTCATGCCTGTGACGACGTTCGACAAAAAATCGTCAATATCAGCTTCGTAACGTGCAAACCATTTCACATGGATGGTCCTCCGTTGCTTTTTATTGTCTTTTGTTAGGCGTTGCGGAACCCAGCGTGCACAATGACTTCGAGTACCCTGACTGGTGGACGAGTGTGCCAACAGCGCCAATAGTGACGACGAGACGTCCAGGTTGCGCAGCGAGGTGTTTTATTGTGATCCGTCGATCACCTCGAACGAGAGGGAGCGCACGTTGCAACATCGCAGGAGACACAGCTGTGTGCGGCTGGCTGGAACGCGGGACACTTGACTGATTTACTCGACCTTATCGCGACGATGGCAGACACGTCACCAACGACTCACCGTGCTTTTGTTCACTTCCAGGTCTCCGTAGATTGCAGGCGCCTATGAATATCTGTGATACAGAAGTTTTCCTCCAAAAGACACTCAGTGACAGCTCTCTACTTGGAACTCATCTCCGTTAGAGAGCCCGTTTCGAATACTACATATAGCTCCACTACCTAGAGGAACTTCATGAAACCACAGTAACAGAAGGACGATATTACTCTATGTCTCACAACACATTCCGCATTTTTCAACCGAAAAGGTCGGAGATAAACAAATATGTTGTATTGTTTATTAAATACCCGCCATACGTAAAATTTTCATAAAACGTAATGCCACTTATTCCTCCAGTAGTATTTTCTATGCATGGATACTAGGGATTTACAGGTTACGAGTTTTAAGTTTACGGTTTTATTGGCGAAGTTGTGACTGTTGTTACGGTGCTTTTCCTAAAATTATTTTAACTTGTTTTCTGGTATCTTTCGAGGAAACTGTGAAGATGTCTTTACGTAATTATTTAAATTTTCACTGTAAGATCTCTATGATGATGCAATATTTTTCTGCAATTTTTTTAACACTTTTCCTGTAACGAAATTGATTCAGGAATGTTGTTTTGGTGAAATCCGGTTTGAAAGAAATATGTCACACTCACCACGACCTACCCCTTCCATTTATTTAAACTGTGTCATTAATTATGGAAGGAAAAATATCGAGATGAAAAGAAGTATGTATGTCCTGCTTAGAATTAATGTACTAATGGTATAAAATATTAAATGTGTACTAAATCAGAAACGTAAACATACATTTGTTGCCGCGCGGAGTGGCCGTACAGTTTGAGGCGTCATATCACGGATTGCGCGGCCCCTCCCACCGGAGGTTCGAGTCCTCCCTCGGGCATGTATGTGTGTGTTGTCCTAAGCATTAGTTAGTGTAAGTAGTGTGTAATTCTAGGGACCGATGACCTCAGCAGATTGGTCGCCTAGGAATTCACACACATCTGAGCATTCAGTACTTCATTGAATATCTATCTATCACGAGCAAGTAACAAGTTTTTGCGTGAGGTCTCACAAATAAAAATTAAATGGAAAACCGGAAGCTAATATGCAGTAAATCGTGTGACATGAATTCCCTTAGAAGTATATTGAGTACGATGTGAAATGTGGACTTCAAACCTCTCGCAGCGCTCCGAAATGGGTCTGCGACTCCAGTAGACGGTACGGTACCTACATTTGTTTCCGTTCCGGCCAGCCACATCGTGTGAGCTCCGGGGAAGGAGTGCAGTTCGGGCCAACTGATATGGGATTGCACCTCGAAATGAGAAAACTCGCGAAATGGAGCACCTAAGGGGGATAGCATTACGCTAGACGCAGAACGTGCCACTGCCGCGGAGAGTCCTATTTCCAAGCTCTGCGCGTCGCGGCGGTGCAGTTGTTCGGACTGCGGGTAGCCTAAAAACATTTTCCGGAATAATTCCACTCCGAACACGGAGTTGTCAGAAAAGGAAATACATGCTTGCTTTCTAGAAATGTGCAAAGACCGCTCATACCCCACCCATAATCAATAAAGTTTGACACTATTTTAAAGAAATTAAGTAGATAATTCGTACTCCCTTTAGGACAAGCATAGTTCCTTATAATGAAATCATATTCCCGGAGAGTGATTAGCCGTTCCGATAAGGCTTTAACTACACTAACATGAAGAACTGTAAGAACAGGGCCGGCCGGAGTGGCCGCGCGGTTCTACTCGCTACAGTCTGGAACCGCGAGACCGCTACGGTCGCAGGTTCGTATCCTGCCTCGGGCAAGGATGTGTGTGATGTCCTTAAGTTAGTTAGGTTTAAGTAGTTCTAAGTTCTAGGGGACTGATGACCTCAGATGTTAAGTCCCATAGTGCTCAGAGTCATTTGAACCATTTTTTGTAAGAACAGGTGAGGAACTATTGGCCTTAGGATATTTATTATAAGGTGATAAAGCAATTTTACGAGCGTTGCCTAGAAAGTAATGCACCGCATTTTATTCTCAGTCGAAAACAATGCTACGAATGCGAAACGTTACGTATGTATTATTTGAAGTCTCCTGAGTGAACGCGCTGTATCCGTCACTTTCGATAGATAGCGTAGCTGCAGGACAGTATCAAAATGGCGTCTGTAGGTGATGTACTTTACAAGCAATGTGCCGTCATTGAGTTTCTCACTGCAGAGAAATGAATTGTGGGGAGTATTCACAAACGCTTGTGCAAGGTGTGTGGATCACCTGCTGTCGGCGGAAGTACAGTTAGTCGCTGGGCACGGAGGATGAGGTCATCAGAAGGCGTTTAGGTGGAGCTCCACGATTTGCAGCGGTCTGGGAGACCATCAACGGCTGTAACACCTGACATGTTTCAGAGAGCTGATGTTGTCACTCACAGTTAAAGGATGCCATTCGTGGAAGACATTTTGAGGACATTGAGGACGTGATTCAGACAGTGAAGCACCGGCTCCGCCACCAGGACAAGCGCTAAAGGAAGGCCGTAGAACAGGATGGAGATTACGTGAAAAAATAGGGTGTGTTGATAATACACCTTTCTTTCGTGTGTGTGATTCTGATTGTGTTCAACAAAGAATTGTTGAAGAGGAAAAATGTGGTGCATTACTTTCTGGGCAACCCTCGTACATTTACATCATCTGTAGATCTAGTGAAAGTATTTGACAGTGTTGACTAGAGCACCCTCCTTGAACATCTGGAGGGAATCTTCAGTACGAACACTAGTTTGCTGCAGTTCTCCACGCTAGGCCACATTGCTTCACCCTCTTCATCTATGCGTAAGTAGTGAAACCTACAACAGACTGCAGACTGAATACTAGTGCTATACGTCTTTCAAATTCAATACTTCCTCTTTTCATAATTAATTATACGGTTTAAATGAATGGAAAGGTCAGGTCGAGGTGTGTGTGAATCTTTTTATCCAAATTCCGTTCTGTCAAAAGCACATTGATGACTCAGTTTTATTACAGCTAAATATTCCAAAAAACGTAGTAACATTTATGAACAGAAGCCCCTCTTCCAATCAAGAAGATGGTTCAAAAATGACTCTGAGCACTATGGGAATTAACATCTATGGTCATCAGTCCCCTAGACCTTAGAACTACTTAAACCTAACTAACCTAAGGACATCACACAACACCCAGTCATAACGAGGCAGAGAAAATCCCTGACCCCGCCGGGAATCGTACCAGGGAACCCGGGCGTGGGAAGCGAGAACGCTACCGCACGACCACGAGCTGCGGACAAAACCAAGAAGATATTACAGTGTAAAACAAAGTATAAATTTTAAGCACTTACATGCTTTCATCTTCACTTCTCGCTCAGCAGATACGCCCTCACACCATTGTCTTACATGTATTAGAAGCGATCCGAAGGGAGAGCTTGGCCAACCACGGTCAACTACAGCAGTAGATGACCGCTGCGTCGCACAGTACGCAAGAAGGGATCCATGAGAACAGCAATTGTACAACATTTAACAGGTCTGAAAGACTCGATATTTCACGCTCCTCTGTGACAAATCACCTTCATTGGGGTGGCCTCTTTCCTCAGGTATCAGCACGTTGTGTTCTGTTGATACCTGCAGTCCGGCGGCAGAGTTTGCGGTGGTCCCAAGAGTTCAGACTCTGGACCACCGAGAGATGGGGTCAAGTGTTCTTCTCAAATGATACCAGACTCAGTGTTAGTTATTATTCTCGACGTACGGTCCTGTGGCGAGAGCTGGGGGCACGTAATGCACCCAGTAACGTTGTCGAACATGATCGTTTCGCTGGCCCAGACGTTACGGTGTGGGGAGGCTTAATGTTGCATGGGCGTACAGACCTCCAGGTCTCTGAACACGGTACACCCACAGCATGGGTAACAGATGAAACACTTCAGCTGATCGATGAAAGGAGGATGTACAGAAGTGTTTCGGAAAACTTGGGAATGCAGAAATACAAGTCGCTGACGAATGAAATAAATAGAAAGCACAGTTAAGCTAAGACGAAATGGCTGCATGAAAAATGTGAAGAAATCATAATAGGAATGATTGTCGTATGGACAGATTAGGCATACAGAAAGGTGAAAACAACCTTCGATGACATTAAGAGTTCAACGGGAATTTCGCTGTTAAATGATGCAGCGGAGAGAACGAATAGATGGAAAGAACACACAAAAAGCGTCTATGAGGATGATGATTTGCCTGATGTGATATAAAATGAAACAGGAGGCGATTTAGAAGACATAGAGGATCCAGTATTAAAACCAGAATTTAAAACGGCTTTGGAGGACTTAAGATGAAATGAAGCAGATAGGATAGATAACACTCCCTGAGAATGACTTAAATACTTGGGGGAAGTGGCAACAAAATGGCTGTTCATGTTGGTATGTGGACTGTACGAGTCTAGCGACCTACCATCTGCCTATCGGAAAAATACCATCGACACAATTCCGAAGACTACTAGAGCTGACAAGTGCGAGAATCATCTCAAAATCAGCTTAATAGTTCATGCATGCAAGTTGCTGACCAAAACAATATGCAGAAGAATGGAAAAGAATATTGAGGATGTTCTATACGGCGATCACTTTGCCTGTAGGGAAGGTGAAGGCACCAGACAGGTAATTCTAAGGTTTCGTTTGCGAATCGAAGCAAGCCTGAAGAAAAATCAAGACACCTTCCTAGGATCTGTCGACCACGAAAAGCGTTCGACAATGTAAAATGGTGCAAGATAATACTATAGGCGCAAGAGTTAAGGAGGGAACCGTAAGAGTGGGCGACCAAGAACGAAGTGCTCCGATTAAAAAGGATATAAGACAGGTATGTAGTCTTTCGACCTTAATGTTCAATCTGTACATCGAAGAAGCAGTGATGGAAATAAAAGAAAGTTTGAGGAACGGAATTAAAATTCAAGGCGAAATGATACCAATGATACTATTCGCTGATGACGTTGCTATGCTAAGTGAAAGTGAAGAAGAATTACATGATTCGCTAAATGGAATGAACAATCTAATGAGTACAGAATATGGACTGAGGGTAAATCGAAGAAAGACCAAAGTAACGAGAAGTAGCAGAAATGAGGATAGCGAAAGAATTACATCAAGTTTGATGGTCACAAAGTAGATGAAGTTAGGGAATTCTGCTACCTAGGGAATAAAATAATAATGATGGACGGAGCAAGGAGGAGATCAAAAGCAAACTAGCAAGAGCAAAAAGGGCATTCCTGCAAAAACTAGTATCAAACATCGGCCTTAATTTGAGGAAGACATTTCTGTACAGCATTGTATGGTAGTGAAACATGGACCGCAGGAAAATCAGAACAAAATCGGAGCATTTCAGATATGATGCAGCAGACGAATTTTGAAAATTAGGTGGACTGATAAGGTAAGGAATGAGGAGGTTTGGCTCAGAATTGGAGAGGAGTGGAATATGTTGAAAACATTGACTATGAGAAAGCACAGGATGCTAGAACATCCATTAAGGCAAAGAAAAAGCGTTAGTGCAAGATAGAGATTGGAATACATCCAGCAAATAATTGAGATCAGTTGAAGGAGATACTGTGAGATGAAGAGTTTTACACAGAAGAGGAATTCGAGGTGGGCCGCATCAAACCAATCAGAAGACTGATGACACAAAAACAAAAAATACATATAGAAAGATCTCCCACAGGTGATATTTATTGTGACACCGTTCTGCTTCCACATGTCCTTTCAGGGATACATTCGCATGATAGTGTGCGACTTCATCTATCAGCGCAGATGGAGGACTCTTCGAAAGAGAGGATATTCGGCGAAAGAGATGTGCAGCCCATTACTCCGACGTAAATGCCCCGGTGTGAGATGGCGTTGCAGAGACTTACTGCACCAACGACCATTCAACAACTGACACCCGCACTGGTGTGCAAATGGAACGTCTGGCCACAAGAGCGCCTTAAAAAGCTTGTGGCATGGGAACTCACAGCAGAGCACGTATTACTGTCCTTCGTGATCATACATCCTATTAATAACCATGTTTCGCCTTTTTTAACATGCATGGGGTAGTGCACATCTTGCATTTTCGTTGCTCTGGAAGAAAGAATTGGGCCATAGGGGATCGAACATCAATGTTAACATTCATAACTGTCCACGTAATGCGTTAAAATCACAAGTATTACAGTTAAAGCTGAAACGTCCCCTTTTGAAAAATTATATACGACTGTGCTTAAACTGACACACAATATTTTTAGCGCAACGCAATCTGACTTTCAAAAATCCCTACAAAAGAATGGCCCTGACTAACATTAACCTATACCTTTCACAAATCACTTACCTCACAAAAATCTTCATTACTCGAAGTACTGCAATACAGCGAGCGCCACTACTGCCAACTAAATAAAAGATTCATACTACAGAAGGCACTAACTACTGATAGGGATAGTTAGCAAATGAAAGATTTTGATAGAGAACAAACAATGTATTTACCTTAGTAGTCATAATATATAGAGCAGTTCATGACATCCAGTCTTACAAATTTCAAAACTTGGCCATCTCTCTCCCCACATCCACCACTGCTGGCGGCTCACCTCCAACTGCGCCACTCTACGCGCTGTTAACATCCAGCTGATCAACACTACAATGGCAGACAACAATGCAAACTAGCCACAGACTGCACACAGCACAGCCAGTGATTTTCATATAGAGCGCTACGTGGCGTTACCAATATAAAAACCTAAACAGCCTACTTACATAGCCCCCATGCTCCCCAAAAAAAATTTTACAAATTGTTTTGGCCAGTGTCCAATAATGATTTGATAAAATTTTTCATAATTACAATAACAAAGATACCAAATGCACACACTTATTGATACAAATTTGGTCATAAGCTAAAATTTTCTCACAGTCCATAACGACAGGCCTGATCATTCATCACCGTAAAATTGCTGTGTTTTTCTCAAAGTCTGAGCAGTAAAAGAAAATGCACATGGAAGTAGTGGATTTCCATGCAGTCTTGAAGAAGTAGTGTTGTCCTTCCAACGGAAATACAATGATGACTCTCGACATGCAGACAGGTAATGGGCCACAACAGAGCAAACCCACAGCAGAGTCAGTCGAAGTTTTGAAGAATATTGGTAGGTAGGTCATCACAGAACAGACCGACTGTTGTCCTGGTAGAGAGTATGGTATTGGTGGGCCAACAGATGTGCAGACCCACTGTAGACCTTGTAGAGATGGCCAACAGCCATCTGTTGCGACTGTGCAGGTGCACAATCAAAATCGAGCAGTCTTGTGGACAATATAGCAAGTCCATGAACCACCACTTGTGCACTCACAAAGTTTTTTGGAGTTGTCCTTAGAACCAGCAATGCTGTTATCCAGTCCCTTGCTGAATTATTAACTCACATGCAAACACAAACAGTCCCTACTTCTCACATATTGTCCATATACTATGACCAACAGAAATGTGTGTAGTGAAATGGAACTTACAAGTTAATAATATGATGAACTGGTATCAATTACAATTTTATTACATAAGAATACAATTACAAAGATACAGAAAACATCATTAAAGAACATAACAATACAGATAACATTTGTAGTACAGGATTTACAACAGAATAGAAATAAACATATACATCAGTGTTACAGGAATTATGACATAAGTAAATACCTAAAAGATCAGAATAACTATTGAAACATCAACTTCACACATGAGCATTAAAACAAAACAGAATAAATAATATCTAAACATCTTTACAAAGTAAATAACATATTGTTAATGCTAATTATATTTGAGGATAACAGTATTCCTCATCATAGTTCATGTAGCTGAGTATTAGAAAAATTCTACAACATAAGTCTTATCAGATAAACATATAAATACAGGAAGAACATAAATACACAAGGGTACACATACATATAGCGGAATAATACAAGGAAAGGACAGGGTTTGTTTTACTGCAGTATTTTGCAAACCAAACTTTCTTTACTTGTCGGAGATCTCCCTTTGTTCTTCATTATTTCCCAAAGTCCTATCTATACCTGCTTTCTGTACTTTTCTCGTATAGCCTGTCAGTGCATTTCTTCAAATCCATCGCAACTCATTCTCTTATAGGCTACCCCATCTTTAGCTAACTTAAATCTACTGAGCTCAGATGCTAAACTAAGGGACGAGGCAATGCAGCAGCACAAAACAATTAACACAAACAGCAATGACAAAAAAAATGGAAAATTGCAAAGGAAGCTACAGTGAATCTAAATTACCAAGCAATGCAACATTACAACTAATATGAGCCAATGTACAGCAACAAGAAAAATAAATCAGTAGTAAAACTAGCTTAACAGAGTAATACAAAGTGAAATTTAGTAGCACTATGCCTGGCAAACAACAGCAGCAAATGCAATAACTTACATCTAAACATGACATAGCTCAAGCAGTAAAAAATATTACATTAAAGACAACAATGCAGACAAGGGAAATGTATATTCACATCTTAATATCTATGTAATTAAAGTGGTGCACCACAAGAAGTTATTCTACCAAAAAAATTACCAAGTAGTTGAAAAGAAAATTCCGTATGCAATTCCTGTGAAGGAAAATGTCTTTTTATGCTCCTTCGTTTTTTTGAATAGATCGTAAAATTATTTACTGGATCTGTAGGCATAAAATATTTATATTAGTACATCTATTAAATTTTATTTTAACCAATGCTGCTGCAGCTAGAAACTTGATATTAAACAAAATGAGTAAATAAATACATAAAGCAAGCCATATGGCATTTCTCTCAACTAGCAAGACAATAGCCATGAAATGTTTGTCATCGTTTCATTAGGCATTTTAGTAAATTAAGAGCTCCACAGTATGATCATATGTTTTCAAGTTTGAGCGTGTCGTATTTGCGATGCTTTCTACAAAGGAATGTCAATAGCAAGAATAATGGCCTCCCTTTTTTTTTCTACCTGTGCCTCTGAAAAGGCACACAGTAATGGCTTTTTCTCCAGGCGTCTGACACAGCTGGGTGCTCGCGATGCGTTACGTGCAGGTGGTCACTTAAATTTCTTACGGAAATATTTATGACAGTAGTTTCCGCTACAGTGACACTCTCATATAAAAATATTTCACAGGTCAAGAATTTGCATTACAAATCTGTAGAAACAAAATCCTATTGATATAACAGTGTCCAACAAATTTTCGTCGGCATTGTGATACATTCATGCATTTACATACATTTCATGACTCTTAAAGTATGATTCTTGGTTTCCAACAACCTTTTTCACAAATCAGCGTCCCTAACCACTACTCATTATTCCTTACCTTATTACACATACACATATTCGTAGAAATTCTTCAGTATTTCATCATAATAAATATGTAGCATAATCAAATTCCTCATATAGCATCATCTCATTGATCATAAACATACCTCAACAGTGTAATACACATCGTCATCATAATAATAACATCATAACAGATCAATCACATCTCAAAATCGTCGTAGCTTTCTGAATATTTTAAAACCTACAAAAAATTCTCTGCTCGTTTCAAAAGCGTCATCTACCTCAAACGTACTTTAAAAATCATGATCTCATACCAAATACATCATTCAAAGCTCTCATAGTATCACAATGGTTCCGAAAAAATATGAACAGTTCACACAGTACAGACAAAATACAGTTTCATAAGTGTGAAGTTATCCGATTGTGTAATTGTGTAAACATGTGTCACTGACGTAGTAAAAAATGTTTATCTCTCAGTTAAATGATCTGACTGCTGTGTAATTTATGTGTTAAAGGAATATGGTACCAATGTGTAAAGTTGTTTAAGCAAATACCATATTAGCTAGGGCTCCTTGTACTTGCCAAACACATTGTACACAAAGTAGGAGTGTACCCCCCTGCGGATTAATGTAATTATGCCCTCAGGTGTTACCGATTACAGCAATGGAATGAATGTATCAAGGAAAACTTTCTTTGTAATTCAAAAATCTTGAAAAATAAATGGTTTAAGTACAAAATTAAGCACTGAAATGCATGTCCTGTAGCGCTAAATGTGCGTCTCGCTGTAAGATAATTCTCTGGAAGTGTCGTAGTTATCGTCCTCTGTAAGCAAAGTTCTGCTGAAGTCAATGTACTTACCTCATCATAAACGAAAGTGAAATGCTTTGCGTATAGATATTGTAGTTGTTACGTACCTTACCGTGATCAAGAAAGTACTATAATGTAACTTATTGTTGTGCTACGAAAGAGGCTGTCTCATTGTAGCTATACCACAAAAGTTACTACTAAAACATGTTTTACTTTCCAGAATAATTCAGAAAAACTGTGCAGATATAAAACAGAAACACCGCAAAAGGTACATTGTAAATTGTCACTCATTAGTAGCGTCGTGATAAAATCGTGTAGCTGTCACATAAACTAAACACTGTGTCATCTGGTATCTCACAGAAAGTACTTTAAATCCAGAATGTATTTTCAAGTAAACCAAAATGTTGCATTAAAATCTCATTAACAGTACTGGTAAATATTCTAAGTGTGTGAGCCTTATAGTCGTAATAATCGTGCAACTAACAAGCAAGAATGCACACACACAATAACGCTGTGTCGTCTGTTCACAATAACAATGCATTCGTAATTTCTGTTTAAATAAGTTCTCTTGGTTCTTGACTGGATATTTAACTTCAAACATTGTTGCATGTTAACAGATTCTAAGTCTGACAAAGCATACTAGCGATGTAAAGTGAAAAGTTATATGGCAAAGACGAAGTTAAAAAACAGATTATTTTTCAATAATCGGTTTTAAATGTGAAATGTGGTGCAATCCTTTACTCTTCCTAGTAAGCAGAGTTTCAGCTTCAACGCAATTATCATGTGGTAAACGTCGGATTCTGTAAGGTCCATTGTAAACTAGAAAGAATTTGTGACTCAAGTGTTTCTTCTTATGTGATAATGAATGAGCTTTAATGAGAACTTTCTGACCAATGTATAATTTCCTTGCATTTGCTTTACCGTGTAGTTTTTTCCTTTTGTCTGCTGAAGATTTTATATCTTTAATAGCCAAATCAATTTTGTCTTTGTGTCGAAGTTTACGTGTATTCGGGAAAGGTACAAGCTCTCTGATTCTGTTCGGTGGTTCTTCAATCTTTAGTACAAGAGTAGGTGGTAAAGCAGTGGAATCATGAGGCATTTCATTCAGCACATTTTGAAATAAGTGTAAATATCTGTCCCAATGCTGATGCTTTCTGTGACAATAAAGTCTGCAAAGCTTATTGATATCTTTCATAATCTGTTCGGAGGGGTTACAATGTGGTGAATACAATGAAATAAAAACCGGTTTGATTTTATGATTCTGAAGCATGCGTGACCAAACAGCAGATCTGAATTGCGGTCCGTTATCTGAAATGACTTTACTAACGTGTCCAACTTCACGTAACAAAATTTTTAATAAGGGCGTTGGATACAGATCGTCCAGTGGCTTTACGTAACGGACTGAAAGAAACAAATTTTGAAGTAAGTCCAACAGCGACTAGAACGTACGAAAATCCATTCGATGTTCTGACAAGGGGTCCCAAGAGATCAACAGCAGCAAATTCTTTTAATTTAGAAGGAATAATTGGAAACAACGGAGCACGATGTGAGATAGTAGATGGTTTCGCCTTTTGACAAAGTTTACAAATAGACAAGACTCTTCGAACTCTCTTTTCCATATTGTTAAAATAACAAGTCGTCCGAAGAATATGATAACATTTTCGTGGACCAAAATGTGCATATCTGAAATGAATGTACCAAATGAGCTTATTAACAAAATCGTCAGGAATGAAAAGTACCCATAGCTTGTCATCAACAGTGCAGCGTTTGAACAGTATGTTGTTTCTAACCAGATAATAATGCCGAATCTGAGTGTGCGGCTTTTCATGCCATTTACTTTTGATGTCTTTCCAAATAGGATCTTTATCTTGTTCATGAGCAATGTCCTTTAAAGATGTAGTGATGAAGTTTTCAAAGGCGACTTTCTGAATGTAAAAAATACTGAAATTTTTCTCGAGGTTACCTTCTGTGTTACTTTTCTCAAGCCCAGCCGGTGCGCGAGACAGTGCGTCCGCAACAATGTTCTCCTTGCCGGGAATGTAGACTATTGTGAAGTGGAATTCTTGCAGAAACAATGCCCAACGTTTTAACCTGTCATGATTTAATTTTGAAGACATAATAAATTGTAATGCACGATGATCACTGTATACTTTTACGTGATTACCAGAAAGAAAGAAACAGATTTTGTTAAATGCCCAAACGATAGCTAAAGCTTCTAATTCAGTAACGGAATAATTTTTTAAAGATTTTGTTAGCACTCGACTAGCAAAAGCCATGGTTTTCTGAACAGTAGTGTCATTTTCTGTGGCTTCTTGAAATAGATGGGCACCAAGACCGACTTTAGAAGAATCCGTGCTAAGGCAGAAATCTTGGGACAGATCTGGATGAGCTAGTATTGGCGCGTTAAGTAGCGATTCTTTCAAAGAACTGAATTCCAACTGTGCTTGTTCGTCCCAGTTCCAAATACACTCCTGGAAATGGAAAAAAGAACACATTGACACCGGTGTGTCAGACCCACCATACTTGCTCCGGACACTGCGAGAGGGCTGTACAAGCAATGATCACACGCACGGCACAGCGGACACACCAGGAACCGCGGTGTTGGCCGTCGAATGGCGCTAGCTGCGCAGCATTTGTGCACCGCCGCCGTCAGTGTCAGCTAGTTTGCCGTGGCATACGGAGCTCCATCGCAGTCTTTAACACTGGTAGCATGCCGCGACAGTGTGGACGTGAACCGTATGTGCAGTTGACGGACTTTGAGCGAGGGCGTATAGTGGGCATGCGGGAGGCCGGGTGGACGTACCGCCGAATTGCTCAACACGTGGGGCGTGAGGTCTCCACAGTACATCGATGTTGTCGCCAGTGGTCGGCGGAAGGTGCACGTGCCCGTCGACCTGGGACCGGACCGCAGCGACGCATGGATGCACACCAAGACCGTAGGATCCTACGCAGTGCCGTAGGGGACCGCACCGCCACTTCCCAGCAAATTAGGGACACTGTTGCTCCTGGGGTATCGGCGAGGACCATTCGCAACCGTCTCCATGAAGCTGGGCTACGGTCCCGCACACCGTTAGGCCGTCTTCCGCTCACGCCCCAACATCGTGCAGCCCGCCTCCAGTGATGTCGCGACAGGCGTGAATGGCGGGACGAATGGAGACGTGTCGTCTTCAGCGATGAGAGTCGCTTATGCCTTGGTGCCAATGATGGTCGTATGCGTGTTTGGCGCCGTGCAGGTGAGCGCCACAATCAGGACTGCATACGACCGAGGCACACAGGGCCAACACCCGGCATCATGGTGTGGGGAGCGATCTCCTACACTGGCCGTACACCACTGGTGATCGTCGAGGGGACACTGAATAGTGCACGGTACATCCAAACCGTCATCGAACCCATCGTTCTACCATTCCTAGACCGGCAAGGGAACTTGCTGTTCCAACAGGACAATGCACGTCCGCATGTATCCCGTGCCACCCAACGTGCTCTAGAAGGTGTAAGTCAACTGCCCTGGCCAGCAAGATCTCCGGATCTGTCCCCCATTGAGCATATTTGGGACTGGATGAAGCGTCGTCTCACGCGGTCTGCACGTCCAGCACGAACGCTGGTCCAGCTGAGGCGCCAGGTGGAAATGGCATGGCAAGCCGTTCCACAGGACTATATCCAGCATCTCTACGATCGTCTCCATGGGAGAATAGCAGCCTGCATTGCTGCGAAAGGTGGATATACACTGTACTAGTGCCGACATTGTGCATGCTCTGTTGCCTGTGTCTATGTGCCTGTGGTTCTATCAGTGTGATCATGTGATGTATCTGACCCCAGGAATGTGTCAATAAAGTTTCCCCTTCCTGGGACAATGAATTCACGGTGTTGTTATTTCAATTTCCAGGAGTGTAGTATTTTTTCCAGTGAGAGAACAAAGTTTTGGTGTAACTAGAATTTGCACATTCAGAAAACGACGGTAAAAATTTACGAGACCTAGAAAACTGCGGACTTGTCTTTTTGTGGATTGAACTGGAATGGCTCTGATTGCTTCTAACTTTTCAGGATCCGGCTGAATGCCTGCAGAAGAAATAATATGTCCCAAAAACCTCACCTTTGACCTATCGAATTCAGACTTTTCCAAGTTAACTGTAATTCCAGATTCTGCAAAAATACGTAACAAACTGTTGAGGACGCGATTATGTTGTTCCCATGATACTTCTGCTATTAGAATATCGTCCACATATAAGGTGATATGACGTTTTAAGAACTCAGGAAATATGGAATTTAGCCCACGAATGAATGCTGCTGAAGAAATGTTCAAACCAAAAGGAAGTTTCCGAAACTGATAACAAACGCCGAAACAAAGGAAAGATGTGTATTTTCTACATTCTGGATGAAGTTTGATGTGATAAAAGCTGGATCTGAGATCAATGGAAGACAACACTTTTACACCATTAAAATTTTGAAGAAGTTCTTCCAACGTTTGCGGCCTGTCTGTTTCAGGAATGATGATAGTATTGATTTGTCTCGAATCTAAGACAAGCCTGATCGATCCGTTTTTCTTCTCAACAACATGTAATATTGTTGTATGAGCTTACTTCAAGCTCAATAATGCCCTCGTCAAGCGTAGATTGTACTTCTGTTCTAACACGGTCCCTATAATGCGCCGGAATTACGTATGGTCTAACACAAAATTTAGTGTGCTCACAAGCACGAAATTGGCATTGAAATCCCTTGATTGTTCCTGTTTTGTGAGTAAAAACTGTGGAATGTGCTTGTAAAATCTCAAAAAGGTCCTCCCTATCAATGTCATTACAATTCTCAATTGTTTGAATTTTATTCTGAATTAACTCATTAGCATCAAGTGCGCCGTCGATATCATCCCTGTCAGTACTTGCAGAGTGATTGCTAGTGTCAAGTTCCGTCGAAAATTCCGAACTGTTGTCTAACAGGAGGTTAAGCCGATTAATTTCTTCGTCATGGTTTGAGAGCCAATCTTCAAATTTCAAAGCTACTGACTTACCTTCTTTTTCTAAACTTATTTCAGCATCGTGGAAGCTTAAGATTGCTTTGTATTCATTCAAAAAGTCTACTCCCAGTATAATTTCCATCAACAATAATGGAACAATAAGAAAGTTCATAGAGAAGCTGTGGCTTTGAAAAAAGAATTCTCAGTTGGTTTGTTGGCGTACATCTACACTTTTTCCAAAGATTGCACCTTGTAATTTAATCTTACGTAACGGAAGTGTGGGGCAATCGTTCGATTTGTTGCATTTGCTAAAGGCTGTTTTACTAATTACTGAAATGGGACTGCCACAGTCAAGTACTGCCGTAAATTTTACGTCATTTACTGTAATGTGAATCACAGGATATGCAATGTTGTTATGTTTTACGTTGTGTTCTTGGAGTAAGATGTCCCTAATGTCTTCCATTTTTACGCATTTACTAGCTACGGCAGCTGCGTTGTTAGTTTCATACATACGTTTTGTGGCTGCTAGCGGTATGAGTCATTGCCTATTGTCTCTTTGCTGGCGCGCATCTTTATTGGGGTTTGGAGACCAAACTTCTACAAATTCACCTTGTCGAGAGGGCCCTGCCCTGTTTAAATCCCACCAGTTCTGTTGCGATTCAGGTCTGTCGTTACGATCATATCGTCTGTCGTCATGTCGGTAGATTCCATGGTTTCTTTCTTGTCGGTTAAGTGGTGGAGAATTTCTCCCTGAATCATAACTGCGCGCTGGACCGTTGCGTCTAAAGTTATCCTGTCTCCCGTAATAATAATTGTTTTGGTTCTCATATTGTCTGTTTGTCTGATTGTCACTGTGATAGTCATTACCGCAGAGAGGTGATCTTTCCCTGTAATTATTACTACTCTGCCAACGGTTGTCATAGGGGTGGTGTCTGTTGTGATCACGATTTGTGTTGTGAGAATAGCCTTGTCGCATCAAGTTCTTATTTCTGTCATCACGGAATTGTGACGGGTAATACTTGTGCTCCTGTTTTCGCTTTCAGCGATTGTCAGTGTCAATTTCCAGTTCTTGTAAGAGCCTCTGAAAAGCTTCAATGTCGTCTTCGCAACGTCCTGCCAAAATAATATGTCGTAAATGTTCAGGTAATTTGATTAAGCAAATGCGGATGAGTTCTAAGGGGCTGTATGAGTCTGACAGGTACTGATTCTTGTGCAACATGTCTTCAAAATATTTGACAAGACTGGAAAATTCAGATTGTTCAAAGTGTTTCATCATTATGATGCTATGTTTTACTCGGTCTTGTGTAGCTTGAGACCAACATGCTGAGAGGAACGCATGGTAAAATTCTCCTTCACTGTGACAATCGTAAATGACTGATCGCATTCTTTCAGCTGGTTCATTTTCTAAGTAGCCACACATAAATTCTAATCTGAGCTCTAACGACCAGTTGGGAGGAAAACAATGAGAGAATTGATGGAGCTATGCTTGTGGATGAATGTTGTTGCCAGAATTCTTAAATGTTTTGAATTTACGTGTAGTAATGAACAGCTTATAGTCAAAATCGTCATGTCGGCGAGTCACATATCGGTCATTGTTACGTCGTTTCGGCGGTTCCATCTCAAAATTCGGTGTGCCTTGCCAATTTCTTTCATAATTTCCGAAGTGTCCTGTGTTATTACTTTGTGGTTGTTCCATATTTCTAAGTCCCTCTTCCCGTGTTGGAGCGCGAGTGTCCTCTGAAATATGTAATTTTTGTATTACTTGTGCCAACTGATCCTGTACTTCCCGGATTTCTCTTTTGTGTTGCGTATTAATTTGATTCTGATTTTGTTTGAATTTCTTAATTTGTTCATACTCTTCTGTGTCAGTGATGGCTACAGGTCTTGTGTCATTCAGATCATCATCTACCTTTGTAGATAAGTTAGTGAATTGATCTGAAACTTCGGCTAGTTTATCCGTTAGTGAAATTATTTCCTCTCTGTGTTTTTCTGAACCAAGTTTCAGATTGTCCATTTCTGTTGAAATCGTATCTACTGCGTCCTTTAAGTTTTCCTGAGTTTTTGCAAGTTGCATAACCGAATCGGTAGATGCAGCTGAGTCAATTTTAGCTTTCAAGGCCTCATGATTTTCATGAACAGTAGTTTGCAGTTCTTTTATGGCTGCTTCGTGATTCTGTAATGCATTTTCATGACGCGAAAAAATAGGTTGAAAATGCTCACAAATTTGTGTTTTTACGTCATTACAGACTTTTTGACATTTCGATTCGATTTTATGTAACTCAGTAGTTAAATCTTCACGTGTTTGTTCAAGTGTGATGTCTAACTTTTTAAGATTTTGTTCCATTGCGTCTAACTGTTGCTGTGTTTGTCTCTGGTGTTGTTCCATTGTGTCTAACTTTTGAAGCTTTTGCTGTGTTTGTCTCTGATTTTGTTCCATTTGCTGCATTAGCTGTAATAACAATGCATTAGTGTCTGGAATCTGTTCCTCTACGCTTTTCGGCAGTGCATTTGCACCGGCGACATTCACATTTTGAGAAGCAGAAAATGTGTCTTGACTTATTTAGGAAAACGGTGAGGACGCAAAACCTGAATCTACAGTATTTGCAAAATTGTGTCCTGTCATTTCGGATTCCTGAGGCTATCTGTTGCCGAGAGATCGATCGATAATGCTTCCCTGTTCACTAAGTATTTCACTGCCTACGCCATTGTTTGCCGCACGCTCCATTTACCTATGTACAATTACCAAATTACTATGTTGAACATTAGTTAATTCATTACACGGTGGCGCTAACACACTGCTTTCGTTTTCACTGTCATTTCTCAGTTTTCTTTGGAGCCTAGTATTGCGTTTTTCACACGCCATTATTGTCACATTATTTCACATGGCAACACAGAAAAACACAATTTGAAGAGCAAAAATAGGGGAACACATTAACATAGCACTGAAAATAATATCTAGTTAATTGCAAGCGCAGCTGCGAAATACTTGGTGCAAATCTACATGCATGCCACAACTGTTTTACTGTACAAGAATGAAAAACTACAACTACAAAGGAAATTCTCTCCACAATTACGCGCTAGCAATAAACAAAGGCTGCACTAATTGCACAAACTACAAGAAAAAAATCAAAAGATTCCAGTGTGGTATCCTCGGCTAAGGGTCGACATATGAAATGTCCGCTTTTGAAGAATTATATACGACTGTGTTTAAACTGACACACAATATTTTTAGCGCAACGCAATCTGACTTTCAAAAATCCCTACAAAAGAATGGCCCTGACTAACATTAACCTATACCTTTCACAAATCACTTACCTCACAAAAACCTTCATTACTCGAACTACTGCAATACAGCGGGCGCCACTACTGCCAACTAAATAAAAGATTCAAACTACGGAAGACACTAACTACTGATAGGGGTAGTTAGCAAATGAAAGATTTTAATAGAGAACAAACAATGCATTTACCTTAATAGTCATAATATACACAGCAGTTCATGACATCCAGTCTTACAAATATCAGAACTCCGCCATCTCTCTCCCCACATCCACCAGTGCTGGCGGCTCACCTCCAACTGCGCCACGCTACGCGCAGTTAACATCCAGCTGCCCACCATGGCAGACTACAATGCAAACTAGCCACAGACTGCACACAGCACAGCCAGTGATTTTCATACAGAGCGCTACGTGGCGTTACCAATATCAAAACCTAAACAGCCTACTTACAAAGCATACTACGATAATTAAAGAAAGACAAGATTCAAATTTTGAATTCTGACACTTTCAAAAATTTTACAACCAAATCAGATTTATAAAATTCAGAAATCAAATACAGGGTGTCAATTAAGAAAGCAACTTCATGATTTGAATATTTAATCAGGTCTAATAAAATTAATAGCCAACAGCCTTGCCACAGAGCTAACACCGGTTCCCGTCAGATCACCGAAGTTAAGGGCTGTCGGACGGGGCTAGCACTTGGATGGGTGACTATGCGGTCTGCTGAGCGCTGTTGGCAAGCGGGCTGCACTCAGGCAAACTGAGGAGCTACTTATTGAGAAGTAGCGGCTCCGGTCTCGGAAACTGACGTAAGGCCAGATGTGCGGTGTGCTGATCACATGCCACTCCATATCCGCATCCAGTGACACCTGTGGGCTGAGGATGACACGGCGACCGGGCGGTGCCTTTGGGCCTTCATGGCCTGTTTGAGAGGAGTTTAGTTTAGTTTTAATACAAGTGATCACTAGTAAAAAGACTTAAATAACTTATGTGAACAGACTGAAGAAATTAAAAGTTACGTAGCTATGACGTCTCCTTTACTTTTGCGCTGTAGTGGCACCAGGACCCTAAGTAAGAGACGGGTAAATAGGATTCAAGATCAGGAAAGGAGGCCAACTTCACACAGAAATGGCGTGCGGCGGAGGTCTGGCTGGGACGAGGCGCTGTTTCGCGCCGCCTCCGTGTTAACAAATGAGGCAGTTCACACAAAGATGGCGTAGCGAGGACGCATCGCTTCGTGGTCCGCGCCAGGTGCGATTGTCGTCACGAATGGCGAACCGAAGGAACGCGTGGTGTGAGGTCCAAGTGGCGCGTTGCAGTTTCCATTAAATCCTAGGGTCCAAGTGCGAGATAATTTAGAGTTTTTGTGAGGTTTCGTGTAATAACAGAGAAGTGTCATCAGTTATACGATCGTAATCGTGAAGACGATTGCAATCGCAGTGCGCAAGGCAAAGCATGGCAAAGCATGGCGGAACATCGATGAAGAACCAAACGAAACAGGTTAGTCACAAAATCTCACTAAAGATAATATAATTCAGATGCATAATGGAATCGTCCTCTCGAGAAACGCGAACAGAAACACGGTGTTATTAAAAACTCCATAACACAGTATTTTATGTTTATCTATTTGGGCTTTCTTCATGCAGGTAACGTATACACGCTGGTCCATTGATCGTGACCGGGCCAAATATCTCACGAAACAAACGCCAAACGAAAAAACTACAAAGAACGAAGCTTATCTAGCTTTAAGGGGGAAATCACATGGCGCTATGGTTGGCCCGCTAGATGCCGCTGCCATAGTCCAAAGGAATATCAACTCCGTTTTTTTAAATAGTAACTCTCATTTTTTTATTACATATTCGCGTAGCACCAAAAGAAATATGAATGTTTTAGTTGGGCCACTTCTTTCGCTTTGTGATAGATGGCGCTGTAGTAGTTACAAACATATGGCTCACAATTTAGACGAACAGTTGGTAAAAGGCAGGTTTCTTTAAATTAAAATACAGAACATAGGTACGTTTGAACATTTTATTTCGGTTATTCCAATGTGATACATGTCCCTTTGTGAACTTATCATTTCTGAGAACTCATACTGTTACAGCGTGATTACCTGTAAATACCATATTAATTCAATAAATTCTCAAAATCATGTCCGTCAAACTCAATGCATTTGGCAATATGTGTAACGACATTTCTCTCAACAGCGAGTAGATCGCCTTCCGCAATGTTCACACATGCACTGACAGTGCGCTGAGGCATGTTGTCAGGCGTTGTCGGTGGATCACGATAGCAAATATCCTTCAACTTTCCCCACAGAAAGAAATCCGGGGACGTCAGATCCGGTGAACGTGCAGGCCATGGAATGGTACTTCGACGACCAATCCACCTGTCATGAAATATGCTATTCAATACCGCTTCAACCGCGCACGAGCTATGTGCCGGACATCCGTCATGTTGGAAGTACATCGCCATTCAGTCATGCAGTGACACATCTTGTAGTAACACCGGTAGGACATTACGTAGGAAATCAGCATACATTGCACCATTTAGATTGCCATCGATAAAATGGGGGCCAGTTATCCTTCCTCCCACAAAGCCGCACCATACATTAACCTACCAAGGTCGCTGATGTTCCACTTGTCGCAGCCACCTTGGATTTTCCGTTGCCCAATAGTGCACATTATGAAACTTCCTGGCAGATTAAAACTGTGTGCCGGACCGAGACTCTAACTCGGGACCTTTGCCTTTCGCGGGCAAGTGCTCTACCATCTGAGCTACCCAAGCATGACTCACGCCCCGTCCTAACAGCTTTACTTCCGGCAGTACCTCGCCTCCTACCTTCCAGACTTTACAGAAGCTCTCCTGCGAAGTAAAGTTTCGAAAGTAGGAGACGAGGTACAGTTATTACACAGCCTAAACTTTCACAGCCTGAAATGTCAGAATTAATATAATGTTCCGGGCTACTATGCTATACTTTAAAATCTAACGTTCCTTCCGCACCTGAGGAGGACATTTTGATGTGGTATCACTATTCACTATGGTTCTGCTCAATGAGGTGTTGCAACAACTGAAACGTATTTTTCCTCTCGATGTTTCAGAACTGTTTAAATATTGCGTCACAACCACATATTTGAAACGGAATGATGAGTTCTATGAACAGATGGTGATATGGTGTCGCTAGGGGGGGGCTCTTAAGCCCCGTTATAGCGAACTTCTTTATGGAAAAATCCGAGGAGCAGGCACTGGAAACTGTGAACAAGTAACCAAATGTTTTGTTCCGGTACGTGGATGATACGTTTGTTTTTTGGCCGCATGACAGGGAGGAACTGGATCGTTTTTACAAACATCTCAACGTGATCAATCCGAAAAATTCAGTTTACCATAGAGGACTAGGGAGGTGGAAGGTTGAATTTTGTTGATGTGCTAGTTATAATAAAAGAGGGTTGTAGCTTGGGTCACACGGTTTATCGAATTCCCACGCACGCAGACCTTTACCCACCACGACCAACAAACGCAAGGCATCATAAAAGCGTCGGAAGGTTGTAACCTCCCCGCAGAAACTATTTTTTTAAATGGAAATGGAGCCAAGCGTAGCCTCGCCAGAAAAAAAAAATAATAATAATTAAATCATTTTTTTAAATATTTTAACCTCTGAACAAAATTGGCTCCGATTTATAGTCTCTGTGCAAAGAATGCATTCACACTTAATATTTCCACAAAATTCTTCTCTCATTTAATGTCAAGTTCGAAATAGAAAAATTCCTAAATACCAAAATAATAAAAAAAGTTCTGTAACCTGATAAAATTTATGAGGACAGCAGCGCTGACCTTCGGCCCTGTATTCTGAATAAAAAAAAGCAAAAATTCTTATCTGAATAAAACTGCAATTATATCGGATCTTAAATTAGTCATTTTTCGACACATCTTCGTGCAATGCTGGCGTATATATATATATATATATATATATATATATATATATATATATATATATATATTTTTGGTTCTTGGATGTAATGATAATGCATTGGAAATTCTTTAAATTGAAATAAATGCTTTTCTTTAAAAGAGTTGCTTTTTCGCTGATAACCACGCTGTTGAGCGCCCCATAAACCAACCAAACCAGTTGCTTTATATTATAAAAATTATTATTGGGGCATTTCATTGAACAAATTAAATTACAATTAACATACATTATTAAATATGCGCAAGACTGCTTCTTTACCTTCTACAACAATACTCATCCACCAGAGTCCAGACCAGAGTCGCGAGCAGAGCACACAGCCGACGCATGCCGACTCCCGCCCACTGGCACGGACTAGCACGGACTGACGACTACTCGCTACTGACGACTACTGCCGGACTGACCACTACTATCGACTCGCGCAGTCAAGCGCAGACTAGCAATAGCTAACGATAAACTACTCTCTGGTCAGAGATTCTGGCATGCCCCGCCCATCGCCGGCAATGTATACGTCTTTCAAGGTAGAGCAAGGAAAAGCTGCGAACCAGAGTTACTTGAAGCAGAATTAAAAAATCTCACCAATGCAATGCTCAAGAGTTCACTCAGGTGAAGAGCGTCAAGACCACCACGTCGGAATCATAGCGACTCTCAAGCGTCGGTGAAATCTAAAGTTTTGCTGCAATTCACTAAGGACGTTACTGACCGCATAGGAAATATCGTGAAGATGCTGAACATTGTAGTAATATACAAACCCATCCGCAAAATACAAGATCACCTAAAATCGGCCTAGGATGCTCCCTAACCACTGGAAAAAGAAGGAATTTCTAGGATTCCGCGTCGCTGTGGTGAGAATATTACAAAAATAACGGTCAAAAAACGCCTGGAAGAGTACAAGAGAAATGGCAGAAGAGGGGAGACTGACAGATAAGCTGTTGCGGAACGTGCTTTGCGGACCAGAGACCAACACATTCATGTTCGTAGGACGTAAGTAGAGGCGGCCACAAGGAGATAACATGAAAAGTTACACAGAGACACCATAGAGATAATGAAACATCTGAGGAATTTCAAAAGGAAGGAAGAGGTTGTGAAAGTGAATAATATCTGGACTCCGGTGCTGAGGAAGTGTACCAGTCTTCCACAATGGGGCGATAGCAACAGCGGACGACGACAGTCTACAACGGCCAACTGCGCTCGAGTATTCAGAACATGTGACGTCACGCCACTGCGCGGAAGCAAGCGGAAGCGAAATTTTGCTGCGGTCAGATGGAAGCCAGGGTGTGAATCGGACATTCAAAGTAGGTACCACTCCCTTGAAAATGTCCTCCGCAAATGGGGACGAAACTTTGGGTTTTAAGGTGAATTCTTTCAGGTCACAGCATAACAGGCCACACCATTTTATTAATTGTGAGTTAGTAATAAATTTAGTTTCCTGAACTAACTACATTGTATTCCTAAAAAAACCTTGTTTTTTACTGTGTTAGTTATTGCAGAAAAATAAAGCTTATACATGGTGTTTCAAAAATGACCGGTATATTTGAAACAGCAATAAAAACTAAACGAGCAGCGATAGAAATACACCGTTTGTTGCAATATGCTTGGGACAACAGTACATTTTCAGGCGGACAAACTTTCGAAATTACAGTAGTTACAATTTTCAACAACAGATGGCGGTGCAAGTGATGTGAAAGATATAGAAGACAACGCAGTCTGTGGGTGCGCCATTCTGTACGTCGTCTTTCTGCTGTAAGCGTGTGCTGTTCACAACGTGCAAGTGTGCTGTAGACAACATGGTTTATTCCTTAGAACAGAGGATTTTTCTGGTGTTGGAATTCCACCGCCTAGAACACAGTGTTGTTGCAACAAGACGAAGTTTTCAACGGAGGTTTAATGTAACCAAAGGACCGAAAAGCGATACAATAAAGGATCTGTTTGAAAAATTTCAACGGACTGGGAACGTGACGGATGAACGTGCTGGAAAGGTAGGGCGACCGCATACGGCAACCACAGAGGGCAACGCGCAGCTAGTGCAGCAGGTGATCCGACAGCGGCCTTGGGTTTCCGTTCGCCGTGTTGCAGCTGCGGTCCAAATGACGCCAACGTCCACGTATCGTCTCATGCGCCAGAGTTTACACCTCTATCCATACAAAATTCAAACGCGGCAACCCCTCAGCGCCGCTACCATTGCTGCACAAGAGACATTCGCTAACGATATAGTGCACATGATTGATGATGGCGATATGCATGTGGGCAGCACTTGGTTTACTGACGAAGCTTATTTTTACCTGGACGGCTTCGTCAATAAACAGAACTGGCGCATATGGGGAACCGAAAAGCCTCATATTGCAGTCCCATCGTCCCTGCATCCTCAAAAAGTACTGGTCTGGGCCGCCATTTCTTCCAAAGGAATCATTGGCCCATTTTTCAGATCCGAAACGATTACTGCATCACGCTATCTGGACATTCTTCGTGAATTTGTGGCGGTACAAACTGCCTTAGACGACACTGCGAACACCTCGTGGTTTATGCAAGATGGTGCCCGGCCACATCGCACGGCCGATGTCTTTAATTTCCTGAATGAATATTTCGATGATCCTGTGATTGCTTTGGGCTATCCGAAACATACAGGAGGCGGCGTGGATTGGCCTCCCTAGTCGCCAGACATGAACCCCTGTGACTTCTTTCTGTGGGGCCACTTGAAAGACCAAGTGTACCGCCAGAATCCAGAAGCAATTGAACAGCTGAAGCAGTACATCTCATCTGCATGTGAAGCCATTCCGCCAGACACGTTGTCAAAAGTTTCGGGTAATTTCATTCAGAGACTACGCCATATTATTGCTACGCATGGTGGATATGTGGAAAATATCGTACTATAGAGTTTCCCAGACCGCAGCGCCATCTGTTGTTGAAAATTGTAACTACTGTAATTTCGAAAGTTTGTCTGCCTGAAAATGTACTGTTGTCCCAAGCATATTGCAACAAACGGTGTATTTCTATCGCTGCTCGTTTAGTTTTTATTGCCGTTTCAAATATACCGGTCATTTTTGAAACACCCTGTATGAAGAAAGTACAACAACACAGGTCGGAATACGTAATGTTTATTGCAGTACTATTCTACAAAAGCAGCGGCAGATGATGCGGAAAACTATGCTGAAGATGAAGAATCACGATCACATTTCCTGTTCCCAGCCAATGGGTTTTTCCAGACGGTCGTGCAAATCGCCTGTTCACTTGGTAGTTACTCACAGAAATTCTGTTTTTCAGCTGGGTTATACTGTCACATGTCACTTCTTGGCATTCATTAATGTTAGAAGTTGACCATAGAAGATAGTCAAAAGTGATACGTTATTTGGCGGCAGATTTCTTTTCCCAGTATCTCCATGTTTCTTTGCAGTGGTTTGACAAGCTCACGGTTGCACGATGTTATGACTTTTTCTGTGTTAGGATCGTCAGATGGAAATTGTAAGTCAGACATACTATGTTTCGAATGAATCGCTATGCGACCCTTATTATAGCATGCATGCTAACATCCCTGAAACACAGGAGTTGGCATTAGCAATGACTGGAGTCCCGTCATGTGGATGATGTAGATTACGTGAAAGAATCTTTTTTTTCCTCTCTACATAGACAAAATCTCTGTGACGTGCGTGAAACTGTGCCCTATAACGAGGAATTTCTGGCCTACAACAGTGAAATATTCATGAACGAACAGATTCATAAAGCGTTCTAATACTTTTAACATTTGGTACAAAATCTGCACTATTTAGGCTCACAACCAAATGGAAAACAACAGAGAAGTAGGAACTACGATCAAACACTCCAGTTTCGACTATTTGGCACACTACCACTGTACGACGCTGCAAATATTTAACATACAGACTTTTTTACATGAAAATCATGAGGAACGTATTTTTCTTCCCCTTATTTGAGTTCCAGTTGCATCGTTATTCTACTCACACAATCAAGTGTCGATTTCCCGGGAAGAGAATCATTTCTCCTTCATACATACACTACCTCTCAATGCCTCGTGTTTATTGTCCGTTCTACAGTTCGTAGAAACGGTGTGTCATTTCCTATCATTTGCCTGCAGAAGGCGTAGGCACGTATTCAGGTTGTTTTTCAGTAAAACCTTTGATGTTTCGTGTGCAATTGTCTGAACTGTGGGACGACCTTTCAGAAAGCAGAATGAAGGGGCTTACACCGAACACCGAACAGCATAGTACTTGCGAAAACTAAACTTGTATTCCTTTTTGTTGTACTTCGTATGAACAGCGACGAATATTGATTATTCATTCAAGCTTTTTAGAAAACGTTTTAAACAAATGTTAGCTTAAAAAGACAGACTGATTTCTAGTCCGCTTGCATGAAGGTTATTAATAACCTTTCTTTCGGACAAATAAGCTGCCTTCAATTGCTTGCTTTTCTTTGAATGCTATCCTTCACATTGTCTGGCAAAATGTAAAAACACTTTTGAGACGTTCTGTAAGAATTACCTCAGACACCACTTCAGTGACAATTGCTCACGAGCCGTCCGCTGTGGCCGAGCGGTTCTAGGCGCTTCAGTCCGGAACCGCGATGTTGTTACGGCCGCAAGTTCGAATCCTGCCTCGGGGATGGATGTGTGTGATGTCCTTAGGTTAGTTAGGTTTAAGTAGTTCTAACAAGGGAACCTCCCAATCGCACCCCCCTCAGCTTTAGTTATAAGTTGGCACAGTGGATTGGCCTTGAAAAACTGAACACAGATCAATCAAGAAAACAGGAAGAAGTTGTATGGAACTATGAAAAAAATAAGCAAAATATACAAACTGAGTAGTCCATGAAAAGATAGGCAACATCAAGGATAATGTGAGATTAGGAGCGCCGTGGTCCCGTGATTAGCGTGAGCAGCTGTGGAACTAAAGGTCCTTAGTTCAAGTCTTCCCTCGAGTGAAAAGTTTTAATTTTTTATTTTCAGACAATTATTATCTGTCCGTCCGTCCGTCCGGTGCGAACACTTTTTTGGGAGTGATAATCACATCCACAAGAAAACCTAAATCGGGCAAGGTAGAAGAATCTTTTTACCCATTTGCCAAGTGTACAAGTTAGGTGGGTCGACAACACATTCCTGTCATGTGACGCACATGCCGTCACCAGTGTCGTATATAATATATCAGACGTGTTTTCCTGTGGAGGAATCGGTTGACCTATGACCTTGCGATCAAATGTTTTCGGTTCCCATTGGAGAGGCACGTCCTTTCGTCTACTAATCGCACGGTTTTGCGGTGCGGTCGAAAAACACAGACACTAAACTTATTACAGTGGACAGAGACGTCAATGAACGAACGGACAGATAATAACTTTGCGAAAATAAAATTTTCACACGAGGAAAGACTTGAACCAAGGACCTCTCGTTCCGCAGCTGTTCACGCTAACCACGAGACCACGGCATAATCTAGTATTGTCCTTGTTTTGCATATGTTGCACATGGAGTACTCAGTTGGTATATTTTGCTTTTTTTTCTTAGTTCCACACAACTTCTTCCGGTTTTCTCGATTGATCTGTGTTCAGTTTTTCAAGGCCTATCCACTGTGCCAACTTATAACTAAATCTGAGGGGGGGTGCGATGGGGATGTTCCCTTGTAAGTTGTAGGGGACTGATGACCTCAGAAGTTAAGTCCCATAGTGCTCTGAGCCATTTGAACCATTTGACTAACGTCATCGTTTGTGTCAAGTAGGGAATGGAGAGTGCTAGGTAAAGGAAACGCTAAAGCACATTGCAGAGATAGGAGTTCGGTCCGTGACGTGGTTGCCCACAACGCACTAAGATTTTGCGCGCGTGGTTCCGCTCATTGCAGCTTTCCCAGTCGTCCCTTGTAACGCTTTATGGAGGCGCCGCCGTGACACGGCCACAGCGGGCGCGCTATCTCTGCGGCATCCAGCAGGCGTTCGTGACCGTCTGTTGAATCAGTGGCGGAGAGCCCTCGAGCTGAAGCTTATATCTCGCCGGCTAATTTAATTCGCGGCCATCACGCAGCACGCGAACTCACTGTCAGGTCTGCGGACAGCCTGGCGCCAGTCTACCGCCGCGAACCAAACGAACTGGCGCCAGCGCGCAGACCACGCCGCTGACGTTGTAGCGAACATGCACCACCGTTTTCTTTGGCTTGTCAGACAAACAAACGAGTTGTCGTCTCTGTGGTGTATTCATCGACAGGTCAACGGATTATCAGTCAACTATCGCTATTTTTTCCTTAGCCCGTCGTCATTCTTCTTCTTCTTCTTCTTCTTCTTCTTCTACTTCTCCTGTACATCTACATCTACATTTATACTCCGCAAGCCACCAAACTGTGTGTTGCGGAGGGCACTTCACGTGCCACTGTCATTACTTCCCTTTCCTGTTCCTGTCACGTATGGTTCGCGGGAAGAATGACTGTCGGAAAGCCCCCGTGCGTGCTCGAATCTCTTTAATTTTACAGTCGTGACCTCCTCTGGAGGTATAAGTAGGGGGAAGCAATATATTTGATACCTCATCCTGAAACGCACCCTCTCGAAACCTGGACAGCAAGCTGCACCGCGATGCAGAGCGCTTCTCTTGCAGAGTGTAACCTCCCCCTCACTTATCGACCTTAATGACAGTGAAAAATTAATCCGCGTGTACCTAATGGAAATTTGGGAAGAGCAATCGTCACCAAAGTTAATTTGTCGGTAAAGAGGTAGGAAAGGGTTACATCTAAATGAAAGGAAAAATGCTAATGAAACTGGTGGAAATTAATTTTGAAAAGGGGTAAAGTTAATAAAGAAAGTAAATGTGCGGCCGTTACGTTAACAATTAACTAGCGGTAATTAGATATTTGAGATTTGGGGGAAATTATGGTCGCCAGTCCTAAGGACAATTACTATAGTAACTGAAAAAGAATGATTATTACACATATAATTAGCACTAGAAGCGTGGCAACTGAAGGTTGACACGTGTAGTGTGAAAACTGAAAGTTTGTCAGAAGTAATAAATTTCGCTACACTCTGACTTAATTTAGCAAAAGAATTAATAAAACCGGAAAATCGAAAGTTAATTTAGTGACTGAAGTCTATAGTGAGCTTTCTTTCTGAAGCACATCGAAATTCAGTATATTACGGTTAGTCTTGGACTACCTCAACAATCATTTCAAAAGCTACTTGAATCTACGCAATTTAGAAATAAGAGATTTAACATTGAACTTGAATTAAATGATTCTGAATAATTAACAATAGTAAAATGTAGTACGTACCAAGCTGAGCTGCAGTCACAGGTAAGCTAAAATACGGTAACAAAACTTGCACTCTTAATTTGTGCTTGTGTAATCTAAATATTGTAGCCAGCTATGAATACCTTAACTGAACTTTGATATTAAAGCAGTGTAATAGAATGATGCTGGCGTTTGAATTTCAACGACACTCGGGTTCATTCCGGAAAAGGAAGGGACCCTGCTTGGTATTGCAATTGGGACAATGAGTAACGAAGGTTCATGCTAAGTTGCTGTAATTTTGTGATGCAACAATTTTAAAAGTTTGAAAAGCTGAGGTCTGCCATACAGTTCTAAAACTTTACGTGCTTCCAGTCTTCCTGGTTGGTTGATTGAAGGTTTGAAGCCGTCGATCGAGGAGGTGGCGACAGTCACTCATTGTCGGCCGTCGCTGTTGCAGAAGCTGGATGTTGGCGCGCCTTCTTCTCGACACGGTCACCAGACGAAACGGGCTCTTGATGTGCGCCAGCTAATGCTTCCCGTAAGCGACACCATGTCAAAAACTATCATCGCAAGTCGAGCGCAATTACATGCTGCCAAACCCCGAAAGCGCGGCAACTCGCGGGAGCTTCACACAACACTCCTGCTCCACTTCACCACCCCAGCCAGACCCCCCCCCCCCCCCCCTGCCCGCGCTCCACGCGACAGAGTTAACACTACCAAAGATCCTAAACACTCTGGTTCTCCACACGACCTATCGACGTATTCGTTCGATAGCATAGTTTTCCCTAGGCAAGACCCAAAGTAAAAATACAAATAATATTTACAAAACAACCAATTATACATCGACATAAATGCATAAATATATATATATATACAAACAGTAAAACAATTACAATATATAAAGAGACAGAAATGTCATATCTTGAGGTAACAAAACAAGGAAAAAAATTATAGTACAATAGATGGAAATAGGAGGATATGCATTTCCGTCGTTACAAGAGTCTGCCACTTGAGTTTGCTAAACATCTCCGTAGCGCTATCACGCTTACCAAATAACCCTGTGACGAAACCCGCCGCTCTTCTTTGGATCATCTATATCTCCTCTGTCAACCCGACCTGGTAAGGATCCCACACAGATGAGCAATACTCAAGTATAGGTCGAACGAGTGTTTTTTAAGCCACCTCCTTTGTTGATGGACTACATTTTCTAAGGACTCTCCCAATTAATCTCAACCTGGCATCCGCCTTACCAACAATCAATTTTATATGATCATTCCACTTCAAATCGTTCCGTACGCATACTTCCAGATATTTTACAGAAGTAACTGCTACCAGTGTTTGTTATGCTATCATGTAATCATACAATAAAGGATCCTTCTTTCCATGTATTCGCATATATTACATTTGTCTATGTTAAGGGTCAGTTGCCACTCCCTGAACCAAGTGCCTATCCGCTGCAGATCTTCCTGCCTTTCGCTGCAATTTTCTAATGCTGCAACTTCTGTGTATACTACAGCATCATCCGCGAAAACCGCATAGAACTTCAGACACTATCTACTAGGTCATTTATATATATATTGTGAAAAGCAATGGTCCCATAACACTCCCCTGTGGCACGCCAGAGGTTACTTTAACGTCTGTAGACGTCTCTCCATTGAGAACAACATGGTGTGCTCTGTTTGCTAAAAACTCTTCAATCCAGCCACACAGCTGGTTTGATATTCCGTAGAATCTTACTTTGTTTATCAGGCGGCAGTGCGGAACTGTATCGAACTTCTCCTTCACTGTCATTATCGTTTCATCGATCAAGATATTTCCAAATGACCCATCCGCTGTCACAAGGCTACAGCATCTACATGACTGAAGATGAATACTTCTGGTAAACCAAAACTTACACATTCAGACAAAACGTATACGTTGGAGTCGTTTGTTATCTGCCGGTTCTAGTGCTTAGCAGTACAGTCCGTTCGCTTGATAAACTTCTTTTTTTTTAATTTGTGAGTACATTCCGAAAATTTTGTTTTTCAACTGGACGGAACACATAGGTAGCGTCGTCTCTGTAAGAATACTTCTAGGCAGTGAGGCTCCTCAGAACGGTACGGTAGTAAGGGGTGTAAGTATCTCCAAGTTCGACCGATTTGACGGTGTACGACTGTTTGGGAAGGGAGTGTTGTGAAACAGCAACAGCAGTGAATAATACATAACTGTGATTCGACTTTAGCTATCGTCGTGATTGGTTGTCGTGCGTCCAGATAACGGTATAGTGACGATTTCTGAAACGCAGTTGCGAACTTTCATCCTAAACGCAAAAGTAAAAAGGACCCCAAAGTTTTAAAGAAGTATTCTTGTATAAGACAATAGCTCTTTGGAAACAGAAATGAAAAATCTTTGTTGTGCTACAAATAAGTTAAAACTGTCTCGAAGTCACTATCTTCAGTCATGTAACAGGTAGTCCTGTAAAATCAGACTGAATAATTTTTGAAACAAAGTGTATTATACAGATCGGGTCCATCGCTTAGGTTACAAGCAAAAGAGCGGAGCAAGACTTATACAAGAGCGTGAATGAAATTTTTTAAACTGGCGGAATTCCTTCAGACTAAGAGCCGAATATAATTCGAAGCATGTGTGCTAATACGTACGTTAAAAACGGAAGATGATTTCGTTGGGGAATGTTGGAAACCATTGTAAATTGCCCAGGAAATTTCTTTCACGAGTACAGACGCATGAGAGGCGATTCATGTACTGCGGGTAGTAGTAAAGGGCAGATTTAGGAAAATTCAAGGAAACGTACATTTCGTTTGTAGATTTAGTGAAAGAATTTCACAACGTGGATTAACACATAATACAAATAAACTTACAGGGCGGGCAACCACAGATAAAATCTTGTACGTAATGTCAAGGACAATCAAACAATTTGAAATCAGAGATGGAAAGCCGGCCGAAGTGGCCATGCGGTTAAAGGCGCTGCAGTCTGGAACCGCAAGACCGCTACGGTCGCAGGTTCGAATCCTGCCTAGGGCATGGATGTTTGTGATGTCCTTAGGTTAGTTAGGTTTAACTAGTTCTAAGTTCTAGGGGACTAATGACCTCAGCAGTTGAGTCCCATAGTGCTCAGAGCCATTTGAACCATTTTTCAGAGATGGAAACATAGTCTATAATAAACTGAGTGAAAGTCCAAATACGCAATAGCTGTCTATTATATTTTCACTGTATAACGACCGGTTTCATGTTCTGGAGGTATATCTTCAGGTCATATCCGCACACACAATGAAACTACGTAAGTAAATGCGCTAATAGTCAACGTAAATTACCAAACAGACAGTAAAGCGAAATATTCATAAGACCAATACTTCATGTGCTATGAATTCCAATGTGTAAGTGCCTTTAATAACATGTCCCTCCCCGGTAGAACCTTGGATAAAATGGAAGATGGCCATCCGATCCGAAACATGTTGTATTTTAATTTACATTACGCTCATCCTGCAACGTTTTGTGTCATCCCGACATACGTGGATTGTCATATGCTGTCCGGGTTTATCTTTAGATTGTGTTTTGGAGATGTATAACTGATTATGCACTTGCACCTTCACTCAGTTTAATATACACAGTTTTACCATCTCTGATTTTAAACTGTTTTATTGTCCTTCACATTACATTAAAATAAAAAGTTTCCCATTACTGGGTAACATTATCCGAACTATACAATTAGACGGGTAATCTATTGTCTTGGTGTGTAGCATATTCGCGAATAGAGCATTTACGGGCTGACCTAAGAGGCTACAATCAGGAAAGAAGTGTCATGAAAGATTGTGACGTAAGATCACTCATTGGCACCAACGATATGTACTTTACTGGCCATTAAAATTGCTACACCAAGAAGAAATGCAGATGATAAACGGGTGTTCATTGTACAAAAATATTACACTAGAACTGACATGTGATTACATTTTCACGCAATTTGGGTGCATAGATCCTGAGAAATCAGAAACCCAGAACAACCATGTCTGGCCGTAATAACGGCCTTGATACGACTGGGCATTGAGTCAAAAAGAGCTTGGATGGCGTACACAGATACAGCTGCCCATGCAGCTTCAACACGATACCACAGTTCATCAAGAGTAGAGACTGGCGTATTGTGACGAGCCAGTTGCTCGGCCACCATTGACAAGACGTTTTCAATTGGTGAGAGATCTGGAGAATGTGCTGGCCATGGCAGCAGTCGAACATTTTTGTATCCAGAAAGGCCCGTACAAGACCTCCAACATTCGGTCGCACATTATCCTGCTGAAATGTAGGGTTTCGCAGGGATCGAATGAAGGGTAGTGCCACGGGTCGCAACACATCTGAAATGTAACGTCCACTGTTCAAAGTGCCGTTAGCGCGAACAAGAGGTGACCGAGACGTGTAACCGATGGTACCCCATACCACCACGCCGGGTGATACATCAGTATGGGGATGACGAATACACGCTTCCAATGTGCGTTCACTGCGATGTCGCCAAACACAGATGCGACCATCATGATGCTGTAAACAGAACCTGGATTCATTTCGAAATAATGACGTTTTTCCATTCGTGCACCCAGGTTCGTCGTTGAGTACACCATCGCAGGCGCTCATATCTGTGATGCAGCACCAAGCATAACCGCAGCCATGGTCTCCGAGCTGATAGTCCATGCTGCTGCAAACGTCGTCGAACTGTTCGTGCAGATGGTTGTTGTCTTGCAAACGTCCCCATCTGTTGACTCAGGGATCTAGACGTGGCTGCACGATCTTTTACACCCATACGGATAAGATGCCTGTCATCTGGACTGCTAGTGATACGAGGCCGTTGGGATCCAGCACGGCGTTCAGTATTACCCTCCTGAACCCACCGATTCCATATTCTGCTAATAGTCATTGGATCTCGACCAACGCGGTCAGCAATGTCGCGATACGATAAATTGCAATCGTAACAGGCTATAATTCGACCTTAATCAAAGTCGGGAACGTGATGGTACGCTTTGCTCCTCCTTACACGAGGCATCACAGCAACTTTTCACCAGGCAACGCCGGTCAACTGCTGTTTGTGTATGAGAAATCGGTTGGAAACTTTCCTCATGTCAGCACGTTGTAGGTGTCGCCACCGGCGCCAACCTTGTGTGAATACTTTGAAAAGCTAATCATTTGCATATCACAGCATGTTCTTCCTGTCGGTTAAATTTCGCGTCTGTAGCACGTCATCTTCGTGGTTTAGCAATTTTAATGGCCAGTAGTGTAACTGATATGATGGAAAAGGCGATGAAGGCGTGAATTGAAGTTTGTGTCGAGGAGGGCATTGGGCTAGTCCTGGGCTCAAGTCCCGGTCGTGGCACAAATTTTAATTCATTGCTTCAGCTTCTGTCTGTATCGGTGATATGTAATTAGTGTGTAGAAGAGAATATGAGTGACGTAAAGATAATCTTTTCGTGGAATCTTTTTGTAGTGTGCAGGGTATCTGTAATATGCGAGAAACATCCTTGGCGTCAAACGAACAAATGCGGCAGGAAGAGAACCTCACACCACCGAAATAGTTGCTGCTAAGAGGTTGCTGGTCTGCACACAACTATACAGATTCGACAGAGAGACGAAAAGGATCAATCCACAACTTTCGCGAAAATAGATGGCAACTCAGATTAGCAATAATTTACAATGATTTACTGATAGATGTTTTACAATACTTAAAGGAGTATGAAGATTATGTGTGGGAATACAGTCCAGTCTACTTGCGCAGATCTCTCTCTCGCTAAACATTGGTATGGTCTTAACTCCAGTGAACGATGACTAACATCACTTCTATAATGTTCACTTTGGCTCTTGTTCATGGTGACTGTAGGTGAGTCGTTAGACAGTTATTGATACACTGCCCTGGTACTGTCTGATGAGTATCTGACTGCTGACTTGAGGTACTGCCAGCGGAATAGAGCTGTGTGTCTTACACATGCGGTGGATGGATTTCCACTTGGGAACTATGTGTGTGACGTAAGTAGGAAGCTCAACAAAGACCTATCACGTGCGCCATCTTTGGAGTCTAACGCCTTAGTTGTAAGCAGCTTCCACGTCACAGGAGGACGCAAAAAAGTCGTTATGATACAATGTGGCGATGATGTAACAATGGTTGCCGAATGTTTTCAGGAATTCAGATACCTACTTAAAGATTGGAACATGTTCTATGTGATGAAATTAGTACACATGGAACCAAAAAATAAGCTAAGAGAACGGTGGACTCCAGTTGGATGTGCAAGCCAGTTAAATTTTAAACGTGAACGTGTCACTTGGCTAGGTTCACGAATTACGCTGTTTAGGAAGGATAACAGATGAATAAGAAGACAAGAAAAAACATAGCGGCAGAAATTACACTTGATATATCTTTTAATTTTGAAGAATCCAAAAGTCGAAACTGAAAAAGATAGCCATTAAAGGATTTGCTTGCTGTGTAGCTTTTTATGGCTGTGAAACACGGATATTGTCAAGACAAAAGTGAAACTATTAATACCCTTCGAGGTATAGCGCTGTAGGAAAATTGTGTCTTTGATGACAACATTAGTGACAAGTGGGGTTTATGTCAGACCTTCGGGTTGCTCAGTTAGTCTTAGCGTTAAGGTAAATAATGGCGAAATATGGAATGCAGTTTGGAATAGTGGTATCGCACGCATTTGCTTTAGACATAACATATTTGTCGCAGGAGTCTGCTGAAAGTGACAGGTTTATCGAGTAAGAAATGAAGACGCAGTACGCCGAGCCAGTAAGAAAAAAGTCTTAGTAATGTAACTGACAGAGGTAGAATACCGGGACAGGTTTTGCGACATTTGTCGTTGGTGGAAACTGTGGCTGAATTCACATTGGGACGAAAGGTTCCAGGACGTACTTGGATATGAGCGTATGAGACAGTTCTGTGATTACGTAAGATACTACACTTACACTGATACTAAGAACGACAGGAATAAGATACTGCATGAAACCCACATTATTTGTAACGAACAGAACAACTTAAAAAGGCTTTGTGGCAGATTCATGGCAAGTAAGACACTCGCAGTTATTGTTCCCGTTGAATTCACTCAGTGTTTTGAAAGACAGATCGTGGAAAAATTGAGCCTGATGACGAGTCAGCAAACATCATCCATTTTTACATTTTACTATTGCTTTTACATGACTCTCTATTTACTACAACCCTAGGCCAACCCCTGCTAACGTTCCTGTGACACTCGCTAAATTACTTACGCAAGTGCGAATTGTTTGGAGCAATTGCTAATCCTGAACACCCTGTATATAGTCATGGTCACACCTAGAGTCTGCTCCTCTTTATTACACGTCCTGTTTTTGATCATATTACACACGAACTCCGAAGTACTAAATTAATTGTGATTTTTTATCATCATTATTAGTGTAAATTATTATTAATAATTGTATTTCGAAGAAATATGTATATGGGCAGAGGGAATTTTTGCAGAATAGATTTGTAAAGTAAGTTTATGGTAAAGGGAAAATTAATTCAGGTAGTACTGCTGAGGCGTATCGCCGTATAACGAGCGACCCTGCCTTGGAGCCGGTTAAGTGGGAGATGTGTCTCAGAGCTGGATAGTGACAGATGGTGACGCGAGACTGGACGCGCACGTAGTTTATGTATCAGCCGATAAAGAACAATATGGGATATGGGGACTGTGATTTTAGTTTCGATTGTGCCCACTAGAGTGCACTAAAAATAATAGAATGTTTTTCATAAACTGTTCTAGTATTTTCATAAAGTGTTATTATGTCTTTTTGTGTATGTAAAATCTTATAAATGTGTTTTAGCAGTATGAATGATGGGTGAGTGTGGTTTAAGGTTAATATGAAGATAATTGTTTAAAGAATTATGTAGTTGGATTTAGTGTGGAAACAATACGAAGAAATATGTATATGGGCAAAGGGAATTTTTGCAGAATAGATTTGTAAAGTAAGTTTATGGTAAAGGGAAAATTAATTCAGGTAATAATAACAATAGGAAATAACTTTATGCATAAGCAAAACTGCAGCATATTAAATACGTCGATGAAAAGTGCAGTCGTTAGGTTTACTATTTTGCGATTGGTTATTAATGAAAAGCGCGGACTGGCACGGGAGAATGATGATTTGCTATTGGCTGTAGAGTAAACTGACCAATGGTAAAGCAATATTCTTCGCGCGCCTTTTTCTGCTGGTAGAGAAGACTTAGAGTATTCTAGAGAGGAGTCAGAGCCTAGCCATGAAAAAGTTCGACGTGTGTAGCAGTAGTTTCGATGGGAACGATAAGTTGCCGGATCTATCAGTGTTTGATACATAAAAATGTTGTAAAGTGACGGCATAATTATTCCGATGGATGTGTAGTAATTTCGGAATTTTTAGCGAATTTTGTGACGAGAAAAGACATGTATTCCGCTTAGCGTATTGAGCAGGTCGGTGGCTAAAAACTGTTACTGCATTAGGTATCGACAGACTTAATATTTGGCGAGCATTCTCAATCAAAAGCAATCAGTATTTTTGTAGCTATTACGTTTTCGGGAAATGCAACACCATAAACTTGCTAACGTGAGTGAAAGAGATTGTGAGTGACTGTGTCAAGACTAGCACGGGCTTGGCAGTGATACTTGTTCATCTAAGTTTCAGAATGTATTAATTGAAGACAAAATTTCCAACCTTTAATTTCAGGTGAAAACTTTCCCCCGAAACGTAGATTAGTGACTCTAATTGCAACTTGGTTCACGTCGAAGTACAGTAGATTTCGCTCGGCTTCCCTACTGATATGCGGAGACAATGTTCACAGGTAGGTGCAGGTACGTCGTAAAGGGGCGGAAAGAACCGCGCCGCCACACTGCCATTTTATATATAACTGAGCCAAAAATACTAATGGAAATTGTGTTGATTGGTAAACAAACTTCGTATAGGTACTTCATATGTAAGACTGCTAGTCCATGCACGAAGGACCTACTTTTCATCAGGTTAAATACATTAATAAACAAGTAAATTAAATATAGTTAGAAAATTAAAATGAAGGAGCAACCAAATTGTGATTTTGTGAAATCGTGTTGAGAGAATGTAGACCACATCTACAGAACACACCGCACAATGAGACACTTTGTAATGAAATAGAATTTAGGACTCTGAGCTAAAAAGTAACAATTTTGTGAGAGACAGTTAAAGTAGAGGACTGTAATGAACTAATGAGTGCCCAGGCAAGGACGATACGACTAGCCATGGCCTAAGAAAACGGGACGATACATTGGTTAGAAATATGTCATGGAATAAAAGAAGATACTTCCATTAAAGAGATATCTTCTGATCGAAAATTGAGTCGGAAGTTATAATCGATCTCGAACACGTTTGTTGAAACGGGAAAAATCCGTTTACCGTCTATTTCCTTTCAGATGTATGAAGCTTCTGAAAGTAACGTAAAGGTGAAGGAGATATAAATTTGCTCCACCACAGAGGCTTGTTAAGGAAAGTAAAGCAAAAAACCGAATTAAAGACATGAGTTGTAAACCTAACTTTAACAATTTCCACTGATATCCTTTTATTACTTTTTTTCCTCTATTTTTCTCCTTTCCCTCAATTCTTGTGTCTTTACCATTATTTTTAAATATTTTCTTTATTGTTAGGTAAGACGTAAATTATTAACTATCAAGTAACTACCGTAGTTTTCCTTCGAATCCAGGAACACCTATTGACTGAGGAGGACACGGCGCTCAATTGGTACAGTTGGGCATTGTGAGGCCTGTTCGGACGAAGGTTAGTTTTTTCCTTCGGAGAAGCACATGCAGATCAATTATCCTTGATGGAATTGTGGTGTCACCGCCAGACACCACACTTGCTAGGTGGTAGCTTTTAAATCGGCCGCGGTCCGCTAGTAAAGGACGGACCCGCGTGTCGCCACTATCAGTAATTGCAGACCGAGCGCCACCACACGGCAGGTCTAGAGAGACGTACTAGCACTCGCCCCAGTTGTACAGCCGACTTGCTAGCGAAGATACACTGACAAATACGCTCTCATTTGCCGAGACGATAGTTAGCATAGCCTTCAGCTACGTCATTTGCTACGACCTAGCAAGGCGCCATTTATCCTTTGCTATGTATCTGATGAAGCATGAACCATCTGACCGATGTACACCAATTATGGAATAAAGTTAAGTATTACTTCAACTACGTACTTTATTTGCTACTATAATTTCCGTTAACTGTTCCAGACCTCACGCCAGTCTGCGTGAGCTTGCACGCGTGCATTTCGGCCTTCTCTAGTAACACGGTGTTGGCTCTTCTGCCAACACTACAGGAATGGTCATCGAGCGGTCGGCACGGCATAACAGCCGTTTCAAGAGGTTTGTAAAAATATACAGTTCACCTCAGTAACCTAATTGCAATCCACCAATAATCAAAGAAAAATGTGTAAATATATTTATACACCCAGTCGCCACAACAGAATTGTGACATAAAATACTCTCCCTGTTTTAGCCGCGTCGTGAGTTTGGACTAATTTTCCTCCATTTCCCCTTTCAGCAGGAGAAGCGACATCACTGGTAACAATTTGAGTAGAGTGATATTACACACAGCACTGGTATTTGTTTTCTTCATCAGTTAGAGGCTGTTGTCTAGTTGCTCGTATTCTATCCTAGTCTCTTCATGTCTGCTCTTCTATTGGAACAGTGGAACCGACAGTGGTTGGCAGCTGTCATTTCATGTCCAGCGTCTTCAGGATTTATTCTGTAAGCCTTACAATATGGCTGGGAATTGCTTGTCGGAACTCTAAATCAGCCTGGAGTTTCCCTAAACATAGAAAGATGCTTTATGTAACAGATAAATCTACTAGAGAGATACTGTTGTTACGTCCTTATTATTTAAGGCTTAGAACGTATTTCCTATTTTATCCACTGTGCCGGATGCATCGTATTTCTACGTCTCGTCTTTCCAGACGTTCTATCTCTTCAATCCGCTGTCGTAGGACTTCTTACCCGGTAGCTGAGCTCTCAACATGTCAAGCTTGCATATGGACCACTCTAGTTCAATTTCTTTAAGGCCAGGGATTTCTCCTCGTTGGAAGGTATGGAGCGGTATGCACTTAGACTCGTAAGAACAATTGAGGATTGGTTTGTCTGAAAAGTAGTCGCTTGAAAGTGTGCAGTCGCTTCAAACTGTCCTGTTCCCATTCCGCCTCATATCGCAACCAGGTAAGGTCATATGGCAGAGGTTGCACTACAGCTGGTAGGCACTGTGTATCGCCTTTTCAGTTAATAACGGGTGTGGGGATCCCAGCAGCAGTGTGAGAGTTATTTTTCAAGTAAATGTTAATAACGAAACTTCAGCTCTCGTTTAACGTCGAGTGGAAACAAGCAAAAGAAATTTTCCCTTGATTAAGAGATAACAAATATTATTGTGAGAACGACTGAAGAAAATTTTCATGTTTTGACAAAAAAGCCATGTTGTCTCACGCCGACGGTAGCGAATTCTTGCACAATTAACTGATCATTTAGTATAAGTGAGAATAAACATGGTGAAACGTCAGTAGCAGCAAGCAGAAACGAACTGATGCAGCACAACAGAAAACAGCTCTTTTAGTAAATGTGTTCCATTTGCAAGCAAAAAAGGTAATTGTACTTAGTTAAAAGCGAGATTTTTCACACAAAATAAAAATACAGTACAATAGAGAATAGCTTTTGAGTAAATGTGTCCATTCGCTAACAAACAGAGAAGAGCGCTTCATTATAAACAGGGTTGGCAAAAAGTAAAAAAAAAAAAAAACACACACACACACACACATAATTAAAATCGCCACACCATGGGATTTGCTTTCTAACATCACCTGACTCTTATAAATACTGTGAAACACAAAATCAAACAACTGACAACAAATCAGTTTTACACGGTCTCTGGAGACTGGAAGAATTATTAGGAAAATGTGTAACTAAAACCCAGTTAGGGACGCAAATGAATTGTTATCACGCTTAATATAATGATCTGACAGATACAGATACAGAAACATGCCTCGTTATGAGTAAGTAAAGATAATTAATCAGAAATCTTATTTAACAATGAAAACGTAAATTCTCAGAACTAGGGTCCATACCTCACCGAGAAAATATGTTTGTAATGCCAAGTACGTATGTAACAGAAAGTTCTCTAGATGAAAAGCATTATTAGTAGGATATTCATAGGTCAAGGTTATGTCACTATCCCGCATTGCAGTTGATGAATGACATTATCAAGATGGCTAGTGGCTAGAAATTTTAAAATCTAATATGGCAAATGGTAGGATATTTGAAGATCAAAGAAGGTGGATGGCAGATCGCATGAAAACTAAAAATCTAAGATGGCACTGTTGGAAATTAAAAAATACAAGAAGGTAGTAAATTAAAAAAAGAAAAATAAATCATACATTTAAATTGGTTATGCTTTGTAACTATTCTGCTTCCTCTCAACTCATACTCTCTCCAGAGCAGTCATCTTAGCCATGCTCAAGACTACTCGAATGCTCTGAATTTTTGTTTCCTGTTCAAAACTTTATCCATAAACTAAGCCAAGGGGGTATCTTTCAGTATTTACATGTCTAAAAGAATTTTGAAGTCGTTAAAATGAAATAGCCAATAAAAATGCGCATGTTCGAAGGTATCTGAATGCTCTGAAATGTTTCTGCACTGTATTTCAGAGTATTTGACCAAAAAATTACGTATAGGTTGAACCTCCGGTATTACCACATCCATAAGCATTTTACAGAACCTTAAAATGAAGCAGCCAGTCTCAATGCAGCCATCTTAACGATGCTCAAAAGTATCGGAATGCTCTGAATTTTTTGCATCAGATTCAGAAATACTTACCCAAATTATTACATAAAGCATGTAACTTGTAGTACAAACATCTTACTTTACAGGTCATTAAAATGAAGCACCTAATTTCATTGTAGCCATCTTAGGCTTACTCGAAATTATGCAACTAGTTTGATTCTTTTGTACCATGTTCACAATTATTTGTCGAAAAAATTACATAATGCAGCACTTATTTACATTGTTCTATGGTGCTTGTCAGTGTCACAAAGCAGGCAGACATCAGCAACCACGAACTTGCTGACTGAATGTGTTGTTTGTTCTTACAATTATAATCCTGCTTACATCAAGTGCATCTACTCTCGACTCAGCATAATGTGACACATACTGCATTGCAAAATACACATGGGCGCTACTGCTGATTGAACCTATGGCTTGTAGTGTACATGTCGACAAGTATTACCAAAGTAGTCAGAGTCACTCCCACATTGAAATTCGCAAAAAAAAGAAAAAAATGGCGCATAAACCACCAATATCGAACTCAACGACACATTATAGTGACCCCACGGTACAGTATAAATTTCATGTTGCAGTATAAAGTGTCTTTGATATTCTGTTAGTAATGCTAAATTATGTTGTCACACAGTGGAAAATGCCTTTTTGAACTGGATGTTTTGCAGAAGTTTTATTCAACAAAGTTGTTCTGCGAAATCTGTACAGTTTGTTAGCACCTACTATGAGGAGTCAGCTGCTGGGATGTGAGGCAGCTACTGATGAGTGCAAGCTACTGAGTGTATGAACCACTGAAGGCCAGTTTCCAGTGAGAGTGTCATGTATTTGGTCAAGGGTAACAGTAAACAGTAAATGGTAAATGGCAAATGATTAATGTAAATGGTAAATTGGCGCCGGGTAATAGTAAACAGTAAATGGTAGACAGGTAGTGGATAATGATTAATGGGTGTTGGTAAATGGAAAATGATACTCAGGTGATGAGGGGACTGTCATTACGCCGATCATGGGGACTACTATTACTTTGTACATATGATGGATTATGTTGGGGGTGCTGACAGTATGGATGTTCAGTTAACATTGTGACTGTCATTACTCTGACAATGGTGACACCTATTACCCAGAATGCGAGGTTCGGTTACAGACAGGCATGAAAGAGAGTTGTATCAAATTGCCCCATTTTATACTAAATTACTTATTGCTACAGATCAAAGTATTACAAACTGGCACCCCGTACCTCACCAAGTATAAAGTTCTATGTAATTGAAACAAACTGCCCAAAATGTCCCCATTTGTGCTGCGAATTGTTACTTGCTAAGATTTTTGGATATGACTATTTGGTGATATTAATTTCTTACATAACTTTTTGGATAAATATTTTCGAACATGGCGCAAAAAATGATCAGTAAAGAACTACGCTCTGATTGATGGAGAGGTGTTACAAAGCAAAACTAAGGTTGTGCTGCAGTCTTTGATTTACGATTTCTTTAATATCCCGTGATTTTGCATTTTTGAATTTCTCAAAGGCACTACCTTTAAATTTTTAATTTGTTCCATTTGGCTTCGTTAACATTTTTAAACTTCTCACCCTCTCTCATGTTTGATTACTAAGTTTCCCACCATCGCTTCTAAATTTCCAGCTCTTCACCATCTTTACTATATCATCCACTGAGTGCGGCACCACAGCGGAAGCACTGGATACCGGCGGAAACATCAGCCACTTTTATTTATTAAGTATTCATATAGTAGTTAGGACACTATAAATATTGGTCTACACTTACAGAAGCATAGAGAACGTCTACCTTTGCTTACTGTGTAATGCTTAGGGTAAGTGACCAAAGTGACAAATATATGTATGTGGCTAATCGAAGTACTGTAGAGATACAAACAGCAAACAACATACCAGTGAAGTTACGAAGAAATGGAATAATAATCGGTAATACTAAATTGGTGCGTCTTAGAAAAAGAATTCATCCTACAATATGGTGTTGAAGATAAGATTATGAAAGAAAAAGAACAGTGGAAGGTTGTATTTCACGTTGTAAGAATATCTACTATGATATTAAATTTTAGAAATATGCAACTTTTATTAAGTGCTTATTCACTTTCACACACTTTTGAAATACATAGTTTTCAAATTTTGATACAGAGGAGTATTTTATACACAGCTCTGTGTGAAATAACGCCGAATATACTCATAGATATAATAGCTACATGCCAGCTATTCTGAGCTAGCAGTGTTCTGGTATTGGATATTCAATGCAGTTGCAGGCAGCTGGTTCGATATTCCTGATAATTCACTTAAGGAATATCTCAGATTACAATTACATATTGTCTGTCCAACAACAAAAAATCATTATTTAGCAACTTGCTATGGGTTGGTACACTGCAAAACATTTTCATACCCTTTTTCGACACTTAAATCAGTGAACATCATCTTTTGAAATCGAAATAAATGCTCAACCGAGAATTACGTTATTCCGTCCTTTATCAGTTCCGCAGAAGGTTTAATTTAGCTATATAGAGTAACCTTTACACAGTGTTAAATCTAGACTCACTTCCCTTAACCTAACGACTGTGAAACAAATATGAGAATCGCATCTTACTAGGCCGTTTGAACTAGATCAACAACTGGAGGCCACTATTGAGCTTCCAGGTGAAAAACAAATCATGTATGAAGCATTTACAACAAGTCGTTGATTCAGTTATTACTATATACATACAATTATTTATGGTCATTTTTCAATGTAACAGTTTTGGCTACAGCGCAATGGTATTACCAGAAAGACTCAGATCTCGAAGTCGATTGAAGCGAAAGATGAAAATATGCATTTCAGCTTCACAATATTACATTTTCAAACTTAAATCCGCCTTTAAAGAATCTGACAGGACCTTTAAGAGTTTTTTTTTATGAAACTATCTATCTCATGCATGATACTCAAGTTTATGTGGTGGCGGTAAACGGTGCTACTTATATTGGGATGATAATGAATAAAGTGATGTGAAATTAATCACCACTTGGGACCAGCTGGTTGCTGTGTAGCAGATAGAGAATGGACCTTAAATATGAATAAGGCTCGTCTGTACAAGAGTGCTTCAGCTCTTCATTGTTGCTTTAAATCCTTATTGAAACACCGATCTAGCAAGGGGCACATTAATTTGACGGAAACAAATCTGTGACAGTTCGATCATGCACTGTTCCTTTAGGCCCTTATACAAGCGTCGAGCTATCATGAGCCACATTAATTTAGCAAAATCAGTGATAATTCTGTTTACCAGCATAAGTTAATGATTGGATTAATGAAATAAAGGGTTTTTAGTAATTATATTTAACATAATAATATAGGCTAACCTCAGTTTATTCAAATCAGTCAGAAAGATACTTCGATTGGTGGCCGTATAGAATCAGTTACTTCATAACAGAAAATAGTAGGATATTAAATAACTGACTTCGTAGAGCAAGCTGAGCATTCTCAGGTGATACGTAATGACAACCAAAGGCATTTTGTGACACTCCAAATCACTCAAACTGAATTAAAATCCTAAAATTTTGAAAGTTCATTCAAGACTATGTACAACAACTTTTACTCTGGCAAAAGTTCAGTCACCGATAGCTATAATAGCACACAAAGTTCAAAATATTCCTAACTACCAAATTGTTAGAGCAGAATATTCCCAAACAGATGGACGTCGAAATAAATCGCAACCAATACCTAAACTCATGGAGCTCATTGGCTACACAGACCTTACCAAACTGCCTTATCCGTAAAGACATGAACATCAAAAGAACGCGAAACGAGCTCTACCTGCCTATTTAACAAGATGGCGTTATGACCAACCACTAAATGAAAGTGAGGAAGTTACAACGAGACCACTATTCCTATGGTTATGTACACTACTGGCCATTAGAATAGCTGCACCACGAAGACGACGTGGTACAGACGCGAAATTTAACCGACAGGAAGAAGATGCTGTGATATGCAAACGATTACCTTTTCATAGCATTCACACAAGGCTGGCACCATTGGCGACACTTACAACGTGCTGACATGAGGAAAGTTTCCATCCCGATTTCTCGTATACAAACAGCAGCTGACCGGCGTTGCCTGGTGAAACGTTGTAGTGATGCCTCGTGCAAGCACGTGAAATGCGTACCATTTTTTTCCGACTTTGATAAAGGTCGGATTGTAGCCGATCGTGATTGCGGTTTTTCGTATCGCGACATTGATGCTCGCGTTGTTCGAGATCCAATGACTCTTAGCAGAATATGGAATCGGTGGGTTCAGGAGGGTAATACGGAACGCCATGCTGCATCCCAACGGTCTCGTATCACTAGCAGTCGAGATGACAGGCATTTGATCCGCATGGCTGTAACGGATCGTGCAGCCACGTCTCGATACCTGAGTCAACAGATGGGGACGTTTGCAAGACAACAACCATCTGCACGAACAGTTCGACGACGTTTGCAGCAGCATGGACTGTCAGCTCGGAGACGATGGAGGCGGTTACCCATGACGCTGCATCACAGACAGGAGTGCCGGCGACGGTGTACTCAACGCCGAACCTGGGTGCACGAATGGAAAAACGTCATTTTTCGGATGAATCCAGGTTCTGTTTACAGCATGATGATGGTCGCGTCCGTGTTTGGCGACATCGCAGTGAACGCACATTGGAAGCGTCTATTCGTCATCGCCATACTGGCGTGTCACCGGGCGTGATGGTATGGGGTGCCATTGATTTCACGTCTGGGTCACCTCTTGTTCGCATTGACGGCACTTTGGACAATGGACGTTACATTTCAGATGTGTTACGACCCGTGGATCTACCCTCCATTCGATCCCTGCGAAAGCCTACATTTCAGCAGGATAATGTACGACCGCATGTTGCAGGTCCTGTACGGGCCTTTCTGGATACAAAAATGTTCGACTGCTGCCATGGCCATCGCATTCTCCAGATCTCTTACCAATTGAAACCGTCTGGTCAATGGTGGCCGAGCAACTGGCTCGCCACAATACGCCAGTCTCTACTCTTGATGAACTGTGTTATCGTGTTGAAGCTGCATGGGCAGCTACACCTGTACACGCCATCCAAGCTCTGTTTGACTCAATGCCCAGTCATATCAAGGCCGTTATTACGGTCAGAGGTGGTTGTTCTGTGGACTGATTTCTCAAGATCTATGCACTCAAACTGCGTAAAATTTAATCACATGTCAGTTCTAGTATAATATATTTGTCCAATGAATATCCGTTTATCATCTGTGTTTCTTCTTGGTGCAGCAATGTTAATGGTTGGTAGTGTATATTACAGCCTTGATGCAGGGTGTCCAATTTATCCATATGAAAATTACAAAACGTTTCAAGCAAATGATCTTTAGCCGTCATCGCGAGATCAATTAGCATGATTGCCTTCGTTTTAGCTTTGTTTTTTACTAAGATATGAACAGCGGTATTACTTTTTTAAATGGCAGCCTGTATTTTTATTTGGTAATTCATTTGCTCTCCTAAAGAACTATTCAAAAATGTATCACAGTGTACCATTCACACACCGTTACTAATTACATAACACAATATTGACGTTGACGCTCCCAGCGCTTTGTGCAGGTACTCGGGGTAATGGAACACATCCACGTGCTGACGTTGACAGAGGACAAATGTAAACATAAGTAGAATGCACAGCCATGTTTCCGTCAGGCATCGTCAGTTGAAGAGTTGTGTGAGTAGATTGTACACCAACGAAGATAAGGTAAAATCGCTAGTCATCTGTGGGGAATGTAAGTTAGCAGAACAGTAATTGCAAGACTGTTTTCTTATGTACGGGTGCATTTAGTACAGTAGTTTAGTCCTTTTAAATACTGCTGTGTAGAGTAGGTACACAGTAAAGGCTGTCCTTCCTACAAACTGCATCCACATAATGTTTCTTTTATCGGTGTTGTTGAAGGTAGGCGAAATGGTACTCAGGCGGCAGAACTGTAGAGACAGTGATATCCTGACAAGAAACCACCTTCCCGACGGATGTTTTCTTGCCTTCTTGAGACGTTTCAGGAAACGGGAAGTTTCCACCCACGACAACGCAATAGCCGTAGCACTCGCACAGACGAAGCAGCCGAAGTTACTGTTCTCGCTTCCGTTGCTATGAATCCACATACGAGCACACGACAGCTTGAACACGAGATTGACATTGCTAAAACCAGTGTACATCGTATTCTTACACGTCACTGGTTCCATCCTTACCATGTACACCTACATCAAGAATTGCATGGGAATGATTTCCAGAATCGTGTATAGTTCTGTCAGTGGGCACAGCAGCAAATCCTCGCCAACCCGAACTTATTCTCCGATGTTCTATTTACCGATGAATGTTCCTTCTCAAACAAACGACAGGCAAATACAAGGAACATGCATTATTGGTCGAGCGACAACCCACGGTTTTAGACAGGTGGAACATCAGCGTCAGTGGATAGTTAACGTCTGGTGTGGGATGCTTGGTACTACAATTATTGGCCTTTATTTTAGCAATGGTAGTCTAATTCTAAAGATGGCAGGGGTAAAATACAGGGAGCGAAAGGCTATTTACAATTTGTACAGAAACCAGATGGCAGTTATAAGAGTCGAGAGACATGAAAGGGAAGCAGTGGTTGGGAAGGGAGTGAGACAGGGTTGTAGCCTCTCCCCGATGTTATTCAATCTGTATATTGAGCAAGCAGTAAAGGAAACAAAAGAAAAATTTGGAGTAGGTATTAAAACCCACGGAGAAGAAATAACAACTTTGAGGTTCGCCGATGACATTTTAATTCTGTCAGAGACAGCAAAGGACTTGGAAGATCAGTTGAACGGAATGGATGGTGTCTTGAAGGGAGGATATAAGATGAACATCAACAAAAGCAAAACGGGGATAATGGAATGTAGTCGAATTAAGTCAGGTGATGCTGAGGGTATTAGATTAGGAAATGAGACACTTAAGGTAGTAAAGGAGTTTTGCTATTTAGGGAGCAAAATAACTGATGATGGTCGAAGTAGAGAGGATATAAAATGTAGACTGGCAATGGCAATTTGTTAACATCGAGTATAGATTTAAGTGTCAGGAAGTCATTTCTGAAAGTATTTGTATGGAGTGCAGCCATGTATGGAAGTGAAACATGGAAGGTAAATAGTTTGGACAAGAAGAGAATAGAAGCTTTCGAAATGTGGTGCTGCAGAAGAATGCTGAAGATTAGATGGGTAGATCACATAACTAATGAGGAAGTATTGAATAGGATTGGGGAGAAGAGAAGTTTGTGGCACAACTTGACCAGAAGAAGGGATCGATTGGTAGGACATGTTCTGAGGCATCAAGGGATCACCAATTTAGTATTGGAGGGCAGCGCGGAGGGTAAAAATCGTAGGGGGAGACCAAGAGATGAATACACTAAGCAGATTCAGAAGGATGTAGGTTGCAGTAGGTACTGGGGGATGAAGAATCTTGCACAGGATAGAGTAGCATGGAGAGCTGCATCAAACCAGTCTCAGGACTGAAGACCACAACAACAACATTCTAAACGACACAGCGTATGCCAGCTTCCTCTTACGAATTCTTCCTCCGCCTCTTCTGGATGAAGTTCAGCCAAGAATGCTTATGTGGTATCAACACCATTGGTGTCAACCACATAATGTCTTGCGTGCACGTCGTGTTCTGAACCGAAAGTATCCTGCCAGATGGATTGGCCGAGGAGGAACAGTTACTTGGACTGCTACGTCTGCTGATTTAAATCCTCTGGACATTTATTCTTTGGGGATGCATTAAAGACGTTATCTATCGCGATATTCCAACAGCTCCAGAGGAAATATAGGAACGTATCGTGCTTGCTTGTAATTCTCTTCAGGAGGCAGCACTGGAAGCAGTAAATTATTCTTTAATTCAACGTGTGCACCAGTGTATCGGTGTCCAGGGTCACCGCTTGAGCACCTTTGAATGTTCTACCCCTGGACAATGGTACAAGAGAGTCAAAGTCACTTTTGTGCTATGTTTTTACTTGGTTTTCATTCGTTTTCTGATAACTCCAGCAAGTGGACGAGTTTGTGATCCCGCGCTCAAAGTCAGCGTTGTGTCACGTAATTAATAACGTTGTGTTTCAGTGAATGGTACACTGTGATACATTTTAGGAGAGGAAATAAATTACCGAAAACAAAATACAGGTTGCTATTTAAGAAACTCATACCGCCGTTCATATCTCTGTAAAAAACAAAGCTACAACGAAGGCAATCATGCTGACTGATGTCCCCCCCCCCCCCCTCTAATGGCTAAAGAACATTTTCTTGAAACATTTTGAAATTTGCATCTGGACAAGCAGTTATTCAGGGTGGTCAAGATAAATAGGATCTGTCCCATCCACAAGTAGAATGACCGAATGGCATGTCAAAACTACCGTTGTATCGGTCTGCTCAATATTCGTTACAAGATCTTCCCAAACTGTCGTCTAGATCGAATCGAACCGTTGGCAGACGCCATTATTGCAGAACATCAGGGAGAGTTTCGTCTTGGGAGATCTAGTATCGACGAAATCTTTGTCCTAAGCCAGATGGTGTAAAAAAAATGTGGGAGTTTGGCCAAGAACTACACATGATGTTTTTCGACTTCAGAAAAGCATTTGATGGCATTCATCGGGAAAGTATGCTGAGGCGTCTGGAAGAGTTCGGTTTTGCCAAAAAACTAGTAAGCCTCAAGACGGCCTGCCTGATGGATACTACAGCAAAGGTAAAAATGGAAAATAAGGTGACTGAAGCATTCAAAACAAAAACTGGGCTACGGCAGGGCGATGAACTATCAAAAGTTCTTTTCAGTCTCGCATTAGATAAGGTGTAAGTATGCTGTTTAGGTTCTTATATAGGTAACGCCGCCGCCACTTAGCGCTCTGTATGAAAATCACTGGCTGTCCTGTGTGCAGTCTGTAGCTAGTTTGCATTCTGCACACTTTTCTGTTGGTCATAGTATATGGACAATATGTGAGAAGTTGGGACTGTTAGTGTTTGCACATGTGTTAATAATTCAGCAAGGGACTGGATAACAGCATTGCTGGTTCTAAGGACAATTCCAAAAACTTTGTGAGTGCACAAGTGGTGATTATGGACTTGCTATATTAACTGCAAGACTCTTCCAGGGTGATTGTGCACCTGCACAGTCGCAAAAGATGGCTGCTAGCTATCTCTACAAGGACTGAAGTGGGTCTGCACCTTTGATGACCCACCAATATCATTATTTCTACAAGGACTGCAATGGGTCTGCAGCTCTGGTGGCCCACCAATACCATACTCTCTTCCAGGACTACAGTGGGTCTGCTCTGTGATGACCTACCTACCAATATTCTTCAAAACGTCGAATGACTCTGCTGTGGGTTTGCTCTGTTGTGGCCCATTAACTGTCTGCATGTCAAGAGTCAGCACTGTCTTTCCGCTGGAAGGACAACACTACTTCTTCAAGACTGCATGGAAATCCACTATTTCTGTGTGCAATTTCTTTTACTAATGAGACTTTGTGAAAAAAAACTGTAATTCCTATTATGATGAACGATCAAGACTATCTTTATGGACTGTGAGAAAATTTTAGCTTTTGACCAACATTGTATCAATAAGTCTGTGCATTTGATTTCTTTGTTATTGTAATTATGAAAAATTTTATCAAATCATTATTGGCCACTGCCCAAAAGAATTTGTAAAATTTTTTGTGGGGAGCATGCGGGCTATGTAAATAGGCTGTTTAGGTTCTTATATTGGTAACACCGCCGCCACGTAGCGCTCTGTATGAAAATCACTGGCTGTGCTGTGTGCAGTCTGTGGCTAGTTTGCATTGTTGTCTGCCATTGTAGTGTTGGGCAGCGGCAGCTGGATGTGAACAGCGCGTAGTGTTGCGCAGTTGGAGGTGAGCCGCCAGCAGTGGTGGATGTGGGGAGAGAGATGGCGGAGTTTTGAAATTTGTAACACTGGATGTCAAGAACTAATATATATATTATGACTGTTAAGGTAAATACATTGTTTGTTCTCTATTAAAATCTTTCATTTGCTAACTATCCCTATCAGTAGTTAGTGCCTTCCGTAGTTTGAATCCTTTATTTAGCTGGCAGTAGTGGCGCTCGCTGTATTGCAGTAGTTCGAGTAACGAAGATTTTTGGTGAGGTAAGTGATTTGTGAAAGGTACAGGTTAATGTTAGGCAGGGCCATTCCTTTGTAGGGATTTCTGAAAGTCAGATTGCGTTGCGCTAAAAAATATTGTGTGTCAGTTTAAGCACAGTCTTGTATAAATTGTTCTAAGGGGACGTTTCAAAGGTAATGCGAGAGACATCACCTAATGGACTCAGAGGTGTCCAGACCGGGGCTGTGAACATTAAGTACCTCGGATATGCCGATGATAGAGTGCTACTATATAGGTCGCAAGAAGAATTAGGAGAGATGGGTGATCAACAGCGAGGAAAATTGGACTTCAAATGAATCGTAACAAGGCGGAATACATGGTTCTACACCGTACACATAATGATACTCAAGAACCACTTCCACCCTTACCGACAACTAAAGGTTCATATCGCCAACTCCCTGGAGTTCAAATATCTGTGCGCAGTATTCAGGGATAAACCATCCAGTAAAATAGAAAATAGGCAAGACTACAGACAGGTAATCGCTGTAACCACGGTCTAATGCTCCCCTCAAGACATTTCAAAATAAACAACTACAAAACACTCCTACAGCCAGTAGTGCTATATGTTTGTGCCACTTGGAGTACAACCAAGCAGGATCTGAACGGAATGATGATATTTGAAAGGAAAGTCGTACGGAAGATTTTTGGACCAGTTTACAATAATGAGAGTGAAAAATGGGAGGTTAGTCACAATACAGAGTTGGATGATACAAAGAGCCGAACATCGTGGCTATGATGAAGACGCGACGACTCCAGTGGACAGGGCACGTCATTCGAATGCTGTACAACCGATGGCCAAAAACTATACTCAACACCGAGCCAACCGGTAGAAGACCCATAGAAAGACCTACAGCTCGATGGAGTGGCTGCGTATCCAAAGAGCTGTAGAGAGCGGGACTGCTGGAAGAATGGCAGAACGGAGCTGAAGACAGGCTGAAGTGGAGGCCATACCTCAAAGCAGTGCGAGGTCTATTGGGCCTGATAACGTAAAGTAAGTAAGCTGTAGCGCTAATGGCGAAGCACTTACAAGGGGAGGTCGCCAATTGTGAAATTCAGATTCGATTCTTACTGCGCATAATAGAAGCTCATGGCCAGAGGTGTAATGTGGCAAAGCACCAAGATGCACTTCTCAGCCGTTGTCGAGAAAATCGACAGTTAAAAGAAACCGTTGCGGTGAAATACTCTCTACGATTAACAATTTTCTACAGCGTCGTGGCGCAGCGGTAAGCGCTCGGGTTCGTAATCCGAAGGTCGCCGGATCGAATCTCGCGCGATGCAACCTTTTTTTTTGGTATTTGTTTTTTGTAATTCAAATGTACACACACACACACACACACACACATATATATATATATATATATATATATATATATATATTTCCCGGCAATCAGTTGCAACAATTATGCATACAATAAGTTGTTGAAAGTTGTTTGTCGTGGAAAAACCGCAAACAAAGTTGTATTTCACAAATGTTACTAATTGCCTTCTTAATGTTAACCACCTATAGTTAACGGAAGACGTAGAACGATATTCCGAAACGAATACGTATAGCGTAGGTCAAACCTTCGAATTAGAATAGAGACCCCACGAACACAAATTTGCTGTGGGAGGTATGAAATATAAATTCCGTTACTCGCTCGTTACACTTGAAGGACAGATGTTGAATGGGCCGAAACGAGCCGCCGCATAACAGCGTGTTTGCCTGCTAACTTCGAAAGAAGGTAGATCCTGTCCCTAGCGCAACATCGTCGAAAATCAGTGCGGACGTGAGAGCTTTGGTACACTCAAACAAACGGAAAAATGGAGGCGGTACGATTGGACAGCGATCCGCTTTCACCAACATGCATAAGCAATTCATTAATAGTTTATATATATATATATATATATATATATATATATATATATATATATATATATATATTTGAATTACAAAAAACTAATAATAAAAAAGGTTGCATCGCGCGAGATTCGATCCGGCGACCTTCGGATTACGAACCCGAGCGCTTACCGCTGCGCCACGACGCTGTAGAAAATTATTAATCGTAGAGAGTATTTCACGGCAACGGTTTCCTTTAACTGTCGATTTTCTCGACAACGGCTGAGAAGTGCATCTTGGTGCTTTGCCACATTACACCTCTGGCCATGAGCTTCTATTATGCGCAGTAAGAATCGAATCTGAATTTCACAATTGGCGACCTCCCTTTGTTAGTGGTAAATAAGTGAAAGAGTTATGAGCTGCCTGCAACTGACACACAGCATGCCATTTACACGTGTCTATTACTGAGTAAAAATGTTCGGTGTCCGAAATGAATTCGAGCTTACTGTGTGAGAAGAGTGTGACGTCCCCTCTCCCCTTTTGTTGTCGCTGCTGATGTTAAGCCGCTACTGCTACAGCTCGGTCGGTGTAATGGAGACGCGACGCGCAGTTATGGCTGTCCCCGTCGGATAACGAGGAATAGCACCTGAAAACCTCTAAAGAAAATTGTTCCTCGCGTAATGTTGTAACCTCCAAACAGAATTGTTTCTAAATTAGTAACCATGAACCAAGTGTAACCTCCACACAATAATAATAATTAAATGAATTTTGTATATTGTAACCTCTGAACCAAATTGTTTCCCATTTATGATCTCTATGCTGAAATGCATTCACATTTAATGTAACGACAAAATTCAATTCCTAAATCCGGAAATAATAAAAAAAATTCAGTAACCTGGTAAATTTTATGATGACAGCAGCGCTGCGCCTCGGCCCTGTATTCTGAATAAAAAAAGGAAAAAATTCTTACCTCAATGAAATACTGTGAATATATCTGCTCTTATGTAGAAATTTTTCGGCACAGCTTCGTGCAATGCTAGCGTATATTTTTTTTCTGATTCTTGGAAGTAATGATCATGCATTGGAAATATTCTTTAAATTGAAATGAATGCTTTTCTTAAAAAAATTACTTTATATTATAAAAATTATTATTCGGGCATTTTTGAAAAGAAATTAATGACAGTTAATATACATTACTAGATACGCGCAAGGCTGCTTCTTTACCTTCTACAACAATACTCATCCTCCTGAGTCCCGACCAGAGCAGACTGCCGACACGCGCAGGCACGCGCCGACTACTGTCGACTACTGCAGACTCACGCAGACTACTCAAGACAAATGGATACTCCTGCAGACTACAGAAGACTAATGTCGACACACGCCGACTAGCGACAAGCAACAACTAACTACATACTGCTCTCTGGTCAGAGACTCTGCCATGCCTCGCCCATCGCCGTCTTGTCGCATACGTCTTACAACGTATAAAAGTCAGTTTGCGAGTCCGCACAGTCTTCTCAGCGATGCGAACTGCTCATTTTAATTGTCTGTTACGGTTTTGTGGTGATTTGCTATGCCTGCTTAGTTAGTTATTGCAGTACTGAGTGAATTATTCATCACCAGCGTCGTTTCACACCACTGGAACGAGGAAAAATTCGTTTGCGTTTCAGTATCAGTAGTTGTTGTCACGTTGCTAGGCGGAACTGCCCACTAGGGCACGACGCAAATCCAGTGATAATCCATAATGCTATCTTGCTTTCGTGCGTCGTGACATTATTCCGGCAAAACACTCCTTTCAGTGCTCAATGTTCATCAAGTTACTCTTTCAATTAAAATGTTCACAGTTAATTAATTTTGATCATCAACTATCACACAGTTCAATTAATGATGGAGCCAACACGTGAGTTTTCCATTACTGACGAACAATTTTATTGTTCCTTCTTAGCAGTTGGTTTATAATCATCACACCACACGCACACCGATGGATCAGATCAATTACGATTCTTTTCAGTTCGGTGATCGTGACAATTACGACAACTTTTGCAATCGGTGTATTTGTATTATCTTCGTGCGGTCATATCAATGTTTCCCACTCCAGGCTAATCAGGTATTGCAGTCCTCGATGCTATGTCCATTCTTCGTTGTAACTGTTCATTTTGATGAAGGTTGAGTCCAACAACAATATCTCCAATAATTAAAGTTCATTAACTCGTCGTACACTATCAGAGTATCACTTCAGTTCAACTTCTCAAGTCAGAATAACTGAGAATAAAATCCGCGCATCTCTATCACACAATATTACTTTTTTTTTAATAAAAAAAATCGCGTGACGTTCCGTTTGTAGTACTATATCTTGCAGTGCTCTCTCTCGACTTGATGGCAAGCAAGGTAGCAAGCGACTAACTTTTCTACGATCGAGCATTGTAGAGGCATTGAATTTCCTTTTCGCCGCGTTTACAACTCTCTTTCACAATAAATGTTATTTCTGAGCGACATATTACTTTGGACTTAACTTTCGTCGTACTGATTTGCAGTTATTACTAAGATGTTTGATGTTGTTGTTGTTGTGGTCTTCAGTCCTGAGACTGGTATGATGCAGCTCTCCATGCTATTCTATCCTGTGCAAGATTCTTCATCTCCCAGTACCTACTGCAACCTACATCCTTCTGAATCTGCTTAGTGTATTCATCTCTTGGTCTAACCCTACGATTTTTACCCTCCACGCTGCCCTCCAATACTAAATTGGTGATCCCTTGATGCCTCAGAACATGTCCTACCAACCGATCCCTTCTTCTGGTCAAGTTGTGCCACAAACTTCTCTTCTCCGCAATCCTATTCAATACTTCCTCATTAGTTACGTGGTCTACCCATCTAATCTTCAGCATTCTTCTGTGGCACCACATTTCGAAAGCTTCTATTCTCTTCTTGTCCAAACTATTTACCGTCCATGTTTCACTTCCGTACATGGCTACACTCCATACAAATACTTTCAGAAATGACTTCCTGACACTTAAATCTATACTCGATGTTAACCATGCCATTGCCAGTCTACATTTTATATCCTCTCTACTTCGACCATCATCAGTTATTTTGCTCCCCAAATAGCAAAACTCCTTTACTACTTTAAGTGTCTCATTTCCTAATCTAATACCCTCAACATCACCCGACTTAATGCGACTACATTCCATTATCCTCATTTTGCTTTTGTTGATGTTCATCTTATATCCTCCCTTAAAGACACCATCCATTCCGTTCAACTGCTCTTCCAAGTACTTTGCTGTCTCTGATAGAATTACAATGTCATCGGCGAACCTCAAAGTTTTTATTTCTTCTCCATGGATTTTAATACCTACTCCGAATTTTTCTTGTGTTTCCATTACTGCTTGCTCAATATACAGATTGAATAACATTGGGGATAGGCTACAACCCTGTCTTACTCCCTTCCCAACCAGTGCTTCCCTTTCATGTTCCTCGATTCTTATAACTACCATCTGGTTTCTGTACAAATTGTAAATAGCCTTTCGCTCCCTGTATTTTACAAGAGAGTATTCCAGTCAACATTGTCAAAAGCTTTCTCCAAGTCTACAAATGCTAGAAACGTAGGTTTGCCTTCCTTTAATCTTCCTTCTAAGATAAGTCGTAAGGTCAGTATTGCCTGACGTGTTCCAACATTTCTACAGAATCCAAACTGATCATCCCCGAGGTCAGCTTCTACTAGTTTTTCCATTCGTCTGTAAAGAATTCGTGTTAGTATTTTGCAGCTGTGGCTTATTAAACTGATTGTTCGGTAATTTTCACATCTGTCAACACCTGCTTTCTTTGGGATTGGAATTATTATATTCTTCTTGAAGTCTGAGGGTATTTCGCCTGTTTCATACATCTTGCTCACCAGATGGTAGAGTTTTGTCAGGACTGGCTCTCCGAAGGCCGTCAGCAGTTCCAATGGAATGTTGTCTACTCCGGGGGCCTTGTTTCGACTCAGGTCTTTCAGTGCTCTGTCAAACTCTTCACGCAGTATCGTATCTCCCATTTCATCTTCATCTACATCCTTTTCCATTTCCATGATATTGTCCTCGAGTACATCACCCTTGTATAGACCCTCTATATACTCCTTCCACCTTTCTGCTTTCCCTTCTTTGCTTAGAACTGGGTTTCCATCTGAGCTCTTGATGTTCATACAAGTGGTTCTCTTATCTCCAAAGGTCTCTTTAATTTTCCTGTAGGCAGTATCTATCTTACCCCTAGTGAGATAAGCCTCTACATCCTTACATTTGTCCTCCAGCCATCCCTGCTTAGCAATTTTGGACTTCCTGTCTATCTCATTTTTGAGACGTTTGTATTCCTTTTTGCCTGCTTCATTTACTGCATTTTTATATTTTCTCCTTTCATAATTTAAATACAATATTTATTCTGTTACCCAAGGATTTTACCTGTTTGATCCTCTGCTGCCTTCACTATTTCATCCCTCAAAGCTACCCATTCTTCTTCTACTGTATTTCTTTTCCCCATTCCTGTCAATTGTTCCCTTATGCTCTGCCGGAAACACTGTACAACCTCTGGTTCTTTCAGTTTATCCAGGTCCCATCTCCTTAAATTCCCACCTTTTTGCAGTTTCTTCAGTTTTAATGTACAGTTCATAACCAATAGATTGTGGTCAGAGTCCACATCTGTTCCTGGAAATGTCTTACAATTTAAAACCTGGTTCCTAAATCTCTGTCTTACCATTATATAATCTGATACCTTCTTGTATCTCCAGGATTCCTCCATGTGTACAATCTTCTATCATGATTCTTAAACCAAGTGTTAGCTATGATTAAGTTGTACTCTGTGCAAAATTCTACCAGGCGGCTTCCTCTTTCATTTCTTAGCCCCAATCCATATTCACCTACTATGTTTCCTTCTCTCCCTTTTCCAACACTCGAATTCCAGTCACCCATCACTATTAAATTTTCGTGTCCCTTCACTATCTGAATAATTTCTTTTATTTCATCATACATTTCTTCAATTACTTCGTCATCTGCAGAGCTAGTTGGCATATAAACTTGTACTACTGTAGTAGGTGAGGGCTTCGTATCTATCTTGGCCAAGATGTTTGATAGCTAATTAAAAATAGCCTTACTTTCTTTCCAGCTTTATATCATATCATACTCAGTAATTATTGAAATTGGTGTTCATCAAAACTTTACGGTGGTATATTATTGTCAAAGTTGTCGTAACTGTCAGGAAAACACTCTTCCTTACTTCAAATTATCGTGACGTTCTTATTTGGGTTTTCGGGTTTCTTGGGGTGTTACAAGAGGGAGCCTCATATCTTTTCCAACCGAAATGTAGAGACACACATTCTGTGGCAGAATAACGAATTCTATGTAACATTTCGGGTAAACATGCAGGAATTGTTTTTGGCACCGAACGAAGCCATTCGCTGTATTTTTGTATCGCAGCTCGTGATTTGTGAAACGCACTCGGCGCCACAGTCTCGCACGTGTATTTGCGCAGCCCAGTGAAGGGCGACTCGCGCATGCGCAGTGGCACCGCGCCAGCCGGCGCGCCCAGGCAGGGCCATGCGTTATTCATTGCGGCGGGGGCCTAACTGCCGCATTACGCGCCATTTGCCCTTCAGTCGGCGAGGCTTGCAGCAGCCAGCCAGCCAGCAGCGAGCCGTCGGTCTGCGAGTGTCGGTATCGCGACCGGCGGCGCCGCGCCGCCATATTTACCGCCGTGGCGCTCTTCGCACGTCGTACTTCGCGTCGCTGAAATACGGCTGCGGGTCGAAGGAGTCTCGCCAACTGAAAGCGCGTTGCTTGCAAACTGTCCGCAACTATCTTCCAGACGTGCCGGTATTCGTGAACAGATCTAACGTTCGAGCAACTGCTCAACCTAGTCAAGTCTGTTTCTACAGTCTGAACTGTAATTTTACTTTCAAAAACTCTTCTTAAAGAAAAAAAAAACTTTGAACATTCAGTGACCGTGTCAGAACTATATTGTAACAAATAAGCCCTCGGTCACAAATATTAAGGGGCTCCGGAACGCCCTATACTTGCAATGTTAAAATAACGCTTATAAATTACATCTTTCCTCACAAAGTATTTGAGGTAGGAAGTTGAACTTTTTACAGATTATTTATTGGAATATGGGCTACAACTTAACACAGGGATTTTACAAAATTTTAGTTCAGTTATTAAAGATGAGTTTTTCCAATTGTAATGAAAATTCACAACATTTTTTTGCAATTTTCTATTTATATTTTTTTTGGAAAAAGGCTGTGTTAAATTATGCAGAACGTACTGTGTAACATTTACTGAAAGTTTGAAACAAATATGTTTGGAAGATCCTTAGAAAACATGTAATTAGTATGAGAAAATAAAAGTTTTGGGAATCGAGCGACAAAGATTGCATCAACTTTTTAGTGCATTCAAGGTCCATAGGATGGATTATCTTCATCCTCTGCAAACTCCTCCTCCAGCTTCCTCTTGTTCCTCCTCCTGTTTACTCTTGCTTGTATTTCTAGACTCTTTACAGCCCTGTCTGCAGCCCGAAGGCGTTCCTTGTCTAAAGCAAGCATCGCTCGTACCATGTTAGAACCTATCTTCATTCCCATATTTCTAAATACCTTTGGCTTTCCAACATTTCTCCTTTTCTTAAAAGCCTTCAGAGGATTTCTAATAACTTTACTTTTACTCATTATTATACTTCAACAAAACAGAGACTCAAGAAACAGAATTAATTACGAATATTTTCGAGATAACGACAGAATAAATAAACATGAAACAATCGACAATCACACCAGCGATATATATTGAACCATCACAGGTTAGCCACAACACATACTTTATCTCACATCACTAAAATGTACCTGATGAACACGGACTTTAATAATAACACCATTTGACAGCAGTTTAACAGCGCCACAGTGGGTCACGCCCATGTAGAACACATTTCAAAAAAAATTTAAAAATAATTGTAGTCTTCGGAATTGAATAAATTATATATCTATTAAAAGGTAATAGTCTGCAGATTCAGAAAACGCAAAAAAGTAAAAATTGAACTTTTCATGATTTTGAGCCTTTCCGGAGCCCCTTAAGTCAAAACTGACCTGGTTTCGACGCTACTATGAGCGTCGTCTTCAGAATTAGACTAACTGTACTAAAACATTAGGTATATAGTACATTAATAAAATTAAAGTTTGTCCTGACTCGAAAAGATGCAGTACTTACAAGTCACATATTAAAAAAGATCTAAGCCGGAAAGGCGACGTCGTGAACACTTGAGAGATGGCGTGCCGCTAAGGGCTGCTCGTACTGTGAACAAGGGTTGCAACAAGACTGAGGTGCCCACTTTAGAAATTGTGGGCAGGTAAATATGGTGTTGCTACGAGCGCCATCTAGTAGCCCCAGAAACAACTAGGCTACTGTACATTCTAAATGAGACACATGAAATAGTGTGGCAGCTGATTCAGGCATAACGTAAGCATTAATAATAACAGGATAAAGTTACATATTTGTCTGCTTTAAATAGAGATACATTTTGTAAAGTAAAAACGCTAGTTACGACATACAAGAATACAGCAAAGATGTGACAGAAAAACAACATTTCGGTGAACTGCATGAGGAAATCTGAATCAAAGATCAAGCAATGGCTTTATACAGTCAAAAACGTATTTATTTCGCAGCTGCAGCTGTTCGTTGAGAATGAGGCCATCATGACGAGAGAGATGTTTGAAAATCTCCAATTTCTCTAAGACATCTAACCTACGCCCCTTCGTTTCGGTATACAGGATATTGTTATCGCCTATGACTTTAGGCACGTGTCCAGTAATTAAGAGATGATCGGCAAAGGATGAACTGAGGGGACTGGTGCCGTTCTTTCTCAAAACATGTTCTTTATATCTGACGGTGAAAGCACGTCCAGTTTGCCCTGTATAATAGGAGGAGCAGGTATCGCAGATGATCTTATAAACTCCAGAACTTTCTGTAGGGGAGCGAATGGATTTCAAATTATGAATGAAGTTTTTCTTTACATTGTTATTAGTAGAGAAGGCCACATTGCAGTTGTATTTGTTGCGAAGCATGCGCTGAATCTGATAGGAAATGGGTCCTATGAAAGGAATAGAAAAACGTTTTTATGGGTTAATGTCAGTGCATGAGGTGTTGAGCGTGGTAGTTCTTGCAGTTTTCTTTTTCTTCGCAAAGAATCTACTTTATTTACTAGCGATTCACCAAGAACATTAACACATGTAATCACACTAGGTGAGCGTGGAAGTAGTTGCCAGGAAGTCAGGAAGTAACTGATGGAAAATAAAATTACGTTCAACCAATGTGAATTTTATCCCTAAAAGCCTTAAAAAAAGATTTAAAATTACAATCACAAAGCACCCTCAGAATATCGAGTTACAATTATTCAGAGGCAGAATAACAAAAAAAAAAAAATTCACAGTAGGAGCCTTCAGGCTGAGAAGCTTCCGCTACTTTCAACGCGGCCGTAGTCACGACCGCTCACAACGACGTCTGAAAAACTACCCTGATGCAAATGTGCAGCACACCAGATTACTTTAAACAAAAATTTTAACAACTCACACAAACACATTAACTATGCACCCCGTAAGGGGGATGGAAATGGCACAAACACTCAAACTAAGAAATTATTTGCCACCAAAAGTGCAATTTGTTTTTAAAAGGGCTCTTACAGTGGAAAGGTGGCAACTTTATAAAAAATGACTATCTAAATAAAACCCATGAAAATCAGAGTTACATAAAGTGTACCACATGCTCTACGAGGGCAGTTCAATAAGTAATGCAACACCTTTTTTTTTCGGCCAATTTTGGTTGAAAAAACCGGAAATTTCTTGTGGAATATTTTCAAACATTCCCGCTTCGTCTCGTATAGTTTCATTGACTTCCGACAGGTGGCAGAGCTGTACGGAGCTGTTAAAATGGCGTCTGTAACGGATGTGCGTTGCAAACAACGGGCAGTGATCGAGTTTCTTTTGGCGGAAAACCAGCGCATCTCAGATATTCATAGACGCTTGCAGAATGTCTACGGTGATCTGGCAGTGGACAAAAGCACGGTGTGTCGTTGGGCAAAGCGTGTGTCATCATCGCCGCAAGGTCAAGCAAGACTGTCTGATCTCCCGCGTGCGGGCCGGCCGTGCACAGCTGTGACTCCTGCAATGGCGGAGCGTGCGAACACACTCGTTCGAGATGATCGACGGATCACCATCAAACAACTCAGTGCTCAACTTGACATCTCTGTTGGTAGTGCTGTCACAAATGTTCACCAGTGGGGATATTCAAAGGTTTGTTCCCGCTGGGTCCCTCGTTGTCTAATCGAACACCATAAAGAGCAAAGGAGAACCACCTGTGCGGAATTGCTTGCTTGTCATGTGGCTGAGGGTGACAATTTCTTGTCAAAGATTCTTACAGGCGATGAAACATGGGTTCATCACTTCGAACCTGAAACAAAACGGCAATCAATGGAGTGGCGCCACACCCACTCCCCTACCAAGAAAAAGTTTAAAGCCATACCCTCAGCCGGTAAAGTCATGGTTACAGTCTTCTGGGACGCTGAAGGGGTTATTCGGTTCGATGTCGTTCCCCATGGTCAAACGATCAACTCTGAAGTGTATTGTGCTACTCTTCAGAAATTGAAGAAACGACTTCAGCGTGTTCGTAGGCACAAAAATCTGAACGAACTTCTCTTTCTTCATGACAACGCAAGACCTCACACAAGTCTTCGCACCCGAGAGGTGCTCACAAAACTTCAGTGGACTGTTCTTCCTCATGCACCCTACAGCCCCGATCTCGCACCGTCGGATTCCATATGTTTGGGCCAATGAAGGACGCAATCCGTGGGAGGCACTACGCGGATGATGAAGAAGTTATTGATGCAGTACGACGTTGGCTCCGACATCGACCAGTGGAATGGTACCGTGCGGGCATACAGGCCCTCATGTTAAGGTGGCGTAAGGCCGTAGCATTGAATGGAGATCACGTTGAGGGGAGACGGATGCGATAGGCAAGGTGGAGAGCATGGCGTTCAAGGATTTGGAGGGATTTGTAAAAGGGAGGGGGGGGGCGGAGATCCAGGCTGGATGGGCGTAACAAAGGATAGGGCGGATGAGGGATTTGTAGTTGTGGAGGATTGTGGAGGGGTCCAGACCCCACGTGCGGCCGGAAAGGAGCTTGAGGAGATTGAGTCGGGAACGTGCCTTGGCTTGGATTGTCTGGAGATGGGGAGTCCAGGAGAGGCGACTGTCGAGGGTGATGCCAAGGTACTTAAGGGTGGGAGTGAGGGCGATAGGACGGCCATAGACGGTGAGATAGAAATCAAGGAGGCGGAAGGAAGGGGTGGTTTTGCCTACAATAATCGCCTGGGTTTTGGAGGGATTGACCTTGAGCAACGACTGGTTGCACCAAGCAGTGAACCGGTTAAGATGGGATTGGAGAAGGTGTTGGGAGCGTTGCAGGGTGGGGGCAAGGGCAAGGAAGGCGGTGTCATCGGCAAACTGGTGAAGGTGGTCGAGGGGTGACGACGGCGGCATGTCCGCCGTGTACAAAAGGTACAGAATGGGGGAGAGGACGGAACCTTGGGGCAGCCGTACCGCGCTGATAGCGCCCCTTAAATGCACGTGAACAGGCAACCTTTCCGCTTTCCTACCAGAGGGAGACACCAAAATCTGCGATTACCACAGCGGCGCCATCGCCAGAAACGGAGGGCGACTGCTTCACACTACGCGCTGCGGCGCGCTCTTCAAAACAGCAATCTTTTACCACGGCTCACCGTCAATTATTAAAGCGGTCCAAATTGTACACGTTTTGCTCGAAACAAAAGGAAAATGCTGCACACTTTCTGTTAGAGCTGGCAATAAAGCGTTAATTACCGCCTCGAAAAATCAACCTGCACCACGAAACTCTTTCTTTTATGATGCTGCCACCATTAGACTGTAAAAATTCATATTTTGTTGTTATACGATCCATAAATTCGGCTTTGGGCCATACTGAAGTACAAAAACTTATTTATAAGTCAAAGACATCTGGCTGGTGTGAAATAAATGTCCTTGTAAGAAGCATATTTGGTCACATGGGCCACATCTGTCACTAGTAAAAGTAAGAACATCGCTATAACGCCTAAATATACTGCAAACTTCCATTTTTTTCGTTTCTGCAATTTATAGTACAGCTCCTATATGAAACTGCTGACTTGTCCATGTCAATTGTTCAGACAGAATATTGTGGCACATATCTGGATATTGGTTAGTAGTTTCATGTAACAGCTGTGCTAAAAGGGCCAGAAATGAAAGTCTGCTACATTGCGGCGTTTCAGAGGTGTTCTCACTTTCACTAATGACAGCTCAGGATTCTGTAATATTAGTAATTTTCGCCTAACAAACATTGATATACGATCAATATTACACACCCGATGGCCTAAAGTTGTCGAACAATTGTAAAGGAAAAGAAATGAACCATCGCATAGCATTGACAGAATCTATTATTCTTTATGTTTGCCGTTCTTGCGTGGTGCCTGTAAATCTCTATGTACATGTATCGATTAATGATATAAAAAAGAATTCTGTCGTTTCAAGACAAATGAGGCATTGGGCACCTCACCTTTTACTGTTTGTATTCCATGAAAGGCGGACGCGGACTTGCTGCGTCCCGCAAAGGTATTTTATATTTCACGTGAAAATATTGAGTGAATATACTAATTGTTATTTTTCCAATCAGAAAACCTGTAGTTTCTTGTAACTGATTACGAACAGGCAGCGTCAAGAGGACATTTTGACTGTTATGTATAAAGTATTTAACCACAATGGTCATCTATTGTAATTAAATTATGAAAAGATACGTAGCATTAAAAAACGTGTGTTACAGATAAGTGTGCTTATTTTAGTAAATTAACCTTGATGATTTCCATCTCCTTATTTACTTGAATGATAATTATTTTGTGTTAGTTCATCACCAGAAATTACAATCACGCTGACGGGCCGAACGCAGCATGAGGCAGAAGGAACATTATCGTTTTCCTGTTATTTCTGAACCAACTCTTTTTTTAATTCTGTAGTGTTGCATTTCTTTTAAAGTCTATAAATCTTCTGGTCCCTTAGTGTTGTTCCAGGTATGACTACATCGCGACTGTAAAAAATGCATAGAAATGATAATGTTTCTTCCGAACGATCTCAAATATATCAATACGCTGCTCTTACTCAGGTATTTAATGCTCAACGTATGTTATTTTAATAGTTTAATCAATTTCTGATTCTGTTGCCAAGTGGCCCACCAAGATATTCACTTTTTCGACATTTTTTTAAAAAAAATATATATAAAATAACAATTGTTTTTCTTTTCGCCCCCCAAGAGCAACGCTACAATTCTAAGACAAGATATACTCTTTCAGCATACTTTTTCATACTAGTCTGATATCTTTTGACATATAAATAAGTACTTGTACTTCAGATTGGCCAAAGTCCAAAATCAGGATCGTCTAACAGTAAAATAAAAGTTATTGCGCTAAATGCGGCAGCATCGTTCATAAAATTTACCGTGACTAAGGCTCCAGACAAAATTTAAAAAAAAACTATGTGGTGTCACCGCCAGACACCACACTTGCTAGGTGGTAGCCTTTAAATCGGCCGCGGTCCGTTAGTATACGTCGGACCCGCGTGTCGTTACTATCAGTGATTGCAGACCGAGCGCCGCCACACGGCAGGTCTAGAGACACTTCCTAGCACTCGCCCCAGTGGTACAACCGACTTTGCTAGCGATGGTTCACTGACAAAATGCGCTCTCATTTGCCGAGACGATAGTTAGCATAGCCTTCAGCTACGTCATTTGCTACTACCTAGCAAGGCGCCATTGCCAGTTACTATTGAGATTATGAATAATGTACCATCAAGAGCGATGTTCATCATTTATGGATTAAAGTTACGTATTCCAGCAGCTACGTACGTTTTTTGCTAAAGTCTAATTTCCTTGACCTGTTCCAGACCTCACGCCAGTCTGCGTGAGCTAAAACGCGTACCTTTCGGCTTCCTCTAGTATACCGGGTTGGCTCTACATCTACATCTACATCTACATCCATACTCCGCAAGCCACCTGACTGTGTGTGGCGGAGGGTACCTTGAGTACCTCTATCGGTTCTCCCTTCTATTCCAGTCTCGTATTGTTCGTGGAAAGAAGGATTGTCGGTATGCCTCTGTGTGGGCTCTAATCTCTCTGATTTTATCCTCATGGTCTCTTCGCAAGATATACGTAGGAGGGAGCAGTATAATGCTTGACTCTTCGGTGAAGGTATGTTCTCGAAACTTTGACAAAAGCCCGTACCGAGCTACTGAGCGTCTCTCCTGCAGAGTCTTCCACTGGAGTTTATCTATCATCTCCGTAACGCTTTCGCGATTACTAAATGATCCTGTAACGAAGCGCGCTGCTCTCCGTTGGATCTTCTCTATATCTTCTACCAACCCTATCTGGTACGGATCCCACACTGCTGAGCAGTATTCAAGCAGTGGGCGAACAAGCGTACTGTAACCTACTTCCTTTGTTTTCGGATTGCATTTCCTTAGGATTCTTCCAATGAATCTCAGTCTGGCATCTGCTTTACCGACGATCAACATTATATGATCATTCCATTTTAAATCACTCCTAATGCGTACTCCCAGATAATTTATGGTATTAACTGCTTCCAGTTGCTGACCTGCTATTTTGTAGGTAAATGATAAAGGATCTATCTTTCTGTGTATTCGCAGCACATTACACTTGTCTATATTGAGATTCAATTGCCATTCCCTGCACCATGCGTCAATTCGCTGCAGATCCTCCTGCATTTCAGTACAATTTTCCATTGTTACAACCTCTCGATACACCACAGCATCATCTGCAAAAAGCCTCAGTGAACTTCCGATGTCATCCACCAGGTCATTTATGTATATTGTGAATAGCAACGGTCCTATGACACTCCCCTTCGGCACACCTGAAATCACTCTTACTCTGGAAGACTTCTCTCCATTGAGAATGACATGCTGCGTCCTGTTACCTAGGAACTCTTAAATCCAATCACACAATTGGTCTGACAGTCCATATGCTCTTACTTTGTTCATTACACGACTGTGGGGAACTGTATCGAACGCCTTGCGGAAGTCAAGAAACACGGCATCTACCTGTGAACCCGTGTCTATGATCCTCTGAGTCTCGTGGACGAATAGCGCGAGCTGGGTTTCACATGACCGTGTTTTTCGAAACCCATGCTGATTCCTACAGAGTAGATTTCTAGTCTCCAGAAAAGTCATTATACTCGAACACAATACGTGTTCCAAAATTCTACAACTGATCGACGTTAGAGATATAGGTCTATAGTTCTGCACATCTGTTCGACGTCCATTCTTGAAAACGGGGATGACCTGTGCCCTTTTCCAATCCTTTGGAACGCTACGCTCTTCTAGAGACCTACGGTACACCACTGCAAGAAGGGGGGCAAGTTCCTTCGCGTACTCTGTGTAAAATTGAACTAGTACCCCATGAGGTCCAGAGGCCTTTCCTCTTTTGATCGATTTTAATTGTTTCTCTATCCCTCTGTCGTCTATTTCGATATCTACCATTCTGTCATCTGTGTGACAATCTAGAGAAGGAACTACAGTGCAATCTTCCTCTGTGAAACAACTTTGGAAAAAGACATTTAGTATTTCGGCCTTTAGTCTGTCATCCTCTGTTTCAGTACCATTTTGGTCACAGAGTGTCTGGACATTTTGTTTTGATCCACCTACCGCTTTGACATAAGACCAAAATTTCTTAGGATTTTCTGCCAAGTCAGTACATAGAACTTTACTGTACTCTCCTGCCAACCCACAACAAACTAAACCTGATGTTAGCTCTTTTCAAGGCCGTACGTAGTTAGCCCACCCGCACTCTTCACCAAGGACTCAGACCTGAGGGGAGCAAAAACTGATGAAAGAATACTAAGCAAATACGCTTTAAGAAGTAAACGGAGTAAGTACGTAAGTGCACTGGTGGGAGAAAGGCATCACGCCACCCTACGCCGCTAACACGACAAATCGAGGTTTAACTGACAGAATCCTTGTAGAGGTATGATTAAGATGTTAAAGAAAAAAGTTATGTGTAATTTCCTCTACACCTCGTGTTTCCATATTCTGCGTACAAGAGGAAGTCTTCTCTCATCCCACGAGGGCAAACGCGCCCTCTTGACACAGGGTCATTTAGGCACTATCAGTTCGTCCATCGCTAAAATGTATTGCGGTAAAACAGTGAGCTTGGTTTACAGAGCTGCTGCCTACACAGCTCGCGCGCGTGCAGTTCCTGCTGCTACGTCGCTATGATAGTGTAATATCTCGAAAGTCGGCGAGCCGGTGCTAATGCATATACACTACTCGACCGATAATTCCAATGCCCACGCTTACGTGCATCATAAAATTGTGCGGAAATGGGATACATAATTTATTTCACATTCTTGTGTATGTGAAAAAATAAGAAGCGGTAAAAATTCTTGACAAAGAAGAAAACAGAAAAGAAGGGATTATGCAATGTGCTTTCCCCTCCAGCAAGTATTGTTTTTGCTCCCAAGTTGCTGTAAACAAAAAATGTTCCAAGAATAATTTTTCTGTGGCTGATGAATTATATCACTCGTAATAGTGTTGTCATTTGTTATGTTTGTGTGGCATACGACACGATGGAGGTGGAAAGTATGTACGTCTTGTGGGCTTATATACTTAACGATGACGATGATGATGATGAGTCCCATACTCCTTTACAGAGCGTAGGGGAGCGACGCGGGAGACCAGCGCCGCCTTACTAGGCAAGGTCCTAGTGGAGGTGGTTTTCCATTGCCTTCCTCCGACCGTAATGGGGATGAATGATGATGATGATGAAGACGACACAACAACACCCAGTCATCTCGAGGTAGGAAAAATCCCTGACCCCGCCGGGAATCGATATTTAAATATATTTATTAATCAGTTTCATCAATTACAAGTGCATGACGCAAGAAAGGTGTTCACTTCTCAGTATACCAAAAAAAAAAAAAAAAAGAAAACCTCATTATCTAATACAACAGAGCACATGATTAAACAATCTGTCTCTTTCGATTTCTTCAATTTGACAAGAAAGGGGGGCACAACAATTTATAAGACAAACATTAAAACAAAAGTGGAAGAGAACAAGAATGTAACGTTGATCAGTCTTGTCCCAGAATTCGAAATCCTAAAACACACTATATGATCAGAAGTATCCGGACACTTGGCTAAAAATTACTTACAAGTTCGTGGTGCACTCCGCCAGTAGTGCTGGAATTCATTGTGGTGTTGGCCCACCCTTAGCCTTGATGACATCTTCTACTCCCGCAGGCACACGTTCGCTAAGCTGCTGGAAGGTTTCTTGGGGAATGGCAGCCCATTCTTCACAGAATGAGGAGAGGTATCGATGTCGGCCGGTGAGGTCTGGCACGAAGTCAGCATTCAAAAACATCACAAAGGTGTTCTATAGGATTCAGGTCAGCCCTCGGTGCAGGCCAGTCCATTACAGGGATGTTACTGTCGTGTAACCACTCCGCCACAGTCCGTGCATTATGAACATGTGCTCGATCATGCTGAAAGATGCCTTCGCCATCCCCGAATAGCTCTTCAACAGTGGGAAGCAAGAAGGTGTTTAAAACATCTATATTCGCCTGTGCTGAGATAGTGCCACGCAAAACAACAAGGATGCAAGCCCCCTCCACGAAAAACACGACCACACCATAACACCACCGCCTCCGAATTTTACTGTTAGGACTGAACAGGCTGGCAAAAGAGGTTCACCGGGCATTCGCCATACCCACACCCTGCCTGCGTGATGTGTGGCTTATGAGCAGCCGCTCGACCATGATATCCACGTTTTCTCACCTCCCGCATAACTGTCATAGTACTTGCAGTAGATGCTGATGCAGTTTAGAATTCCTGTGTGATGGTCTGGGTAGCTGTCTGCCTATTACACTTTACGACCCTCGTCAACTGTCGGCTGTCTCTGTCAGTCAAGCGACGTGGTCGTCCTGTACGCTTTTGTGCTGTACGTTTTCCTTCGTGTTTCCACTTCACTACCACACCGGAAACAGTAGATCTAAGGATGTTTAGGAGTGAGGATATCTCGCGTACTGACGTATGACACAAGAGACACGTAATCACCTGATCACGTTCAAAGGCAGTGGGTTCCGCGGATCGCCCTATTCTACTCTCTCGCGATTTCTAATGAATCCTGAGGTCGCTGGTATGGAGTACCTGGCAGTAGGTGGCAGCACAATGTACCTAATATGAAAAAAGGTATGTTTCTTGGTGGTGTTCGAATACTTTGATCACATAGTGTATATACAATCACAAGCGGAAGCCTAATCTACTATTCAACAAGCAATTAGCAAGACAAAGGAATATACGTAATATAACAAACTAACCTAGGTTAACCTCTGCTGGCCGCAATAAATGAGCACAGCAAAAGTGTAAAAGCCAACAGAAAAGACAAATCAATAATACACAGATCCTCAGGGGAAAAGCACTAGACCATACAAACGCCTTGCAGTAATTCAGATGTGATTTCTCACACAACTTCAGTCTGCCAAGCAAGATACGGTCGTTCGCACTAAAATGATGCCCACTGATCGCAACTGGCAAAGTGTCATGTAACTTTCATAGCCGGACACAAACTGCAGCTAATACGACTAGAATCCTGGCCGCGCCGCATTCCTCGGATCCATGAACACAAGCGCCGTGTACGGCTCCACGGGAATCGATGCCCTGTGTTGCGAGCAAATAACTAGAAGCCTAGACTGTAAGTCTACCACTACTGCCTCACTGTTTTGGTGTGCGACTTCCTACTTAAACTCGTGGAGGCAGCTAGCTGTCATGGCTTTTCGCTGGCCATCTTTATACTCACTTCGCTCTGTTAACGCTCCACATGACGAGGACAGCCGCTGACACGTCTTTCATCTGCATGGGGTTGCTGTCATCAAATTGGCTCTGAGCACTATGGGACTTAACATCTGAGGTCATCAGTCCCCTAGAATATTTATACCAAGATGGTAACTGTTCTTTCGGACATGTCCGAAAGAACATATACCATCTTGGTATATACACTCCTGGAAATTGAAATAAGAACACCGTGAATTCATGGAGACGGTTTCGAATGGTCCTCGCCGATACCCCAGGAGCAACAGCGTCCCTAATTTGCTGGGAAGTGGCGGTGCGGTCCCCTACGGCACTGCGTAGGATCCTACGGTCTTGGCGTGCATCCGTGCGTCGCTGCGGTCCGGTCCCAGGTCGACGGGCACGTGCACCTTCCGCCGACCACTGGCGACAACATCGATGTACTGTGGAGACCTCACGCCCCACGTGTTGAGCAATTCGGCGGTACGTCCACCCGGCCTCCCGCGTGCCCACTATACGCCCTCGCTCAAAGTCCGTCAACTGCACATACGGTTCACGTCCACGCTGTCGCGGCATGCTACCAGTGTTAAAGACTGCGATGGAGCTCCGTATGCCACGGCAAACTGGCTGACACTGACGGCGGCGGTGCACAAATGCTGCGCAGCTAGCGCCATTCGACGGCCAACACCGCGGTTCCTGGTGTGTCCGCTGTGCCGTGCGTGTGATCATTGCTTGTACAGCCCTCTTGCAGTGTCCGGAGCAAGTATGGTGGGTCTGACACACCGGTGTCAATGTGTTCTTTTTTCCATTTCCAGGAGTGTATAACTAGAGAAACACTTAGATGAACATATAAGTTATAACACAGGAAAAGACACAGCCGCCTTCAATCTAGACACGGTATAAATATTACATGCTAGCAGGATAAACGCCGAAGTAAATACAAGACAGGGGCCTAGTGCTCTCTTGCTGTAGCCGATAGTACAAACTATATGTAATCTGGAACAGAATCCATCGGAACTCTCGCTGTTCCATCATTAAAAATAGTGGATAAGATGGCCTACTGGACTGTTTCTTCTACTGTCCCACCTCAATGTGTGTGTGTGTGGTTGTGTGTGTGTGTTTGTGTGTGTGTGTGTGTGTGTGTGTGTGTGTGTGTGTGTTGAGGCTTATAAGCGCTCAACGTCGAGGTCATCAGCGCCCGGACACACATTAAAAGAAACGAACGTGGACAGACCCAATAAAACTGAAGCACACGCGCAAAGTAAGCAGGAAAAGAAGGAAAATGCTACGTAAGAAAGTAAAACGTAAGGAAAGGGAAAACCTAGCAACAAGAATGCCGCAGGAAATTGTCATTGGCTGGCCACTTACATAAAATATGGGCGAGTTTGTCACACAGTGAGCAAATTAATGTCCTCTCCCTAAAATCTTTGTAAAAACATTTGACATGGCACAGAACTTTAAAACTTTAACCACAGTCGTCCGAGTGTTGCCTAAAAGAGATGGCAGGTCCGCTGGAAAGTCAGCCGCGGCCCGCTGGTCAGAAAATAAAACGCAACCAAATAAAACGTGGCAGACAGTGACCTGGACGCCACAAGCACCACACATTGGAGGATCTTCTCGCCGGAGCAGGAAGCCGTGCGTCATAGGGCTGTGGCCTATCCGAAGGCGAGTGAGGAGAACCTCGTCCTGTCAACGGGGCTGAAAGGAAGTACACCACACACGCGTTGTGGGCTTGACTATACCCAGCTTATTGTCAGTCACTTCCAGCCACCATCCTCCCACCGACGCCCGCCTCTACACCTGAGCACCGTTAACTCCTACACCTGACAACTGCCATTTTCTTACGCTGAGACGTAAGTGCCTACATCACGTGTCAGCCTTTGCACAAGCAACAAAGGCTCACGTTATTTCTATTCTTTTTACTGATGTTGACTATTGTTGCCTTTTCATATTTTTCATAGCCATTTTGCGAACAACAGTTCTGTGAATCGTGTGTCTAAACTTTATGTATACGCAGAGGTAACAGACGTCATGGGATAGCAATATGCACATACGAGGGTTGGAACTTTAATAGTGGCAACTATTTATTTACAGCTCGTACAAAATAGATACGTGTTTGAAAGTTTTACTGACCTTCAGAGTAGTCACTGTAACACTTCCGCCCTGTCGGACGTGCGTTACAAGTGGCGACCGTGACAGGACGGTAGTGTTACAAGTGGCGACCGTGACAGGACATCCAGTTGTTGTCGTTTATAAACTAACGTAAAGACCGAACAGTGGATGTTCAGTGGCACGAATAGTAATAAAGTTCAGTAAAATAAACTGCAGTGTGAGTCAAGTATAATAGTAGTGTAATTGGCATTTAATATGGACAGGAACGGGGACAGGATAGATGTGCCAAGCGAAATGGAGAATGCGGCTAGTAGTAGCAGGAGTTTACGCGGCCAGATAACAGAGGGCGTTAGCGGAAGACAATTGGCGTACATACAATACCATGAACACGTCAATGAACAGATTGAAATATCGCGATCGTCTCGAACACAGCAAGGGACAAAACAGGAAGTAGAGGGTGACTTTGTAGATGATAGTGGGTACGTGAACGAATCCACTGACATATTTGATTCAACACAAATAAAGAAAGAACCGAAAGAAACTTTTGAAGTAGGACCGGACCACACGGATTCCGTAGAACAAAACAGTGTAAAAATTTTAAGCATGAACGATCTATTTGAACAATTAACCAAACAAATTGCAGGACAGAATGAGCAACTTCAAAAACAAGTCGGTAATCAGGTTAATCAGCTTAAAACACACGTTGACGAGCAGCTCAAAACACAGAATGAGCAGCTTAAAACACACGTTGATCAAATTAAAGCACAGGTCAAAGATCAGGGAATTAAAATTAGTAAACAACTAGAACAAGTAGAACAAAAAGTGGGAAATTTAAGTTCTGTGGTAAATAATATGAAATTTGAAATTGACACCATTAACAAAAATATGGATACTATGCAGGAGGAAATTGGTAACATTAACAGTAGATTCGATGTTGAAATCCTCAACATCCAAGAGAAAGTAGAACCTCTGGTTGTAACTAAGGTAGACGAAAAAGTTTTAGGTCTTAAAACTGAGATCGTAAACGAATGTCAACACGGAATATCACAGTTAAAAAAGGTAGTTCTAGACACTGGAAGAGATTTAGGTGAAATAGTAACCGGATGTATTCAAAATTGTGAACAAAATACTACGGAAATTCAAGGCAAAATTTTCGATCTAGAGAGCAAAATTAAAGATAGGCCTGGTGTTGTCTGTAATGGCACACCGATTACGAAGCTATTAGAAGGAGAGGAATGCTTTGATCCCGCAAAGAAACATAACGGGTGGCATCCGTTAGACTTTATCAAAAATTGCGAGAGAGTATTTCCTGAGCGCTTGTCTGATCAGGAAAAGATAAATGTAGTAATTAGCGCCTTAGCAGGTGACGCTAAGCGCTGGGGAATCAATTTAAATACCGAACGAATGACGTTCGAGGAATTCAGGCAACGTTTTACGGAAGAATATTGGTCTGAACAAAAGCAGGACCATTTATGGCGCGAGTTCATCATGGCCAAACAGCATGATAACAGGGGCAGGAATTCTTTGAAAGATTTCTGTGAATATTGGTACCGGAAATTGACACATTTAAGAGGCCGGAGATCGGATTCAGAAATTATCTGGGAGCTATATAAAAAGCTCCCAGAAGATTCTAAGAGGTATGTAGGAAGCAATCATCGTAGCTTCCAAGCATTTCTGGAAAGAGTCGAAGACGAAGACCATTGGCGCGAAAGTCGAGCCAATTATCAAAATTTTGGTAACCATAATAACCGACACAATGACGAACGGAATGACGGCGATGGATTTCGCGTCGATGTAATACAGAGAGGAAGAGGTAGAGGAAGAGGCAGAGGAAGTTATCCAGGTCGCGGTCGAGAGTACACCGCGCAAATTAATAACGATGCGGGAAACTAATTTCCGCGAACGTTGCGGGCCAAACGGAAGTGGACAATACGTACCGGCCCCGATTTAAGAAAAAATACCGGACCGACCGAAATGTAATGAGACAGGTTAGAGACAGGCGTGAAACGACGCAACGTGTTGTAGCGAGACAAGCGTCAGGTGCGAGCCAGCATGAGTCATATCGGCCGCACGGAATACTCCAGGTTAACGGGTGAGTGGAGCATCAGAGGGCAACGGCCCAGCCTAGCAGAACATCTGTTCGGAAGGAAGCCGTTAGCAATACGGCAGCAGTAGGTGCGAACGTAGCCGTAAGAGATAATGAAAATTTTATGAGTGACAATTCCGTGGCAAAGGAAACAATAGATGAGACTGTGAGTACACAGAGAGGTGCGGTTAGCAGTGTTCGCAATGTGGTAAAGGGCGATAATGAATTAGCAGAAGTAACTGATTGGCGTGTGCAGATCGACGATCTGTACAAGGGCCTAAAGCAATGTGAGTGGGAGGATTTTAAGAAGGAGTATGAGGCGAAGAAATTAGTTAATAGAAAGGGAAATGATAGGGGCGTCAATAAAGTGATGTGGCCCAGATTTGAAGAGGGGAAAATAAATAGCGCCGCGCAAAGTACGCGTGCTGCCGATAAGGGGAAGGTTAATGATAGGAAGGATTTGGAGGATGAAATCCTCAGCATTGACGAAGAAATAACTTCTGCTAACAATCCGCCAATAGTGCAAGCTGCTACCGAGAGGCACCGTGGAGAAGGGGCAGATGATTACATGAAAGTAATTAAAGTCCACGAGGATTACACCGAATATGAAGTCACAGTAGATGTAAATAAAGCTGATGATGAGGCCGTTTCGCCAAAAGAGGAGATTGAATTAAAATCTAAGCCTGACGACAATACCGAGGAGGAACTTAGTGCCTGTCTCAGAAAAGCCTTTATGTTAGAACCTGATAGCGATCCAGAATGGTCGGATTCCGACGATAGTTCAGATGATGAAAGATACGCTAATACAGACAAAATTGAATATACTAACTTTCCCTATTGTGCAAAAGTAGCGTACTTAAGCGAATCTGATGTGGAGGAAGAGAGTAGTGATGACCCTAGTGAAGATGTATTTTTAGGTGTAAATGAAAGTGAATATACTTTTACTGAAAGAGGGTATGAGAAAATTAGTGAAATTAATGGGGATGCAGTTAAGTACGATATTGTACCTAACGATGACGAGGTATCAAAACAAAATCCAGATGTTGAAACCGAACAAAGAAAGAAAGAGCCGCCTGACGACTCAGTGTTTATTTTGCGAAGAGTTCAAGTGAGCAAAGACTTTGAACTCCAGAGGCCTAAGAAGCCACCAGACTTAAGTGACTGTTTTATGAACCAAAAAAGACTGCCTTGTTAATAAAGAGACGAGCAGGGGCAGGATGCTGTATTTGTAGATATTATTAATATTATGCATAACTTTATTGTTACTGTAGCTCAGTGTTATTTGAAAGTGAATTATTGTTTTGTTGAATTAGAACCTGGGGCGGATTCATATCGGATTTTGAGAATGTCATGAACACATTACATCATGAAACTACAGGGTTCCCACCGGAAGAATTTTTGTTAGATAAAAGTAGTAAAAGTTTAATTGAAGAAAAATTAGAGTTTCCACCTTGTACAAGTTTGGGATTGAATCAAAAGAAAGAATTGGTAATAAAAAGGGCAAAGCAAAAAGCTAAATCTAGATCTAGAAGACACGAAAAAAATCTAAAAGTTTCAAAATTTAAAGTTGGAGATTATGTTCTTCTAAAAACCCACGAAAAATCTAGTGAACTAAACCATGAAATTTCAAAATTTAAATATATTTATAACGGACCATATATAATACAGAACATTCCACACGAAAATGCTTACTACCTAATCTACCCAAAATCCAAAAGACCTTTAGGAGTAAGAAATATAGTGGATCTGAAACTGTATGTTCCCAGGAACGAGTAATTGTGCTGTATCTTATGCTGAACCCAAGTTATTTCAAATGTAACTACTCTTTGTAAATGTCTGTATAACCTTGAAAGTGTGCTAATGTAGTTATGTGAGTTTCAGATTACCAATTGTACTGTAACTGTAAAAATGTATGGAGGAAAGGACTGAAAAGAAAGGATAAATGCTATCAGCCAGATAAAAGATGGAACTGTCAAAACTGAAAATTGGCAGTGTATGAACCATAATATGAAGGACTGCCAAATACCAATGAGGGCAGATAAATAGTCGATGGAAAATAGTAAATGTAATCCAGAGGATGTGACAATATGAAGTGACATGGACTGCCCAAATCCACATAATAGGCAGCAAATATGTGTAAATAAATTTCTGAAAATTTTGTGTGTGTTTTGTTTAATAAGTTAAGAAATGGACTGCTATTCAAAGCAAGCAGCGACAAATTATCTTATAGTGTATACGAAATATGCATTTGTTTTTGTAGTTAAATGTTTGCATTCCAGAATTTTAAATTATTTCTTTAAGAAATTTGGGAAAAAATGATTAATTTGCTATTTTAGTAATGTTAGGATGGGAAGTTGGACTGTGCAAAAGGCACTTAAGTAAATAACGAGAAATTGGTCTTGATATGTTAAAATAGTGTGAACCTATATACAGTGAGTGGAAGGAAATAGGTAGTGTAAATCTTCTTGAACATTTACATAAAGATTCAGAACAAGTGTATAATTGTTAAATTTAGTGTTCCCATAAAATTTAGACTTAAGAAAATTTTCTGGAAACAGGGGCATGTGTAACAATAATTTACCTATAATAATGTTTTTCTTTATGAATTTAGATAAATTTTTCTTTCTGAATTTATGTAAAATAATGTAATTAATGTTGTGGATTTTTTTTCCTTTTCGTGTCATGTTAAAGAAACTGTAAACAATTTTTGAAATGAGTGTTATTATTTATGTTAGATTTCAAGCAATTTGATAACCAAAGGAAAATGTATTTAATGTTAAAACTATTGTATAATGTGAAAATTGTAATTTAAACACTTGGTCCATACGTAGGTAATGCATTAGAATATGTGTAGTAGAAAACCTGTGGTGAATACCCTACCTGTAGGGGCGCGGGAAAAGGTGGATGCAGGCGAGCGCGGGAAAACGCACACTGGCGCGGTTCGGCACAACGGGCTCAGTCTTACAGTCGGAGTTGAGCATCGGTCAGAGGAACATGTACTGTACCGAGGAGGCTATCTAGGAAAAGTGGATTCCATTGAGCCTCGGATGGGCCGATTCCGACGACTACTTGGCATGGCTATATTCTCAGGCACAAAACTGGAAAGATTACGACGCCAAGAAGAATGAAAGTGCCGATACTGTGAGAGCCTTAGCCGTGCTTATATGTGTGCTGTGCTGCCCGCTATCTCGCTGCCCGCCATCCGCCGCAACGACGTGCACAGGTCAAACATTTATTTCATCTTTAGAAGTGTATCTGTGTGGACCAGTGTTGAAACTGTTCTGACTGTTCAATAATAACGTGACTTTTACCAGAATAGCCTTAGCCATCACTTATCCTTATCATTGACCTAGGCAGGGTCCTTACCACATATTGTGCAACCCGAGTATCCCGAATTGAAAGTTTACAGTTAGTAATAAATCATCTGCAGACTAATCTATGCTATAAAGACATTTAAATTCATGTTTGTTAACGCAGATGTTAGTAAAGAACAACAGTGTGGTTAAATTGAAAGATAAATTTTGAATGGAGCTAGCAATGTTATTTAATTAATTTGAGACTGAAAGAATGTTAGTCAATTAATCCAGAAGCGTGACAAAAGAATAGTAATCCATAGGTTGATAATTTTGAGTGTTAATGTACCTTCAGGACTTACTAGTTTCAGTATAACGACTATAACAGTTTCAGGGCCCCCCCCCTCTCTTGCCCATTCTTGCACATTTTGAAGTGTACTGATCAGAATTGAACAGTAAAAGTAATTTCTATATTAAACCTAAGTGTATCAGTGTTTTTTCCAATTTTAATAGTGACATTGTATGTGTGTTTTCAAAATTGCTGATTTTAGGGTAATCTATGCCCGATTTCAGTCTGATCAATATACAAAGTGCAGCTCGTAGTAATCATTGCTGTGTGGTGTTGTATAATTTTAGCTCGTACAAATTAGTACAAAAGAAGAAAACCTTAGTTCAGTAGATTCTTTCTGGTTCTAAATTTTGCCATAAAACGCAACATTACTACGTGTCATTATGCTTGTACATGCTACCACTTGTACAGGGAAAAACTCATTCAATGCCTAATTAGGCTGGCGACCGTATTATTAATCATTGGTAGTATCTACTGTGTGCACTTCTTGGCCATGCGAACGCGTAATTGTACTTTACATTTGCTTGACGCATCACTGTGGTTACTGACTGAATATAAGTCCGAATTGCTTCCATTAGGTACACGCGGTCAACTGATGTACTAAATCCTTGTTTACAAGGTGAAGCCCGTGAACTTACTACAGTACAGGCTTTATTGAGCTAACGCACGTCCGACAGGGCGGTAGTGTTACATCACCAGCATTGTGTATAACCCGCTGCCAGCAATTTGGAAGTCGTAGGATAGTCTTAGCAGTGCAGTTTGTGTTGACAGTTCAAGCAGCGCGCTCTATTGCCAGACGAATTCGTAGCAGTTCTGAAGCGAACGCCGTGAAGCGTTTCCTTCAGTTTAGGAATCAAGTTGAACTCACGATAGCTGAAGTCAGGGGAGCGCAGTAGGTGGTATAGCACTTAGCAGCACCGTCAGTCAAACAAATCAGTAACAGCTTGCACTGTACGTGCTTAAGCATTGTCCTGCAAAAAGATGGTCAGGTCCTGCAGAAAGTGTCATCACTTCTGTCTCTATGCTGCTCATTTTTGAAATACAGCCTACGACCAGCTTAGAGACAGAAGTGATGACACTTTCTGCAGGACCTGACCATGCTTTTGCAGGACAATGCTCAAGCACGTACAGTGCAAGCTGTTACTGATTTGTTTGAGTGATGGTGCTGCTAAGTGCTGTACTACCTACTGCACTCCCCTGACCTCAGCTATCGTGAGTTCAACTTGATTCCTAAACTGAAGGAAACGCTTCACGGCGTTCGCTTCAGAACTGTTACAAATTCATCTGGCAATAGACCGCGCCGCTAGAACTGTCAACGTAACTGGCACTACCAAGACTATCCTACGACTTCCAAATCGCTGGCAACGGGTTTTACACAATGCCGGTGACTACTTTGAAAGTCAGTAAAACATTGAAACACGTATCTATTTTGTACGAGCTATAAATAAATAGTTGCCACTATTAAAGTTCCAACCCTCGTATACAGATGGGAGTAGTATCACATACGCAAGGTAGAAATGGGCGGTACACTGGTGGAGTTGTCACATGTGCTCAGATAATTCACGTGGGAGGGTTTCAGACGTGATTGTGACGGCACAAGGGGAATTAACAGGCTTCGACCGCGGAATGGCAGTTAGAGCTACACGTATGGGACATTCCAATTTGGAAATCATAGGGAATGCAGTAAGCTGATATCCACAGTGTCATGGCAGTGCCGAGAATACCAAACTTCAGGCATTGCCTCTCACTACGGATAATGCAGTGGCCGATGGCCTTCACCTAACGACCGATAGCAGCGGGCTTTGTGTAGAGTTATCAGTGCCAGCAGACAAGCAGCACTGAGTGAAATGACAGCAGACGTCAATATGGGTGGGTACGACAAACGTGTCGGTTAAGACAGAGTGGCGACATTTGGCGTTAATGGCCTATGGTAGGAGATGACCGACATGTGGTCTTCTAACAGTACGATGTCACCTGCAACGCCTCTCCTGGGCTCGTGACAATATCATTATGACCTTCGACGTATGTAAAACTGTGGCTTGGTCAGCTGAGTCCCGATTTTAATAAGTAAAAGAAGCTGGTAGAGTTCAAGTGTGGCGTAGACCCCACGAATCCACTGATCAGACAACAGGGCACTGTGCAGGCTGGTGGCGACTCTATAATGATGTGGGCTGTGTATAAATGCATTCTCTGGTCCATCTGGAAAGGATTATGTTCAGCTATTTGGAGATCTTTTACATCCCTTCATGGATTTCATGTTCCCAAACAACGATGGAACTTTTATGGAGGAGACCATCCAATTTCATAGGGCCTCAGTTGTTTGCTATTGGTTTAGAGAACATCCTGGGCAATTCGAGCGAATGATTTGGGCACCCAGATCGCCATACTTGAAACCCATTGAACATTTGTGATATATAATCGAGAGGTCAATTCTTGCACAATGTCCTACATCAGTGGCTGCAGACCACACCCGGTGCGTAGTTGGTTGGCGTGCTTCCGGCACATCATGCCATCGTCAAGGGTGACTGCCACCATAGCGCTGCCGATGATCGACGAGACTCTGGTGGGGATCTACTGCGGACGACTCTGGCTGAACACCATTGCCCAGACTGGATCCTGCAAAGAACAATGGGGCCGTGCCGAATGTGCTTGAGCTGGGTGGGAAGAGTTCAGAAACAGGAGATACAATTGGGAGCAATGAGAGTGGCTGTAAAGTTTTTCAACTGTGGGTGACCCATCTTGACCAGTGGACTAGTAGGAAGAAAGAAATATGGTAAGGGCATTGTCCAGGTAGTGTTTGGGACTCGATTTCGACATCTAGATTTTGCATGTACAGAAAAACCATTTGGCTAATCCGTTAGATCCAGGGTGAAAGGGATTGGTATGAATCAACTGGATTTGTTGCTGGTGAAGAAGGAGGTAAAGTGAGCAGATGTAAACTGAGGGCCGTGTCACTCACGAAAGTCTGCAGAAGGCCCTCAATGACATAGATGAGGGAAACAGCTTGGATGGTAATGGAAGATGTTGTGGAGGACATGCAGGAGAAGGATAAGCCATGAGGAGTTGAGGAATGGGCCTGCAAAATCCAAGGGCAAGGAGAAGGAGCAGGAAGCCACAGGAACAAGTGTCAAGGGGGCACCAATTGGTGCCATTGACAAGAGGGACATGAGGCCACCATGAGGGTGATGGCGGTGTCTATAGCCCTCCATTAGACATGCTGATGGGTAAGCCAGTTCGCCAGGACAGTCCCCCAATGACCAATGTGCAGGAGCTCTAAGGCCCACTACTAGAGGGAGAGTGACAGCACAGCTCACCAACGATAATTATTACCCAAGATGAGGAGGACCCCTACTCTGACATATTGTGGTGGCCAAGCCAGTAGGCCCGGACCTCCATATGGAGCAGCTGGCAATGATCTGACATCCACCCATTTTGAACATGGTGCATCAGTGCCTGGACAGTCAGGATGTCTGCCATGCGACACGCAACTAGCTTGGCATCCAGCGGCAAATCAGCTACTGCCTCAGCAACTGTGTCATCCAGGTGGAAACAGGCAACTGCGTCAGCTTCAAACGCAGGGTCGGCGCCCACCAAGAGAAGAGATATAAGATCCGCGTTGGCATGAAGAGCTGTGACCCAAAAACGGATGTTGTATGAATATTCCATGAGGAACAATGCCCAGCACTGGAGGCAGTGAGCAGTCCTCGTGGGGATGGTAGACGTAGCGCTAAAAAATGAGACCAGTTGCTTGTGATTCATGTATAAGGTGAAGCGACGTTCATTGATGTAATTGTGGAATTTCCTAAATCCAAAGATGATGGCAAAGACCTCCTTCTCAATTTCGCTGTAGTTCCACTGAGCTGGGCATAGCATTATGGAGACAAAGGCCACCAAGTGCTCGACTCCATCGATAACAAGACGCCCCCCCCCCCAATAGTCCAATGCATCAGCAGCCAAGATGAGAGACTTGGTGGGGTCCTAAGAACAAGGCAGGCCAGTGTCAGGAGAGAAGACTTCAGACAGTGGAACGCCCTATCACATGCTGGTGACAAGTCCCTGCTCTTACAGAGGAGGTGGTGAAGAGTTTCCACCAGAGTTGCGATATATGGCATGAAACAGCGGTAGTAATTGATTTGACCCAGGAGTGACTTGAGCTGGGAGATTTCTTTCGGGATCAGCAGCTGCTGTATAGACTCAACATACTGGGGCATCGGTCGAATGCCATTATTGGTCAAAACATGGACAAGGTAGGTCATCTTAGAAATAAAAAAAAATATTTCTCCTTGCTGCAATATAAGCTGGCACCCTGAAGAGCATCGAAGAGTCAGGGGTTGAGGCACCAGCAACTAAGATGTCATCAAAGCAGTTAGCCATCCCTAGAAAGTCTCTTATCAATGTTTCTAAATAGTGCTGGAAGATTGACAAAGCACTTGTGACCTCAAAATAAAGGCAGCTGTAATGGAAAGGCAACTGAAGTTAGGCATAATGCAGGTCAATCTTGGCAAACACCTTGCTGCCTGCCAGCCTGGATAGGATGTCATCAATCTTGGATATGAGACAGGAATCAATAACACACCATTAACAATGGTCTTAAAATCACTACAAACGCAAAGACATCCATTCAGCTTCTCAAGGACCATGGTGGCTGCAGCCCTACGACTATGGTGGACTTGGGTCAGGATGCCCTCAGCCTTTAGATGATGAAGCTCCTGCTGTAGTTTGTCACAGAGAGCAAATGGTACTGAGCGAGCCTTGTGGAACTTCAGGACCATCGAGGGGAGGAGTTAGATACGGGCTTTGAACCGAGAGATGTGGCAGAGAAAACATCTGGGAAGTCATCCAGCAGCTTCCAACAATGACTGGATGGCCAGGCGCGAGTCATGTGTCTCGAGGTGCAGAAGGCAAAAAGATCCATTCCAAATAAGTTGGTGGCCCTGAGGGTGACGAGGATCAAAACCTGGGCTATGACATCACGAGTGTGGTATTAGACCTGAGGCAAGAACCACCCCTCGAGATGGATGACTCGTTGCTGTAGCTATTCAGGGAAGTACGGAACAGATGAAGTGGTGGTGAACCCAACTGATGGTGGGCATCTCCATCGATGATGGTAGTGGAGGACCCCATATCCACTTGAAAAGGAAGGGGAGTACTGTCCAACTGCACAGTTAGAGTGATTGCTGCCATCGTTTGGGGAAAAATCGACTACACGAAAGAAATTGGTGGCAGTGAGTACGTCTCATCCACCACAGACTCAGAGACATCCAAAGCAGTGTGGTGCATGGCCATCAACGATGACTACCAACAGACCTCGTCTTTGTGACCCCGATTTCTGCAAGCCGAACTGGTCACCCCCTGGAACTGGCAACCTTGTCTCTGATGTGTGGCATAGAACTGAATACCAGAGGGCAGCTGTTATCGCTGCTGCTGCCACTGCTGCTGGTGCTGCTAGTGCTGCTGCTGCTACCCCTGCAGCCGCCATTGGCGCAGGTATGGACAGGCGCCCTGGTCCTGGAAGGCGTGTGTGGCCTCAGGAGAGTCCGTGGCAATGCCGCAGCAGCTCCAGTGTTGTGAACCTGCGTTGCGGGCGGCAAAGACCTGCGCTGGGGACTGCAGCGTGGAAGCAGAGCGAAAGGACTGCTCATGAACGCAGTTAATGGACAAACAGGCATCTAAAGAGGGATCTTTCAGCTTCAGAAAATCAGTCCATAAGGTATCATCGGGGGCATGGACAAGAATCATATCATGAATGACTGCCGAACCATAAGACAGCTTGCAATGGGGTTACCACAGAGAAAACTACAGTAACGGGAGAGACTCTGCAGCGTAGCAATCCATTCCCTATATGACTGCGTGGGAAGCGTCAAAATACTCCAATAGGCTGGAAGTGAATGCCTTATAGGAAATAGTATGAGGTTATGCATCGAGATGTAACTGATGCAGAAGATGATAAACTTCCTGGCCCACATAGGCGAGAAAAAATGCCTGACGCTAAACACCACCAGTGACATAATGAGCAATAAAGTATTGCTCCAGATGAGCTACGTATTTGCCCCAAGACTCAACGGATTTGACAAACTTGGAAAAGGCAAGGGGCGCAGCACGGAGCCCCCAGAAGCGGGGAAGTGGTGTGGGATCACTGCATAGGCACCCCAAAGGGGGGTAGGGGGCGGGGTGGACATAGCCTGTAAACGCTGAATAATGAGCTCGTTCGTTTGTTGCATACTTTCCAACAGCGCTACGACTCGCGATGAGGTTCATCAGTACCTGGAATACCGTGTACCATAGCGGACAACAATCGAGCAAACGCGGGAAACTCGTAAACCAGCTCATCGCAACAGAAGTATCTGTGCTAGCAGAATAGAAATGCGGGAAACACAAGTCCGAAAACAATTTATGGAATCCACCAAAAGGAAACAATAATATAATCTCCAAAAGAACAGCAGACTCGATCCCAGCTGCCGATTGTCATAAACATAATAACAAATAATAATAGAAAAGAACAGACTCTTCACGGGGAGAGATCACATTATATCAATTCTACAAAGTAGACATGATCGTCGACTGTACCAAGTCCATCTGCCCGAGATCAGCCAGGTAGAAGAGGCGTCTAGTCATGGCTGCCAGGTTGGCAGCTGTGTATATTTCCAAGCGGTGCGTCGAACTGCCCTTTGCCGGCAGTGCACCGCCCCATAAAACCCGTTTGGCAGATGTATCTGTTGGAATTATTTACGATCACGTGCCTGGCGTATTGAAGTAGTTCTTGGGCTAGCTGCGACCTTTGGTGAAGTTTTCTGCAGGCTCCGTGAACGGGTAGTGGTCCCTGGCGGCAGTTGGTTGAGACCTGTTGTTGTGTTGTTTTGTGGCCTCCCGGTAAATATTTGTGTTGACAACACAGATGGTTCAAATGGCTCTGAGTACTATGGGACTTAACTGCTGAGGTCATCTGTCCCCTAGAACTTAGAACTATTTAAACCTAACCAACCTAAGGACATCACACACAACCATGCCCGAGGCAAGATTCGAACTTGCGACCGTAGCGATCGCGCGGTTCCAGACTGAAGCGCCTAGATCGGCCAGCAGATTTTTCTCAGAATCTACATTTGGAGCACAGCATTATATGGTCATGATACATCGACTGGAATACATCCAAAAACGATTGAGGATGTGGATTGCAAGTGCTACTCTGAGATGAAGAGGTTGTTACGGGAGAGGAATTCGTGTTGGGTCGCGAGAAAGTAGTACTAGTCAGAAAACTCATCACTTAAAATAAAGAATAAGAAGAAGGCTACCTACCTGGAGTAGTGACAATGGTAGAAAGGAGCTACCGACTACTGTGTTTTGACGTTCCCATTGCCACACCGTGAACGTGCTTGCCAGATTCGTTGATGTATCAATGTGGACTGATCAACGTGTCTACAAGGAATGGTCTACCACAGGCAGCTATGTTACAGTTGTCTTCCAGATATCCTAAGAGTCAGAGACTGTGGTGAGTGAATGTAAGTTCATTTCTACCACTTTCTGGGCAATCCTTGCTAGAGGAACTACATGCTCCTAACTGCGGTTGAACTCCATGGTCATTAGTTCCCGATTTTCGGTTCCTAGCGTCACAGTTGCTTCGTATCGTTTATGGTGTGTAAATATTTGACATTAAAAGTTTGGCACACCCTGTATGTGATGGAGAGGATGAGATGATGGGTGAGGAGCGAGGGACCTTGAGGAACGGGTGCGTACAAGTTCGCTGTTCATATTATCATCACTCTAATGTTTGATATACACTCCTGGAAATGGAAAAAAGAACACATTGACACCGGTGTGTCAGACCCACCATACTTGCTCCGGACACTGCGAGAGGGCTGTACAAGCAATGATCACACGCACGGCACAGCGGACACACCAGGAACCGCGGTGCTGGCCGTCGAATGGCGCTAGCTGCGCAGCATTTGTGCACCGCCGCCGTCAGTGTGAGCCAGTTTGCCGTGGCATACGGAGCTTCATAGCAGTCTTTAACACTGGTAGCATGCCGCGAAAGCGTGGACGTGAACCGTATGTGCAGTTGACGGACGTTGAGCGAGGGCGTATAGTGGGCATGCGGGAGGCCGGGTGGACGTACCGCCGAATTGCTCAACACGTGGGGCGTGAGGTCTCCACAGTACATCGATGTTGTCGCCAGTGGTCGGCGGAAGGTGCACGTGCCCGTCGACCTGGGACCGGACCGCAGCGACGCACAGATGCACGCCAAGACCGTAGGATCCTACGCAGTGCCGTAGGGGACCGCACCGCCACTTCCCAGCAAATTAGGGACACTGTTGCTCCTGGGGTATCGGCGAGGACCATTCGCAACCGTCTCCATGAAGCTGGGCTACGGTCCCGCACACCGTTAGGCCGTCTTCCGCTCACGCCCCAACATTGTGCAGCCCGCCTCCAGTGGTGTCGCGACAGGCGTGAATGGAGGGACGAATGGAGACGTGTCGTCTTCAGCGATGAGAGTCGCTTCTGCCTTGGTGCCAATGATGGTCGTATGCGTGTTTGGCGCCGTGCAGGTGAGCGCCACAATCAGGACTGCATACGACCGAGGCACACAGGGCCAACACCCGGCATCATGGTGTGGGGAGCGATCTCCTACACTGGCCGTACACCACTGGTGATCGTCGAGGGGACACTGAATAGTGCACGGTACATCCAAACCGTCATCGAACCCATCGTTCTACCATTCCTAGACTGGCAAGGGAACTTGTTGTTCCAACAGGACAATGCACGTCCGCATGTATCCCGTGCCACCCAACATGCTCTAGAAGGTGTAAGTCAACTACCCTGGCCAGCAAGATCTCCGGATCTGTCCCCCATTGAGCATGTTTGGGACTGGATGAAGCGTCGTCTCACGCGGTCTGCACGTCCAGCACGAACGCTGGTCCAACTGAGGCGCCAGGTGGAAATGGCATGGCAAGCCGTTCCACAGGACTACATCCAGCATCTCTACGATCGTCTCCATGGGCGAATAGCAGCCGGCATTGCTGCGAAAGGTGGATATACACTGTACTAGTGCCGACATTGTGCATGCTCTGTTGCCTGTGTCTATGTGCCTGTGGTTCTGTCAGTGTGATCATTTGATGTATCTGACCCCAGGAATGTGTCAATAAAGTTTCGCCTTCCAGGGACAATGAATTCACGGTGTTCTTATTTCAATTTCCAGGAGTGTATTAACCCACAATAATCTCTCTTTCACCACTGTTACCATGTAAGTCCACCGAGAGAAACAGTCTGGAAATAGTGAAGTCGTGTTTTAGTTCCACAAAACACGCTGTGGTGGTTGCCAGATAACAGTGGAGACGCGTATGTGATACCCAGTTCAGAGTGTAGCGCGACACGTGAGAAATTACGTTCGTTACTCGGGCAGAGACAATGGCACCGGTGTCGGTCCACTTTTCATTCCATTCTGGGCACACAGGCTGTCGCGCACGTCTTCCTCTGTGCCTCGCACTCCGTTACTTTCAGCCCGTCTGCTGTCAGCCTTTTTATACACCGAAAGCGGGTCGCTCCATTAGCAGCGATACGCTGCGCTCACAGCTCTCCACCGAGTTTAGGCACTGCTGGTCCCACACGGTGGGAAATGTCACGCGTGAAAATACCGTGTCGACAGAGGCCTCTCATTCCGTATCGTTTCGTGTGCGTGTGTGTGTATTCATTACAAAACAGTGACGTTGATTAAGTAACTTATTAATACAGGGTGATTCAAAAAGAATACCACAACTTTAAAAATGTGTATTTAATGAAAGAAACATAATATAACCTTCTGTTATAGATCATTACAAAGAGTATTTAAAAAGGTTTTTTTTCACTCAAAAACAAGTCAGAGATGTTCAATATGGCCCCCTCCAGACACTCGAGCAATATCAACCCGATACTCCAACTCGTTCCACACTCTCTGTAGCATATCAGGCGTAACAGTGTGGATAGCTGCTGTTATTTCTCGTTTCAAATCATCAATGGTGGCTGGGAGAGGTGGCCGAAACACCATATCCTTAACATACCCCCATAAGAAAAAATCGCAGGGGGTAAGATCAGGGCTTCTTGGAGGCCAGTGATGAAGTGCTCTGTCACGGGCTGCCTGGCGGCCGATCCATCGCCTCGGGTAGTTGACGTTCATGTTTCATAACTAACCTTTTTCGTAGGACTCTCCATACAGTTGATTGTGGAATTTTCAGCTCTCTGCTAGCTCTGCGAGTCGATTTTCCTGGGCTGCGAACAAATGCTTGCTGGATGCGTGCTACATTTTCATCACTCGTTCTCGGCCGTCCAGAACTTTTCCCTTTGCACAAACACCCATTCTCTGTAAACTGTTTATACCAACGTTTAATACACCACCTATCAGGAGGTTTAACACCATACTTCGTTCGAAATGCACGCTGAACAACTGTCGTCGATTCACTTCTGCCGTACTCAATAACACAAAAAGCTTTCTGTTGAGCGGTCGCCATCTTAGCATCAACTGACGCTGACGCCTAGTCAACAGCGCCTCAAGCGAACAAATGTACAACTAAATGAAACTTTATAGCTCCCTTAATTCGCCGATAGATAGTGCTTACCTCTGCCTTTTGTCGTTGCAGAGTTTTAAATTCCTAAAGTTGTGGTATTCTTTTTGAACCACCCTGTACTTTCTAGTTTTTTGAAACTACCATAAGACGCTTTAGACGTTTGTTTCGACCTAAAGACAGATGGAATGCAGAAGGAAGCATTTTGAATACTTCCAATTGCACTTATAGTGGCATTAATGGAAAATTAGCATGTTTCACTTACACTACTGGACATTAAAATTACTACACCACGAAGATGACGTGCTACAGATGCGAAATTTCACCGACAGGAAGAAGAAGCTGTGATATGCAAATGATTAGCTTTTCAGAGCATTCAAACAAGGTTAGTGCCGGTGGTGACACCTACAACGTGCTGACATGAGAAAAGTTTCCAACTGATTTCTCATACACAAACAGCGGTTGACCGGCGTTGCCTGGTGAAACGTTGTTGTGATGCCTCGTGTAAGGAGGAGACATGCGTACCATCACGTCTCCGACTTTGATAAAAGTCGGATTGTAGTCTATCGTGATTGCGGTTTATCGTATCGCGACATTGCTGCTCGCGTTGGTCGAGATGCAATGACTGTTATCAGAATATGGTATCGGTGGGTTCAGGAGGATAATACGGAACGCAGTGCTGGATCTCAACGGCTTCGTATCACTAGCAGCCGAGATGACAGGCATCTTATCCGTATGCCTGTAACGGATCGTGCAGCCACGTCTCGATCCCTGAGTCAACAGATGGGGACGTTTGCAAGACAACAACCATCCGCACGAACAGTTCGACGACGTTTGCAGCAGCATGGACTATCAGCTCGGAGACCATGGCTGCGGTTACCCTTGACGCTGCATGACAGAGAGGAGCGCCTGCGATGGTGTACTCATCGACGAACCTGGATGCACGAATAGCAAAACGTCATTTTTTCGGATAAATCCAGGTTCTGTTTACAGTATCATTATTGTCGCATCCGTGGCGACATCGCGGTGAACGCACATAGGAAGCGTGTATTCGTCATCGCCATACTGGCCTATCACCTGGCGTGATGGTACAGGGTGCCTTTGGTTACACGCCTCGGTCACCTCTTGTTCGCACTGACGGAACTTTGAATAGTGGACGTTGCATATCAGATATGTTATGACCCTCAGCTCTACCCTTCATTCGATCCCTGCGAAACCCCACATTTCAGCAGGATAATGCACGACCGCATGTTGCAGGCCCTGTACGGGCCTTTCTGGATACAGAAAATGTTCGACTGCTGCCCTGGCCAGCACATTCTCCAAATCGCTCACCAATTGAAAACGTCTGGTCAATGGTGGTCGAGCAACTGTCTCGTCACAATACGTCAGTCCCTACTCTTGATGAACTGTGGTATCGTGTTGAAGCTGCATGGGCAGCTGTACCTGTACACGCCATCCAAGCTCTGTTTGACTCGATGCCGAGGCGTATCAAGGCCGTTATTACGGCCAAAGGTGACTGTTCTGGGTACTGATTTCTCAGGATCTATACACCCAAATTGCGTGAAAATGTAATAACGTGTCAGTTCTAGTATAATATATTTGTCCAATGAATATCCGTTTATCGTCTGCATTTCTTCTTGGTGTAGCAATTTTAATGGCCAGTAGTGTATTAAAACGTTCTAAAGCCGAGATTTCATAAAAATTTCTTTATTTAAAACAACTGGTTTCGACAGACATCGATGTCATCTTCAGGTCTAAAAAAATTCACATGACTCTTGGCGTGAAGTTCAGCTGGAAATGAAAGCGTTTCAAACAAAAAGAGGTTTTAAGATGTGAGGATGAAACAAAATATGTCGAAACTAGTTGTTTTAATTAAAGAAATATTATAATGTTACTTAAAATCCGTCTTGATTGCAATTTTTTTTTATTATTCATATGACCGGTTTCGGTTCATTCAGAACCATCTTCAGATCTGATATGTGACGTAGCATCTGAAAGTTGCTGGATTTGGACGGGTTACTCCTGTAACTGAAATATCAGATCTGAAGATGGTTCTGAATGAACCGAAACCGGTCATATGAATAATAAAAAAAAAATTTGCATTCAAGACGGATTTTAAGTGACATTATAAAATCACTGATTGCTGTTATCCCATAAGACATTATGTCTGTTTTTGTAAAGAAATATTTACACGATCTTGGCTTTAGAATGGTTTAATAAGTCAAACTCTTCCGCCTCGTTCTTCTAAAAAGGGATACAAGAAGCAGCAGATTTTTGATTTGTTCGAAGTGGGATATACTGCTCTGAACAAATATGTGTTTTGTGAAGAGTAATAGATGAGTGCATAACTCAGCCTTCCACTGCAGCTAAAGTCATTCGCCTCCGTGGTCAGTGCGCAGCATATCTCGATGCCATGAGGAAACCCGGGCTAAATTCCCAGTACTACCCGGGATTTGCCTTTGATGGGAAGGGTGCTACGGCGTGCTCATACTCTCATGAGGTTAACTGAGGAGTTAGTTCAGTGAAAATCGGCGGCTCCAAGGTCAAGACAGTTGGCAATGTCTGGAAGAAGGAGAACGATGTGGTGTCCCCTAAACTAATAACGCCGTAGACAGCGAATTAGACGGCGGTTGGTCGGTTCCGATTGGTCTATCAGGGCTCTAACGCAGAGCTTAGCGTTGCTTGCCTGCTTCAACCTGAATTCAGCCGATTTTTTAAAAAAGCTTTTGGACGTAAGCACAAGGAGTCACTGCGGAGTGTTGTAAGCTTGTACACGGCTAAGAAAAAATGCTGCACTTGGTGTTCGGCATGAGATTCCTCATCAAAATAAAAGTCTATCTAACAAAACCTAGTCACGCCAATAGGTTTAATAGAAGTGCGATTTAAAAAACGTCGCTCTGGCAGTGATGTAACTGCTCGCAGTGTGCCCAAGAATAGATAGTACGAACTCAACTGCGCCGGAGCTGCCTCATTACCCCTGAGCACTACGGTACTTAACATCTGAGGTCATCAGTCCCCTAGAACTTAGAACTACTTAAACATAACTAACCCAAGGACATCACACACATCCATGCCCGAGGCAGGATTCGAACCTGCGACCGTAGCAGTCACGCGGTTCCGGACTGCAGCGCCGAAACCGCGTGGCCACCGCGGTCGGCATTAAATTATTGAGACGAAGCAATGTCGTAGGGAACGGATATGCAGTTTCTTCGATGTTCGAATCGCGTTCACGCAAAACCTTTTTATTTCAGTTACAGCATCAAATCGAATCCAGTTTACAACTCCACAATGCGGTGTCTTGTGTATTTCTTTAAGTTACTCCCGGCTTTCTTTAAACGTTTAGATATTATACGAAATTCTTATAGATGTAAGCGACCGCTTTGTTTCGTCCATGGCGCAAATAAAGTCAACAGAAAGTAATAGTGGACACAGTAACATCGTCTGTACTCAATGAAGTACAAAGAACGCAATGGGTAGGCAACACTAACTTGCACATTATACTTCGAACAGTAATTCCATTTTTTACGTTTGACATCCAGCCTTATATCAAAACTAGACATAGTTGTCTCACTGGGAATTCCGCGATCGTTCATTAAGTAAAATATGGAGTTTCAGTCTTCGATCGCTATTCTTTATTTTCAATTACCGGTTTCGGGCTAGCTGCCCATCTTCAGATCATATGTTGTAGTTACAGAGTAACTACAACATATGACCTGAAGATGGGCAGCTAGCCCGAAACCGGTAATTGAAAATAAAGAATAGCGATCGAAGACTGAAACTTCATATTTTATTTATCCAGCCTTATTTTCATGGAGCCAATGCACACACGTGTGAGCAACGTGCAGTTTAGAGAAAATGTTCAAAGCGACCACCTAGCATTCGCAAAAGCTTCGCCTTTCGTTGGATCATACTTGGCTGGATCCTACGCAACACAACTGCATCAACCATCGTCGAAGCGGCATGCATGCCAACTATTAAGCCTTATACATCTACGGGTGGAGTACTATAAACTTGTTCTTTCTGGTGTCCTCAAAAATAAAAATCAAGTGAGCAGTGGTCCGGGGAACATGGAGGCCAAAATATGGGACCTCCACGACCAATCCACTTCCGTGGAAACCTTTCATTTAAATAGTTACGCTCATTCATTCGAGAATGTGGCGGTGAACCATGCTGAAACCGTAGCTGTCGCCGAACATCAACTGTTGGTAGGGTGGATTTGGGAGGAGAGACCAGACAGCGAGGTCATCGGTTTCACCGGGTTAGGAAGGATGGGAAGGAAGTTGGCGGTGCCCTCTTAAAGGGACCATCCCGGCATTTGCCTAAAGCGATTTCGGGAAATCACGGAAAAACTACATCAGGACGGCCGGGCGCGGGATTGAACCGTCGCCATCCCGATTACGGGTCCAGTGTGCTAATTACTGCGCTACCTCCCTCGGTAACGTTTTCTAATGCGTCAGACAAAAATATTGCAAAGAAATATACGATATACGACCGCAATCAACTTGTCAGGCAATAGGTACTTCTCCCACGATCCCAGCCCACAGGTTTATCTCGAAGTGTCTAAAAGCCAATTTCTCGCGTGACTTGTGGGTTGTGTTCCAACCAACAATGCCTGTCGTGTACGTTGAAAATATCGTCGCAAGTAAAGCTAAATTTGTCAGTCCATATCACGTTATTTACAAAATTTTCTTTTTATCTTCCACTCGGTGCAAAAGCCATTGATAAAACTCTATTCATTGAATACAGTCTTCTGGTCACTGGTGTTGAATGGCCGTGTAACGATACGGATGCAGTTCTTGATCGTGCAACACTTCAACAATCAGTCTCCGAGATATCTGGAACTGCTCTGTGTCAAGTGTACTTCACCGAGGTGATTGCTGAACGGTTTCGAGAACCGTGACCTCTGTCTGTAGAGTGCGTCTAAGTCTTGAACGACTACCAAGGCGTTGCTCCTGGCGACGAGAAACATTCTTATCCGGATAGCGCCTTTGATGGATGGTTCTGAGCACTATGGGGCTTAACATCTATGGTCATCAGTCCCCTATAACTTAGAATTAATTAAACCTAACTAACCTAAGGACAGCACACAACACCCAGCCATCACGAGGCAGAGAAAATCCCTGACCCCGCCGGGAATCGAACCCAGGGACCCGGGCGTGGGAAGCGAGAACGCTACCGCACGACCACGAGATGCAGGCAAAGCGCCTTTGATGTCACCATGCACTACACGCACGAACAGCAGCAACAACTTGGGTTTTGGATGCATCCAGCACCACAAGCATACCGACGTATTCATCATCTGTGTACTCCACCGAGAAGTCACCCTATATAAACTTGATGGGAGCAGTTACGGTTGTGCTCTGCGCTGTCAGTAGACACATGCATGTAACTTAATGGACCCCACTATTGCAGGGTAGGCTATTGTTATGTGACAAAATGATATCCTACTTATAAACGACGAGAAGTATGGAACGGAGGTCTAAAATATGACAAAGGAACTTCATGGTGATTCAAACCTTAGCTTCATGGTGAATGTGGGTTTGATGCCTAACGGTCTACACATTGAGTCACGATCGCTGGTACGATACTTCGGAGTGATATGCATTCCTCCGTACATTCAGAAGCCCCGCACAGTGAGACCGGTTTGCAACATCTCCATATATGTGAGTTCAGAATGCTTCTGATCTTTTGTCTAGTTCAATCTGAATGAGGAATAGCATGCCGACCTCCAAGTGCCGTATTCTTTCTTCGCCCAGTATAGGGTTCTTGTTCATTTCACGGATGCTTTCAGAAAACTGTATTTTGAATTGCCACATGAGAGCAGAAGATAGGATCACACCTTCATCTACAGGGTGTTTCAAAAAGGACTTTAGAGATTAGAAAATTCGTATAAATTAAGTCATAGCACCTGCAGAGATGATTGTAGTGTCAAATTGTACGGAAATACATCAAGTTTTGTCTCACATAGTTTGCTGGCGCCGAATCGCATCGTAAGGAGCGGTAGCAGCAATGCGTTAAAGATGGCTGCCTTCACTGGGCCCGATGCGTGCTAGTTGTGTATTTTGGTTTGCACAGTAGAATTCGGCGACACCGGTTCAGCGTAATTTCCGTACTAAGTACGCCAAAGATCCTCCTAGTAGGCCTACAGTTTATGAGTGCCATAAATGTTTTGTAGAAACAGAGTGCTCGGTAAGACATGCGAAATAATCATGTCATCCAAACACATATGACGCCGTCTTTGAGCAAGTGAGACAACACATTGTCAACAGCCCTACGAAATCGACCTGGCGTGCATCTCGCAAACTGAAAACCCCACATACGACTGTTTGGCATGTGTTGAGAAACCGTTTGCATTTGAAACCGTACAGATTGATGATCGCACAAGCAATAAAAGACAACGAGAAAATTGCTTTCAAGAAATTCTGTGCAGATATGTTGAATCGATTGCGTGAGGAAGAACATTTCTTTGACAAAATCATCTTTTCTGACGACTTTTCACTTAAGTGGCAAGGTTAACACACATAACTGTAGGATTTGGGGCAGTTAAAATCCATATCAAACATTGGAATATGTTCATGATAGCCCTAAGCTGAACGTTTTTTGTGCATGCAAGAACAAAGTGTTCGGCCCTTTTCTTTCCAGGAGAGAACCATCAGCGGGATAATGTACCTGGATATGCTACAAAAATGTTTGATACCACAGATCGATGAGAATGACTGATCCCAAATTTTTACTTCATGCAAGATGGTGAAGCAGTCTACTACCTGGCTGACGTCCGGAATTTTCTCAGTGACCGCTTTCCAGTTCAATGGATTGGCCGTGATGCGCCAATTGCATGGCCCCCACGTTCCCCAGTCCTGACGCCATTCGACTTTTCCTGTGGGGATTCATCAAGGATATAGTGTTTGTACCTGCTGTCCAGGCTTCTCTACCTAAACTTAGAGCAAGAATTTGCGCCACCACTGAGGAAGTTACACATGCAGTGCTGCATCGAGTTTGGGAAGAAATTGAATGTTAATGGGATGAGTCAGGATAACTAACTGAAGCCACGTACATAATCTTTAGTGTAAGGTAAGAAAAAAAATGATGTGTTTCCCTGCAAAATAGCACTAAACCCATCTCTATATCTACTTTGAATACATTTATAGGAATTTTTAAAGTTGTAAAGTTCGTTTTTTTAAACAGACTACTTCGTGTGAGAGACGTCAGGCAATACGCATTTTGTCACCATCCCTTTTTCATACTAGCTACATATTTCATAATGGGAAGAACTACGGACGACTCCAACATGGGTATCGTTGGAATGAGCAGTCTATGCTAAGATACTGGATTTTGCTGATGACGTCATTCTACTGGCAGAAGTCCCAAAATATTTCCCACCTACGGCTACCAAGCAGGATGGAATGGCCAGTTCTGCATATCTAACAAACGCTGGTTGTAAGATAAAGGCAATGTGTAGAAAAGGTGGATGTATGTCTACTAAGATTATAGTGCCACTGAAGATAGTAAAAGATGTTGGCAGATTTCAATGTCTATGAAGCCTTATCGATAATAGTGGGGACATAAATGTAATCATCAGCTGCAGTACCGCTTCCACTGTACTCCTCTATCATACTACCGGTCGCTATGTTGGCACGCGACACTTCGAAAATGTCGAAAATCAATACATAATCTCAATGCATTTCAGTGACGGTGTTTGAGCCGAATTTTGAAGAACAGAATACTGAAGCTAGCTGAACATGTTCTACTGATGAAAGGTGAATGAATCTCCAAGTAAGCACTGTTCTGTAAACCAGAGGATGCATAGAGGAGGAGAGGGAGAACACGCATCACCTGGAAACGGACCAATCGAAAGATTCTTCAGTGCATGGTAATGAACTGGGAGGAAGCTGTGAACCTGGCCGCTGATCGAGTTCGTTGGGGGAAACTTGTTACCCAATATGCTACCAAACTCTGAAGTAATTGATTCCTAATTAAGTAATGTGAAAATAGCGAAAGATGAACAGCGAGATGTAATGCGTTGTAATGTTGACTAACACTTAGAAGTGAAGGCACTGTACTCGTACAGTGCCCAATTTGTCAACAACTATTTCTTGAGTCTATACGTCATCAAGTATCGCAGTTGGCACAGTTGACAGTATTGGTATTCAGTATTTCATTTAAAAAAATTCGTTTAATGACAATGTTCTTAAAAAAATTGTAAACATTTTAGGGCGTAAAATATAGCTTTTTCTGAAAAGTGTGAAATACAGATTACTGCCTTAGGAACCCGTGATTACTTTTGAAAGATGCGAAATACGAGGGCAGTTAAATAAGTAATGCAACACATTTTTTTCGGCCAATTTTGGTTGAAAAAACCGGAAATATCTTATGGAATATTTTCAAACATTCTCGCTTCGTCTCGTATAGTTTCATTGACTTCCGACAGGTGGCAGCGCTGTACGGAGCTGTTAAAATGGCGTCTGTAACGGATGTGCGTTGCAAACAACGGGCAGTGATCGAGTTTCTTTTGGCTGAAAACCAGGGCATCTCAGATATTCATAGGCGCTTGCAGAATGTCTACGGTGATCTGGCAGTGGACAAAAGCACGGTGAGTCGTTGGGCAAAGCGTGTGTCATCATCGCCGCAAGGTCAAGCAAGACTGTCTGATCTCCCGCGTGCGGGCCGGCCGTGCACAGCTGCGACTCCTGCAATGGCGGAGCGTGCGAACACACTCGTTCGAGATGATCGACGGATCACCATCAAACAACTCAGTGCTCAACTTGACATCTTTGTTGGTAGTGCTGTCACAATTGTTCACCAGTTGGGATATTCAAAGGTTTGTTCCCACTGGGTCCCTCGTTGTCTAACCGAACACCATAAAGAGCAAAGGAGAACCATCTGTGCGGAATTGCTTGCTCGTCATGTGGCTGAGGGTGACAATTTCTTGTCAAAGATTGTTACAGGCGATGAAACATGGGTTCATCACTTCGAACCTGAAACAAAACGGCAATCAATGGAGTGGCGCCACACCCATTCCCCTACCAAGAAAAAATTTAAAGCCATACCCTAAGCCGGTAGAGTCATGGTTACAGTGTTCTGGGACGCTGAAGGGGTTATTCTGTTCGATGTCCTTCCCCATGGTCAAACGATCAACTCTGAAGTGTCTTGTGCTACTCTTCAGAAATTGAGGAAACGACTTCAGCGTGTTCGTAGGCACAAAAATCTGAACGAACTTCTCCTTCTTCATGACAACGCAAGACCTCACACAAGTCTTCACACCCGAGAGGAGCTCACAAAACTTCAGTGGACTGTTCTTCCTCATGCAGCCTACAGCCCCGATCTCGCACCGTCGGATTTCCATATGTTTGGCCCAATGAATGACGCAATCCGTGGGAGGCACTACGCGGATGATGAAGAAGTTATTGATGCAGTACGACGTTGGCTCCGACATCGACCAGTGGAATGGTACCGTGCAGGCAAACAGGCCCTCATTTCAAGGTGGCGTAAGGCCGTAGCATTGAATGGAGATTACTTTGAAAAATAGTGTTGTGTAGCTAAAAGATTGGGGAATAATCTGGTGTATTTCAATGCTGAATAAAACAACCCCTGTTTCAGAAAAAAATGTGTTGCATTACTTATTGAACTGCCCTCGTACTTTTGAAAGATGCGAAATACTTAACAATCGAAGATTTAAATAGCAAACTTCTGTTACAAACGTGGACAGGTTCTTGTACGCAAAATGTAGAGTCTCAATGAGTAACAAAGAAGGGTATTAAAATCTGGGAGCTATCAAGTGGCACTAGAATGTAAACGCGCTAACTGACACCTACACACTGTGGGGATACCGCAAGGCCCTACCATCACTGAAGAGACCGATAGTGCAGACAACTGACCAGAGCGGTGGAAGGAAACACTTACGGGCCTCAGCTGGTATTTCAGCTCAGCAGGTCCTCATATGTTCCAACAGGGCCATATTTAAGGTCTACAGACCAGTAACCTGAATCTGTGCTGCGAACGGCATAAGTGGAAATTTAGCGATAAAATATTTTACAGCAATTTTCGACGATTTATTACTTAATAGTAAAAATACGGCACAATTTATGGTTTAATTAGTTGATGAGAAAATAAATGAAAGGCGTGAGGCCATTAAGCTATTAAACATGATTTATTAACATCGCTACGGCAAACAACCTTTCTAAAAAAAGGAACGGTGAATTTAGATCGATTTCCATGTAAAAATCGGCAGTCAATTTGGAAAATAACATGCTGCAGCTATACCCAATGAAATCTGGTAGCCAGAGCAAAGTAACAAATGGAATACATAAATATATAATTCAAACAGAATACTTTGCGTGTGGACAGTCGTGTGCCTCTGCTTAAGTTAACGGTTTAATGCCTGATCCAGTCCGGACTTTTTGGAAATCTAAGGGCTCCTCGTACTTTGATATATATAATATAAAAATTTTGTGCAAAGGTGACGACAGAAATGTCCTCGTAAATGAACCATGGGTGTTGGTCTCACACAAATTATTAACTATGTGACAGAGTCAGGTAATGTTCAACTATGGAATAGATACAATAATAACACATTTGTTCAGTTTATTAGCTCTCATGAGCACACATGTGAGAACATAAGCATAAAGGATAGTTACTTAGGAATAATAAATTGATGTTGTTATATACATAGACAAGTATTAAGCCGATTATACATTGCGCACTTACAAGTGGATCACTGCGAACTTGTAAAACCTGATTAACCCTTCAGTGGGCGCGCATGCTGCAGAGAGCCGCAAGATTTAGTTTTCTGTTAAGGTACGTTGTCCAAGACGCGACGCACACTAGCGACTGCGACGGGTCGCTACGTGACGTCAGAAGTTGCTTGCTGGCGCATGCGCAGTTCGAGTTTGGGATGCGACGCGCGACTGTTGCGGCAGCTGCCGCAGCACTGCACCAGTGAGCACACAAAGACGTACAGCTGTCAGAAAGATGTTGAGCCAGTCAAGGAAAACTGAAATGAGCCACTCACAGGATGTGATGCTCTGTGAGCTGGTCTCGCAACATCCTTGCCTTTACGATTTGAAAAACCCTAAACATAGAGACACTATGTTCAGAGACAGAATTTGGGAAGAAATTGGTGCACAGTTGAAACTGGCAGGTGAGTGAAATATATATTTTCCCATTAATGCAAATTTTTCAGGCCTGTTATGAAAATCAGTATAATCCATGCAGATGTAGAATTAGAATGATGAAAATGAACTTGAAGGTCAATTTTCGCATTACTCTTTTTTGTGACGATAAAAATTGAAAACGGCAACTACATTATAAAATGAACAATCTAAAGTACAACGAGAAAGTTACATTTTACAATACCTTCACTTTGAAAGTAAACGGTAGATTGGTTTCTTGATGATACCTTCTAGTTGTGAAAAACCATCACCAGATTGTTGTACAGCTTTCTGTAATCAATAGATGTTCGTTTTTGAGGAAGGCGTTTCTCAACAGATTGCGCAAACAGTTTGCTGCAATAAGTAATTTGTCACATTCACTTCAATTCATTGGTAGAAGATGGTGCTCAAAAAACTTGTGCCAAAAGTGCACTACTGTTTTACAAGGCCCTTCTGGTCTGACACAGTTCACAATTGAAATTCGTCTTCTGTAAACCCTGGAGTCATCTTTTGAGTGCAGCTTGGCAAGATTAAATGTTCATGTCATCCATAACGATGTATGCTGTCAGAACATAAGAATATGGAAGTTCATTTGGATGGGAATAAAGATTCAGTCGGCTATGAAAGTTGCCTTAGCTTGTTCCAAAAGTTTCTGCATTGCAGAAACTGACAAGTATAATTTGGGAAAATTTTGTGAACAAGCACGGACATTATTTCGTCCACATTTCTGCTAGTGTATACTGTAGACGTTCAGAATCAAAATTCTAGAGATGTTTAAGGTGTAACTTGAAACAATGCAATGACGCTAGCGTGCGCTTATTGTTAATAAACTTATTTTTCATTGGAATTTTGGGTGAAATGTGCAAAAACAGATGGAGGAGTATTCGGGACTCGTATCAGAGAAATAAACGAGAAAGAAAGCTTGGAACAGGTTCAGATGCCCCAGCAAAAACAAGAAAATGGGTTCTGCTTGATCACTTGGCTTTAAGAAACCTACATTTCGTGGCATTTTAAATGAAATTGTCAAGAGCATATGGAGAAATATTAGTAACTTATACCGGAGAAATATGACATAAAATGGTTTCATTAGGTCCAAATGTGTCAGCGAAACAAAACAAATGCATTCTCTATCGTGTGATGACCACACGATTCTCGTTGCGCGTCGACAGAACTGGCGGCTAGTCGCGACGCTTCCGGAGATATATGAGCCCAAATCTCGGAAACGGAGATCGATATCATTCTGATCTCAACTTTAAAAATCATTTCGATATGTTAGCTTCTTTTCATCGGCAACGATGTATGACCTAACGTGAACCCTACGTAAAGTAGCCAGCGACCACATTTATCACTGTACAGAATTCAAATTTTATGCAGTAGATTACTTGTAAATTAAGTATCGGAATAACTGTGACGAATATCGGAAAAATAGACACCTCATTATCAAGCTGTGATGTGAAACTGTAAGATACGCAAACATCAATTTTTTGTGCCTTTTACTTTCCTCACAATTGATAGAGAAGTAATATACAGCGAAAAAAACACGCAAAACCGGAAGAGATACTTTTCAATTTTTTTAAGTAAAAGGAGAATCTGTATCGAAAAACTAACTCTGGGAGCCGATGTAACTTTGTTGCATTAACATACAGTATTTTTTACAGCAAGAAAATCGGAATTCTTATATTTCTTATGTATTTGAATCCGCCGCCGCCCACCGGAGCTTGGGAAACAGCGACGACTTCAGTCGTGTTGCGGCCGTGTCGCCGTCTGCCAGGGTGGGAAAAAGAGGAGGGGGCAGCGTCGCAGTCGCAGCCAACTGTCGCGTCTTGCACAACGTAACTTTAGTATCACAGATATCGTTACAGTTGCGTCCACGTCTGCGCTATTCATGCTTTCAGCAGTTTGGTCACTATTGTTGTTTGAAACGTGAGTGTTGCGTTTGCGGTGTGTTTGCCGCTACGCGTCTTGTGACGTAAGTATTTTCTATACTTGTGAATTTCTTTCGCCTCATGGCAATATTTCTTTTATGAAATAATGAACATTCGAATCGAATCAAAGTTCCCATATGCAATTTTCATTACTTTTTACAGTCTTGGATATTGATTTGCTACAATATATTACTTTTACAAAGCGTGGAAATGGGGAAAATGGGGAAAAAGAAGACATTAGACAGACACCGTGTAATTGTACGTCTTGACGACTCTGAGAAAGTACTGCGAGAATTGTCAGGAGAAGAATTACAAGAATTGTCAGATTCCTGTGAATCTGGGTCGAAAGAGGAAGTTATTTAAGAAGAAAACCACAGAAGTGACTCCGAACACCTCAACAGAGGAAAGAGATGACCACCTCGTTGAAGAGAGGAGACAACAAATAGAGGATCACCGATTTTACGTAGGAAAAGATAAAGAAACTATTTGGATAAGTAAACCGCTTCCTTCATCTCCTAAAATCAAGGCCAAGAACATCCTAAAAGCTATTCCAGGTCCAAAAGCAAGATCTGAAATTACGGAAAAAGAAATTGATGCATTTTACCTATTTATTACTGATGGGACGATAGTTTTTCCTTAGGTTAAAAATGCAAAACTAACTGCGGTGCAAAAGCCACAACGCGCCCACTCATGGACGTATGAAAGCCGCGCCCACCGAAGGGTTAAATTTGTCGTCCATAAAGATCTCGCTCAAACTTTACGCTCACCGTTAGTTTATAAAGAAATGCATGGATCATGTAATATAAAGTGGATATCAATTGGACATGCAAGTAGTTAGTGGTAAGCACTTGGAGAAGTATGAGCAACCCTGAAAGAAAATATTAACTCATGAATCAGTGAAATGAAATAATGATATCACTGCAGTGGAACTGAGTAAAACTTAGGCCTCCGTAAAATCCTTTAAGGATTAACAATCTAGATTGCTAGTGGAATATGTACTGGGGAAGGTGGTACCTAGCTATGTGCCAGCAGCAATTACTTCCGTTACTCTTCGAGATCCGTGTTAGTTCTTGTTATCAGAGTGGCAGAAGATAGTACCGCATGAAACATGACAGTTAGACAAATGGCGGAAGTGTTTCAGCTTTTCCAATTTATGTAAACACACTTTAGTGTCAGTATGTGAAGGGTAATCTTCAAAACTTCGTAGGGATTTTGATACATTTTTCTGCAATTGGCTGATTCACGAGGTAAGCTACTGCTGCACCACACAAGTCATCCAGTCGTAGATACTGCTACCAGGGGAAAGCAACGGTGGATAGTTAGACAACCTCAAAATTAGTGTCTTAAATACCCTTACCAGCTCCAAAGGCCTTGCCACAGTATTAACACCTGTTACCATCAGCACACCGAAGGTAAGAGCTTTCTGGCTGAACTAGCACTTGGATGGGTGACCATTCAGTCTGCCAAGCGCTGTTGGCAAGCGGGGTGCACTCAGCCCTTGTGACGCAAACTGAGGAGGTACTTGATTGAAAAGTAGAGGCTCCGGTCTCGTAAACTGACATACGGCGTGGAGAGCGGTATGCTGACCACATGCCCTTCCATATCCGCATCCAGTGACGCCTGTGGGCTTAGGATGACAGGGCGGCCGGTCGGTATCGTTGGGCCTTCCAAGGCCTGTTCGGACGAAGTTTAGAGGGTTTACCCTTATTAGCTGACTGATTCGTGTCTACACATCATACTACCGATGCTTCTTGTAAAACTTAGTTGTTCTAAAACAACATTTTCAATACTGAGCGAAGCCAAAACGATGAACCTGTCCTCTGAGTAGAAGGTTCAGGAGCCTGGTTTCGATCATTAGTTTTTAAAATGACCGTTTTGTCCTGCTGTCCGCGATCATGACAGACACGTTTTAAGAGACATCGATATGAGGGAACAGACCTGGTTTGTATGAAAAGAATGGTGGAAGAAATCGGTTTTCTGCGAATTAGGAATCATTTCAAACTGCCAAATTCTGTAGGTGAATCACTAAAGAATCACCTAGTCACCTGAATCTACTTATAGATTTCACCTCTTCTGCCTACGGACATCACCGAGCAATATTAATTAGTTTCACTGTTTCTGATGATTACTGATCGAATTTAAAAATTTAAAATGCTGTCATAATCAACTCATCAAGGGGCATCATGTTACGTTTATGGTTAACTTTGTAATACATGTATATGAGCTGGAAATTGCTTATGCCTTGCGGGAGCGTAGCTCAGGCTGAAATAAATTCGAACAATATTTTAGAATGAGGGCACTTAACGACTTCAAAAATCTTTACCCATAATCTTAAGTATTTTCGATACTTTTTCTCGCTGACATCACACACAAAAACTTTTCTCGCCTTCTATTTTATTCTACTCATAAAGTAAAATTTTAAAATCATGCATGGCATTTTAATCTATTCTTCTAGTGGTACAAGTAAATTATACAAGTTCTTTAATAACTAATGAAATTATCTCAAATACATGTTTGTCGCAGAGTCACAAAACACGTTGCATGAAATTAACAAAACAAAATATTATATACGCATCTGTTCGAAGGATTATTATGATTTTTTTCTGAATTATAACACTCATTGCCACCTAGTAGCGGCTAGGTCCAAACAGTGGCACACGCATGCATTCACACTCTCCAGTGCGGTGTAATTCATTGATACGATAAACCTAAAGTTTCTTTTCACAACGAATCTTCCTAGCGTTTCCTGTTACTGTGGATAGTATCATATTTTAGTATGACCAGAAAATCTTATCTTCTATGAAACGAATCTTTAAGTTAGCGGAAATGCATGAAAGTCAAGATTGTAACATGTAAGTAAACCGGAAGTGTCCTTTTTAGTTAGAAATTTACTACAGAGATTGTTCTAGTGCTTACACTCTGCATCACCAATGACCGACATTACCTCTGTTCGTTGCTACAAATTCCTCTGTTTTAACACATGGACTTGACATCCACATGTCAAAGTTTTATTCATATCCGGAAAGAAACAGTCATTACACACTAGAGCGTGCGCTGAAATTCCTATCGTATTAAATTTGTGTAACGGGCCCTGATTTTAAGCTGGAGCTTTGATTTTTGGGTTCAATAATGTTATCAACTGAGCTATCCAGATATGGCACGCAAGAGGATCCTCCACGGAAGGCAAGTTCAAAGTCTATGTCTGTCACATAGTTAGGCTATACAAGGGAAATTCGTGTTCTTCACTATGTCTTACTTGCGTTAGCAACGTTGATCGGTGTTTGAAACATCTTTCTCCCTTCCGTTAGTCCACGAACAAATCTGGATAACCACCATTCCAGTATCGGGAAATCATGCACTCCATCCATAAATAACTGTGTGAACGTACTTGGACTTTAGTTATTTCGCTAAATTTTATTCTAAAGTCCAAGTACGTTCACACACACACACACACACACACACACACACACACATATATATATATATATATATATATATATATATATATATATATATATATATATATAACTTACAGATTCGTTTCGTAGAAGATAAGAATTTTTGGTCATACTAAGATAGGATGGTATCCATAGTAGCAGGAAACGACATAACCGTTAGGAGGATTCGTCGTGAACAGAAACTTTAGGTGTAACGTGTCAATGAATTACACCGGACTAGAGAGTGTGAATGCATGCCTCTGCCATTGTTTGGACCTCTCCATTACTAGGTGGCAGTGGGCTTTATGATTCAGACAAAATCATGTTAATCCTTTGAACAAATGCGTATATAAAATTTTGTTTTGTTAATTTTATGAAACGTGTTTTGTGACTTGACAAATATGTATTTCAGAAAATGTCACTAGTTATTAAAGAGTTTGTATAAGTTACTTGTAACATGAGAAGAATAAATGAGAATGTCATGCCTGATGTTAAAATTTTACTTTATGAGTAGAATAAAATAGAAGGCGATAAAAGTTTTTGTGTGTGATGTCAGCGAGAAAATGTGTGTGTGTGTGTGTGTGTGTGTGTGGGTGTGTGTGTGTGTGTTGTTTGTGTGTGTGTGTCAGAACTTACATATCGTGACAGGTATACTACAAAGTTACAATAACTGTTGGAAACGTAAACTAAAGGAAATATCGTAATCTACTCATTAAGAGCAGTAAACTTACAACACGATTTAACGCAGTAAATTAAGTATTACAGATAGAAACCGTGTATATGTCTCGAGGCAGCATAACTCGGCCTCACAATTTATTCAGATTACATTAATCCAGTATTTCAGAATGTAAACACTCAGCGTCTTAAACAGACTTGATACGTAATTACGATCTTTTCCGATTATTTTTCACTGAGACCTTTTAAACAGCGAAGTTTCTCCCTTACTACTGTCCACACAATAAAACTTCAGCAACAGGCAAGACTTTCAATTTATGATTTATGTGATACCAAGTCTATCTGCTAACAAGCTTGTGGACGGTCTTCACATACTGCTGAATGTACCTGCAAAATTCTATTCTTTACAGAATAAGGGTTGGAGGGAGGTGGGGTACTGGTGATTATTAATCCATTATTCGCTCATGAATCACGACAAAGCGTGTGAATATAAAACGCAGCGCTTCAAACGGAAATTGAATTTACGAAATTATGTAATTACAAGCAACAGTGTGAAACTCTGTTGGTCACTTTTCTGTGCCTCCTGAACGTAAATGTGACATTAATCGCCATCAATAATGTAATTTCTCGTTACGCTGGAGTAAAAAATTGAAGCGGCAGTATTTCAGCAAAATTACAAGTTCAGGTGGACAGGACAGCGTACGGGATACAGAAATAAAGCTCTCAACTGATCAGTCGATAGTCTACATCTCTTCATAGATTAAAAAGTGGAGCTGCTCCTTCCTCTAAACCGGGACAGTTGCTTTTGTGCTGCGCAGAAATTTTACCTTATGTTGAGAGTATATTCGCAACAGGATCTGATAGGCACACACACAGGGTGACTGCGTGACATTTTTATAAACTTTCATAGTTTGTGGTGTAAGTGTAAATGTATCAATTTGAGGCACGGGACCCAGCTCAGAAAAAACTGCAAAATTTGCATGTATGAATTTTTTTCTATTTTATTTGTGTGGTGTGATGGTTACTTCTACGTAAACCCTACAGTTGATATGGAGTGATTATCTAACAAAGGTAGTGTTCAGTACCACATCTTACATATATTACAATGACTGTGATTATGGATGTAATCTTGAGTAGACAACAGGTATCATATCGAATTTGTACCACGAGCTCCTCATTACGTTGTATCAATCCGCTGTGCAGGTGTACTTCAAGTCACTGGTCTGAAGTCCTGACTGTGGTCTGTATTAATCTGCATACAGTTATTTCTATCAGCTGCTGTCGATGCATATATTATGTGCAGTTAAATAATCTGAACTATATTTTTATCATAACTTTACATTTCAAGAAATGATGCTGTACATTTTAAAATATGATTTATCTTAAATTCATGATTTAAAAATTTTATCTCATCCTGTTCAAAGTAATTTTAATGAGATTAGAGTGGAAAAAGGACTTCCATTGTGCCATACGTAGTTTTAAATTTGTGCGAGTACATATCGATTGTCTAGCAACGCAATGTAAACAATTTTATAGAGACATCTACGTAAATATCGTGCTAGCTCAGTCACCATTTTGGCTTTAAGTGGAAGAATGCGCTAGGACATAAGCAAAACACGATTTTTATATTTGTGGTACGTATTTTAATTGCAAATGTTCTTTGTTACCTTTTATTGTGAAACGACGCAATGTGGTTTGCTAGGTTGTAAAAGACTATGAACTTCTGTTAACATGTTACAAGACACGTTCCGATGCTTGTGTAATGTATGCAGTGAGTCCCCTTGACTTCGAATGGGTTTTTATGAAACTATTAGCTCCGATGATGACAGATCTGTCGAAACCGGTAATCAATAAAAAGATCTGCAAGCGATCTTGCCGAACTTGATTTCTTGATAAAAGTGTAAAAGACGATTATAATGGACCCTTGAGTTTTTACGACTGTGTATATAACAACGAAATGCAACGTCTGTGCGGAACTGTACATTGGACAAATGGCATGGTGCTCTTAGGTACATCATACATATCTGACATATTAAAGATACCTAAGGTATTAAAGATATTTTATTGTCTTTACTAAGTACTCTCAGTGATCTGTACACAGTGTTTCAGCAGGAATAGTCAGTATTCAGGTATATAACGATCATTCGAAGCAAAAAAAGTGCAGTAAGCAGTGGCTCTGAAATGCCTACCTTAAGAGCTACGAGCACTGTGAAACAAATCTCTTCTACTGCAAGCTCTTTGCTTTCCATATACTGGAAGAAAGTAGAACAGAATAAAACAAGAAACAATTATCTGGCAACTATGGGCTCAAAAATGCATACCTTGATAGCTATGAGCACTTATTGAGCAGATGGGATGAGTTTCACTGTGCCAAATGTTAAAAGTGCTCATAGTTCTTAAGGCATGCTCTTAAGGTAGGTCCGCAGCTCGTGGTCGTGCGGTAGCGTTCTCGCTTCCCACGCCCGGGTTCCCGGGTTCGATTCCCGGCGGGGTCAGGGATTTTCTCTGCCTCGTGATGACTGGGTGTTGTGTGCTGTCCTTAGGTTAGTTAGGTTTAAGTAGTTCTAAGTTCTAGGGGACTGATGACCATAGCTGTTAAGTCCCATAGTGCTCAGAGCCATTTGAACCATTTTTTTCTTAAGGTAGTATTTAAGCCTATGTTTACTACACTTTTTGCTTCGTGTAATCGTTCCTGTCATATCCCTCAATTTTGATCAGTCATCCTCAAACACCCTGTAGGTACTAATTCCGTTATCCCGTGTTATGGCTCTGAGCAATATGGGACATAACTTCGGAGGTCATCAGTCCCCTAGAACTTAGAACTACTTAAACCTAACTAACCTAAGGACATCACACACATCCATGCCCGAGGCAGGATTCGAATCAGCGACCGTAGCGATCAAGCGGTTCCAGACTGTAGCGCCTAGAACCGCTCGGCCACCACGGCTGGCCTCCCGTGTTACGGTGCCTGTACTAAATCATTTATTATCAGATATCTATCGTTGTTTTTCTTATTACCTCTCCAAACATCATCGCCATTCATGCAGTAATCGTTTGCCGACGATTTGTATCTTCATCTATTGTGATTGATTTATCCCCAAATCGTAATTCGTTAACTATCGTCCTAAATTACTCGTGACGTTGTAAGACGTGCATATTTCTATTGTTTATTGTCAAACCACAATTTATGAAAGATGTTTATATTTTATTAATAGGATTAAGTAGGAATAATAATATTTGTCATGTTCGAAATAATTGTGGTAGCAGGGAATGTCTGCACCAAAGTATTGTTGGCAGGAGAGACCGCACATTGATATAACTTTAAAAAGGGCGGGAGAGACCGCGTATGGATACATTTTAAGAAAATAGCGGGAAAGACCACGCATTGAGACATTTTGTAATGGCAGCAGGGATTTTCTGCACCAGAAAGCGTTGTTGGCGGGAGAGACCGCACTTTAGCGTTCGTAGGAAGTTAGTAGTAAGCGGGATGTGAAGCGAGTCGGTACCAGGTCTGAAGCGAGAGGTTGAGAGGAGCGGTGTGCCTGCTAGCCACCAGCTACGATTTACAACAGATTGTACATGGATGTACAGAGACATCATCTAACTATTATCATAAGGGGAACTAATATTATTGAATTATTTTTTTGAGAAACTCAAGATTACTGGAGGTATGTTTGCGAAATGCTAGTTGTAAGATTATTGTAAAAAGTAAGTCTCATTTGAACGTTTGTAAAATCATTTTTCAGAATATAATTAATTTTTGCCAGGAATATTGCATTACTGATTATAATTCATCCCAAAAACCATCAACGTAAAACTTCGCAAAATTTTATTGTTGTCAAGAAAAGTGTAACTAGGAATTACGTAACTTCAGTCAAATTAATTAAAGAATAACGTCAGCTTTGCTAATAAATACAACCACTTATTATGACAGCCTACCAGCAGCTAATAGAGTATAGTAAAACAGCGTAAGTATATTCATGTCGCAGTTCGATGTATCAGTCAGATGGCGATCCAGTAACAGTAGAATAGGTAAGGAACAGTTGTGGGTTATTGCAGGTAACGACTGAGGGCCACGTCGACGACACATTCTATGTTTCGTCGAAATAATCAGTAAATCACTTTTAATAAGCAGCATTTAAATTTGTATGCGAAGATAGAGAAAGAGAATTAATTTCAAAGGGAAGATTTCTTTTGTTATTATTAAGCAAGAGATAGAAATCCTAAGGGATAGGATTTCATAGGTTATTGTAGAAGGGAATGTTGCGTAACAAAAGAGATACATAGAAGACGGGAAGGTTTCAGCGTATATCCTCATCCCATTCTTTCCCTACAGCTTTTGGTCTCTGAAGGTCACTCTGGTACCATGAAATTTCAATGAAAGGAATTTCGTCTTCTCCTGGTACCATGAAATTTCAATGAAAGGAATTTCGTCTTCTCTATCAGCTGAGTTTTTCCTTACGACGACCTTTGCGATTTCTTCACATGTTTCTTCTATTACGTTGCACTTCCTTTGGCGGACATTGCTAGAAAACATCCTTTGCCTTAACTTCTTTGCATTTCTTTGTTCCGTCGATCAAATGACTTATTTATTGTATTACCAAATGTTTTTTCCAGGTACTTTATTTGTGCTGTATCAACAGTTGCCTGCGTCACTTACGTGACTGGCAGTTTTAGGGATTCCCATTCCTCTTCAGCTACAGTACCTAATTTCGTATTCTTTATAACAGTATCTGTTGCTTTAGGAAACTTCAAACACACCAGCTTTCCTCATTACTTCGTTATTCCTCTTCTACACGCAATGATTCTTCTTGACGATTCTCTTAAATTTCAATTTAATGTTCATCATGACTAAGTAATTGTGATCTATTCCTGGGTACACCTTACAATCCTATGTTGGGTTTCGGAATCTGTGTTTCGCCATGGTAGAATCCAGTTTGTAACTTCGGTGTCTCCAGGCATTTTCCAATTATACCTCTCTACTCTTTGTCCTCTGAAAGTTGTTTTTCTGTATCAAATGAAATTTACAGCAGAACTCAACGAGATTTTCTCCCTCCTCATTAGTTTCACCGATTCCGCATCCTCTTGTAGCTGTGATTTCTATTCCTTCATATACCTCTGGTGTTCTACCCCTTATTATTGTCACTTTTTGTTCCCCCCTCCCCCCCGCCCCCGCTTATACATAGTGATTACCCGTCCAATGTCCTCAGGTATGCTATCTCTTCGTCCTCTGCCATATCGCATTTGAATCTCATCCAGACGCTCTTCTCCTGTTTATTCTACCCCTGTACGTAGAATACTTTACTTATAGACTCTCCTTATCCATTCTGCCATCATATTTTTTCTTTTATTTTGCGTTCATGTGCTACCATGCATAATTGTGAGTAGAATTTAACCATGTATTCGTCTTTCCTATCCCCCTGAACCACTGACCTTGCCTTTGGTGGGGTGGCTTGCGTGCCTCAACGATACAGACCGATACAGATAGCCGTACCGTAGGTGCAACCACAACGGAGGGGTATCTGTTGAGAGGCCAGACAAACGTGTGGTTCCTGAAGCAGCCTTTCCAGTAGCTGCAGGAGCAACAGTCTGGATGATTGACTGATCTGGCCTTGTAACACTAACCAAAAAGGCCTTGCTGTTCTGGTACTGCGAACGGCTGAAAGCAAGGGGAAATTACTTCCGCAATTTTTCCCGAGAGCATGCAGCTTTACTGTATGATTAAATGATGATGGCGTCGTCTTGGGTAAAATATTCCGGATGTAAAATATTCTCCCATTTGGATCTCCGGGACGGGACTACTTAAGAGGACGTCGTTACCAGGAGAAAGAAAACTAGCATTCTACGGATCGGAGCGTGGAATGTCAGATCCCTTAATCGGGCAGGTAGGTTAAAAAATTTTAAAAGCGAAATGGATAGGTTAAAGTTAGATATATTGGGAATTAGTGAAGTTCGGTGGCAGGAGGAACAAGACTTTTGGTCAGGTGAATACAGGTTTAAAAATAAAAAATCAAATAGGAATAATGCAGGAGTAGGTTTAATAATGAAAAAAATAGGAGTACGGGTAAGCTACTACAAACAGCGTAGTGAACGCATTATTGTGGCCAAGATAGACACGAAGCCCAAGCCTACTACAGTAGTACAAGTTTATAAGCCAACTAGCTCTCCAGATGACGAAGAAATTGATGAAATGTATGATGAGATAAAAGAAATTATTCAGGTAGTGAAGGGAGACGAAAATTTAATAGTAATGGGTGACTGGAATTCGAGAATAGGAAAAGGGAGAGAAGAAAACATAGTAGGTGAATATGGCGGCTTCCTCTTTCATTTCTTAGCCCCTGTCCATATTCACTGGGGCTAAGAAATGAAAGAGGAAGCCGCCTGGTAGAATTTTACGCAGAGCATAACTTAATCATAGCTAACACTTGGTTCAAGAATCATAAAAGAAGGTTGTATACATGGACAAATCCTGGAGATACTAGAAGGTATCAAATTATATAATGGTAAGACAGAGATTTAGGAACCAGGTTTTAAATTGTAAGACATTTCCAGGGGCAGATGTGGACTCTGAGCACAATTTATTGGTTAAGAACTGTACATTAAAACTGAAGAAACTGCAAAAAGGTGGGAATTTAAGGAAATGGGACCTGGATAAACTGAAAGAACCAGAGGTTGTACAGTGTTTCAGGCAGAGCATAAGGGAACAATTCACAGGAATGGGGGAAAGAAATACAGTAGAAGAAGAATGGGTAGCTTTGAGGGAGGAAATAGTGAAGGCAGCAGAGGATCAAATAGGTAAAACCCTTGGGTAACAGAATAAATATTGTATTTAAATGATGAAAGGAGAAAATATAAAAATGCAGTAAATGAAGTAGGCAAAAAGGAATACAAACGTCTCAAAAATGAGATCGACAGGAAGTCCAAAACTGCTAATCAGGGGTGGCTAGAGGACAAATGTAAGGATGTAGAGGCTTATCTCACTAGGGGTAAGATAAATACTGCCTACAGGAAAATTAAAGTGACCTTTGGAGAAAAGAGAACCACTTGCATGAATATCAAGAGCTCAGATGGAAAACCAGTTCGAAGCAAAGAAGAGAAAGCAGAAAGGTGGAAGGAGTATATAGAGGGTCTATATAAGAGCGATGTACTTGAGGACAATATTAAGGAAATGGAAGAGGATGTAGATGAAATGGGAGATATGATACTGCGTGAAGAGTTTGACAGAGCACTGAAAGAACTAAGCCGAAAGAAGGCCCCCGGAGTAGACAACATTCCATTAGAACTACTGACAGCCTTGGGAGAGCCAGTCCTCACAAAACTCTACCATCAGGTGAGCAAGATGTATGAGACCGTCGAAATACCCTCAGACGGCAAGAAGCAAATAATAATTCCAATCCCAAAGAAAGCAGGTGTTGACAGATGTGAAAATTACCGAACTATCAGTTTAATAAGTCACAGCTGCAAAATACTAACAAGAATTCTTTACAGACGAATGTAAAAACTGATACAAGCCGACCTCGTGGAAGATCAGTTTTGATTCCGTAGAAATGTTGGTACACGTCAGGAAATACTGACTCTACGACTTACCTCAGAAGAAAGATTAAGGAAAGGCAAACCTACATTTCTAGCATTTGTAGACTTAGAGAAAGCTTTTGACAATGTTGATTTGAATACTCTCTTTGAAATTCTAAGGGTGGCAGGGGCAAAATACAGGGAGCGAAAGGCTATTTACAATTTGAACCGAAACCAGATGGCAGTTATAAGAGTCGAGGGGTATGAAAGGGAAGCAGTGGTTGGGAAGGGAGTGAGACAGGGTTGTAGCCTATCCCCAATGCTATTCAATCTACACTCCTGGAAATTGAAATAAGAACACCGTGAATTCATTGTCCCAGGAAGGGGAAACTTTATTGACACATTCCTGGGATCAGATACACCACATGATCACACTGACAGAACCACAGGCACATAGACACAGGCAACAGAGCATGCACAATGTCGGCACTAGTACAGTGTATATCCACCTTTCGCAGCAATGCAGGCTGCTATTCTCCCATGGAGACGATCGTAGAGATGCTGGATGTAGTCCTGTGGAACGGCTTGCCATGCCATTTCCACCTGGCGCCTCAGTTGGACCAGCGTTCGTGCTGGACGTGCAGACCGCGTGAGACGACGCTTCATTCAGTCCCAAACATGCTCAATGGGGGACAGATCCGGAGATCTTGCTGGCCAGGGTAGTTGACTTACACCTTCTAGAGCACGTTGGGTGGCACGGGATACATGCGGACGTGCATTGTCCTGTTGGAACAGCAAGTTCCCTTGCCGGTCTAGGAATGGTAGAACGATGCGTTCGATGACGGTTTGGATGTAACGTGCTCTATTCAGTGTCCCCTCGACGATCACCAGTGGTGTACGGCCAGTGTAGGAGATCGCTCCCCACACCATGGTGCCGGGTGTTGGCCCTGTGTGCCTCGGTCGTATGCAGTCCTGATTGTGGCGCTCACCTGCACGGCGCCAAACACGCATACGACCATCATTGACACCAAGGCAGAAGCGACTCTCATCGCTAAAGACGACACGTCTCCATTCGTCCCTCCATTCACGCCTGTCGCGACACCACTAGAGGCGGGCTGCACGATGTTGGGGCGTGAGCGGAAGACGGCCTAACGGTGTGCGGGACCGTAGCCCAGCTTCATGGAGACGGTTGCGAATGGTCCTCGCCGATACCCCAGGAGCAACAGTGTCCCTAATTTGCTGGGAAGTGGCGGTGCGGTCCCCTACGGCACTGCGTAGGATCCTACGGTCTTGGCGTGCATCCGTGCGTCGCTGCGGTCCGGTCCCAGGTCGACGGGCACGTGCACCTTCCGCCGACCACTGGCGACAACATCGATGTACTGTGGAGACCTCACGCCCCACGTGTTGAGCAATTCGGCGGTACGTCCACCCGGCCTCCCGCATGCCCACTATACGCCCTCGCTCAAAGTCCGTCAACTGCACATACGGTTCACGTCCACGCTGTCGCGGCATGCTACCAGTGTTAAAGACTGCGATGGAGCTCCGTATGCCACGGCAAACTGGCTGACACTGACGGCGGCGGTGCACAAATGCTGCGCAGCTAGCGCCATTCGACGGCCAACACCGCGGTTCCTGGTGTGTCCGCTGTGCCGTGCGTGTGATCATTGCTTGTACAGCCCTCTCGCAGTGTCCGGAGCAAGTATGGTGGGTCTGACACACCGGTGTCAATGTGTTCTTTTTTCCATTTCCAGGAGTGTATATATTGAGCAAGCAGTAAAGGAAACAAAAGAAAAGTTCGGAGTAGGTATTAAAATCCATGGAGAAGAAATAAAATCTTTGAGGTTCGCCGATGGCATTGTAATTCTGTCAGAGTCAGCAAAGGACTTGGAAGAGCAGATGAACGAAATGGACAGTGTCTTTAAAGGAGGGTATAAGATGATCATCAACAAAAGCAAAACGAGGATAATGGAATGTAGCCGAATTAAGTCGGGTGATGCTGAGGGAATTAGATTAGGAAATGAGACACTTAAAGTAGTAAAGGTGTTTTGCTATTTGGGTAGCAAAGTAACTGATGATGGTCGAAGTAGAGAGGATATAAAATGTAGACTGACAATGGCAAGGAAAGCGTTTCTGAAGAAGAGAAATTTGTTAACATCGAGTATAGATTTAAATGTCAGGAAGTTGTTTCTGAAAGTATTTGTATGGAGTGTAGCCATGTATGGAAGTGAAACGTGGACGATAAATAGTTTAGACAAGAAGAGAATAGAAGCTTTTGAAATGTGGTGCTACAGAAGAATGCTGAAGATTAGATGGCTACATCACATTACTAATGAGGAGGTACTGAATAGAATTGGGGAGAAGAGGAGCTTGTGGCACAACTTGACTAGAAGAAGGGATCGGTTGGTAGGACATGTTCTGAGACATCGAGGGATCACCAATTTAGTATTGGAGGGCAGCGTGGAGGGTAAAAATCGTAGAGGGAGACCAAGAGATGAATACACTAAGCAGATTGAGAAGGATGTAGGCTGCAGTAGGTACTGGGAGATGAAGAAGCTCGCACAGGATAGAGTAGCATGGAGAGCTGCATCAAACCAGTCTCAGGACTGATGACCACAACAACAACAACAACATTCGTCTAGCACATCAATATCCGTTGTCGGAATCCAGAAAATAAGTCGTGCTGAAATCTTGTCAGGTTTACAGGGTGAGGTTTTTTATCTTCTGACAACGACCTATCTCTAAAACTACCGGTCAGATAAAAGTAAGGGAAAAATACACTCCTGGAAATTGAAATAAGAACACCGTGAATTCATTGTCCCAGGAAGGGGAAACTTTATTGACACATTCCTGGGGTTAGATACATCACATGATCACACTGACAGAACCACAGGCACATAGACACAGGCAACAGAGCATGCACAATGTCGGCACTAGTACAGTGTATATCCACCTTTCGCAGCAATGCAGGCTGCTATTCTCCCATGGAGACGATCGTAGATGTTCTGGATGTAGTCCTGTGGAACGGCTTGCCATGCCATTTCCACCTGGCGCCTTAGTTGGACCAGCGTTCGTGCTGGACGTGCAGACCGCGTGAGACGACGCTTCATCCAGTCCCAAACATGCTCAATGGGGGACAGATCCGGAGATCTTGCTGGCCAGGGTAGTTGACTTACACCTTCTAGAGCACGTTGGGTGGCACGGGATACATGCGGACGTGCATTGTCCTGTTGGAACACCAAGTTCCCTTGCCGGTCTAGGAATGGTAGAATAATGGGTTCGATGACGGTTTGGATGTACCGTGCTCTATTCAGTGTGCCCTCGACGATCACCAGTGGTGCACGGCCAGTGTAGGAGATCGCTCCCCACACCGTGATGCCGGGTGTTGGCCCTGTGTGCCTCGGTCGTATGCAGTCCTGATTGTGGCGCTCACCTGCACGGCGCCAAACACGCATACGACCATCATTGGCACCAAGGCAGAAGCGACTCTCATCGCTGAAGACGACACGTCTCCATTCGTCCCTCCATTCACGCCTGTCGCGACACCACTGGAGGCGGGCTGCACGATGTTGGGGCGTGAGCGGAAGACGGCCTAACGGTGTGCGGGACCGTAGCCCAGCTTCATGGAGACGGTTGCGAATGGTCCTCGCCGATACCCCAGGAGCAACAGTGTCCCTAATTTGCTGGGAAGTGGCGGTGCGGTCCCCTACGGCACTGCGTAGGATCCTACGGTCTTGGTGTGCATCCGTGCGTCGCTGCGGTCCGGTCCCAGGTCGACGGGCACGTGCACCTTCCGCCGACCACTGGCGACAACATCGATGTACTGTGGAGACCTCACGCCCCACGTGTTCAGCAATTCGGCGATACGTCCACCCTGCCTCCCGCATGCCCACTATACGCCCTCGCTCAAAGTCCGTCAACTGCACATACGGTTCACGTCCACGCTGTCGCGGCATGCTCCCAGTGTTAAAAGACTGCGATGGAGCTCCGTATGCCACGGCAAACTGGCTGACACTGACGGCGGCGGTGCACAAATGCTGTGCAGCTAGCGCCATTCGACGGCCAACACCGCGGTTCCTGGTGTGTCCGCTGTGCCGTGCGTGTGATCATTGCTTGTACAGCTCTCTCGCAGTGTCCGGAGCAAGTATGGTGGGTCTGACACACCGGTGTCAATGTGTTCTTTTTTCCATTTCCTGGAGTGTACATGTTGAGCGTTTTTAAAAATGGTATTCAGAGATACCAGCGTTGGTTCTCCCTGCCCCATCCCCATGGTGTGGACTGAGAGGCACCTTTGAAATCTTAAATAGGAATATCCTACGGTTATCAGACCAGCCACTCCCCTTGGCAACAACTGTAAAATACCTGGGAGCGCATCTGGACGCCAAACTGTTGTATAGTCATCACATTATGGAGAAGAAGACGTCTGGTCTCAAAATGCTGGGAGCTCTCCTCCCATTTCTGAAGAGCTCATACCTCAGCCAACGCACGAAACTCCAGTTATACCATGCCACAGTATTTTGTATGGATCGACCTCTTGGGGTACTACGTGTGCCACTAACTACAAGAAGTTACAGGTTATACAAAGCAGATGCCTACGATGGATCACAGGAGCCCAATGGTGGATCCGAAATCATGACATTCATCGAGCCTTAAGCGAATCTTACCTCTCAGACAAGGTCAAGGAGAAGGCACGATCCTAATTTCGGAAGTTGGAATGATCCGTGACAGTACACCACAACTCACCACAGTAGGTACGGTAGAACACTTACGCAACCACAAATATAAAATACCGAAGGCGATAGTATTTGAGCCTCCGTAAATGATATACCTACGTACTTCTCCATAATTTAAGGACATATCGTCCTTTCGCACTTCTCCACACATATTTTCAAATACACACCAAAAGCAGCGAGTTAAAGGACCCTTCTGTGTGCCCAAACTAAAGCTGAAAGAATAATAAATAAATAAAGAGAAAATTTTTACCCCTTCCATTCCCTACAGAAGTAAAAATCAACGAAGTTGATCAGACTTCAGCACCACCATATATTAAAGAGAAAAGGAGTATCAATTTTTTATTGTAGGTTCTGGCTCTATAGGAAAAATATGTAACTTCTGCAGCTAAAACTTCTGGAAATTGTTTGATAGATGGTGCTGTAATCAACGAAGAACACAGGTGAGCTACAAAACGGATGAGCCATGGTCGGTTCGCGTTAATGCCGTTTTTCCTTTTTGGCATTTTGTCACCATTGAGTGGCGTCTTATTCCTCCCTCAGTTACTATCTGAACGAGTTGCTCGCTTGCCTCCGTCAGTGGCAGCAGTAGCGTTTATCGATAGTAGTACTGCTGTAACATCTTTGGTGTGGCAGTTATATCTCCGTGTCATTATGCGTGAGGCATCTGGTCGGTTGCGGCGGAGCAGCGAGGAAGTCTCTGTCGTATGTGCCCAGGCCGGCGCCGCTGGCAGCGTGCACGCGCTGTCGGAGTTGTGTGGCACTAGCTGCGAGAACTGCCAAGTTCGTCGCCCACCGCACCAGCATACTGGAGCTGAGTAATCAGTGAACCTGACTTGAGAGCTCAACAATTGTGACATCTCTTCGTTGACTGCTGGTTGTTTCATCCTGGGCTGTCCCCGCAAACAGCAATGTGATGGTGTGTTCGAGTCGGCAAAAATTTGCAGGCGTTTCCCTGTTGTAACCTCCCCCTCACTTATCGCCCTTAATGACAGTGAAAAACTAAACCGCGTGTACCTAATGGAAATTTGGGAAAAGCAATCGTCACCGAAGTTAACCTGTCGGTAAAGAGGGAGGAAAGGGTTACATCTAAATGACAGGAAAAATGCTAATGAAACAGGTGGAAATTAATTTTGAAAAGGGGTAAAGTTAATAAAGAAAGTAAATGTGCGGCCGTTACGTTAACATATAACTAGCGGTAATTAGATATTTGAGATTTGGGGGAAATTATGGTCGCCAGTCATAAGGACAATTACTATAAAAACTGAAAAAGAAAGGTTATTACACATATAATTAGCACTAGAAGCGTGGCAACTGAAGGTTGACACGTGTAGTGTGAAAACTGAAAGTTTGTCAGAAGTAATAAATTTCGCTACACTCTGACTTAATTTAGCAAAAGAATTAATAACACAGGAAAATCGAAAGTTAATTTAGTGACTGAAGTTAATAGTGAGCTTTCTTTCTGAAGCACATAGAAATTCAGTAAAATACGGTTAGTCTTGGGCTACCTCAACAATCATTCCAAAAGCTACTTGAATTTACGCAATTTAGAAATAAGAGATTTAACTTTGAACTTGAATTAAATGATTCTGAACAAGCAACAATAGTAAAATTTAGTACGTACCAAGCTGAGCTGCAGTCACAGGTAAGCTAAAACACGGTAACAAAACTCGCACTCTTAATTCGTGCTTGTGTAATCTAAATATTGTAGAATTTCAACGACACTCGGGTTCATTCCGGAAAAGGAAGGGACTCTGCTTGGTAATGCAATTGGGACCACGAGCAACAAATGTTCATGCTAAGTTGCTGTAATTATAGTTACGAAAATGGTACAGTTTGAAAAGCTGAGGTCTGCCATACAGTTCTAAAACTTTACGTGCTCCCAGTCTTCCTTGTTGGTTGACTGAAGGTTTGAAGCCGTCGATCGAGGAGATGGCGACAGTCACTCATTGTCGGCCGTCACTGTTGCAGAAGCTGGATGTTGGCGCGCCTTCTTCTCTACACGGTCACCAGGCGAAACGGGCTCTTGACGTGCGCCAGCTAATGCTTCCCGTCCGCGACACCGTGTCAGAAACTATCATAGCAAGTCGAGCGCAATTACATGCTGCCAAACCCCGAAAGCGCAGCAATTCGCGGGAGCGTCACACAACACACCTACTCCACTCGCTACTCCAGCTAGACCCCCTCTGCCCGCGCTCCACGCGTCAGAGTTAACACTACCAAAGATCCTACACACTTTGATTCTTCACACGACCTATCGATGTAATCGCTCGATAGCAGTTTTCCCTAGGCAAGACCCAGCGTAAAAATACAAATAATATTTACGAAACAAACCAATTATACATCGACATAAATGCTTATATATACAAATAGTAAAACAATTACAATATACAAAGACACAGAAATGTTATATCTTCAGGTAACAAAATAAGGAAAAAATATTATAGTACAATAGATGGAAATAGGATGATATGCATTTCCGGCGTTACGCTGCATGGTTATTAACCTTTGAAATGATTATAATTTATTAGTGAAGTGCACCAGTGGTATCCTCTGCCTTGTGGTCGATAACGTTCTGGTAACCTGCTCTGATCGTTAGCGTAGTTTTGCGGCAGTGTGTTTTCCTGGCCATGATGATGGCACGGTGTGTAGTTCGACAGCTTGGTGTTGTTCTCCTTTTCTCTTTGAGTGTTTATTGTACCTTGACTGTGTTCATACGCCAATTATTAAGACATAATCCTGGTCTCGTCTTCGCTGGTAATTTTGGTTGTCGGGCTGTTGGTCGCATGGAAGGGAAATGTTTAGGGGGTTGCTTGGTTCGTCAGCTGTCCATAGAACGTGCTGCAATGCGATTGATTAGTGTTACGCTTGGCTGTCTATCTCACCTAAACTGTTGTTAGAGTTTCCTCCCCAGGCCGACGCTTGGAACACTTCTGAGCACCCTGTTTATTGTTTGTGACTGTCTTTTTATTTGGTCGCAGGTACTGTGCCAGGCGTTCAGTCGTGTATTAATGTTGTCTTTTCTATGTTTAGTATATGACCTTCAGCCGAACTTCATAACAACTTTAAGATTGGTTCTTCAGCCGTATTTCATTTAAAATCCTTGTTGCTCTGCATTTTGACCTTCAACCGTTTCACCCGCGTTTGTTTCAGAATCTGGGGCTTTAATATGTAAATCCTCGTCTGAAAGGTTTCTGTTTAATTATCTTGAATTCTTGAAACGGCCTTCAGCCGCGTTCTGTAAATGTTTATCTTAAGGTTTTCTCTAATTATTCTTGAGTAACTGTTTGCGGTTTCAGCTGACACGATACTTCGAGTTTTCTTAAGATGTTGTACTGAGTAAAGGCTTACTTCAAAGTCTCTCTTTTATTACGTAAAGAAATATTTTATTACACTACTGGCCATTAAAATTGCTACACCAAGAAGAAATGCAGATGATAAAAGGGTATTCATTGGACAAATATATTATACTAGAATTGACATGTGATTACATTTTCACTAAGTTTGGGTGCATAGATCTTGAGAAATCAGTACCCAGAACAACAACCTCTGGCAGTAATAACGGCCTTGATACGCCTGGGCATTGAGTCAAACAGAGCTTGGTTGGTGTGTACAGGTACAGTTGCCCATGCAGCTTCAACACGATACCACACTTCATCAAGAGTAGTGACTGGTGTATTGTGACGAGCCAGTTACTCGGCCACCATTGACCAGACGTTTTCAGTTGGTGAGAGATCTGAAGAATGTGCTGGCCAGGGCAGCAGTCGAACATTTTCTATATCCAGAAAGGCCCGTACAGGACCTGCAACATGCGGTCGTACATTATCCTGCTGAAATGTAGGGTTTCGCAGGGATAGAATGAAGGGTAGAGCCACGGGTCGTAACACATCTGAAACGTAACGTCCACTGTTCAACGTGCCGTCAATGCGGACAAGAGGTGACCGAGACGTGTAACCAATGGCACCCCATACCATAACGCCGGGTGATAGGGCAGTATGGCGATGACGAATACACGCTTCCAATGTGCGTTTACTGCGATGTCGCCAAACACGGATGTGACCATCATGATGCTGTAAACAGAACCTGGATTCATCCGAAAAAGTGACGTTTTGCCATTCTTGCACCCAGGTTTGTCGTTGAGTACACCATCGCATGCGCTCCTGTCCTGGCTGAATTTGTCCGCCGGTTGCAGGTGGTATGAATTGCAATGTCACACACTTTTCGGGAGCGATAGTTTGCTCTAAAGTAATATCAATTTTATACGCAGACCATGAATCAAGCAAAAGCAAGTTACTGAGATTATCCACTGGTCAAAAGCTGTGCTCATACCTCATAATTCTCTTATGTCCATTTTCCCACTCTTGTTTGCTGTGACGTAAATATTTCCTACAGGGCTTGGAACATGATTCACGCGAGAAGGAATCGAAGTGGGCACGGAACCTCCAGCTTCTCGCTGCACAATAACAAACTTTTCAGGGAATTTACCACTCAGATTAAAAGTCGGCGTATTTATATTCGAATACGTTAAGGCACTGACGTGAGTTGATCTAGATACAACTGTCTTTGTACCTCTAATATGCAGGGTTTCTTTCATACGCATTTCCTCTTCAAATCCAGATTGGTCGGAGTCGAAAACTAAATTCCTTACTGAACGATGGGGAAGAATTTGTATATATCATCTAAAAATTTTCGAGCCGATTCCGTAGTTCCCTGTGCATTGGCAAGTTCACAGTCTGATTGAAATATCGTTATCTTACGTCTTCCAATTCTGCAGAACGGTTTGAAGTCATGCAAACATTCACCCCTCGCCCGCCCCCCCCCCTCCCCTTAAATCACTGCTTTTTTTTGTGTCGTACTCAACTTAATGAGCATAACATGCACATCCTGTAAATTTTATCGACCATCCTTGAAACGCACAAACACCAGTTTTTGTAACAAGTGCGCCTTATCCTGCACTGAGAATCTGTGGTTATATACTACACGGTCATATTGCTACGGACTTATTCGAAATCTGTTCGTAAGTATTCGATTAGTATGTTGCTGCTGCTGATCTTCCATCTACATAACTATATTCAGAACCCGCTCCTTGGACAAGGACCGTCCTTAACTGAATTTCGTTGGAGACAGGATTTGTGGCAGCCTGGTCAACAAGGATCGACATCTATTTCAGTATCACTTTCACTTGTTAAGCTCATATCGTCACAATTGTATTCGTTGTGTACATTGTCCGCACGTAAGAGCGTATACAGCATTGCACTGACACATCTTGCAGAAACGCTAATACTTCATCTGCTACTTCTTTCTCACTCTGCGAAATTCATTGTGTTCCCTTCTGACGAAATGTCAGCTTCGGTATCTGTTGTTGTAGACGTAATGCAACGTACGCTTTGTTTATTGTTGCGACTTCTCTAATCTGTATCGACCGCCCCCGGTAGCTGAGTGATCAGCGCGACAGAATGTCAGTCCTAAAGGCCCAAGTTTGATTCCTGTCTGGGTCGGAGATTTTCTCCGCTCAAGCACTGGGTGTTGTTTTGTCCTAATCATCATCATTTCTTCCACATCGATGCGCAAGTGGCCACAGTGGCGTCAAATAAAAAGACTTGCACCCGGCGAACGGTGTACCCGACGGGAAGCCCTAGTCACACGACATTTACATTGCTCTGTATCAACACTTCGCGCACTGTTGTTACTCATCGACTTAGGTAGCAGCCGATATTGTGGCTGCATGGTAGATCGACCACGTGTGTGGCGTTGAGGCCGTAAACACCATCGACATTTTACAACCTCGCCGTTAAGGGGTTCCTTGTTGGTTTTCGTCTAATCACTCTATGGGCCAGGTGACCTTTTTTGTCATGTGGTTATCTTAGAGTACTTTCATCCTTCTTATGCTTTAACGAGTGTGCTTAGCATGAGGTTCTAACATTCTTCATTAACACCACCTTTCAAACAATTCCTGTTTCTTCATCTTCGATTTTCGGATGGGTCATGTGCCGTCCCTATACATTTTTATGTTTAACATTACACTTTCATAAATTTCATCTTCCATATTAATACCTAGCTGCAACGTAACTATAATATTTATTTACCAAGGAAATATACGAAGGAACGGATCATCAAAGATACCAGTCGTACCTTCCTTGTTTCGGCCATCTTTCTAACCTCGCTTCCCGGATAGGAGGCGTCATTCGCTGCTTCATCACCACAATGTCGTCCCCTATTTGGATGTTAAGCACATCGTTGTCATTCTTTCTTCTGCTATTCTTAAGCCGAATATTCCAACGTGATATACACATTTATTTTAGAGGAGCTAAGTTTTATTCACATGCAGTCTGAGGGTCTGTGTCATCGGTGTACCTCTCGTTTCTTCTCGTTTTCCTCACTCTCATCCTGTTTACTCCAGCCCTTCTTAGACACGAAAGTTGAATAAACTTATTGGTATGAACCTACTATCACTTATCCCTCTTGGATATATTGTCTGTTGTAGATTATCCCTCCATCTACGTACTAGATCATCAACTTTTATAACCATTCTGTACATACACTCCTGGAAATGGAAAAAAGAACACATTGACACCGGTGTGTCAGACCCACCATACTTGCTCCGGACACTGTGAGAGGGATGTACAAGCAATGATCACACGCACGGAACAGCGGACACACCAGGAGCCGCGGTGTTGGCCGTCGAATGGCGCTAGCTGCGCAGCATTTGTGCACCGCCGCCGTCAGTGTCAGCCAGTTTGCCGGGGCATACGGAGCTCCATCGCAGTCTTTAACACTGGTAGCATGCCGCGACAGCGTGGACGTGAACCGTATGTGCAGTTGACGGACTTTGAGCGAGGGCGTATAGTGGGCATGCGGGAGGCCGGGTGGACGTACCGCCGAATTGCTCAACACGTGGGGCGTGAGGTCTCCACAGTACATCGATGTTGTCGCCAGTGGTCGGCGGAAGGTGCACGTGCCCGTCGACCTGGGACCGGACCGCAGCGACGCACGGATGCACGCCAAGACCGTAGGATCCTACGCAGTGCCGTAGGGGACCGCACCGCCACTTCCCAGCAAATTAGGGACACTGTTGCTCCTGGGGTATCGGCGAGGACCATTCGCAACCGTCTCCATGAAGCTGGGCTACGGTCCCGCACACCGTTAGGCCGTCTTCCGCTCACGCCCCAACATCGTGCAGCCCGCCTCCAGTGGTGTCGCGACAGGCGTGAAAGGAGGGACGAATGGAGACGTGTCGTCTTCAGCGATGAGAGTCGCTTCTGCCTTGGTGCCAATGATGGTCGTATGCGTGTTTGGCGCCGTGCAGGTGAGCGCCACAATCAGGACTGCATACGACCGAGGCACACAGGGCCAACACCCGGCATCATGGTGTGGGGAGCGATCTCCTACACTGGCCGTACACCACTGGTGATCGTCGAGGGGACACTGAATAGTGCACGGTACATCCAAACCGTCATCGAACCCATCGTTCTACCATTCCTAGACCGGCAAGAGAACTTGCTGTTCCAACAGGACAATGCACGTCCGCATGTATCCCGTGCCACCCAACGTGCTCTAGAAGGTGTAAGTCAACTACCCTGGCCAGCAAGATCTCCGGATCTGTCCCCCATTGAGCATGTTTGGGACTGGATGAAGCATCGTCTCACGCGGTCTGCACGTCCAGCACGAACGCTGGTCCAACTGAGGCGCCAGGTGGAAATGGCATGGCAAGCCGTTCCACAGGACTACATCCAGCATCTCTACGATCGTCTCCATGGGAGAATAGCAGCCTGCATTGCTGCGAAAGGTGGATATACACTGTACTAGTGCCGACATTGTGCATGCTCTGTTGCCTGTGTCTATGTGCCTGTGGTTCTGTCAGTGTGATCATGTGATGTATCTGACCCCAGGAATGTGTCAATAAAGTTTCCCCATCCTGGGACAATGAATTCACGGTGTTCTTATTTCAATTTCCAGGAGTGTAGTATTCCACATTAAAACAACAAAGAGTTTCGCTAGACCAAAAATGCCTGAAATGTATCTTGAGCTTTCTTCAGACTGGCCTCCATTAAAAAAGTGCCACTTCAGAATGCCAGAGCCAATATTTTACACTGAACCGACATGTAAGCCATTTTGAGAGTTCGTAGCAGAGCAGAACAGTATGCAAAATCTGGACTCGACCTCGACCTCGACCTTGTCTCTCACGGGCAGTGCACTTACAGAAAGTTTCATCCACGCACGACTCACGACCTGTCCTCACAGATTTACTTCTGAGAGTACCTCTCTCCTACATTCCAAAACTGACAGAAGTTATCCAGGAAAACTTTTCTTTCGAAAGTGCTTTTCTTGCAAGGCAGCAGAACTTCTGTGAAATTTGGAATGTTGGACGCAGATACTCGTAGAAGTAAATTTGTGAGTGAGGAGGGTACAAGAGTCTTGTTCGGGTAGCTCAGTCAATATGGGCGCTGCCAGCGAAAGGGGAGGTTCTGGATACAAGTCCTGATCATCAATTTTAACGTGCTAGGTTGTTTCATTGTCACAATGCCCTAATAACTTTCCCATTTATTTTACAATCTAGTTAGAGTTTGTCAAGCTGCATCCACTGGTTCGTAACAACGCCATGTAAGGTGGAATTTTTCTGTACATAAAGTAACTTGGCTTCCCTCATATAATTATTTACTATCTCAAAATCGCCTGATTACAACGATATTGACATTAACGGTTTCGCCAGTTTACAATCTTCAGGTATTTCTTCTTCCATTTACTGGACTTTTCCCGTATCTTCGGAGTGTCAGCATGTTGATCTAGATTTGACTATGCTAATGGCAGAGGGCATCCAGTCTGTTCAGAAGCCTATCCTCTCATCATTATTTCTAGCGCAGGACAGAATGTGTATACTCCTTCTCACTGCATCAAGTGTTGTCCCATGCGAAAGTGTGTGAACGTTTCCTAAAAGTTTGTGAATCGTGTAACTATGGGGGTACATGGATGCCATTTCACTGTTCAGCTAGTAGGATGTGGGAAACCGCCTAAAAGCCAGATTGACCAGCACACCAGTTCTTGTTAATCCGTCAAGCCGATATTGTTACCTTCAGACGTTTAAATTCGTCTACAAACGGCTTCGTCATGGCGTATAACTGGCAACGCTGTAGGACGGCGAGTTGACCCTGACGTGGCTATTTTCGTGACTGCAGCTATAGTACCTGTCACAAACAGTGAGGGAATGTCGCCACTGATATTTACCTGTAACCTGTCCTCGTTACTTGTACCCATATCTGCATCTACATCTACATCCATACTCCGCAAGCCACCTGACGGTGTGTGGCGGAGGTTACTTTGAGTACCTCTATCGGTTTTCCCTTCTATTCCAGTCTCGTATTGTTCGTGGAACGAATGATTGTCGGTATGCCTCTACGTGGGCTCTAATCTCTCTGATTTTATCCTCATGGTCTCTTTACGAGATATACGTAGGAGGGAGCAATATACTGCTTGACTCCTCGGTGAAGGTATGTTCTCGAAACTTCAACAAAACTCCGTACCGAGCTATAGAGTGTCTCTCCTGCAGAGTCTTCCACTGGAGTTTATCTCTCATCTTCATAAGGCTTTCGCGATTACTAAATGATCCTGTAATGAAGCGCGCTGCTCTCCGTTGGATCTTCTCTATCTCTTGTATCTAGCCTATCCGGTACGGATCCCACAGTGGTGAGCAATACTCAAGCAGTGGACGAAGAAGTGTTCTGTAACCTACTTCCTTTGTTTTCGGATTGCATTTCCTTATGATTCTTCCAATGAATCTCAGTCTGGCATCTGCTTTCCGACGATTAATTTTATATGGTCATTTCATTTTAAATCACTCCTAATGCCTACTCCCAGATAATTTATGGAATTAGCTGCTCCCAGTTGCTGACCTGCTATATTGTAGCTAAATGATAAAGGATTTTTCTTTGTATGTATTCGCAGCACATTACACGTGTCTACATTGAGATTCAATTGCCATTCCCTGCACCATGCGTCATTTCGTTGCAGATCCTCCTGCATTTCAGTACAATTTTCCATTGTTACAACCTCTCGATATACTACAGCATCATCCGCAAAAAGCCTCAGTGAACTTCCGATGTTATCCACAAGGTCATTTACGTATATTGTGAATAGCAACGGTCCTACGACACTCCGCTGCGGCACACCTGAAATCACTCTTACTTCGGAAGACTTCTCTCCATTGAGAATGACATGCTGCGTTCTGTTATGTAGGAACTTTCTCAATCCTATCACACAATTGGCCCGATAGTCCATATGCTCTTAATTTGTTCATTAGACGAATGTGGAGAACTGTATTGAACGCCCTGCTGAAGTCAACACAACACTGAGACAGACTATCTGTTGCCACAAAACCAAGCAAACAATGAATGGCCATCTTGCATATTACCTACGAGCAACATAAGCCACATATGGCAGAAGTTACTGAAATAGAGCGTGATACACTTCTAGCAGGGTTGGACTCGTTTCTTATTTTAGGGGGGAGGTTTCTTGTTTTTAGGGACCACCGCAGAAGCAAATTTGGTGCAGCGTTTTTTAGACGCCAGAAATTACAATCGCCGGCCGTGTTCTACGACTGCAAATTTATGGGGCCAAGACAAGAACTGCAAGTTGTTCAGGCGGGTATGTGAGTTAGAGCTGTGGTTGTGGTGGCGCAGCACGGTGCCGACTGGAGCTTGCGACCGCCACTGCAAAAGTGACGAAGCCGCGCCGCTGCCAAATTAAACCACAGATCACAGCGCGCTGGCTGCCATTCATTACGGCGCTGCTTGCGACCCAGCGGTCCCGTTCCGGTCGCCAGTTTACGTGATGTAGGGCGACGCATATTAGCAGGAGGGCTTACCGAACGCCGGTGCCCCCGACCGCACTATGCGAACCGTTTCTGGAATTAACAGCGCCCAGCTCCTGGCGCCGCTCCGCAATAGCGATCGATGTATCAGGCGCGAAATATTCCTTCCTGAAATAGCTGGAGGCCGACGTGCTGAAATTGCACCACTGCTCTTACGTCGCAAGAGGAACGACGTGATCTTCACAGCAACGAGAGAATACCTTTAAGACTAGAAACGAAAGCATGAGACCTTACAAATGGTTATCATAATACCGATTTCGGCAATTTATTTCTGTCAACAGATGGCTCATTTTATGGGAATCACTCTTAGAAATAATTTTGAAAAAGGCCTTTCTGCCTCTTTAACTGCGCGACAGTGAATGGTTCATCTGTTGCTACGTATGGGGTTTCTGCAACCAGCCCCGCCTTCGCTTAGTTACATGGCCCATAGATAATTTGAAAGATTTTTTTTATCGAAATGACGTGGAACGAGTCAGTTTACAGGATATGTACACAGGATTAGTGTGACCACAAGTAAAGCTGTGAGTAGGGGGCGTGAGTCGTGCTTCGGTAGCTCAGTCGGTAGAGCACTTGCCCGCGAAAGGCAAAGGTCCCGTGTTCGAGTCTCGGTCGGGCACACAGTTTTAATCTGCCAGGAAGTTTCATATCAGCGCACACTCCGCTGCAGAGTGAAAATCTCATTCTGGCAGTGTGACCATAAATTGACTTACTATCAGCAGAGGTTGAAAATACCGCTTCAGATGTAAATTACTTCATTTTCACACGACCGGTTTCGGACTGTTGTAAGCCCATCCTCAGGTGTCGTACTGGAAATACCGAAAGACAGCAGATAATTTTCACGTGCCGCAACACACATAAAAAACTAAAAGACAAATTTTTTTCTAAAAAGTTAGAAAAAATTTGGTGTCTGCGGATCACGTCGTGTAGCAGGAGACGCAGTCTGGGGCTCAGCTGCTCCGTCTCCCTCCTGCCTGGTTGCAACCTTTCTTCCTGTAGCTGGCTGCGGCCGCCCCTCGTGGCAGTGGTCGCGCCACACTGTAGTACTGTAAGCAGGCTGTTTATGTTTTCTTATTGGCAACGACACCAGTTCATCAAATTAAGTAACTTGTAAGCATTCATTTCACTGCACACGTTTCTGTTGGTCATAGTATATGGACAATATGTGAGAAGTAGGCACTGTTAGTGTTTGCACATGTGTTAATAGTTCAGCAAGGGACTGGATAACAGCATTGCTGGTTCTAAGGACAATTCCAAAAACTTTGTGAGTGCACAAGTGGTGGTTATGGACTTCCTATATTCTCCGAAAGACTCTTCGATGGTGACTGTGCACCTGCACAGTCGCAACAGATGGCTGCTGGCCGGCTCTACATGGACTGCAGTGGGTCTACACCTTTGATGACCCACCAATACCATTAATTCTACAAGGACTACAGTGGGTGTAGACCTTTGCTGACTCACCAGTACCATTATTTCTACAAGGACTGCAGTGGTTCTGCACCTCTGGTGGTCCACCAATACCGTAATCTCTACCAGGGCTACAGTGGGTCTACTCTGTGATGACCTACCTACCAATATTCTTCAAAACTTCGACTGACTCTGCTGTGGGTTTGCTCTGTTGTGGCCCATTACCTATCAGCATGTCAAGAGTCAGCACTGTCTTTCCGTTGGAGGGACAACACTACTTCTTCAAGACTGCATGGAAATCCACTTCTTCTGTGTGCAATTTCTTTTACTAATGAGACTTTGTGAAAAAAAACTGTAATTACTGTTATGATGAATGATCAGGACTATCTTTATGGACTGTGAGAAAATTTTCGCTTTTGACCAACATTGTATAAATAAGTGTGTGCATTTGATATCTTTGTTATTGTAATTATGAAAAATTTTATCAAATCATTATTGGCCACTGTCCAAAACAATTTGTAAAATTTTTTGTGGGGAGCATGGGGGCTATGTAAGTAGGCTGTTTATGTTTTCTTATTGGCAACGTTACATAGCGCTCTGTATGAAAATCACTGGCTGCGCTGTGTGCAGTCTGTGGCTAGTTTGCATTGTTGTCTGCCATTGTAGTGTTGGGCAGCGACAGCTGGATGTGAACAACGCGTAGCGTTGCGCAGTTGGAGGTGAGCCGCCAGCAGTGGTGGATGTGGGGAGAGAATTGTCGGAGTTTGGAAATTTGTAAGACTGAATGTCATGAACATGTATATTATGGTTTTTCAACACTACTAAGGTAAATACATTGTTTGTTCTCTATTAAAATCTTTCATTTGCTAACTATCCCTATCAGTAGTTAGTGCCTTCCGTAGTTTGAATCTTTTATTTAGCTGACAGTAGTGGCGCTCGCTGTATTGCAGTAGTTCGAGTAACGAAGATTTTTGTGAGGTAAGTGATTTGTGAAAGGTATAGGTTAATTTTAGTCAGGGCCATTCTTTTGTAGGGAATCTTGAAAGTCAGATTGCGTTGCGCTAAAAAATATTGTGTGTCAGTTTAAGCACAGTCTTGTATAATTGTTGAAAGGGGTCGTTTCAGTGCCAGCGCTGGAAGGTTGCGCGCAGCATTCAAAGGCGACGGACATGTGGCGATGAATACTGTCGGCCCATCAACGTTAAATAAACCGCGATGCATTTGATAATTCTTTGGATACTGTAGCCACCCATCATCAGATTAAAAAGTGATTTTACAGCATTTACAATACTCTGAAATCGTACAGAAGTCAGATATAACGACGCGGAAGGAGGAGCCAGGGTCCTTCTGGCTCCGGAAGGTAGCACCCTGTCGTAGGACTCCTTGCCGGGGCAACGGCGAAGACCTCAACGGCATCTGCGGTGGAGAAGATGGACTTCGGAACGGCGTCGATGGCGGAAGAGGCAAACCTGTAGCGTCTGTAGTTCAGAGGAGCGGCTGCAAAAGGCGTCTGTCTCCAGGTCAGTGGTGGGCCCATTTAAACAGTGGAAGGCAACGGGAAGCCACCACAGCTATTTTCCCAACACAACCTCATAGTTTTACTCAATCTTAAATTAGATTCAGGAGTAAGTCCCCAAGTTGGATCTCCGGGCGGGGGGACAACGTTGAGAGTAGCCTCGTAATGCAATGGTCAATCTGAGCCATCCTTGCGAAGCGTTAAAAGGATAGCAACCTGGAATGTGGGAGGTCTCTTGCAGACAGAAAAGCTTGCTATCGTGGAGAGAGAAATGGTTCTTCGTGAGCTACACGTACTTGGATTTAGAGTAGTAGTGGTTGAAGGGTTTTGTGGCACACGACAGCAAGGTCTTCAGCGCCCGTTCAGTATCATAGTGAGACGGGTGTCAAGAAAGAAACTCAGATTTACATCAAACGGAACATAAAACACAGGGAACAATCATGGAAAAATATGTGCTCACCCACACCGAAGTGTGGGATGAAACAGGGCGTCAGCAGTAAAACATGGACAACACAGGAAGAAAAAGGTAGAGGGAGCTAAAACAATGGAGCAGATGGAAGTGGCTGGCTGACCGCAAGGAAAAAAGGGAGGAGTCAGCCACTCTGCAATACACTAAAACCGCCAGCCTAAAAGTTTAGGCCAGAGTCCAGACACATCACAAAACTTAAAAACCCTAGACACACACGTCTCATCGTTAGCTAAAACACAGGGCAGATCCCCATCAACTTGTGCTTCTGCCCTTGCACCACGGTATAAAACGCAGTCTGTTAAAATGTGCCGGACAGAGATGTGCACACCACAAGCATCACAAAACGGAGGATCCTCCCGCCGTAATAAATAGCTATGCGTCAGAGGACAGTGCCCGATCCGAAGACGTGTGAGCGCCACCTCTTCCCGCCTGAGCAGCCGGCAGGAGGAACGCCACGGCCGAGTGGTTGACTTTACCGACCGCAGTTTATTGGCCGTCACCGCCAGCCATTCGTCCTCCCACAACTCCATGCACTTCCTGTGGAGTGCAGCGATGACTGACAGCAAGGGGATAGGACACTGGACCACATCCTGCTCTCTGCAGGCCTCCTTGGCAGCCCGATCAGCCTGTTCATTGCCCCAAATGCCGACATGACCAGGCACCCAGCAGAAGGATACCTCTTTACCCCGCCGTTGGAGCAAGTACAGTTGGTCATGTATCAGCTGGACCATCTCTTCAGTCGGGTACAGGCTCTGCAGTGACGGTAAGGCACTAAGAGAATCGGAGCAGAGAAGAAATCGATCGCCCCGAACACGATGCATCTGCTCCAGTGCCTTCAGGATCGCGTGGAGCTCCGCTGCGAAAACGGTATATTCAGCAGGGAGGCGAATCCGGGTAACATGATCAGGGAACACCACAGAACAGCCAAGGAAAGTCTAAAAAAGGTTCAAATGGCTCTGAGCACTATGGGACTTAACATCTATGGTAATCAGTCCCCTAGAACTTAGAACTACTTAAACCTAACTAACCTAAGGACATCACACAACACCCAGCCATCACGAGGCAGAGAAAATCCCTAACCCCGCCGGGAATCGAACCCGGGAACCCGGGCGTGGGAAGCGAGAACGCTACCGCACGACCACGAGATGCGGGCTTTGGAATTAGAGAGACACACTGGAGAGGATGTGGCCACTTAATGACTCAAGCAAAGAATACAGTATATTTTTCTGGATGTGAAGATATGAGTAGAAGCGGCGTTGCTGTAGTGATTCTTAAGAACATCTGTAATGCTGTCATGGGCTATGAGCCCGTTTGCGACAGAACGATCTCCATTAAAATAAAGCTACTCCGTGCAATATCAACATCATTCAGGTTTATGCTCTCACAGCAGCTCCATCAGACACAGAAATAGATGAATTCTATGAGTTGCTAGAAAACAATATCAGAAAGACACCCAAAAAGGAAATATTAGTCACCCAAGGTGACATTAATGCAAAGATACGCGAGACTGTAGATGATGGACACATGAGATCTGTGGTTGGATTTTACGGCTTGGGAGTGAGAAATTAACGTGGGGAGCGGCTACTGGGATTTCGAGTGAATAACAGCTTATCTGTCTGTAGCACCCACTTTCAACATCATCCACGGCGTCGATATACATGGATTTCTGCAGCGGACAGGATCAGAAATCGGATTGATTTCATTTTGGTGAGACAACGTTGGCGTACTTCGGTCCTAGATTGCCAGACATATCCTAGAGCAGACTATGGCAGTGATCATATCATGCTACATTTGAAAATGAAGATAAAACTGAATGTGACCAAAGAGAAAAGAGTAAAACAGTGTAACATCCACGTGATACATTTTTGGTTACAGTGCGACGAGAGGAAATTATGCCTGTAACAGTTATAAACATTATCTGTTCGACATGTGAAAAAACAGTGAAAACGATGATAAATATTAATTTATTTATATAATATCCTATGATGTAATTGGACATATCGATGTGTATCATACAAAGACAATGATAATTGTAAATTCCTTTCATGATCTGCGTTTGTCTTCCGTTGGTTTTTTACCTTTTGTTGGATGGCTTTTGTAGGATGCGGACGCATATCAAACTGAGGTCTGTTAAGAAAATGTAATTATTTGTTAATTATTACTTGAGAAGAATAGAGTTCATTATTATTATAAATATGAGTGAAAAATTATTTGTAACTTTAATTCCTCTCTCAGTAAGAATTATCTGTGTTAATTATTTCTTTCCGCTGCAAGGAGCGCAGCCATTGATGATAGCGATTTGTATCGCGTTTTTGTATTTGTTTTCCTTAGAAACAAGTCAAACGTTTGCTTGATGAAGTCTAAATAGTGCACAATACGAAAGTAGAGTTTACAGAGTTTAATAAGCATTTCAAATACTTACTTATTTGCTCTAATAATAGAAAGTCTCTATCAATTGTCTGCCACCATCTTAACAATTATCTCACGGCAAATTGAAATTACGCAACTCTGCAGACATAAATGCCGAACGTAATACAAATGTGTAAAAATAAATGTGCACAGGTGGTTCCGAACCCATTTTAATGAAGATAATTCGAATCAGATTCGTTCTTTAAAAACAGTACTCATAGCACGATCGTTATAACAAATTTTTCTAGCTGATGTATGGAGCCGAAATTAATAACGCACGAGTTTCAGGTACCATACGTCAGTGTCGTGCGCGGCTGATATTCGGTGGTTTCAATGATCATTTTTCTGAAGATAACTGTTTCCATCATAATCCATAGTTGTATAGAATCTGTTGTATGAACTGTGATTTAGTAAACTTACATAACTTACAGACAAAACTTTAACACGACTTTAACTTGGAGTTCTTTAGCAACTTGACCAATTCTTTAGCCCGGAGAAAATTTATTTAGTAATTACTCAGATCCCTTAATCGGGCAGGTAGGTTAGAAAATTTAAAAAGGGAAATGGATAGGTTAAAGTTAGATATAGTGGGAATTAGTGAAGTTCGGTGGCAGGAGGAACAAGACTTTTGGTCGGGTGATTACAGGGTTATAAATACAAAATCAAATAGGGGTAATGCAGGAGTAGGTTTAATAATGAATAAAAAATAGGAGTGCGGGTTAGCTACTACAAACAGCATAGTGAACGCATTATTGTGGCCAAGATAGACACAAAGCCCATGCCTACTACAGTAGTACAAGTTTATATGCCAACTACCTCTGCAGATGATGAAGAAATAGATGAAATGTATGACGAGATAAAAGAAATTATTCAGGTAGTGAAAGGAGACGAAAATTTAATAGTCATGGGTGACTGGAATTCGTCAGTAGGAAAAGGGAGAGAAGGAAACATAGTAGGTGAATATGGATTGGGGGGAAGGAATGAAAGAGGAAGCCGCCTTGTAGAATTTTGCACAGAGCATAACTTAATCATAGCCAACACTTGGTTCAAGAATCATAAAAGAAGGTTGTATACCTGGAAGAATCCTGGAGATACTAGTAGGTATCAGATAGATTATATAATGGTAAGACAGAGATTTAGGAACCAGGTTTTAAATTGTAAGACATTTCCTGGGGCAGATGTGGATTCTGACCACAATCTATTGGTTATGAACTGCAGATTGAAACTGAAGAAACTGCAAAAAGGTGGGAATTTAAGGAGATGGGACCTGGATAAACTGAAAGAACCAGAGGTTGTAGAGAGTTTCAGGGAGAGCATAAGGGAACAATTGACAGGAATGGGGGAAAGAAATACAGTAGAAGAAGAATGGGTAGCTTTGAGGGATGAAGTGGTGAAGGCAGCAGAGGATCAAGTAGGTAAAAAGACGAGGGCTAATAGAAATCCTTGGGTAACAGAAGAAATATTGAATTTAATTGATGAAAGGAGAAAATACAAAAATGTTTCCATCATAATCCATAGTTGTATAGAATCTGTTGTATGAACTGTGATTTAGTAAACTTACATAACTTACAGACAAAACTTTAACACGACTTTAACTTGGAGTTCTTTAGCAACTTGACCAATTCTTTAGCCCGGAGAAAATTTATTTAGTAATTACTCAGATCCCTTAATCGGGCAGGTAGGTTAGAAAATTTAAAAAGGGAAATGGATAGGTTAAAGTTAGATATAGTGGGAATTAGTGAAGTTCGGTGGCAGGAGGAACAAGACTTTTGGTCGGGTGATTACAGGGTTATAAATACAAAATCAAATAGGGGTAATGCAGGAGTAGGTTTAATAATGAATAAAAAATAGGAGTGCGGGTTAGCTACTACAAACAGCATAGTGAACGCATTATTGTGGCCAAGATAGACACAAAGCCCATGCCTACTACAGTAGTACAAGTTTATATGCCAACTACCTCTGCAGATGATGAAGAAATAGATGAAATGTATGACGAGATAAAAGAAATTATTCAGGTAGTGAAAGGAGACGAAAATTTAATAGTCATGGGTGACTGGAATTCGTCAGTAGGAAAAGGGAGAGAAGGAAACATAGTAGGTGAATATGGATTGGGGGGAAGGAATGAAAGAGGAAGCCGCCTTGTAGAATTTTGCACAGAGCATAACTTAATCATAGCCAACACTTGGTTCAAGAATCATAAAAGAAGGTTGTATACCTGGAAGAATCCTGGAGATACTAGTAGGTATCAGATAGATTATATAATGGTAAGACAGAGATTTAGGAACCAGGTTTTAAATTGTAAGACATTTCCTGGGGCAGATGTGGATTCTGACCACAATCTATTGGTTATGAACTGCAGATTGAAACTGAAGAAACTGCAAAAAGGTGGGAATTTAAGGAGATGGGACCTGGATAAACTGAAAGAACCAGAGGTTGTAGAGAGTTTCAGGGAGAGCATAAGGGAACAATTGACAGGAATGGGGGAAAGAAATACAGTAGAAGAAGAATGGGTAGCTTTGAGGGATGAAGTGGTGAAGGCAGCAGAGGATCAAGTAGGTAAAAAGACGAGGGCTCATAGAAATCCTTGGGTAACAGAAGAAATATTGAATTTAATTGATGAAAGGAGAAAATACAAAAATGCAGTAAATGAAGCAGGCAAAAAGGAATACAGACGGCTCAAAAATGATATCGACAGGAAGTGCAAAATGGTTAAGCAGGGATGGCTAGAGGACAAATGTAAGGATGTAGAGGCTTGTCTCACTAGGGGTAAGATAGATACTGCCTACAGGAAAATTAAAGAGACCTTTGGAGAGAAGAGAACCACTTGTATGAATATCAAGAGCTCAGATGGCAACCCAGTTCTAAGCAAAGAAGGGAAGGCAGAAAGGTGGAAGGAGTATATAGAGGGTTTATACAAGGGCGATGTACTTGAGGACAATATTATGGAAATGGAAGAGGATGTAGATGAAGACGAAATGGGAGATAAGATACTGCGTGAAGAGTTTGACAGAGCACTGAAAGACCTGAGTCGAAACAAGGCCCCGGGAGTAGACAACATTCCATTTGAACTACTGATGGCCTCGGGAGAGCCAGTCATGACAAAACTCTACCATCTGGTAAGCACGAAGTATGAGACAGGCGAAATACCCTCAGACTTCAAGAACAATATAATAATTCCAATCCCAAAGAAAGCAGGTGTTGACAGATGTGAAAATTACCGAACTATCAGTTTAATAAGTCACAGCTGCAAAAAACTAACGCGAATTCTTTACAGACGAATGGAAAAACTGGTAGAAGCCGACCTCGGGAAAGATCAGTTTGGATTCCGTAGAAATGTTGGAACACGTGAGGCAATACTGACCTTACGACTTATCTTAGAAGAAAGATTAAGAAAAGGCAAACCTACGTTTCTAGCATTTGTAGACTTAGAGAAAGCTTTTGACAATGTTAACTGGAATACTCTCTTTCAAATTCTGAAGGTGGCGGGGGTAAAATACAGGGAACGAAAGGCTATTTACAGTTTGTACATAAACCAGATGGCAGTTATAAGAGTCGAGGGGCACGAAAGGGAAGCAGTGGTTGGGAAAGGAGTAAGACAGGGTTGTAGCCTCTCCCCGATGTTATTCAATCTGTATATTGAGCAAGCAGTAAAGGAAACAAAAGAAAAATTCGGAGTAGGTATTAAAATTCATGGAGAAAAAGTAAAAACTTTGAGGTTCGCCGATGACATTGTAATTCTGTCAGAGACAGCAAAGGACTTGGAAGAGCAGTTGAATGGAATGGACAGTGTCTTGAAAGGAGGATATAAGATGAACATCAACAAAAGCAAAACGAGGATAATGGAATGTAGTCAAATTAAGTCGGGTGATGCTGAGGGAATTAGATTAGGAAATGAGACACTTAAAGTAGTAAAGGAGTTTTGCTATTTAGGGAGTAAAATAACCGATGATGGTCGAAGTAGACAGGATATAAAATGTAGACTGACAATGGCAAGGAAAGCGTTTCTCAAGAAGAGGAATTTGTTAACATCGAGTATAGATTTAAGTGTCAGGAATTCGTTTCTGAAAGTATTTGTATGGAGTGTAGCCATGTATGGAAGTGAAACATTGACGATAACTAGTTTGGACAAGAAGAGAATAGAAGCTTTCGAAATGTGGTGCTACAGAAGAATGCTGAAGATAAGGTGGGTAGATCACGTAACTAATGAGGAGGTATTGAATAGGATTGGGGAGAAGAGAAGTTTGTGGCACAACTTGACTAGAAGAAGGGATCGGTTGGTAGGACATGTTTTGAGGCATCAAGGGATCACAAATTTAGCATTGGAGGGCAGTGTGGAGGGTAAAAATCGTAGAGGGAGACCAAGAGATGAATACACTAAGCAGATTCAGAAGGATGTAGGTTGCAGTAGATACTGGGAGATGAAGAAGCTTGCACAGGATAGAGTAGCATGGAGAGCTGCATCAAACCAGTCTCAGGACTGAAGACCACAACAACAACAATTACTCAATGTAATAAAATAAGATTATCATTTTCATTTACAAATTAGTTAAATACCAAAACACTGAATAAAACAGCGAACGCCACAGCAGTTTCGTCTGACAGATAAAACTACTCTCAAAGAATCTGGAGAAAAAATAAGACCCAAACTCCAAAAATTGACACAGTAAGATGTAGCTCCCAAAATATGGGACAAAATGAAATAAATGAAACTAAATCAGTACATCTCTCCCTGAACAGGTTACTAAGACCTCTCAGGCGAAGAATACCTGTATTTTGAACAATACTCTGCTACCCATCGAAGAACGGGGCACACTAAAGAAACGTGGCATACAAACTGCTCAAGATGAAGAAGCGCAGCTGCCGAATTGACATGACACAGTATCTCACCAGTTTTTGTGATGACATAGAACAACATCAAATACTAAATGAAACGCATGACCTATTTAAGAAGATAAGCAGCATCACCCGAGGGTTCAAACCGCGCACGTGAATGGTTAGAAGACATAGATGGCACTATTATTAGTGACAAGCAATCAGCAGTAGCTGGGTGGAAACAACACTGTGAAACACTGTATTGCAAAGGAAACAACATCGAAGAAGAGAACATTTGTATGGAATCAAATGAAGAACCTGACATTCTGTACAGTGAAATCGAAAATGCCATCAAGCATCTGAAGAACAGCAGGTATAGATGGTATTTCCAGAGAAATTCTGACTGCAGTGGGAGAGGAAGGCATACATGCCATACATTTAATATGTAATAAGGTGTCGGAAAATGGTGGACTATATCTGTCCTAATTCCTCTGCACGAAAAAGGATCAGTTAGGGTCTGTTCCAACTATAGGACCATAGCATTAATATCACATGCTAGTAAAGTCCTCCTGCGTATAATAAATCAACGCCTAAAAAATGTTCTGCAGTCTCAGATCTCCGCAGAACAAGCGGGTTTCGCGTCAGGTAAAGGTACTCGAGAGGCAGTCTTGAATTTAAGGCAGATAATTGAAAGATGTTATCAGTTCTGTGTCCCTGCCTACATCTGCTTCCTAGATTATAAAAAAACCTTTGATTGTGTCATGTGGGACAAGTTGTGGCATGTGCTCAACGAGTCTGATCTTCCGAAACACCTGATATCCTTACTAAAAGGCCTTTATAATAGCCATACTGCAACCATAAAAGGAGATGGTGAATACTCGAAATTTTTTGATGTGACGAATGGCGCCAGACAAGGATGTATAGTGTCACTTCAGCTCTACTATATCTATGCAGAGTGTGTAATCAGGAAAACGCTGGATGGCTGGGACGGTGGGATTTCAGTTGGCGGCAGGAAAATCAAGAATTTACGCTTCGCAGATGATGCTACATGCATAGCAGGACGTGAGGAAGAACTTGGTAATCTTTTCTCAAGAGTGAAAGATATTAGTCTAAACCTTGCCCTAGAGATAAACATTAAAAAAACGAAATAATCGTTATAAATTACCAAGGCATCGATCAGAACCAAATTACAGGATGCTTGAGGAATCTGGAGATAGTGATTATGTATATCTAGGCTCTCTGATCAATTGCACAGGAAAGTATCATAAAGTGATAAGACGAAGAATCATTCTTGGCCGAGCCACAATGGTCAAACTCACTAAGATATGGCAGAATCGGGCAATATCCTAAACAAATTAAGATGCGCTTGGTAGAACCATTGGTGTTTCCTGTATTCGTATAAGAATGTGAGAGCTCAACCGTGAAAGGTAGTGATACGAGCAGCATTGATGCCTTCGAGATGTGGTGTTGGCGGAGGATGCTACGTGTACGGTGCACACAAAAAAGAACAAATGTTTCAATAATAGAAGGTTATCTTCTCATGTCGGCCAAAGATACTTTCAGTTCCTTGGGTACATCTTGAGAAGGAACGGGGATAATTTAGAGAAGCCATCGTGCAGGGAAAATTAGAGGGCAGAATATCCCGTGGGAGAGCAGCAAAGACATGGTTGGATCAAGGGAAGAAGATTACCAGCCTGCCTCTTCAAATCATAGTAAGAAAGGCCGAAGATCACTGTGGATGGAGACATCTGTCTGAAGTTTCAACTACGTGAGAATGAATGTGGAAATGAGGTCACGACACTCAGCAATGAGTAAAACAACTAATGAGATGAGAGTAACATACACAAATCTGCTATTTCTAGTAACAGATCCATTAGTGCAGTAGAAGAAGTTCGACACAAATAAAAATTTTAGGTGCGATTCTGCAGTGCCTCTGTTGTTCAGGACTACGATTCACAGTTCAGTTCGGACATAAATGCTCGTTACATCATCGCAGTAATCGAGAAATACGGGTTCGAGTCCGCGTGTGGCACAAATTATCATTGTCATTATTCCATTATACAGCTGATGGTTGCCCACAATCGCAAATGAGAATACATGTACTGTAAATTCTTTCGACTCCTCTGAAACTGTATTTCATTAGTTGTCAAACTACACTCCTGGAAATGGAAAAAAGAACACATTGACACCGGTGTGTCAGACCCACCATACTTGCTCCGGACACTGCGAGAGGGCTGTACAAGCAATGATCACACGCACGGCACAGCGGACACACCAGGAACCGCGGTGTTGGCCGTCGAATGGCGCTAGCTGCGCAGCATTTGTGCACCGCCGCCGTCAGTGTCAGCCAGTTTGCCGTGGCATACGGAGCTCCATCGCAGTCTTTAACACTGGTAGCATGCCGCAACAGTGTGGACGTGAACCGTATGTGCAGTTGACGGACTTTGAGCGAGGGCGTATAGTGGGCATGCGGGAGGCCGGGTGGACGTACCGCCGAATTGCTCAACACGTGGGGCGTGAGGTCTCCACAGTACATCGATGTTGTCGCCAGTGGTCGGCGGAAGGTGCACGTGCCCGTCGACCTGAGACCGGACCGCAGCGACGCACGGATGCACGCCAAGACCGTAGGATCCTACGCAGTGCCGTAGGGGACCGCACCGCCACTTCCCAGCAAATTAGGGACACTGTTGCTCCTGGGGTATCGGCGAGGACCATTCGCAACCGTCTCCATGAAGCTGGGCTACAGTCCCGCACACTGTTAGGCCGTCTTCCGCTCACGCCCCAACATCGTGCAGCCCGCCTCCAGTGGTGTCGCGACAGGCGTGAATGGAGGGACGAATGGAGACGTGTCGTCTTCAGCGATGAGAGTCGCTTCTGCCTTGGTGCCAATGATGGTCGTATGCGTGTTTGGCGCCGTGCAGGTGAGCGCCACAATCAGGACTGCATACGACCGAGGCACACAGGGCCAACACCCGGCATCATGGTGTGGGGAGCGATCTCCTACACTGGCCGTACACCACTGGTGATCGTCGAGGGGACACTGAATAGTGCACGGTACATCCAAACCGTCATCGAACCCATCGTTCTACCATTCCTAGACCGGCAAGGGAACTTGCTGTTCCAACAGGACAATGCACGTCCGCATGTATCCCGTGCCACCCAACGTGCTCTAGAAGGTGTAAGTCAACTACCCTGGCCAGCAAGATCTCCGGATCTGTCCCCCATTGAGCATGTTTGGGACTGGATGAAGCGTCGTCTCACGCGGTCTGCACGTCCAGCACGAACGCTGGTCCAACTGAGGCGCCAGGTGGAAATGGCATGGCAAGCCGTTCCACAGGACTACATCCAGCATCTTTACGATCGTCTCCATGGGAGAATAGCAGCCTGCATTGCTGCGAAAGGTGGATATACACTGTACTAGTGCCGACATTGTGCATGCTCTGTTGCCTGTGTCTATGTGCCTGTGGTTCTGTCAGTGTGATCATGTGATGTATCTGACCCCAGGAATGTGTCAATAAAGTTTCCCCTTCCTGGGACAATGAATTCACGGTGTTCTTATTTCAATTTCCAGGGGTGTATTTCTGCCTTCTGTCATGTTACTGAAAACCTTTGTTCCCGAAAAATGGACACCTTTTTTGCAGCAAAATAAGCGACTTTAAATATACGTGAAGATTATTTTTATTTGTAGTGCTGATTCGATGACCTGAGCTGTTTGTTTGGAAAAAAAATATATTTCTAAGCAGTAGTTAGCATCTCTTGTTCCTTAAACAGGAACCTGCAAGATGTTCTTGAGTTAGCTATATTCCCCAAAATTGCCAAAGCAGGCAAACAGAAAAACTTCATACTTTCTTCGGTGGTGTTGACAGCTTTATCTAATATTCAAAATTTTCGTTGCCGACTTCGAGTACTGTTGTAACTGCGACCAGGACGGTCGCGGGGTAGCAATGATGGAAAGTGCGGCGGGACCCGCGGGGAGGACCGCGAACAACAACACAACGGGAGAGGACGGACACGACCAACGAAGGACAGGACGAATGCAAGATCGAGCAATGGAGTCACAAGGAAACCAACACGTCCACTCGTACACAGAACAAGGAAGTAAGCTGTCTAGCGAGAAGCGAGGTGTAACCCGACGTACGCGAGATTAGACTGGCTGGTTGAGCTTTTTTTTTTCTTTATTGAATTTCGATTCCCCCCGAAGGGGGCGGGATGACAGTAGCTTAGTATGCCGCTCTTCAGGCTACAGACTTTGTTTTAAAAGATGAAGAGAATAAATAATAAAAACAGGCGATAAAATCGGAGACTTAAATAGTAACATGGCGGAAAAAAATATCGTGGTACTTAAAACAGAACAGAGGGATGATGGTGCTAATAAAATACATACGAATCAGACAGGTAAAATAACAGGCAATTAAAAAACACGGCGACAGTCTGGTTTCTGTTCGCAAAAGACATAAAATTCACACCCAGCGACAACATGGTTTCTGTTCGCAACACTAGAAAGACGAACAACACTGAACATTCACTCGAACACTGCACTAAAATGTTGGCAAATGTGACATACCACAGCCGAGAGCTGGTGGGGGGAAACTGGACAGATGGTGGGAAAATAAAAAAGGGTGGAAGGAGAGGAAAAGCGAAGGGGGGAGGGATGAAAGGAGCCTAAGGAGGATGAGGACCCATAAGAGGGGTGGGGGGTGCTGTTCAGATGCGACAGGGAGTGGGGAAGGTAGAGGAGGGTAATACAAAAGGACTCTGGAGGGGGGGGAAGAAGGGAGGTAGGGAGAGGTTTGGTGGGGAGAAAACAGGAGGGAAGGGGCGGCAGAGGGAGCCCAGGGAAAGGAGGGGACATGAGGATCAGAGGATGGATTGATGGAGGGAGAGAGGGCATCATCTGGGAGCGGGAGCTGATGGAAGCTACCTTGGGCAGGAGATGAAGGGTGTAGAGATGGACGGTAGGGGGGACACAGCAGTGAAGGCGTGGCAGGCGGCAGGGATGGGAGAGGAGAGGAGCAACCAGGGGGTGAGGGGGATCAAAGCGGCGGGAGGTGTAGAGTATGCGGATATGTTCGATGAGCAGGAGCAGATGGGGGAAAGGAATGAGGTCACAGAGGATCCGTGTGGGGGACGGGAGGCATATATGGAAAGCGAGGCGGAGTGAATGACGCTTAACGATATGGAGGGACTTACAGATTTTATTTATTTTTTTTTTGGGAAGAGACCCAGGCGGGACTGGCATAACAGAGGATAGGACGGATTAGTTGGCTGAGTTTTTTTTTTCCTTTATTGTTATTTCAACACCTGTACATCAGGTAGGCTGGCAGCAGCATCTTACGCTGCTCTTCAGCCTCAGAGATAACGATGAGAAAACATAAAGAAGACACATAAGAGATTGAGCAAATTGGTAGGCAAAAGACAGTAGACACAGAATACAAAAAACACGAAGCCATTCACACTCGACGAGAAACACACGAAATACTGTCGGCACGGCGCACAAACACTGATGATTTCGACGGCACAGGTGAACGTTGGAGCGTGACGGCGAACACTAAACACCAACACGATGGCAAACACATGAGAAACGGATGGCGATGATCTCTGGCGCGCGAGTGTCCACGTAACGTGTGTGAGTCCGGGGACCTGCCAAGAGGGGCAGAAGGGGGAGGGGGAGGGAAAGGGGAGAGCAAATATGCCAATGGCAGAGGAGGTGGGAGGAGGAATGGAGGTATCGGGGTAGGGGAAACTCGGGCGAGGTGCGGCGAGAAAGGGAGGAGGGAGGGAAGGGGGAGATAAGGGAGAGAGGGTGCCCATAGGAACAAACACAGGAAGAGGGAGGGAGGATCAAAGTTGGTAGGAGGGGTAGATGGAGGGGAGGAGGGCATCATCAGGGAGGGGGAGCTGGCGGAAGCCACCGTGGGAGAGGGTATGGAGAGTGGAGAGATGGAGAGCAGGTGGGACGTGGAAGTACAGGCGCAGCAGCAGACGGGGATGGGACAGGATGGGTGAGACCAGCTGGTGAGGAGGATCGAGTTTACGGGAGGTGTAGATGATCCATATCCGTTCGAGGAAAAGGAGGAGGTGGGGGAAGGGAATAATGTCGTACAGGATCCACGTGGGGGAGGGGAGACTGACGCGATAGGTGAGGCGAAGAGCATGGCGTTCTAGGATCTGAAGGGATTTGTAAAAGGTAAGGGGAGCGGAGATCCAGGCAGGATGGGCGTAGCAAAGGATAGGGCGAATGAGGTATTTATAGGTATGGAGGATGGTGGAGGGGTCCAGACCCTAAGTACGGCCGGAAAGGAGCTTGAGGAGACATAGTCGGGAGCGAGCCTCGGCTTGGATCGTCCGGAGGTGGGGAGTCCAAGAGAGGCGACGGTCAAGGGTGACACCACGGTACTTTAGGGTGGGGGTGAGGGCGATGGCGATAGGACGGCCATAGATGTTGATGTAGAAATAGAGGAGGCGGAAGGAAGGGGTGGTTTTGCCTACAATGGTCGCCTGCTGGCTAAACGACAGGCAGGCGCTTAAGTGTCGGGGGCATCACTATTGGCCGCTGGGACCACGTGTTCCACTGTGGCGCCCTCACACTAAAAGCGGGGCAGGAGGGTATCGCCGCCACAGCTTACCGCGCGATTGTGTAGAGACCTCTATGGGTCTTCGACGTCCATGACGTTTGGCGCGGATTCAAATTCCGCGGCGCGCGGTACCAGAAGTATCACAGTACTTACTTCATAAATTCAGCGATTCTGGCCTTTGGCCATTTTCAGGTTGAAGAATGCTAAAGATTTTTGTGGTTTAGCCCATCTCAAAATTGAAAAAAATATCTATGTAGACTTTTCATCGATACAAGGCGCATTTAAAATTTGTCTTACATAAATGAGATAAATCTATGTAAAGGTGATGCTAGGATGAATTTTGTGGCATTAAGATCTAAGTTTAAGGAAGAGATTACAGCATTTAAGGATGAAATCAGACAATTGTGTATGTTAAAGAATTTTGGGAGAGGAGAACTGCTGTGCAGTAGAGGGGTGTTCGCTTTAGGCGTTTCATGCTGAACAGGCCTATGGACATGTGTCCCATGTCACATTTAACGCGATTTATCTGAAAAGGCCACCTGCCGCCACTTGGTGGACGTTCAGTTCCGGTATTTTAGTGCAAATTCCAGCATCCGTCGCCGATTAATGTCAGTCAGCATGGGCGCATGACCGAGTGTAGACGTTAGTGAAGAACATTCCGAATAATTTATGTATCGAATGACAATCTTTCCCAGCTTATCACAGAAAAATATCCTCAGAGAACGTTCGTCGTTGCAGATCAGAGAAAGAAACGGTTAATATGATTTTAGTAAACTGCAGGAACATCCAAGGAAAGTTTCCAGAATTGGTGTCGCTTACTGTAGGTTATAAAGCATAGATAGTATTAGGAATAGAAAGTTAGTTGAATGACGTTAATGACAACGAAATCCTAGGTTCAGATCGGAATATTTATCGTAAGGATACGTTAGTCGCCAATGGTGGCGGTGCGTTTATTGCAGTAAGGAATTCGGTAAAATCTAGCGGAAGTTATCAGAATTAGGATTGCGGATTAATCTTGGTCAAATTAAATATGAAAGGCCGGCGAAAAATGGTAATCGGGTGCTTTTATCGACCGCCTTGGTCAGAAGCTTTAGTAATAGAGCGCTTCAGACAGAACGTGCAGAACATCGTTAGTAATTTTTCTTCATCCTGCCGTTGTAATAGGGGGTGACTTCAGCTTGCCAGATATAGATTGGGAGTGCCATGTTATCAAAAGTGGAGCGAAAGACAGGGATTCGTGTGACATTGTTTGGATGTCTTGTCCCAAAAATTACTTTGAGCAGCGCCGCAGTCATAGACGGTGCGGCTGGTCCCGGCGGAGGTTCGAGTCCTCCCTCGGGCATGGGTGTGTGTGTGTGTTTGTCCTTAGGATAATTTAGATTAAGTAGTGTGTACGCTTAGGGACTGATGACCTTAGCAATTAACTCCCATAAGATTTCACACACACTTGAACATTTTCAAAAAATGGTTCAAATGGCTCTGAGCACTATGGGACTCAACTGCTGTGGTCATCAGTCCCCTAGAACTTAGAACTACTTAAACCTAACTAACCTAAGGACATCACACACACCCATGCCTGAGGCAGGATTCGAACCTGCGACCATAGTAGCAGCGTGGCTCCGGACTGGAGCGCCTAGAACCGCACGACCACCGCGGCCGGCGAACATTTTGACTTTGAGCAGATTGTTAGAGAACCAACTAGTGAGGATAACGTCTGGGCACCTGAACTTATCGAATCAGTTGACGTGGAGGAAGTTATCAGTGATCACAAGGCTGTGATAGCATCTATGGCAGCGGGTCTTACGATGAAGTTGAGAAAGGTAGGAAGCTATTTTTGCTTCGCAAGAGTGACACTATAGAAATTTCAGAGTATCTGAGCAGGTCAGCATAAAATATTGGGTGTTGAGGAAACAGATGGAAATAATTCAAAGGAATCGTGCAATATGCCGTACATAAATACTTTCAGAGTTACATCTTAAGGAACGGGAATGACTCACCGTGGTATAATAGGGGTATTAGAAAACTGCTACGTAAACAAAGAGAACTTCACCTCCGAGTCAAGAGAAGCAAAAACCAACCTGACAAACAAAACCTGAACAAAGCGAAAATGAGCATAAGGAGCGCAATGAGCGAAGCGTTCAATGACTTGGAAAGTAAAACTTTATCAAACGATCTGAGTAAAAACCTTAACAGGTTTTGGTCGTATGTAAAATCAATAAGGGGATCAAAATCGTCTATTCATTCACTCAGAGACTACACTGACACGGCTGATGACAAAAATGATTCAAATGGCTCTGAGCACTACGTGACTTAACTTCTGAGCTCATCAGTCCCCTAGAACTTAGAACTACTTAAACCTAACTAACGTAAGGACATCACACACATCCATTCCCGAGGCAGGATTCGAAACTGCGACCGTAGCAGTCGCGCGGTTGAAGACTGGAGCGCCTAGAACCGCTCGGCCATCCCGGCCGGCTAAGATGACAGAGAGAAAGCCTAAGTACTACCATAATTGTTTCATCGCGGAAAATGGCAACGTGGTCCCACCTCTAAATCGTCGTACGAGGGTAAAAATGGCTGATATTGATGTAACCGATCGCGGAATATAAAATAACAACTAAAATCGGTTGGTACTGGTAAGACGTCAGGACCAGATGAGATATCCTTCTATCAGCAATGTATCGCAGATTGCTTGAGCAACGAAAGGGACCTAGTGAGTGGAAGAAGCCGCAGGTCATTCCCGTTTTTAGGAAGAGCGGTAGGACAGATGCACACAATTATAGAAATATATGTCGTTGATGTCAATCTGTTGCATAATTATGGAACATGTATAATGCTCAAGAATTATGACGTTCTCGAAGAAGGAAAATTTTCTCCAGAAAAAAAAAGTCAACTTCGGTTCCGCAAACTGAGATCAAGCGAAACTCGGGGTTTTCCTCCATGAGAACCACAGTGCCGTAGACATTGGCGCTCGTGTTGATGCTGTGTTCCTTGACTTGAGAAGGCATTTGACAACGTCGCGCACTGCCGTTTAGAGAAAAAGAAAGAGCTCATCGAGTATAGGAGTAGACTTGCGACTGGATTCAAGACTTCCTTGCAGACAGAACTCAGCATGTCGCTCTTCACGGGACAAAATCGATAGATGTAAATGTAATTTCCGGTGTACCCCAAGGAAGTGTGACAGGAGTGTTACTGCTTACAGTTTATATAAATGATCTAGTAGAAAGCGTCGGATGCTCTCTATGGCTGTCCGCAGGTGATGCGGTTGTCTATAAGAAAGTAGCAACGCCAGAAGATGGTAACGATTTGCAGAATGACCTCCAGAGATTTGACGATTGGTGCAGGCTATGGCATTTGACCCTGGACGTAAATAACTGTAACATATAGTGCATACTTAAGAAAAGAAATCCATTGTTGTAAAGCTGCACTTCTGATAACAAACCGCTGCCGTAAAATATCTAGGAAGAATTATCCGGAGCAGCCTATAGTGGAATGACCATACAAAACAAATTGCGAGAAAAGCAGTGATTGACTCAGATTCGCCGGCCGAAGTGGCCGCGCGGTTCTGGCGCTGCAGTCTGGGCCCGCGAGACCGCTACGGTCGCAGGTTCGAATCCTGCCTCGGGCATGGACGTGTGTGATGTCCTGAGGTTAGTTAGGTTTAACTAGTTCTAAGTTCTAGGGGACTAATGACCTCAGCAGTTGAGTCCCATAGTGCTCAGAGCAATTTTTGACTCAGATTCATAGGAAGATGAACTCATCAGATAGGACTGATAGAAGAGATATAGAAGATCCAACGAAGGGTGGTACATTTCGTCACGGGATCGTTTAGTGGGCACGAGATCGTTACGGAGATGGTCAACGAGCTCCATTGGTTTACGTTAAAGAGAGGTGTTGTGCATCACGGAAAGATTTGCTACTGAAGTTTTGAGAAGTCATTTACTGGGAAGAGTCGGACAGCATATTGCTTCCTGTTCCATACAGCTTCCGTAATGATGATGAGGATAAAATTCTAGAAATTAGAGCCAATACGGAGGCTTATGGACCATTATTCTTCCCACGCGCTATTCGCGAGTGGAACAGGGCTGCAGTGCTCAGTCAGTGGCACGAAAATTACGGTGTGCCATGTAATATTAGGCTGTTTGCGGATTATGATGTAAATATAGATGAAAAGGACATTTGAAACTTCCTGGCAGGTTGAAACTGTGTGCCGGACTGAGACTCGAACTCGGGTAGAGCACTTGCCCGCGAAGGGCAAAGCTCCCGAGTTCGAGTCTCAGTCCGGCAAACAGTTTTAATCTGCCAGGAAGTTTCGTATCAGCGCACACTCTGCTGCAGAGTGAAAATCTCATTCTGAAAAGGACATTCATTTCGCGTAACTTCCTCCTGTGTCAAGAAGAGACGTCATTAACTGGGAAGAGTCTGACAGCATATTGCTTCCCGATCCATACAGCTTCCGTAATGATGATTAGGATAAAATTCGAGAAATTAGAGCCAATACGGAGGCTTATGGACCATTATTCTTCCCACGCGCTATTCGCGAGTGGAACAGGGCTGCAGTGCTGAGTCAGTGGCACAAAAATTACGGTGTGCCATGTAATATTAGGCTGTCTGCGGATTATGATGTAAATATAGATGAAAAGTGTAGTGGACTGACAAGACAGCCAGTCCACAGAGACGGGTAACCGAAAGGCACGCGTTTACACACGCAGGCTTGCTTAGGTCTGAAACAGGATACGTAATGAATGCTATAAAGAAAAGTACGTAGCTGCTGGAATACTTAACTTTAATCCATCATTTGTATACAGCATTCTTGATGATACAAGTGAGACTCTCTCTAGAAATGGTAAATGCCGCCTTGCTAGGTCGTAGCCATGGACTTAGCTGAAGGCTATTCTAACTCTCTCTCGGCAAATGAGAGAAAGGCTTCGTCAGTTTAGTCGCTAGCAAAGTCGTCGTACAACTGGGGCGAGTGCTATTACGTCTCTCAAGACCTGCCGTGTGGTGGCGCTCGGTCTGCGATCACTGACAGTGGCGACACGCGGGTCCGACATGTACTAATGGACCGCGGCCGATTTAAAGCTACCACCTAGCAAGTGTGGTGTCTGGCGGTGACACCACAAAAAGGACATTTGAAACCTCCAGGCAGATTAAAACTGTGTGCCGGACTGAGACTCGAACTCGGGTAGAGCACTTTCCCGCGAAGGGCAAAGCTCCCGAGTTCGAGTCTCAGTTCGGCAAACAGTTTTAATCTGCCAGGAAGTTTCATATCAGCGCACACTCTGCTGCAGAGTGAAAATCTCATTCTGAAAAGGACATTCATTTCGCGTAACTTCCTCCTGTGTCAAGTAGGCGACGGTATTCCGCGAACAGAAACTGAGATGTCCTAATAACTCTTTTGTGCCATACGAGAACTCTTACCAGACACTTATTAAGGCGGTGGGAAAAAAGGCAGTCTCTAAGACCTGGGGGCTCCACCGCGCCAGTAACGAGCTCGAACGGCAGCACAGGACGGAGACGGCAGCAGGTACGGCGTCCGCATTTCCATCTTACGCGACAGACGCCATCGATTCTCGCCTGCGAAATTGCAGGAATTCCGCTGCAGAGAGAGAGGCAACTTGCTCCTTTTTTGCCTTGGCTTCTTTCTGTTCCTGGAGGCGCCCATCCCGGCTACGTGCTCGCGAGGCGTGGAGGTGACAGCCCACAGGCTTGGCGGGCCGCGCGCTGCCGACAGCAGCCAGCAGCGAGCAGGTAGGCAGGTGGGCTCCGCTGCGACTGATATGAGAGCAAATTGAGTTACGCCGGAGCTGAATACTAAATCAGCAGCAGCGATACGGGCGCCGGCGTATCACGGCGGCCCCCTGAATGGGCTCGCGAGCGGGCCAGAAATTGCTACGATCTCTTCCGCAGCGCAGGCGGCGGCCCGCTGCCGCCGTCTACGCCCCCTTAATATACGGAAAGGGGGAGGGGGGGGTGGCTCCGATACCGGACGCTTTCGAGGGGTGGCCCACCTGTGGGGGAAATTGAAACGGCCTCGCCTTCCACCCTCACTTACCCCTACCCGAATCAGAACCCAATTCCAGCTCCTCCCTAATGACAATCCGATTGGGTGCCACTGGTATTGACCAACCCAGTATTCCAACAAGGTGTCCAAGATCCTTACGATCGTGCAACATGTACCAGTATCTGTGACTGCAAATACTCTCATCCGCTGCAAACACCGAGCGAGGTGGCGCGGTGGTTACCTTGTAACCTCCCCCTCACTTATCGACCTTAATGACCGTGAAAAATTAAACCGCGTGTACCTAATGGAAATTTGGGAAAAGCAATCGTCACCGAAGTTAATCTGTCGGTAAAGAGGGAGGAACGGGTTACATCTTAATGAAAGGAAAAATGCAAATGAAACTGGTGGAAATTAATTTTGAAAAGACGTAAAGTTAATAAAGAAAGTAATTGTGCGGCCTTGACGTTAACAATCAACTAGCAGTAATTAGATATTTGAGATTTGGAGGAAATTACGGTCACCAGTCCTAAGGACAATTACTATAGTAACTGAAAAAGAACGATTATTACACATATAATTAGCACTAGAAGCGTGGCAATTGAAGGTTGACAAGCGTAGTGTGAAAACTGAAAGTTTGTCAGAAGTAATAAATTTCGCTACACTCTGACTTAATTTAGCAAAAGAATTAATAAAACCGGAAAATCGAAAGTTAATTTAGTGACTGAAGTTAATAGTGAGCTTTCTTTCTGAAGCACATCGAAATTCAGTAAAATACGGTTAGTCTTGGACTACCTCAACAATCATTTCAAAAGCTACTTGAATCTACGCAATTTAGAAAGAAGAGATTTAACTTTGAACTTGAATTAAATGATTCTGAACAATTAACAATAGTAAAATTTAGTACGTACCAAGCTGAGCTGCAGTCACAGGTGAGCTAAAATATGGTAACAAAACTAGCACTCTTAATTTGTGCTTGTGTAATTTAAGTATTGTAGCCAGCTATGAATACTTTAACTGAACTTTGAAATTAAAGTAGTGAAGTGGAATGATGCTGGCGTTTGAATTTCAACGACACTCGGGTTCATTCCGGAAAAGGAAGGGACCCTGCTTGGTAATGCAATTGGGACAATGAGCAACAAACGTTCATGCTAAGTTGCTGTAATTTTGTGATGCAACAATTTTAAAAGTTTGAAAAGCTGAGGTCTGCCATAGAGCTCTAAAATTTTACTTGCTTCCAGTCTTCCTTGTTGGTTGATTGAAGGTTTGAAGCCGTCGATCGAGGAGGTGGCGACAGTCACTCATTGTCGGCCGTCGCTGTTGCAGAAGCTGGATGTTGGCGCGCCTTCTTCTCGACACGGTCACCAGACGAAACGGGCTCTTGATGTGCGCCAGCTAATGCTTCCCGTCCGCGACACCATGTCAGAAACTATCATCGCAAGTCGAGCGCATTTACATGCTGCCAAACCCCGAAAGCGCGGCAACTCGCGGGAGCTTCACACAACAGACCTGCTCCACTCGCTACTCCAGTCAGACTCCCCCTGCCCGCGCTCTACGCGGCAGAGTTAACACTACCAAAGATCCTACACACTTTGATTGTTCACACGACCTATCGCTGTAATCGTTCGATAGCAGTTTTCCCTAGGCAAGACCCAGCGTAAAAATACAAATAATATTTACGAAACAAACCAACATAAATGCATAAATATATATATACAAACAGTAAAACAATTACAATATATAAAGAGACAGAAATGTCATGTCTTGAGGTAACAAAACAAGGAAAAAAAATAATAGTACAATAGATGGAAATAGGAGGATATGCATTTCCAGCGTTACAACCTCACTGCATTTGCATTTGGGAGGACGGCTGTTGTACCCCGAGTCCGAACATCCGGATTTAGGTTTTCTGTAATAACCCTAATCGCCCCATTCAAATGCCGGTGTAGTTTCTTTGGAAGGCCATGGTCTATTTCCTTCCCCATTCTTGACACAATCTGAACTTGTGCTCCATCTCTAGTGACTTCGATGTGATCGGGACCTTCAACCCAACCTTGCTTCCTTTTTTTTCCGCTGCAAACTTGACACTTACACCAGTTTTAGTTGCAACAGCAGGTCTTGTGAATATGAAACTCTGAAATGTTTCCCACTGGAATTTACAGTACAGGAGAATGGCCTGGGATGTTAGTATTATGAAAACGTCACGTCACAGCAGATAAAACTACTGTTATGTACATGGTGTACAGCTTTGCTTCCGTCATTTTTCCCCAGCATTTGAGGCCTTAATGAAACAAATAGGTTACAAATGTATCATTCAAAGTATTTTCCTCGCCGGCCGTTACTTTCTTCCATCTTTCGGGCAGTGTACGAATCCCGCGTCGAAAAAATTGTACATCTTCTGAAGCGATCCACGAATCGATCCAATTTGTGACTTCATCACGAGATCGGAAGTGTTGGTCAGCCAGGCCATGCACCATTGACTTATAGAGGGAATAATGTCTGGAGAATACTGCGGATGGGATAGGACTTCCCATTTTAACGTTTCCAAGTACGTGGGGTCGAGCGTTGTCGTACTGCAAAATCACGTTATCGTGCCTCTCGCTGTATAGCGGCCGTTTGTCTTTCAATGCTCTGCTCAAACAATTGCGTTCGAGAACGAGCACCTGTGATTGTTTCACTTGGTTTTAACACCTCATAGTAGACGACGGCGAGCTGGTCCCACCAAATGCAGAGCATGATCTTAGAGCTGTGAATATTCGGTTTGGCCGTGGACGTGGAAGCATGACCGGGATATCCCCATGATTTTTTGCGTTTAGGGTCATCGCCATGAGCCCATGTTTCGTCCCTGGTCACAATGCGATGCAGAAATCCCTTCCGTTTTTGCCTCTGAAGCAACTGTGCACAAACACACATTCGTCGTTCAACGTCTCTTGATTTCACCTCACACGCGACCCAAGTTCCTTCTTTCTGAATCATGGCCATAGCCTTGAGACGTTTTGAAATGGTTTGCTGTGTCACTCCTATTAATCGTGCCAATTATTCTCTAGTCTGACGCGAGTCTTCACTCAGAAATGTCTCCAATTACGCATCTTCGAAAATATTCTCTCTTCCACCGCTATGCCGGCCCACGACGTTAAAATCGCCGTTCTTAAATCGTCGAAACACTCACGACACGTTATTTCACTAATAGCGTTCTTACCATACGTACTTGAGAGCATTCGATGAGACACAGCCGCTGTTTCCTTCATATTGAAACAAAGAAGAAATACCTCCCGCAAATGAAGAGAATTAGGCTCGTAAACTGACATTTTCAATCAACGTTTATGATGCAGACAGAAATAGAATAATGTTCGAATGTAGTTATGTTGACCAAGGTCCAAGCTAACTGCCTGACGTCTGCGATCTGTTTCTTTCGACCGCTATTTTCCGTTGTCGCCACCTATCGGCAAACGGCGGAAGCAAAGTTGTACATTTTGCAATTCCGTGACAGGCTAGACGAACGTTCAAAAAGGCAGACCTTTAATTAATATCTCTATCGAAGCATTAAAGCGACTGCCAAAGCCATTGTTCACAGGAAACTGATTGACCAACCTAATACGATCCTTAAATAAAAAGGAATGGAAAGAAATTGCTAGTAACTCGATCTCAGGTTGGTTTTGTGTAGAGATGTTCAATACGTAACGGAAAAATATGTAATTTCCTTCGGTAGTTTTACCCTGGAATAATTCATCACCAAATATTTTGTCATCTGAAAAGAAAGATACAAATATTCACACGAAGCTATTTCATGGTACGTTACCAAGTCTAATATTATAATTAAACTCCACTCACACGTTTCCAGGAAGTACCTTATACTTTATCCAAAGATATGGTACATAGAAACATGTGTGCTTACTCTGTAACAGCCAGACAATAAAACACACCGCAAACTGGCGAAAAGAAATGAAATGCTATTACATTAGTTTTGAAGCAAAAGATAGAAAGATTTCATTAGCGTTTGGCGCCTCTGTCCAAAACGTTTGATAGTTATTTGAATTAAATGACGTAATTTCACATAGAAAAACAAAAACAGAAATTCACAATGCATCAGAGTATTAATACGATGGTTGCCCAGAAAGTAATGCACCGCAGTTTTTTTCTTCAACAATTCTTTATTGAACATAATGAGAATTCACACAGGAAATAATGGTGTTTCATCTACACACCCTATCTTTCCGCCCAGTCTCCATCCCATTCTATGGTCTTCCTCCAGCTCAAAACAATGGCGTGTATGCCCTATCAGTACCAATCCTTGTCCTGTAGGCGGAGCCAGTGCTTCATTGTGTGATTCACCTCCTCATCGTCCTCACAATATCTTCCACGAGTAGCATCCGTTAATGGCCCACACAAGTGAAAGTACGAGGGAACGTCACAGTCCCTGAACAGGGTGATCATGACCTTACCGGAGGGAGCAGTTGCTGTGACTTTTTTCTTCTTTGGGGAGTGGGAATGGCGCCATTCCATCGACTGCCATTATCGCCATAAAAGTTTTCTGCGTATGGTACCACGTCATATTGTATAAAACTACTGCTGGAGAAAACCAACGTTTCGGCCATGGTTGCAGCGCCCGTCTTCTGGGTCTACTGGTGCTAACTAGCTATGCTGTGTCCCTTATACTTTTTATTACTGTTCACTGTGCATGCCATTACGTCATAATTTTATAAAGATACTTACTGCGGTGAAGGGAGAGCGTAACCTCTGTTGTCTACTAGTTCTTGTATTATGTAACATGATTGGTGGTCAACGGAGAATGAGAAGTTGGCTCCTGTTTACCAAGTGCTTGCCGTACGGGGTAGCCGTGTGGTCTAAGGCGTCCTGCACGGTTCGCGCGGTTACCCACGTCGGAGGTTTCTAGTTCTCCATCGGGCATGGGTGTGTGTGTTGCTTTAGCGTAAGTTAGTTTAAGTTAGATTAAATAGTACGTAAGCTTTTGGACCGATGACCTCTCAGTTTGGTCCCATAGGCTCTTACTATAAATTTTCAAAAATTTTACCATGTGCTTGAAGGCGGCCGCGCGGCGACAGTCACTTGCCGGTAGTGCTCGCGCCTCGTGTTGATAGTGCGGTCTGTTGGGCTCTGATTGCTGGCAGCCAAGATGGGGCAAGCCTCAGTCCTTCCTCTCTCTTCATGTTCTTATGGTGTTTAAGTATGACATCATGGTCAGCTTTGACATGAAGTCACATCTGGTGGTATGGAGATTGATGTGTTTTCACTGAGCATTTCCCCTAATAGTGACTTGTTTTTTATCTCTATCAGGGACTTCTTCGTAAAATGTGACTGTTCTGTGTCCGTTTCCAGGGTGGTTGGAAGTACCCGTGTCGCAAGCCCGCCTGCTTCAGTCCTACCTGCACAGGCGTACATTCCATGTGCGTGCTGAGGGTGGTGCGCCAATGGCGCGCCACATCCGAGATGGTGTACCGCAGGGGTCCGTGCTTGGCCCCCTGCTGTACTCTCTCTACACCACCTATGTACCGAAGACAACGCCGAGGGTACATCTGGCGCTCTACCCCGAGACAGCTTGCTCCACATGCGCAGCTTGAGCGCGCAGCTGATGTGCCCCCGCCTGCAACTGGCCTGCAACGAGCAAGGACCTTGGGCTAACAAATGGCGGCTCAATGTTCAATGCTGGGAAGAGCCAGGCGTTGGTGTTCACGCACTGTCGAATTCGCGATGCGCCGCCGCATGTGTCGATCATGGGAGGCCCCATTCCGTGGTCTGACACTGGTAGATACTAGAGATGGGCAAAACTGTTCTTTTCAGAGATCAGATCAGAACTGTTCACTCCCTGAAATGAATTAGCTCTTCTTCATGACTCACCACTCATTTACAATAGAAAATAAATGTAAGGCACATTGCCCTTTAAACTTGGTTTATTCCAGTACTATACCTGTATTTTGATCTTATTTGATACTATTTTGAAGTAACACAGATAATGAGTAAGAATTTTGTATTGTTTATTGAAATTTCCTCGATATGACAAAGTTTTTGATTATTGATTTATTTTGCACTATCGTGGTTTTCTGGGTGATCGGAAAATGTTGTAACTTGAGATTTACATTAACAATATATTTGGCTATAATGTATTAAAATTTCATTCACCTCATACAAATACATCACATGCCATATATTTTTAAAGTGAACGTTTCCTTCTGAAGACGCCTAAAATCGCAAAATCCGTACCAGATAAGAAAAAAAATATAAATTTGACTGTAAGACAAAAGTGCTGCATATAGCCTTACGCAGAATAAAACAAGGAAAATATTGGTGTATCACATTTTGCGATACGTTTATCGGTTCGCTCGTAATTAAAGCGTAAATTCGAGTGTCCATAATAAAAATCCTATAGTAAGAGGAGTCGTCAGGAACCTAATCTGATCAGTTTAAACAAATAAAAGTAAAATAAAAATAAATGATGTATACATAACATAATAATGTAATATACAACTCCGATGCAGAAGCACTGAGTCAAGCAGGTCGAGCCACGAGCTGTATTACTGCTTGAGATAAGACGGCAGAGACCAGAGTGACACCTGAGTTGCTTTGCTCAACGCTCTGGCTAGAGTCGAGAACGGTGGGGTGAGCGTTGAGCGGGCGAGTTCTGAGGGTGGGGGGAGCGGTGAACGGCCACCAGTCACCCGCTCCGAGACAAATCGTCCATTCTCTTGCGAGCAGGTTGTTGCAAGTAGTTCCTATGTTCTCCGCTAGGAGGCTCTCTGTCCTGTTGCTCGCATAAACTGCCCAGAGGGCAGGACGTGCGACTGGAACGATCGCCGACAGAGTGCGATGCTAAGTTAAGCTGCGCCAGACACTGCACGCGGCAGACGACGCCCAGAGACCGCACGGCATATGTGAAACACAAAATCCAATGGGGCACTGCACAATGCAGGCCGCCAAGGTAGAAGCAGGGCAAGGGCCGGCGCTGGCTGTGTTGTGTGGCGTGCACTGTGCTCTGACGAGCAGAGGCGCCGCTGATATGCTCCGGCTACGTCTCTCTCTCTCTCTCTCTCTCTCTCTCTCTCTCTATGCCATGGGAAACGTTTGGAGCTACCGTTCTTTTTTTCTGAATCACTGATTGTTCACTCCTTTGAAAGATTCAACTCTATGTATCAGTTCAGGAGCGGATCCCCCATCTCTAGTATATACCCCGGCATCATCTTACAACGGCACATGTCCTGGGGACCACACATCCGGGATATGACAGGTCGAGCGCTCGGAAGGATGCACTTGCTGTATCCTCTACTCCACCCGACGACTACGCTGCCCTCCCTCTCCCCCCGCCCCCCCTGCGGCCTCTTGCTGTACTTAGCACTTAATCAGGCTGCCGGTGATTGAGCAGGCGGCTGTGGAGTGGGGAAACGCGGCAGGCACTCATCTGCAGAGTGCAGAATAAAGTCCTCCGGCTTGCGCTCAATCTGCCAAGAGACTACCACACAAGGCAGATACACGACATCGCAGGAATCCCGTTCCTGCAGCGCCACCTCCACGCACTCGTTACGAGATTCTACGCGTCGGCGAGGACATCGCGAAACCCGCTGGTCATCGGACTGGGCAAACAACTCCACTGGCGCCCAGCCTCCAGATGGCCCGACCTGCTCGTGGAATGGTCACCTGTCAGCAAAAGAAGAAGAAACACAACTGTGACAACCGAGAAGACGAACCAAGCAAAGAAGACAAAACATCCACTAAGATTCCCGACGCAAGAACAGCAGGTCCTGCTTAAGGGGCTCCGGAAAGGCTCAAAATCATGAAAAGTTCAATTTTTACTTTTTTGTGTTTTCTGAATCTGCAGACGATTACCTTTTAATAGATATATAATTTATTCAATTCCGAAGACTACAACTATTTTTAAATTTTTTTTTTAATGTGTTCTACATGGGTGTGACACACTGTGGTGCTGTTAAACTGCTGTCAAATGGTGTTATTATTAACGTCCGTGTTCATCAGGTACATTTTAGTGATGTGAGATAAAGTATGTGTTGTGGCTAACCTGTGATGCTTCAATATATATCGCTGGTGTGATTGTCGATTGTTTCATGTTTATTTACTCTGTCGTTATCTCGAAAATATTCGTAATTAATTCTGTTTCTTGAGTCTCTGTTTTGTTGAAGTATAATAACGAGTAAAAGTACAGTTATTAGAAATCCTCTGAAGGCTTTTAAGAAAAGGAGAAATGAAGAAGGCTGTTTGGGCTCTTTTTTTTCATACTTCTTCAACCGATGAAAATCCCCAACATAGCTTGTGTCCCAAAGAAGAAGACAGTTGGTGTAAATTTAACAAAGGATTGCTAACTGGTGAAGTGTACACTCATAAGCATAGTCTGCCTCATGCAATAATGGAGGTGATAAAACCTATTTTCAGAGACTTAGCAGCACCTGAACTGTTGAAAAAGTGTATTCACGGAAAAACTCAAAACGTCAATGAAAGCGTAAATAGTGTTAAATGGTCGAGAATCCCCAAGACTGTATTTGTTGGAATAGAAACACTTCACTTTGGTGTGTATGATGCTGTTGCGACTTTCAATGATGGCAACATTGTAAGGTGCAAGGTATTTAGAAACATGGGAATGAAGATAGGTTCTAACATGGTACAAGCGATGCTTGCTTTAGACAAGGAACGCCTTCGGGCTGCAGACAGGGCTGTAAAGAGTCTAGAAATGCAAGCAAGAGTAAACAGGAGGAGGAACAAGAGGAAGCTGGAGGAGGAGTTTGCAGAGGATGAAGATAATCCATCCTATGGACCTGGAATGCACTAAAAAGTTAATCCAATCTTTGTCGCTCGATTCCCAAAACTTTTATTTTCTCATACTAATTACATGTTTTCTAACGATCTTCCAAACATATTTGTTTCAAACTTTCAGTAAATGTTACACAGTACCTTCTGCATAATTTAACACATCCTTTTTCCAAAAAACTGTATATTTTTGAATATATAAATAAAAAATTGCAAAAAAATGTTGTGAATTTTCATTACAATTGAAAAAAAAATCATCTTTAATAACTGAACTAAAATTTTGTAATATCCCTGTGTTAAGTTTATAACAGAACATAAAGTCATGTATGTCAGTAATTTCTTTACGTGTAATGTTTTATGTAAATATAGCCTTTGACTGTGAGTTTAACAACTAAGAGACGGTTATCTTTGGTCATGCGGGAAGGGGATTGAGGGTCTTTGGATCAAGAGCGTGGGTTGGAAGAGGTGTTAATACAGATGTGGTGTAAAAGAATGTCTTATTTCATATTATTGTAGAAGTGTTAAATGTGAATAAATGAATTAAATAGTGATGTGCAAAACTAATGTAACGTTTGCTCTCTAAAAATCAAAATACCACATCGCCCTACAAACCAGTTAGTCTCATCCAAACACAAAGAAAACCGCGGGAACATCGCAGTGGAATCACCTCTAGACTTCACGAAGACAACAACGCAGCCATCGATATGAGTTAAGTACCAAACTGTTCGTACTTGTTAACGACCTCGGACTATAAATTTGAATCTCCTGTAGTGTCTGAAGTCACCATGTGGACGAAGGAGTAGGACTACTTATAGACTGTGGAAATCATAGGAAGAGGTCTGTTAAACTTGGGGGCTCGTCCGGGATATTACGGTTAAATGCGATGAAACTAATTGTGCTGTGTTTGCGGAATATTATAAACTTTATAATTCGTAAAACATGAATAACATTGTACACGTTTCCTGGACCTTTTAAAGTAGTGTGAGAATCAACAAAGTGCTGGCTTATCGGAGAGGTGGACCTGTGATCAACGTCGTAGTGTGAAAAGATAAATACAGTTCTGCTTTGTTTTAAACTGTTCGTCAAAACTGTGTCCAAACACGTGGTGTCATCATGACGCTATCAGAAGAAATTAAAAAGGAAGCGGGAGAAATGTTAGACTCGAATGTGTGTGGTGTAAGTGACGAGCCAGATGACTCACAAACCGAAAGAAAACCGGATCAACAGGACTGGGTAAGTTTACTCTTTGCCAGAATGGGACAAATGCAGTCCGAATTAACAATGGCAATGAATACAAGTAGTGAATTCCTAGAATCAAAAATAAATGCATCCAGTGAGTCGCTGGAAGCAAAAATGAAAAGAAACGGTGATGTACTGAAAGAAGAGATCTCAAATTTAAAACTTCAATTAGGAGAAAGTTTGAAGGGCGTGAACTCCAAAATTGAAGCAATAGAAAATAAGTTTGTGACCTTAGAAAATAAGTTGGCCACAGTTAGCTCAAGTCAAGGGAACGAGATTGAAAGGTTAACTGCAGCTCAAAGAACTGTGGAGGAGAAGGTAGACAAATTAAGTCTAGATACAGAATCAAAAGTTAACTCCTTAGATGCTGAATTAAATAAGATACAAGAGTCTGTAACATGTAATTTAAGTGTAATAGACAAGAGATTCACTGAAATGCAAGATAATTTTGTGTCTAAGAATTTATGTATGAATGGTGGAAGTGTGTGGAGTAATTCACCTATAAAAAGTTTTCCTTGTGATAATTTACACCCTGTAGACTTTTTACAACACTGCTCTGACAACCTTGTTCCTGGCATGTCTGATAATCTAAAGATTAAATTTGTCAAAAAGTTTCTTGAGGGAGAAGCTTTGTCTTGGGCGAACCAACATTTTGATGAGTAGAAAACGTTTGATGATTTTAAGAAGAGTTTCTTAAATAAGTTTTGGTCTGAGACTGAACAGGGTAGAATAAAAAGTGAATTTTTAAATGGGCCTAGTTTCAGGGGCAGAAACCACTCAATGAAAGACTTTTGCAGGGATCAACTTAGGAAATTGGTGCATCTAGATAAACCCTTTGACGAAATGACGCAAATTGATACCCTTAAAAGAAGGTTACCTGAAAGAATACAGTGGGAATTAGTGCATGGACCTGATGACTGTTTAGAACAGTTTCTAAAATATATAGACAAATTAGACAGGGCAATGGAGAGAAAAGTGCAACAGTTTAGTAACAGAAACCATTACAGTGGGAGGTGGAATTCTGATTACTGTGGGGAGAACCCTAGAAGGGACGATAGAGATTTTCGGAATGAACACCAATATGAAAGAACAAGAGAGTACAATGCTAATGGGAGAGTGAGTAGCCGCAAAAACAATGGTGTAACTAGGAACAACAGATGGGAAGGTAACAACAGAATGAATACAAATTGGAGGAGCGACAATAGAGGTAGACATCCGGAAAACTCCGGACCGCCTCAATGAAGGTCCACAGCTTTGGGGCGAACAGATTTAAACATAATAGGACCACTAACTTTCACACAAAACCCAATAGTGTAAATAACTGTACCGTTAACAAACAGGTTAAAAACCAGGAATACCAAGTGAATTATATAAATTTTGATAAAAAATTTTGGGATGCTTTGTGGCACAGTAGACCACCACAAAATAAACATAGGAGAGATCAAAGTTTTGACTCAATTCTGGATGAGGATATGTTAAATGATTTTTACAGCTGGGCAAAAAGGGGAGAGCAAGCTAATAATAAAGAGAGTAATAAATGTTTTAGTTCAGAATTGGGGGAGGGGGGTTGTTCACACAAGAAGGTAATAGTGAATCAGCTGATGATAAACCTAAGCAACAGGAAAAAGAATCAACCGTAGAAAGTGAGAAACAGAGAGAAATAGATGAAACTGGCAGTAAAGTATACCATAGTAGTGATGATGTTAGTATTTTTGATGTGGAAAGTATGGTAAGCAAACCAGAAAGTGAGTACAATGTTTTTATTGAAATAAATAATGAAGTGTTGGAACCTGATGATAGTTGTGGTGACGAAGCAAAGGAATATGATAAGAATAATGAAGTGACAGCTGAAAATCAATTGCTACATGTCTGCCCTGATGATTTCATGGTTAATCAAAGTGGTGATAACAAAAGTGAAAATATTGTGAAAGAATTAGATTTGCGTGATATTATTGAAAGTAAAGGAAGCCAATTTTTAGAAATCCTGTGGAACCAGTATAATGAGAGTTATAGTAGCAAAGTGTTTTGGTATCATCTAAGTATAATTAGTAGGGTTTTATGCCCACGCTGGTGGAAGAGTAAAAGAAAGAGTCTGAGTGAAAGGTACATAAACAGTAGGGAGATATTTTGTGTGCAGCCAAAGTGTAAACTTGACACTAGTAACTTATAATCTGAAAATCAAGTAAACCTGATGAAGCCTGAAAGGGAGGAAGTAGATGGAAATTATAAAGAAATTGAAAAAGATTTATTATATGAAGTCCCCGAGGGGAAGGCAGATGAAAAGGAATTAGGCTGTCCATACATTAAAATAAGAGTAAATCAGTGGGAAGGGCATGGTCTTATTGATACAGGAAGCCCCATATGTGCAATATCAGAAAAATTTAGAGATAAAATTAGAGATGGTAAGAACTTTGTAGAAATGCCAGTTGTAGGGGTAAAAATCAGAGGTGCCACTGGTAGGCAAAGTAAGGTAGTTAAGAGTCAAGTATTGTTAACGTTTGAAATTGAAAATGTGGAATTTGAGCAGGGTTGCCTTGTGGTCCCAAGGTTAGAAGAAAATATCATTTTTGGCATGGATTGGGTCCTAAAAGTGGGTGTAAGCTTCTCTTGGGAAGATAAGAGTGTTATAATTACTGAACCTGAGAAAAATAGTATTCTGAAAACAGAAATGTTCATCCTTAACTGTAGTAATTCTTGCAACCATATCAAAGCTGTTGTAAGCGAGGTAGTTAATCAAGGCATAAGTGATAACACATCCTTTGACCTTATAAATGAACAAAATTTCGAAGAAGTAGTCAAAGTCAAATTGAAGGAAGCTGTAAATCTAAGTGAAAGTCAGAAAAATCAGTTAAGAGAAGTGTTATGGAAATTTCAGGATACATTCAGTGAGAGACCAGGGAAGGTAAAAGACTATCAGTGCAGACTTCAACTCAGAGATCATTATCCTTTCTTCCTAAAACCATATGGCATTCCATTCTCCAGGAAAAAAGATGTAGAAAGGGAAATCCAAAAAATGGAAACTTGGGGGATTATAGAAAGAAGTAGAAGTGCTTACAACAACCCATTAGTAGTTGTGTCTAAGAGAAATGGTGGGGTTAGACTTGTACTTGACTCTAGGCACCTTAATAAGTTTTTGATTAGAGAAAATGACCATCCTGACAATATGGATGAACTCCTGCACAAATTTGATAATGTAAAATTTATGAGTAGCCTAGACTTGACATCTGGTTTTCACCAAATACCACTTGAACTTGATTCTAGGAAGTATACTGCCTTTTTGTATGGTGGCAAAAGTTACCAATATTGTGTTGTCCCTTTTGGATTGAATGTATCTGTGGCTGAATTTATCAGAGCACTGGATTTTGTATTAGGTGATGAATTGTCTTCAAAATTAATAGTATATGTAGATGACATCCTTGTAACTGGAAAAACCTGGGAAGATCATCTAAACCTTCGGAGACAAGTCTGTTCAAAATTGAGGGAAGGGGGAATGACTGTAAAATTGGAAAAATGTTGATTTGGAGTTAATGAACTGAAATTTTTGGGGCATAATATTTCAGAGAAGGGAATCTTACCTGATAAGGATAAACTTGAGGCCATTGTAAACTTCCCTACTCCCAAGAACAAAAAGCAACTCAAGTTCTTTTTTGGTCTCACTGGATTCTATAGAAAATTTCTTAGTACCCAAGTTTTAAATGCAAACTGCTTATGTAACTTACTAAAAAAGAATACTGTTTGGGATTGGACACAAGAATGTCAGGATGCATTCGTGGAAATAAAACAACAACTGTCCCAAAGTCAGATGTTGTATAGACCTGTTACGTCGTTACCATTCTGTATAATGACAGATAGTAGTGAGACAGGTTTAGGGGCACACTTGTTTCAAAACATAGAAGTGGAAGGAAAATCAGAACACCATTCGATTGCTTTTGCTAGCCGGGTTTTACAAAAGTATGAAAAATCATATACAGTCACAGAGAAAGAACTACTTGCCACCCACTGGGCATTTAACAAGTTTAAAAGTTACCTGTTAGGGCACAAGGTAATTGTTTTCTCTGACCATAAAGCTCTATCGTACATTCAGGAGTGCAGACTCTATCATGACCGTATAACAAGGTGGGTTTAATTCCTTCAACAGTTTGACTATGAGATCAAATTTATTCAGGGTAAACATAATGTCATTGCAGATGCCCTATCCAGACTACCAGTAGGTGCAGATGTTGAAAATACTTATGGAAAAGAGGAGAAAGAGTTCAAACTTATGTACTTAAAGGGTGTAAAAGATGAAGCTGAAATACTGAAAATCTGTAATGATATTCGTAGAAACCAAAATCATGATGAAAATTGGAAGTTGGTTAAAAGTTATATAGGGAAAAAGGGAGGAGAAGAGGTAGATCAGTATTATAAAGTACAAAAGGGGATTTTGTTTAGGAGACCTAGACCTGACTTAGATAATTGGAAACTATGCTGGCCTGAGCAATGTATTGACACGTTAATCAGTTACATACATGAAAGCTTTGGACACTGCGGAGCAACAAAATGTATACAGAAGATACAGGAAAATGTATACTTCTATAACATCAGCAGGAGAGTGAAGAAAAAACTTGAAACCTGTGATCGTTGTCAGAGGGTAAAAGTGAGTAACCAGACTTCTAAAGGATTGATGCAAAACATTTTACCAAATAAAAACCTTGAATTGACAGCTATTGATCTATATGGACCACTACCAAGATCAAGGGGAGGGTATAGTTACATCTTCGTTATAGTTGATGTTTTCTCTAAATATATAAAATTGTATACATTAAAGAGAGCAACCAGTAAACAAATTATCATCAAGCTGACAAAGCATTATTTCACAAATGTTGGTATACCCCAGGCCATCATGTCTGATAATGGGTCACAGTTTACATCTAAATTATGGAAAAATTTTATTGAAGATACAGGAATAAAACATATTTTGATTTCGGTTTGTCACCCATCAAGTAACCCAGCAGAAAGGAACATGAGGGAAATTGGAAGGCTCTGCAGAACATACTGTAGTAAAAATCATGTTAATTGGATTGAAAATGTTACTGACTTTGAGGATATAATGAACAGCCTACAGCATTCATCCACTGGTTTTTCACCTTATGAAGTAATGTTTAATAGACGACCTGCAAATTTGATTTCTGAGAAGGTTGATTTCCCACCTTGTCAAACTATGACACCCCAGGAAAGAGAGACAGCTGTTAGGAACACTATGAAAAGACAAGGAGAGGTCAGAAAACAGAGACATGATGCAAGAAGTAAAGGAGTACAGTTCAGGACAGGAGATCTGGTTTTAGTAAAAACACAGGAAAAATCTAAATTGATGAGTTCTGAAATAAAGAAATTTTTTGACATCTATATAGGCCCCTTTGAAATCAAGGAAAACCCTCACCCTAATGCCTATAGGCTAATCTACCCATAATCCAAGAAGTTATTTGGACTGCGCAATAATACAGAGTTAAAACTCTACAAACATGACCCATAAAATAGTCATTAATAAGTAAAATGCTGCTCGGAAAGAACTAGTTGACTGGCCCAACTATACCACTTTATTGTTTTATCATTCAAGGAAAACTTCATGTCAAAGTGTGGGACTATGTCAGCTAAAAGTATAAAGTAGATTTTGTGTTAATGTGAATTATGTCTGTACTAATTTCTCTTTGTTCTCTAATATACCCATCCTTTAAATTTGGTATGAGATCAGTGTGTCTGACTACAAACCATTCTACAGTGTCATAGTAATGTCTCTTAACAGAAACCAGAGTTAATGATGTGGTCACTTTTAAAGTAATAAGATATGAATAGTGATTGTGTGTAAGAAGACAAGACCTTGTCATTTGTAAGCTATGTCAGATGGAACATCATCTAATGAATAAAGCAAACTGGAGGTACTTGTCAGATTACGAGAGTGTGCTTTGAAAGACCAGGTATGTTATAGTGTGTTAAAAATATAGTGAGTAGTCATGAAATTTAATTATGCAAATTAAGAATGTATTGAGGTTTAGAGCATTATGGAAACAGATGTTGGTGTGTTACTTTTGAAACCCTTGTGATGGATCGAAAGTTATGTGATACTAATTTTGAAGTTTATGTTGTGGGAGAATATTTTGTAATAGTTTAGATAATTTAATGTTAAAGTGAATGAAGAGCTGGTAGGAATTCATCCCATATCCTGTTACACAATTTGGAATAATTTCTATTCATGGTAATATGCTATTTGAGCACAGGAGAGTAAACAAAAATGAAACACTACTTAATAATGATGTAAAGTTAAGGTTTAAATACTAACAATCTTACACAATTTAAGTGTAGAGTTTGTCATAATTTGACCTATAAAGCTGACATAGATGTACAATGTGTGGATACTGCAATGATAGTCACAATCATATATGGAATGTCTCAGCTACCTCATTATAAAGGAAACATTCAGTCATAAATATGTAAACCAATCTGACTCTGACAATACAGTGCTGATCACACATAATTGAATTTGCACTGGATTCACCATGTGATTACATTCATCACGTATACATGAATTTTCCCTAAGAGACAACCATTTAACATAGTATATAAGTATTACAATATTTTGAACTATGTCTATTTTATGTATGTGGTTAAAAGAACCTGTTTATTTTATAATAATGATTTCTTTGGATTTAATGGTTGTTTTGGACACAAGCCATTCCATAAGGTATTTTATTGAAGCACTTATATTAAAAGATTGTGAGGGATGCCTGCGTTCCACAGTTCACTTAATATATTCTAAAGAAACCACTGACAATTTTTCCTGCTATCAGATGAGTGAGTTTAACTAAGGTGACGTATTTTATTGTTAGTTATAAGCTCATTACACTTATTACTCAATACAGCCAATGTAACCTTCAAATTGTATATCATGGAAAGTATATATATATAACTAAGATCACTGGGGAAACCAATTTTATTACTAACTTTTGGAACTGGAAATTTTATTATGATGTGTGTATTAGATATATTTTATTCCATAGTGACACACAATCCCATGCATGCCATGCATGGACTTGTGTGTGTGTGGGGGGGGGGGGGGTATTATAACAGAACATAAAGTCATGTATGTCAGTAATTTCTTTACGTGTAATGTTTTATGTAAATATAGCCTTTGACTGTGAGTTTAACAACTAAGAGACGGTTATCTTTGGTCATGCGGGAAGGGGATTGAGGGTCTTTGGATCGAGAGCGTGGGTTGGAAGAGGTGTTAATACAGATGTGGTGTAAAAGAATGTCTTATTTCATATTATTGTAGAAATTTTAAATGTGAATAAATGAATTAAATAGTGATGTGCAAAACTAACGTAACGTTTGCTCTCTAAAAATCAAAATACCACATCGCCCTACAAACCAGTTAGTCTCATCCAAACACAAAGAAAACCGCGGGAACATCGCAGTGGAATCACCTCTAGACTTCACGAAGACAACAACGCAGCCATCGATATGAGTTAAGTACCAAACTGTTCGTACTTGTTAACGACCTCGGACTATAAATTTGAATCTCCTGTATGCCTGAAGTCACCATGTGGACGGAGGAGTAGGACTACTTATAGACTGTGAAAATCATAGGAAGAGGTCTGTTAAAAGTTGTAGCCCATATTCCAATAAATAATCTGTAAAAATTTCAACTTCCTACCTCAAATACTTTGTGAGGAAAGATGTAATTTATAAGCGTTATTTTAACATTGCAAGTATAGAGCGTTCCGGAGCCCCTTAACCTGCATAAACCGTCCGTGGAGTGCACGTGAGTCACGACGCACGCATGCACGCAGATAGCTGAAAGCGCCGAAATGTGTATTCGTCACTGCGCTACGATAGTTTTGTAATATCGTCGGATCGTTGACGAAATTCCCTCATTCACGCCTCGCCGACGTGTGTTGTGGAGTTTCTACATTATTAGTGATCTTTTATATATATATACAATACGAATGTGAAGACAAGGGCTAAAACTGCCGTTTCACCGTGAAAGGTGAACATACAAAATTGAATTCACTCACTCACTCCCACCTCGAGTTAACCGACACAATAGTTATATTTGGAGCTTGGTAAAAGTTTAGTATCGCAGAATCCAATTTGGTGGTAACCAGTGTTTCATCTATTACGGTCGATTCTCCCGTGCTACCAGGTCGACATCTTCCGTTGTATTCTTTAAGGTGGGTGATAGTGCTTCTTTACAACTAATCGCATGTGCATTCAGTTGTGCATACCAGACGCGTGGGCAGCGACGGGTTTAGGACTTTCGCAGTGTTCAAACGCTCACGCATGTCTAATGTCGGTTTGAACACTATATCAGCACCGTACCCTCCTATCTTGAAACTGTGTAATTATATACGTATTTCTTTGGAATGTTGCACCAGTAAGGAGTCTCCGTGGAATATGGAACGGGAAGTTGGTTCTTTATTGTCCTGGCCTCTAAAAGATACGTTACAGTGAGTGAGCAGTCATGGTGGCTTTAAAAAAACTTACTCTTATTCTAGAGCTTGCAAGAACCGTTGCTGAATTAAATAAAGAAATCAGCGAAGTCGCTTCATCTGGGAAAACTAAAGACTATATAAATCAGGATGGTCCAATAATGGAAATAGGAACCGCGTTCTTGTAGATAGTTGTTATTCTTTTTAATATGGTGTTCAGCATCACGATAATCAGCGCTCTGACGACGAATTCAGACCAGATGAAATACCAGTGTCACTGTAAAGAGCGCCCACGTTGTATACAACGTACCAGTCACTGTCTGTAATGCTCATTCGTATTCTCGAATGGCAGCCATTATAAAAGTACCAAAAGGCTTCCCGCGATAAACTGTCCCAAGCATCTAGCACCTTTTCTTTATTTAATTCAGCAACGGTTCTTGCAAGCTCTAGAATAAGAGTAAGTTCTTGCTTCGTCATGTCATATACTTGTTCAGCTTCCAGGGGATCTGGTGATCTTGTTGTGCAAAGGAAGTTGTTGTCAGCAACGAGAGAACATTTCATCGCATTGTCTTGCTGAGAAAGGACATCATCTTGCTTTCCAAGAAATGGCAGTCACATCTGTGTCTTGTGGCGGTTACTTAACCCTACAAAAAATATAAATGAGAGATGTAAATGAAGGTCGCCCCCCCCCCCCCCCACTGCTAAATGAAGCTTAGTGATATGCATTTACAAGAAATCTCTTATGTCAGTATAAGATCGAAATCAGTTAATGTAAGAAATTTTCAAGCATTTTATCCATTCGTCAAGACAGAAACGTATTTTTTCAGTTGTCAACATTAATTCCTTAAGCGCGTGAAGCGTAAAAAATATCAAATGAGGAACTGTTCAGTTCTCTGAACTAGGTGTGAGCGCAGAAAAATGACAGATTTTTGTACATCCTCTTTGGCTCATTCTTATTCAGTTGTCATTTCAGCCATCACACGCCACTCGGGATCTTTTGTAGAACAATACTCGTTGGCATCCATTGTTTTCTGTGTGGTCAAACAAAGGCGTAAGTATATGTGGTATAAAGAATGGATAATTGGAAAATAGCTCTCCCTTCTCTTTTCGTGCCTGCCAGTTCAAAGCTCCCGCACTGAATGAGTCCCTTGTAAATGGAACCATCAAACGCTCCTGCAGTACGACGTTAATGGGTTTGCATTCAGCGACTTCCATTCCACGAAAGCGAGTACTTAGAACTGGATCGACTGCATTTTCGCAAAAAAATGCAGTGGTGTACGAAGTACACGTGCTATTTCCACCTCAAAAGACTTTTTGTGACTTCCGTGCATTTCACAGAAATCAGCAAAAGCTAGAATTAGCGTCTCAGACCTTATACATTAATGTAACGTATGAATGTAGAAGAGGCTCTTAACTTGTCTGTCGGTGTCATTACGGAAGAGAACGTTGAACGAATGACGGATGTGAGCGTGGAAAAGAGTGGAATATGAACCATAATAACTAGCCTATTAACTTCTAGAGCTCGCAATTTGTTTCATTGTGTGAGCTTGAATACATTGCAGTAAGTAATTATCATTTTGTAGATTTGAGGTTACCTATTCAGTCACTTCACGTACAAGCTGTAGAGTATTTCTAAGAGATCCATCGGCTTTTAGGAGACTGTATCTTATACAACTAAGACAGAAATTTGTAGGGAATTTAGAAGTATTTATTTTTAAAATAGCTATCTGATTTTGCCGAGTAATGCAGTACCTTTTACTTGCACGCAGGTAGAACCATGTTTGTGTCTAAATTACTTGCAGATTAACACATTTTTTGCGGTTTATGGTGGTTTTACAACAAACTGTTCCAAAGAAAAATTTACAGCGAGATGATGCGCAGTCAATAGTCATCGTGCGATCTGTGATGCGTTCTCAAATCACCTTGTAGGAGTTGCAGTGCTGTTCCTCCAACGAAACCCACGCTGCACAGTTGTAGTTGCATCGCAGCTACTGAAAGACATAACATATAACCCTTTTGTTGCCGTATTATCACCATCATGACTCAGCATCATTGGATAATGAACTCACTAAAGCGACTATAAAGCCTTACACACCACGCCTAGTACACGTCCACCGCGGCGCTCGGGGACCACAGCACCAAATTACGACACCTGAAGATGGGCTTCTAAGTGCCCGAAACCGGTCATGCGATAATGAAAGAACTTTACAACTGAAGCGGTATTTCCGACATTTGGCTTACACAGTATAAAATAATAGACAGTTCTATGTCCAACTGTTCGTTGGAAAGTATAGCTAGCCACTTGCAAATATGACTGTGTTTTTGGCATCAAAAATTCGTCTAAAAACTGAAGATCAGGCACAATTCTCACCACATAAATGTGTCGAAACCACTCCTATTGTACAACGACTCACACATTTGCTTACACGTCTCTACAACAGGTAACTCATTGGTAATATATTGGTTATTTGACTGCTTTGTGATTTTACTTTCACTATTTAACAAGCGTAGGCTTTCACTATTTAACAAACATAAGGTATAGCAAGGAAGCAACCCGCATCCCCCTCCCCACCCACACACCCACCCATACACACACACACACACACACACACACACACACACACACACACACACACACACATACATACATATATACATATGCATATATATAGGAACTGGTAAAATAAATTAAGCATATCTTACGAAACACTTTGTTACCTACCTTGTACGAGTGCAAGCAAATACAGTTGTCAACATCGGCGATATACGAGTACAACGCCGTATTACTACTTAATACCATACAAATCCGACATTACACGGAAAACACAATACCCCTAAAGCAAGAAGAGAAGACAACACGTTCACATTTCACGCTGCTATCAGAAAGCACCCACGAACACACGCAGAGTCACACAAAAACGCACACACACACAAATCACTTTATTGAAATATCTCAACTCACACTATATATGAAATATAAATGCCGTCTGCTGAAGTGCAATGTTGCAGTCAGCTATGTTTTTATTTTGTATTTGGCATTTCCTCAGTGCAATTTATAAAATATAAATGCAGTCTACTGAAGTGCAATGTTGCAGTCAGCTATGTTTTTATTTTCTAGTTGGCATTTCCTCAGTGCAACATAAATACAATTTCAATATTTGTTTTTAAACCAATATCTACGAATGTAAACAGAATTTTGATATTAGTGATGAAGTCCTCTTGGGTTAACAGCCGTGTCAAGGTGTCGTTCTACACTAAAGTGCCAAAGAAACTCGTATAGGCATGTACATTAAAATACAGAGATATGTATAAAGGCATGATACGGCGCTGCGTTCGGCAACCCCTATATAAGACCACACGTGTCTGGCGCAGTTGTTAGACGGGTTACATCTGCTACAGTGACAGGTCATCAGGATTTCAGTCAGTTTAACGTGGTGTTTTAGTCGGTGCCCGACCGATGCGACACAACATCTCCGAGGTAGCGGTGACATGGGGATTTTCCCCATACGAAAATTTCACAAGTGTACTGTGAATATCAGGAGTCCGGTAAAACATGAAATCTGCGACATCGCTGCGGCCGGAAAGAGATATTGCAAGAACAGGACCAACGACGACTTAAGAGAATAATCGTTCAACGTGACAGAAGTACAGCCTCTCCGAAAACAGCTGCAGATTTTAATGCTGGGCCATCAGCAAGTGTCAGTATGCGAACCATTCAACGAAACATTATAGATATGGGCTTTCGGAGCAGAAGGCCCTCTCATCTACTCTTGATGACTGCACGACACAAATCTGTACCCCTCGCCTGGCCCCGTCAACACCGACATTGGACTGTTGATGACTGGAAACATGTTGCCTGGTCTGACAGGTCTCATTTCAAATTGTATCGAGTGGATGGACGTGTACAGGTATGGATACAACCTTATGAATCCATGGACCCTGCAAGCCAGCAGAGGACTGCTCAAGCTGGTGGATGCTCTGTTATGGTGTGGTGCGTGTGAAGCTGGAGTGATGTGGGACACCTGATACGTCCAGATACGACTCTGACAGGTGACACGCACGGTAGCATCCTGGATGATCACCTGTATCCATTCATGACCATTGTGCATTTCGACGGACTTGGGCCATTCCAGCAGGACAATGCGACACCCTACGCGTCCAGAATTGCTACAGACTGGCTCCAGGAACACTCTTCTGAGGTTAAACACTTCCGATAGCCACAAACCTTCCCAGACATGAACATTAATGAGCATATTTGAGATGATTTGCAACGTGCTATTCAGAAGAGATCTTCACCCCCTGGTACTCTTATTGATTTATGGACAGCCCTGCAGGATTCATGCTGTCAGTTCCCTCCAGCACTACTTCAGACATTAGCCGAGTCCATGCAACGTCGAATTCCAGGACTTTTGTGCTCGCGGGGCCTCTACACGGTGTACCAGTTTCTTTGGCTCTCCAGTCTGTATGAAGAGCGTGTGAATTGTCTCATTAATTAGTTCACTATTAGAATAGAAATGAATCCCACTTACGTTATAGATCGGAGCTACTATTATTGATTCAGGATAATTAATCCACTGCAACAAACATACACATATGGCATTAGAATGTCTTCTGACAGTAACGTCTCCAACCCAGATCATTCGGCAACATACAACCAAGGACACCTTCCACCTGATTCGGTAACAAATCTAATGACCGATCTCCATTTTCCCACCTTGCTTTTGTCACAGATGTAGACACAGTTAACAACCAAACAAGTTAATATGCGTTGAGGACCACCCTAAGAATTATCCGTTGTTCAACGTAACTGAACATAAAAATTTCCATTGTAATAAGGAAGTGCTCTCACAAAAGATTAGAAAAAATATACAAAGCAAACAAAATGTAAAAATGGATAGTGTTTAGAACTTAAGTGTACACTCGTCAAATGGTAATGAAAATTGCCAGTACGTGGTACCACATACGTAACTATGTGCATTCAGATAGAGGATGACCCTCTAGTAGACGGCTTACATAACATTATGAAGTCCCATAGATCATTAGCGCAAAGTGCTGGACGGAACAGAGACGTGTGGGGTTTTGTAGGGATGCACATCAGGCCACTTGGTAAGTTCGTCACTGAAGTATAACTACTGAAAACTGCCTGAGATACCACAGCAGGGTACTAAAGCCGAAATGTGGACAGGCTGCATTGTTGCCAAATTTGTTCAAGATGGCTGCTCCTGGCGCTCCTCTCCTCTCCATAGAAGATAAATGTGGCAACATCGCTTTGATCACATCACCTGATTACATCACCTTCTGTCAGTCGCTTCCCCACTTATTCCTCCCCATCCCCACCCCTAGCTGGTGCCCAGCACGAATCCACCTGGCAACTTAGTGTCGAGGTCCGGTGTGCCGGCCAGGTTGTGGATGGTTTTCAAGGTGGTTTTCCATCTGCCTCGGCGAATTCGGGCTTGTTCCCCTTATTCCGCCTCAGTTACACTAGGTCGGTGATTGCTGCGCAAACACTGTCTCCACGTACGAGTACACCATAATTACTACCGTGCAAACATTGGGGATACACTCGTCTGGAATGAGTCGTTCCCCGGTGTGGGGGGGGGTCCACTGGGGGGGGGGGGGGGCGAACCGCTCCGCAACCTGGGTTCGGTGTGGGGCAGCGGTGGGATGAGGGGACTGCTGTAGCCTGTTGTGGTTTCGTGTACCAGTGAGGGCTACAGAAGGGACGAAGCCTCTCCTTCGTTTCTGGGTCCCCACTTCAATACAATACAATGAAAAATACGAGTATCATATTTGTTTGTAGCTATTATTATTATTGTTATCATTATTATAACTATTGCTTGTTCGTGTCTTTGTACTGCATGTGTTGGTTATTTCTCCTTGTTCAGCATCCTTCGACCTGTCGAGGCCTGCAGAGATGATGGCCAGTGTGCCAGGACTAACATCGAGTTCCACTGTGTCTGGACTGCAGCGACCACTTGGCATCAGATGGTTAAGATGGCTCTGAGCACTATGGGACTTAACAGCTATGGTCATCAGTCCCCTAGAACTTAGAACTACTTAAACCTAACTAACCTAAGGACATCACACAACACCCAGTCATCACGAGGCAGAGAAAATCCCCGATCCCGCCGGGAATCGAACCCGGGAACCCGGGCGTGGGAACACTTGAGATCATGTAGTGCTCCTGGTCAGTACCCTTGAGCACAAAAAGGAACTGGTAATGTCTGTGTGCTCATTGATTTGTGTGATGAAGACACCCAGCCTACCAACAGCACGCACAGGTGCACTAAACAGCAAGATGCAGATCAATACTGGGCTCCGACTTCCTGCCGTTCCAGAAAAAATTGCAGATACTTTGGATAAGAAAAAACCAATTGACCCCAGTGTGCCACTGCTTTTCACTTCGATGTATAATTTACCAGTTAGTGGCTCAAAGCGACTTGATATTGGTATACAAGCATCAGTAGACAGTGACTGGTGTGTTGTGCCGGAGATCGAAAGTGTAATGTACTGAGTTGGAATGGGATGAACTATGTCACGCTACATGCTACATCAATGCGTAGATGACAACTGAGTATTACCCATCTCATTCTCCTCCAAAGATTTACTGTACTGGTCTGAAGCTATTAGTTAGAACAACGTATGACGACGATGCACTCCGGGTGAAACCAGGGGACCTATCCATTTATCTACAGCACGCCACCGTTATGATCTTATACGGACTAAATATGGTGTCCTCTCTTGTGCTGGAGAGACTTAACCTCTGGCTACCAAGTATTCAAGCAGTGTACAATGACACTGTGAACAATCAGCATCTGCATAGTGTGCATGTGGATTGTTTAGAACAGTGCTTCAGTTCATGTATCAATGCAGAGCCCAAGTCTACCAAATAGAAACAGAAGCCATCTGTGCTAAATTTATGAGCAGAATATCTAAGTTTTATCATGCACCCATAAGTTTGAGGAAAATACTTGCTGAATTTTGTTCAAATGGTTCAAATGGCTCTGAGCACTATGGGACTCAACATCTTAGGTCATAAGTCCCCTAGAACTTAGAACTACTTAAACCTAACTAACCTAAGGACGTCACACACACCCATGCCCGAGGCAGGATTCGAACCTGCGACCGTAGCAGTCCCACGGTTCCGGACTGCAGCCCAGAACCGCACGGCCACCGCGGCCGGCTGCTGAATTTTGTGCTTACAAGAAAGCTTCATTTGATATGTATTGTACAGGTGTGAAGAAGATAAATAAAGAAACAGACGATTCTTTTATGTTGGGGATCAAATGAACGGTTGATAATAAAAAATATATAGTCTCACAACCTTTTTTTTTACATCTCTCATAATAACATATAAAGTTTCCGTGCAGCACCTGTATACTATACACTGTACGTTGGTAGCTAAAGTGGCTGCACTACAGCGGTTATATGTATCATTACTTGCTTTTGTCTATAAAATCCCACTTCTCGCGAAAAACAGATGTAGTCGGTATCATAACAGAGTAGGTGGAGCATACTCAGCACAAGAAATTTGTTGTAAATAACTGGTCTTGTGTTCGTGTAGCAGACCATGAGAAGCGTAACAAAAGATGGGGTACTCCTTCCTGATACTGTACTGTAGGTCAATCCAGTTGCGGCAAGTCAAATGTTCTCATGTCGCTCTTAACACACCCAGATGGACTACAATTTGACAATATATGTATATTTTCAAAAACGTTGTTTCAGCCTAAATATGAACTTTTACAAGAGATATTATGAGTTGCCAGCGGTGTACACACAAGTCATTCAGTGAATGCAGTGATATCCCCATATTGGAAGAAATACTCCCTGAAGGTGTTGGTTCACAGAACAGCAATTAAGTGAAACGTGGCCCGTATGAAAGACCGAAAGAAATGTATCAGGTGTATTCAAGAAGCGATGTGACACGTTTTCTTCTGGAATCTGGTTGGTTTTATTCACGATTCTCTACTCTTTTGGCTACAATAGAGTATTTTTCAAAAACTCTCCGTTCAATGTGATGGCCCTACGCCACCTTATTGAGAAGGGCTACATGCCTCCATGACATCACTCCAAACTAAGCCAATACTGCTGCACCAATAACTTCTCCCAATTATCCACATGTTGGTTCTCACGGAGTATGTACCTCATTGGGTCAAACAGATGGAAATCTGAAGGTGCAAGGCCTGGGCTGTAGGGTGGATGTGTCAAGCCTTGCGTTGTCATGGAGCGGAAGAAATTCGTTTGTATTTTTTTGGACTGTCACGCTGAAGAGGTTTCTTAAATTTCCTGAGGATAGCACAATGAACTCTTGATAGTTGCACCATGAGGGAAAAAATCAAACAGAACAACGCATTCAGAATCCCAGAAGACCGTCGCCATGAGTACAGGCTCCAGACGCTGCTTTGAATTTTTTTCTTCGGAGAACCGGTGGTGTGGCGCCATTGCATGGGGTGTGGCGCCATTCCATGGATTGCCGTTTTGTTTCGTTTTCGAATTGACGAACCCTTGTTTCATGGTCTGCGACGACGTCCAACAAAAAATTGTCACTATCAGCCTCGTAACGTGCAAACAATGCCCTACAGATTGTCCTTCTCTGCTCTTTATGGTCTTCTGTTGGGCGGCGAGGAGAAAAAAATCGTTCAAATGGCTCTGGGCACTATGGGACTTAACATCTGAGGTCATCAGTCCCCTAGACGTAGAACTACTTAAACCTAACTAACTAAAGACATCACACACATCCATGCCCGAGGCAGGATTCGAACCTGCGACCGTAGCATGTAACGCCGGAAATGCATATCCTCCTATTTCCATCTATTGTACTATAAATTTGTTTTCCTTATTTTTGTTACCTGAATTTATAACATTTCTGTGTCTTCGTATATTGTAATTGTTTTACTATTCGTATATATATATATATATATATATATATATATATATATATATATATATTTATGCATTTATGTCGATGTATAATTGGTTTGTTTCGTAAATATTATTTGTATTTTTACGCTGATTCTTGCCTAGGGAAAACTGCTATCGAACGATTACATCGATAGGTCGTGTGAGGAATCAAAGTGTGTAGGATCTTTGGTAGTGTTAACTCTGTCGCGTGGAGCGCGGGCAGAGAGAGAGTCTGGCTGGAGTAGCGAGTGGAGCAGGTGTGTTGTGTGAAGCTCCCGCGAGTTGCCGCGCTTTCGGGGTTTGGCAGCATGTAATTGCGCTCGACTTGCGATGATAGTTTCTGACATGGTGTCGCGGACGGGAAGCATTAGCTGGCGCACATCAAGAGCCCGTTTCGTCTGGTGACCGTGTCGAGAAGAAGGCGCACCAACATCCAGCTTCTGCAACAGCGACGGCCGACAATGAGTGACTGTCGCCACCTCCTCGATCGACGGCTTCAAACCTTCAATCAACCAACAAGGAAGACTGGAAGCACGTAAAGTTTTAGAACTATATGGCAGACCTCAGCTTTTCAAACTTTTAAAATTGTTGCATCACTAAATTACAGCAACTTAGCATGAACCTTTGTTGTCCCAATCGCATTACCAAGCAGGGTCCCTTCCTTTTCCGAAATGAACCCGAGTGTCGTTGAAGTTCAGACGCCAGCATTAAAGTACAATATAATTCAATTTCGCTTGCTTTAATTTCAAAGTTTAATTAAAGTATTCATAGCTGCCTACAAAATTTAGATTACACATGCACAATTAAGAGTGCGAGTTTTGTTACCGTATTTTAGCTTACCTGTGACTGCATCTCAGCTTGGTACGTACTAAATTTTACTATCGTTGATTGTATTTAATTCAAGTTCAAAGTTAAATCTCTTATTTCTAAATTGCGTAGATTCAAGTAGCTTTTGAAATGATTGTTGAGGTAGTCCAAGACTAACTGTATTTTACTGAATTTCGATGTGCTTCAGAAAGAAAGCTCACTATTAACTTCAGTCACTAAATCAACTTTCGATTTTCCTGTTTTATTAATTCTTTTGATAAATTAAGTCAGAGTGTAGCGAAATTTATTACTTCTGACAAACTTTCAGTTTTCACACTACACTTGTCAACCTTCAGTTGTCATGCTTCTAGTGCTAATTATATGTGTAATAATCTTTTTCAGTTACTATAGTAATTGTCTATAGGACTGGCGACCGTAATTTCCCCCAAATCTCAAATATCTAATTACCGCTAGTTGATTGTTAACGTAACGGCCGCACATTTACTTTCTTTATTAACTTTACCCCTTTTCAAAATTAATTTCCACCAGTTTCATTAGCATTTTTCCTTTCATTTAGATGTAACCCTTTCCACCCTCTTTACCGACAAATTAACCTCGGTGACGATTGCTTTTCCCAAATTTCCGTTAGGTACACGCGGTCTAATTTTTCACTGTCATTAAGGTCGAGAAGTGAGGGGGAGGTTACAAGCATTAGCGCGGCTCCGGACTGAAGCGTCTAGAACCGCTCGGCCACAACGGCCGGAGGCGAAGAAAACAGAGGGCACACACCCATGAGTTCTCAACTGGTGGACGGTTGATCTGCTCTACCAACAGAGACGCCCAGTTGTGCAGCTAGGTGTTTGATTGTGATCTGTGGATCATCTCTAATGACAGTGTCCACACGTTCCAGCCTTGTAGGAGTATCAGGCGTGTGCGGCCGGCCGTCATGTGTGAGATCGAACAGGTTCGTGCGATCCCGTTGAGATGATGACAGACGCCTCCATCAACGACTCAGCTTACTTGTCTCAGTACACATTCTGCAAGCGCCTACGAATATCTGCGATGCTTTGGTTCTCCGCCAAAAGAAAGTCAGTGACAGCTCTCTGCTCGGAACGCACCTCTGTAGCAGTCATATTTTTACTGCTACCTATAGCGCCGCCACCAATCACAGCTTCAAGAATCTATAGGGTCTGAAGTGGGAATTGTCCGCAGCTGGTCGTCCTGCGGTAGCGTTCTCGCTTCCCGCGCCCGGGTTCCCGGGTTCGATTCCTGGCGGGGTCAGGGATTTTCTCTGCCCCGTGATGACTGGGTGTTGTGTGATGTCCTTAGGTTAGTTAGGTTTAAGTAGTTCTAAGTTCTAGGGGACTGATGACCATAGATGTTAAGTCCCATTGTGCTCAGAGCCATTTGAACCATTTTTTTGAAGTGGGAGTGTTGCACAACGTGCCACAACAAAATTCTGCATATTTCAGCAGAAACTGATGAAGAAAGAAGAGGGTTTCCTTGCTTATTGAAGCCTCCACGTTCTTATCTTAATAAGGGTCAGAATACTGGACCTGAGCTATACTACTCGGGGATCATGGCACAAAAGGAAAGAAGTACGTGAAACGGATCATAGTTGACTTTCAGGGTAGCTAGGAAGCACAGAAGAGAAAACAGAGAGAGAAGTCTGAATCTGGTCACTTGCTTTGCTTCCTCGGCGTCAGGCATTGTGTGGCACTGCTCTGGTGTATACACTACTGGCCATTAAAATTGTTACACCAAGAAGAAATGCAGATGATAAACGGGTATTCATTGGACAAATATATTATACTAAAACTGACATGTGATTACATTTTCAAGCAATTTGGTTGCATAGATCCTGAGAAATCAGTACCCAGAACAACCACCTCTGGCCGTAATAACGGCCCTGATACGCCTGGGCATAGAGTCAAACAGAGCTTGGATGGCGTGTACAGGTACAGCTCCCCATGCAGCTTCAACACGATACCACAGTTCATCAAGAGTTGTGACTGGCGTATTATGACGAGCCAGTTGCTCGGCCACCATTGACTAGACGTTTTCAATTGGTGAGCGATCTGTAGAATGTGCTGGCCAGGGCAGTAGTCGAACATTTTCTGTATCCAGAAAGGCCAGTACAGGACCTGCAACATGCGGTCGTGCATTATCCTGCTGGAATGTAGGGTTTTGCAGGGATCGAAGGGTGGAGCCACGGGTCGTAGCACATCTGAAATGTAACGTCCACTGTTCAAAGTGCCGTCAATGCGAACAAGAGGTGACGGAGACGTGTAACCAATGGCACCCCATACCATCACGCCAGGTGATACGCCAGTGTGGAGATGACGAATACACGCTTCCAATGTGCGTTCACCGCGATGTCGCCAAACATGAGTGCAACCTTCATGATGGTGTAAATAGAACCTGGATTCATAAAAAAAAAAATGACTTTTTGCCATTCGTGCACCGAGGTTCTTCGTTGAGTACACCATTGGAGGCGGTGCTGTCTGTGATGCAGCGTCAAGGGTAATCGCAGCCATGGTCTCCGAGCTGATAGTCCATCTTGCTGCAAACGTCGTCAAACTGTTCTTGCAGATGGTTGTTGTCTTGCAAACGTCCCCATCTGTTGACTCAGGGATCGAGACGTGGCTGCTCGATCCGTTACAGCCATGCTGATATGATGCCTGTCATCTCGACTGCTAGTTATAAGAGGCCGTTGGGATCTAGCACGGCGTTCCGTATTACCCTCCTGAACTCACCGATTCCATATTCTGCTAACAGTCATTGGATCTCGACCAGAGCGAGAAGCAATGTCGCGATACGATAAACCGCAATCGCAATGGGCTACAATCCGACCTTTATCAATGTCCAAAACGTGATGGTACGCATTTCTCCTCCTTACACGAGGCATCACAACAACGTTTCATCACGCAACACCGGTCAACTGCTGTTTGTGTATGAGAAATCGGCTGGAAACTTTCCTCATGTCAGCACGTTGTAAGTGTCGCCACCAGCCCCAAACTTGTGTGAATTCTCTGAAAAGTTAATCATTTGCATATCACAGCATCTTCTTTCTGTCGGTTAAATTTCACGTCTGTAGCACGTCATCTTCGTTGTGTAGCAATTTTAATGGCCAGTAGTGTAGTTTATGAAAATATTTGACAGCTGTGATTCTTGTTTTAGTTCGTAGAATTGTTCGCTCGAGCTTACACGTACAGATCACTTAGGCAGAGTGATGAATTCCACGAACGGGTACAGTGCGGCTGTTGTCTTGTTTAAACGCGAAGCGCTACGCCGCCCGCGCGCGCCCTCTCTCACTGCACTGACTGCGGGCGGCCGTGACACCGCATATGTAAATGAGGTTATGCAATCTATGTTCGAGTCATTAAGCGGCGTAACGAGGCCAATATTGCGAGCTTCCGGGGATGAGGTAACGGTTAGCCGGGAGCCGGCGGTAGGGTTTGCACTAATTCTCGTAATGAAACAGTAACGAGCGAGTAGCGACGGCAGCCGCCCGGTCGCTGACGTCGGTGTGCGCGCCGATCATAGGCTGCGCGGCGGCTGATCGCTAGCCTGCGAGTCAGAATCACCTGTCTGCTCAAACAAAATATTACTTGGCGGCAGAACGGATATTGGAATACTGTGTGTGTGTGTGTGTGTGTGTGTGTGCGTGCGCCTGCGTGCACACTCGCTCCGAGTATAGGCTATTGACATATCGGTGAGGATACTCTTTGTGCTTTCGTGCCTGTGGCGGTGTGACCTTTAGCTGAAATGTTACGCACCGTTCACCTTGTAGCCGACAGGCACCAGTTAACCGCATATCACCAGTGTGTGTATAGCTACCAAACGTTCAATTGCTCACACGTTCTTCCTGTCAGATACGACCTTCAGCACTAATAGAATGCGTTTGTTTCGGAAATGCGTGTTTCGCTGATGCGGTTTGATGGTTTTATTTAAATTGTTTACTTTTCTCATAAGTCCATTCTTCTATACGACCAAGCTGTCAGTGGTCGCAGTGAGATTAAAACTGCATGTCAGTCAGATATGAGAGTTTGAGAACGACTAGCAAAAAATGAAATGTAAATACATAAAATTAAAAGAATGAAGCATAGCTACTGATTTGATGTTTTCCAGAGAAATTATACACGGTGGTCCATTGATCGTGACCGGGGCAAATATCTCACAAAATAAGCGTCAAACGGAAAAACTACAAAGAACAAAACTTGTCTAGCTTGAAGGGGGAATCCAGATGGCGCTATGGTTGGCCCGCTTGATGGCGATGCCATAGATCAAACGGATACCAACTGCGAATTTTTAAAAACAGGAACCGCCATTTTTATTACATATTCGTGTAGTACGTAAAGAAATATGAATGTTTTTAGTTTTACCACTTTTTTCACCTTGTGATAGATGGTGCTGTAATAGTCACAAACATATGGCTGACAATTTTAGACGAACAATTGCTAACAGGTAGGTTTTTTAAATTAAAATACAGAACGTAGGTACGTTTGAGCATTTTCTTTCGGTTGTTCCAATGTGATGTACCTTTGTGAACGAATGCTGTTACAGTGTACCTGTAAATACCACATTAATGCAATAAATGCACAAAATGATGTCCGTCAAACTGAATGCATTTGGCAATACGACTAACGACATTCCACACAACAGCGAGTAGTTCACCTTCCATAATGTTCACACATGCATTGACAAAGTGCTGACGCACGTTGTCAGGCGTTGTCGGTGGATCACGACAGCAAACATCCTTCAACTTTCTCCACGTAAAGAAATCCGGGGACGTCAGTTCCGGTGAACGTGCGGGTCATGGTATGGTGCTTCGACCAGCAATCCACCTGTCATGAAATATGCTATTCAATACCGATTCAACCGCAAGCGAGCTATGTGCCAGACATCCATCATGTTGGAAGCACATCGCCATTCTGTCATGCAGTGAAACATCTTGTAGTAACACCGGTAGAACACTACGTAGGAAATCAGCATACATTGCACCATTTAGATTGCCATCGATAAAAAGGGGGCCAATTATCCTTCCTCCTATAATGCCGCACCATACATTAACCTTCCAACGTCGCTGATGTTCCATTTGTCGAAGCTATCGTGGATATTCTGTTGCCCAGTAGTGCATATTATGCCGGTTTACGTTACCGCTGTTGGTGAATGACGCTTCGTCGCTAAAAAGAACGCGTGCATAAAATCTCTCATCGTCTCGTAATTTCTTTTGTGCCCAGTGGCAGAACAGCACACGACGTTCAAAGTCGTCGCCATGCAATTCCTGGGGCATATAAATATGGTACGGGTGCAATCGATATTGATGTAGCAGTCTCAACACCGACGTTTTTGAGATTCCATATCCTCGCGCAATTTGTCTGCTACTGATGTGCGGATTAGCCTTGACAGGAGCTAAAACACCTACTTGGCCATCACCATGTGTTTCAGGTCGCGTTTGATGTTTCACATGTGGCTGAACACTTCCTGCTCCCTTAAATAACGTAACTATCCGGCGAACGGTCCGGACACTTGGATGATGTCCAGGATACCGAGCAGCATACAAACACACGCCGGTTGGGCATTTTGATCACAATAGCTATAATCAACACGATATCGACCTTTTCCGCAGTTGGTAAACGGTCCATTTTACTACGGGTAATGTATCACGAAGCAAATACCGTCCGCACTAGTGGAATGTTACGTGATACCACGTACGTAATAGTTTGTGAGTATTATAGCGTTATCTATCACAAAGCGAAAAGGTGGTCCAACTTAAACATTCATATTTCTTTACGTACTACACGAATATGTAATTAAAATGGTGGTTCCTATTTTAAAAAAAACGCAGTTTGTATCCGCCATTTAGCGGGCTACCCATAGCGCCCTCTGGTTTCCCCCTTCAATCTAGACGAGTTTCGTTCTTTGTAGTTTTTTCCTTTGATGCTTATTTCGTGAGATATTTGGCCCGGTCACTATCAATGGACCACCCTGTATATTCTTCATTCAAACCTACAGGAGAAATACGTCGATATCGACACTGAATCTCCAGTGTGCGTCATGCGCAAGGGATAAATTACAGTTTAGATTGCCAGGCAGCGTCCTCTTCCACGCTCTTTCTTTTTTCTTTTTATTTTATCAGTTATCGAATTCCTCTCCCGTGTCCACCTGTTTCACTCCCTGTCATCTGGATGGTGCCACACGCCGTCCTCTCACGGAATACAGATTTATGGCAAGATTTAATGGATTGTATGTGGAAAACTGTATTCACTTTGGCTTGAAGCACCTTAACATGTTTTGTAGTCGGTTAAGGGATAACGTTATAGAAATTGACCAAAAATTTCGATTTTCAATTTTTATTAGCAGAACTAGTAGACAACAAATTCCCAAAGTTTCAATGATGAAATCACTTCCGAAATGCCTGAAAGTAATTAAACGTGTGATGTGACCCTCCCGCCACACCCATTTGCTGAAGCAACATTTCAGTACTATTATTGTGAATAACGATTCTGTGCCAGAAGTTTCACTCTGTAAACATTCACCAGGCTGTGGCTAAGCCATGTCTCCGCAATATCCTTCCTTCCACGAGTGCTAGTACAGCAAGGTTTGCAGGAGAGCTTCTGTGAAGTTTGGACCCTAAGAGACGAGGTACTGGTGGAATTAAAGCTCTGAGGACGGGTCGTGAGTGTTGCGTGGGTATCTGAGATGGTAAAGCCCCGCGAAAAGCAAAGGTCCGGAGTTCGACATACGGTCCGACACACAGCTTTAATCTGTCAGGAAGTTTCACGATTCCTTGGATTACTTTGAAGCTAACTTGCACGGAATACATCTAGAAGGCTATGATATATACTCTTTGGTTTTATATACGATCTGTGACTCTGTTCCGTATCTCTTGAGACAATAACAAAGTGGCTGCATTGTTTATGAAGAAGCAGTTCTTGTTTTGCCGCACTTTCGTCTCATACAGCTGTCAGAACTGCAAATACTGGTGCAGTACTTATATTTAATGATGAGAATGTAGGGAGAATGAAGGTATTAGAGAGAATGGGCTTCAAGATAAGAAATGTCACTCAAGGCTTTTGAGAAAAATAGTTTTAGATCGCCTCTCAGCAGCCGAAAACTCCGTTGAAGATTAAGTAAAGGAAAAAAGGCAGGGAACAAGAAACCAGAAGAGAAGTCTTGAAGGAAAACATGTAGTGAGTACAAATCTGTGTCCTCCTGAAGATATGACGTAAGAAAAAAAGTTGCTTTTCCCGACAGTTACGATTTTTAAGGTTTAGGTACCTTTTTATGGGAGTCTATGAAAGGCAGCATTATGAAATTTTATGCAGTTATTTCTGTAAACCCTACAGATGTCCCACGAGTAGCTTTTGAAATTCTAGGCCCAAGGTGAAATATGGCACAAAGTGTCTGGAATTTTGGGTGACCGAGCGAGGTGGCGTAGTGGTTAGACACTGGACTCGCATTCGGGAGGACGACTGTTCAATCCCGCGTCCGGCCATCCTGATTTAGGTTTTCCGTGATTTCCCTAAATCGCTCCAGGCAAATGCCGGGATGGTTCCTTTCAAAGGGCACGGCCGACTTCCTTCCCCGTCCTTCCCTAATCCGATGAGACCGATGACCTCGCTGTCTGGTCTCCTTCCCCGAAACAACCAACTAACCAATTTTGGGTGAGTTATATATTGATGTCATTCAGACTTGTTTAATGTAGTCGGAGACATCGTATGGTACGCCAACGACTTGAAGACTTCACAAACGTTGGTTCAGCTCTCTTCACCAGACTGCAGCCAGATGGGAGCAGGCAAGGAAAGGTTAGGATAATCTTAATGCCGCCAGTGGAGACGACCTGGAAGCGGTCGATAAAAATTTGGCATTACTGGCCATATAATTATTTGGTAAAACAATGCAGTCGATTCCAAATCATTTCACACGTTTTAGAAAAGGGAGTCTCGATATACCTACCGGATTGATACCTTAGAAAAGAAAGGCGTCAACATAGGTACTCATACCGGAGAACAGCAAAACTTACTGTGTTTTACTGGGTTCCTTACAAATTGTTGTTATAATGTTCATACTTTCAAGTTCTTATTTTTATTCTCTCTGTTACTTAATGAGCGTTTTCTTAATGTGATTGCGTATTATTATTAATTCATTTCTTATTTATAGTCTGGTTTAGCGTCCGTTTATTTAAGTCGAGTCCTTTTAATTATGTTTGCGGTGGTTTTGATGTCTATATTGCTTACTGTTCTCTGTAAGTTAAAGGATACGGTAATACCATATAGCCGGCCGGAGTGGCCGAGTGGTTCTAGGCACTTCAGTCCGGAACCGCACGACAGCTACGGTCGCAGGTTCGAATCCTGCCTGGGGCATGGATGTGTGTGATGTCCGTAGGTTGGTTAGGTTTAAGTAGTTCTAAGTTCTAGGGGGCTGATGACCTCAGAAGTTAAGTCCCATAGTGCTCAGAGCCATTTGAACCATTTTTTTTCTCGACGAATCCCAAAACCGTGTAAAACTGCAGGTTCGCACCATCAAATCACACAACACTTCCGAAAGACTTGCGGTTTTATAATAACTGAATATTTCTTTTGAAACGATTGAGGGTTATCAACTCTAAACACGTGATACTCCTTTTGTGCTTTTATATGTATTTATTTTCTTCAATACCATAAAACATAGATTACTGCATTAATGGCGGCTTCCAACAATCCGACATAGAACATCTCTCTTCCAGTGTTCAACATGGAATAATTATCTCTTTGCCGCATCCTAATATAGTGTGTATATCTTTGTTATCGAGTTCGCAAGGAGATGCTTAAATTCCACAGATTATTTATCTCTCGCGCAGGGATTTTACATTTATCGTCGTATTAATAATCCGTCGCACTTTCTTTACATACACGGGACTGCAAGTCCCACCGCCACACCTACATCTGCCCATGTTAGGCAAAATTTTCTGCCTGACTCATGCAGTACTATCACCGTCAGAGGGTGGTACGGGACTACAAGTCACACCGTCACACCTCCAAAGTGAATTGCAGTGACGCAGTCACTGCCCTGTGGAAATAAAAATAAATCTTTACATACTATTCGTCATACTGTTGTTATATAACGAGGGGTAGAAAATGATGAAAGTCCAATGTTTGGGAACAGGAGGGGTGTATGCTTCGGTTCTGAGGTGGGATCCTAGTTTTTTACAGATTCTCCTCCCATTCTCACCCCCAAATATATAAATAGTGGAGAGCGTTTATTTTTGTTGTTTCCGCCTACAAGCACGAGAGTCAGTTTTTGTTCTCTCTGTGGTGGGTTTTCTGTAAACGGTTCTGTCGTTTATGTCATCATCAAGTAGGTAGCTTTATAATGGCTATTGATTCTACGTGGACAACGTCTTCAGTAGGGGACAGCGTTGTACTTCGGAACATTTTTCAGAATTTCGCCTGAAGCCAGTCGAATAACTGATTTTTGATGTATTTTCTAATTCCATTTCTAAATGATAGCATCCATTTCTTGTCCTCTATTATGTCTTTCTGAAATTACAATAATTTCTGTTAAAAAATAAGGTTTCCCCAAATGTGAATAAATGTTCCACGGTACTTCACGGTCATGTACCAAAGAACTAATATTCTACTGAAATTTAAAAGTGCTACAATCCAGAAAATCCTGTCATTACGGTATTTAATAGTCTATCTGTGATATTATTACTCTACTATGAATCAGTAGGCCTAAGTGAAATTAAACTGCGTAAAAGTATTATCATAATCCAGTTTAAATTAAATACACTTATTTTTTTAAAAAATAGAAGCTTTTCAAGAGAGGCTATATTGATGGGACATTAAAGAAACTCAGCTCATTGGCACATATCACATGTTAGAATGTAGAAGACCACCTTCCGCATCAGGTTACAAGATACTGCACGACAAATTGTGGATTAACTTCCACAGGTACACAGGATGTTACATAAAGGTACGGCCAAACTTTCAGGAAACATTCCTTACACACATAGAAAGAAAATATGTTATGTGGACATGTGCCCGGAAACGCTTACTTTCCATGTTGGAGCTCATTTTATAACTTCTCTTCAAATCACATTAATCATGGAATGGAAACACACAGCAACAGAACGTACCAGCGTGTCTTCAAACACTTTGTTACAGGAAATGTTCAAAATGTCCTCCGTTAGCGAGGATACATGCAACCACTCTCCGTCGCATGGAATACCTGATGCGCTGATGCTGCCCTGGAGAATGGCGTATTGTATCACAGCCGTCCACAATATGAGCACGAAGAGTCTCTACATTTGGCACCGGGGTTGCGTAGACAAGAGCTTTCAAATGCCCCCATAAATGAAAGTCAAGAGGGTTGAGGCCAGGAGAGCGTGGAGGCCATGGAACTGGTCCGCCTCTACCAATCCATCGGTCACCGAATCTGTTGTTGAGAAGCGTACGAACACTTCGACTGAAATGTGCAGGAGTTCCATATTGTGTCGTAGCTGTAAAGGCACATGTTATAGCAGCACAGGTAGAGTATCCCGTATGAAATCATGATAACGTGCTCCATTGAGCGTAGGTAGAAGAACATGGGGCCCAATCAAGACATCACCAACAATGCCTGCCCAAACGTTCACAGAAAATCTGTGTTGATGATGTGATTGCACAATTGCGTGCGGATTCTCGTCAGCCCACACATGTTGATTGTGAAAATTTACAATTTGATCACGTTAGAATGAAGCCTCATCCGTAATCAGAACATTTGCTCTGAAATGAGGATTGACACATTGTTGGATGAACCATTCGCAGAAGTGTACCCGTGGAGGCCAATCAGCTGCTGATAGTGCCTGCACAAGCTGTACATGGTACGGAAACAACTGGTTCTCCCGTAGCACTCTCCATACAGTGACGTGGTCAACGTTACCTTGTACAGCAGCAACTTCTCTGACGCTGACATTAGGGTTATCGTCAACTGCACGGAGAAATGCCTCGCCCATTGCAGGTGTACTCGTCGTTCTAGGTCTTCCCCAGTCACGAGTCATAGGCTGGAATGTTCCGTGCTCCCTAAGACGCCGATCAATTCCTTCGAACGTCTTCCCGTCGTGACACCTTCGTTCTGGAAATCTGTCTCGTTACAAATGTACCCCACCACGGCTATTGCCCCGTGCTAATCCATACATCAAATGGTCATCTGCCAACTCCGCATTTGTAAACATTGCACTGACTGCTAAACAACGTTCTTGATGAACACTAACCTGTTGATGCTACGTACTGCTGTGCTTGGTGTTAGTACTGTAGAGCAAAGAGTCGCATGTCAACACAAGCACCGATGTCAACATTACCTTCCTTCAGTTGGGCCAACTGGCGGTGAATCTAGAAAGTACAGTACATACTGACGAAACTAAAATGAGCTCTAACATGGAAATTAAGCGTTTCCACAAAACATCTTTTCTTTATTTGTGTGTGAGGAATATTTCCTGAAAGTTTGGCCGTACCCTTTTGTAACACCCTGCATATCTAGTTTTAGAAATGTAAATAAGTTTGCCGGCCGAAGTTGCCGTGCGGTTCTAGGCGCTGCAGTCTGGAACGGCGAGACCGCTACGGTCGCAGGTTCGAATCCTGCCTCGGGCATGGATGTGTGTGATGTCCTTCGGTTAGTTAGGTTTAACTAGTTCTAAGTTATATGGGACTAATGACCTCAGAAGTTAAGTCCCATAGTGCTCAGAGCCATTTGAACCAATTTTGTAAATAAGTTTACTCAACACAAAATTATGTAAGAGAAGAATTAATAACATCTTACAAGTAGCTTTAGTATATTATACAGTGCTTTAGAACGAAAAATATTTACAACTGCTGTGTAAAATATAAATATGTGCCTCACAAGAACAAGAACACTAGAAAACATTGTAAACTGCCCATGGCGCTTTCCTGCGCACATTCCTTCATGTGATCCTAAAATCAATCACTAGATGGAAATCACTAGATTCAAACTCTGCATAGGAAACAGCATATACTGTCCTCAAGGGGTAACTCTCTACACTACTCTTTCGATGGTGCTATAGCAGCTGACCACCATGACTGGCTTATTGTTCACGGAAGAACGTCTATACCGGTTATAGTTCCTGAACTAGTCTGCGACTGTGAAAATTAAAGTGATGATGTAATAGCTGGTAAACGCTAATGCTCTATCTTTAGGGTAGGTGGGGGTAAAAGTATCAGACTGTGCGTAGTTTGTCATTTCCTCAGTTCTGTTCTGGAACCTCATGGCAGTCGGTGACTTACAGTTAGAGGAAATCCGGTAACTAACTTTATTTATCTATTCGTTACAAATTTCTTTCAGTATTGACCGAGTGTTAAGTAAACCTGAATCAATTTAAATATCACATAAACTCGGTGCCGGAACTGGCGGCTGTAAGCTTCCAATACCCTCCCTGATATCCGTGGCTTCAATTGTAACTGTTGCCTGTATATTGCCTAAAAAGCCGGCCGCTGTGGCCGAGCGGTTCTAGGCGGTTCAGTCTGGAACCGCGCGACCACTACGGTCGCAGGTTCGAGTCATGCCTCGGGCATGGATCTGTGTGATGTCCTTAGGTTAGTTAGGTTTAAGTAGTTCTGAGTTCCAGGCGACTGATGACCTCAGAAGTTAAGTCCCATAGTACTCAGAGCCTTTGAGCCATTGCCTAAAACGAAAATAGCGGAATGGGGCTAAAGAAGGCTGGTGTAATGGGATATAAGTTCACAGTGCGTACTTTTACCTAATTAAGAAATTATGTACGTACTTCTGCCTCATAATTTGTACTTTCACGTGTGTAGCCCCTTGTAGGGTACTGAAGCGCGTTTTTTTGCGTTTACTTACCTTAGGTGCCTTACTATTCACCTTAGAGAATTTAAACTAATATTTATTTTCTGTAGTCCTTCTTTCCGTTGAACAGCGGTTTTCTTCAAGAACCTCAAACACACTACGAGTATAAACAGATCTTCCATAGTTGCATTTTTTTCAGAAACCGACCGAGAACATCAACTGGGGAGCCATTAACAAAGACGCAATACCACAGAGTTCTTGACCTTACTGGAAATGGGAACTTAATATGGAAAAACATCAATTGCTATTGGGTTTTCAGAGGCTGCCTCAAGAAAACGCCTTAGAACCAGAAAAGACAGTGAGAACCTCGGATGATGACAAAAAATTTTTTAGTTGGAGGAAGACAAACAACAGTGCAGAAACGCATTTCCCTTAGTAAATGTGTAAGACGTATGCGTTGCCGGCGATGGGCGAGGCATGGCAGAGTCTCTGACCAGAGAGTAGTATGTAGTTAGTTGTTGCTTGTCGCTAGTCGGCAATAGTCTTCAGTAGTCTGCTGTAGTCGACAGTAGTCAGCGCGTGCCTGCGCGTGTCGGCAGTCTGCTCTGGTCGGGACTTAGGAGGATGAGTATTATTGTAGAAGGTAAAGAAGCCGCCTGCGCATATCTAGTAATGTATATTAACTGTCATTAATTTCTTTAAAAAAAATGCCCCAATAATAAATTTTATAATGTAAAGTAATTTTTTTAAGAAAAGCATTCACTTCAATATAATGAATATTTCCAATGAAACTTCCTGGGAGATTAAAACTGTGTGCCCGACCGAGACTCGAACCCTTTGCCTTTCGCGGGCAAGTGCTCTACCAATTAAGCTACCGAAGCACGACTCACGCCCACTACTCACAGCTTTACTTCTGCCAGTACCTCGTCTCCTACCTTCCAAACTTTACAGAAGCTCTCCTGCGAACCTTGCAGAACTAGCACTCCTGAAAGAAAGGATATTGCGAAGACATGGCTTAGCCACAGCCTGGGGGATGTTTCCAGGAGAGCTTCTGTAAAGTTTGGAAGGTAGGAGACGAGGTACTGGCAGAAGTAAAGCTGTGAGTACTGGGCGTCAGTCGTGCTTCGGTAGCTCAGTTGGTAGAGCACTTGCCCGCGAAAGGCAAAGGTCCCGAATTCGAGTCTCGGTCGGGCACACAGTTTTAATCTGCCAGGAAGTTTCATATCAGCGCACACTCCGCTGCAGAGTGAAAATCTCATTCTGGAAACATCCCCCAGGCTGTGGCTAAGCCATGTCTCCGCAATATCCTTTCTTTCAGGAATGCTAGTTCTGCAAGGTTCGCAGGAGAGCTTCTGTAAAGTTTGGAAGGTAGGAGACGAGGTACTGGCAGAAGTAAAGCTGTGAGTACAGGCCGTGAGTCGTGCTTCGGTAGCTCAGTTGGTAGAGCACTTGCCCGCGAAAGGCAAAGGTCCCGAATTCGAGTCTCGGTCGGGCACACAGTTTTAATCTGCCAGGAAGTTTCATATCAGCGCACACTCCGCTGCAGAGTGAAAATATCATTCTGGAAACATCCCCCAGGCTGTGGCTAAGCCATGTCTCCGCAATATCCTTTCTTTCAGGAGTGCTAGTTCTGCAAGGTTCGCAGGAGAGCTTCTGTAAAGTTTGGAAGGTAGGAGACGAGGTACTGGCAGAAGTAAAGCTGTGAGTACTGGGTGTGAGTCGTGCTTCGGTAGCTCAGTTGGTAGAGCACTTGCCCGCGAAAGGCAAAGGTCCCGAGTTCGAGTCTCGGTCGGGCACACAGTTTAAATCTGCCAGGAAGTTTCATATCAGCGCACACTCCGCTGCAGAGTGAAAATCTCATTCTGGAATATTTCCAATGCATGATCATTGCTTCCAAAAATATAGGCCAGCATTGCACGATGCTGTGCTGAAAATTTTTTACGTAAGAGCAGATATATTCGCAGTTTTTATTGAGGTAAGAAATTTTTCCTTTTTTATTCAGAATACAGGGCCGAGGCGCAGCGCTGCTTCCGTCATAAAATGTACCAGGTTACTGAATTTTTTTATTATTTCCGGGTTTAGGAATTGAATTTTGTGGTTACATTAAATGTGAATGCATTTCTGCACAGAGATTATAAATGGGAGCCAATTTTGTTTAGAGGTTATAATATATAAAATTCATATAATTATTATTTTTGTGCGGAGGTTATACATGGTTCATTTAAAAAATTTTTGTGGGGACGTTACACTTGGTTCATGGTTACAAATTTAAAATAATTCGGTGGGGAGGTTACAAATGTTTTTTGGTCTTACTATCAAATCATTACACTTACCTATTGAATTCGCTGAAAAATAAAGAGTTTTAAATGGTTTTTTATGTATTAATTTGTAATCTTTTTTTTTCTTCAGTACGCACTGCATACTCCTTCTCCAGGCCCAGGCGCTCATAGTCTTACCCTACACCAACGGATAACCTTCCCAAAATTACTGTTTGAGAGAAATTTTATTACCCCTCTAATAGTAACTGGATGAAAGTGAAACTTTTACACGATATTATGAATATGTCAAAGTGTTGCATATATACGTAACTGAAGTAATGTTGCTACAGCGCCTTTCTAAATATTTAGTGAAACCTTCCCTATACGGCTGCCACATATCAAAAGCTGCAGGCGTTTGTTCGATGCGGCGTCGGCTAAGAGACTATCGGCTGTTGGAGCTGATGTTGACGCCGCCTCGCAGTCAGGAAACAGCCGCAAGCGACGCATCGACCTCCTGAACGTCGCTGCCGACTGATTAGTTAATAGCGTGTGCCTCATCCAATTAGTGTCGGTCGCCAAATTAAATTTGCGTTGATTACGCTTGAGAAGCAGTCGCGGCTGCTAAAATGCGAAAGAATTCCTGCACGCCTTTAATGAAGACGGCGCGACTGAGCTACCTGTGAAAGATTTCTCTGTCATGACAAACACTGCTCGGTAGATACAGTTTCTTATGACGGGCTATTGGGGTGAAAGGTGCCTGTTGTCGGCTCTTCCATTTTGCGTACACTTATTTTATCTCTTTTTAAAGATTTATACTATTTAATTTAGAAATATTTCCGAGATACTAAGGCAGCCAGCTTTGTTACATATCGACTGTAATAGGTTCATAATGTCTTTGCACGAGTACTGCCTGAAAACCATCCTTTTTTTGAACTGCTGGCCCTTAATACGCCGCAATAGCATGGGATGTAGTCTCGCAAAGTATTGGTAGTAGTAAAGTTATTTCGTCTGACTTGAGAACGGCCTGGCATAGGATACTCTATAACATCATCAGCACTGAAGAACATCTCTTCCCCATTGTGTAAGTAACACTAACCTCTTCAGGAAATGCAACACTGTTTATACTGTGCCTCATCGTTTCACGAATGGAGATCGTATTATCAACTGGAGGTATACCAGGGATAAAATTATTCAAATAACCAAATCTTCCGCAGATAATGTACCGCCTAACATTTTCTACTGACCAGAATAATTGTGTATATGAAGACAGTAATTGTTCTCGAAAGAACAGATAACCCTTAATGACCGTGAGCTTCTCTAGAATAAATGATAATTAACTGAAACCGTCAGCTGCCGACCGGTGTTGTTGATAAACCCCGAGGGGGACAACTGAAAATGTGTGCCCACATCGCGACTCGACCCGAGATTTCCTGCTTACATGGCAGACGCTCTATCGATTTGAGCCGCCGAGGACACAGATGAATAGCGCGACTGCAAGGACTTCTCCCTTGCACGCTTCCCATGAGACCCACATTCCCAACTGTCGACAATCTACAAACTTAATGTACCTAATAGATATTTGCCCATCCACTGATTACTCGCGCACACTAAGGTGACGATTCCCATACCAGTTCGGGCAACGTGTGCGCATTCGCACAGACGAAGGCCAATGGCTGGGCAGTCTTTAACTATATGTATATGAAGATAGTAACTGTTCTCGAAACAACAAAAAAAAAAAAAAACGGTTCAAATGGCTCTGAGCACTATGGGACCTAACATCTGTGGTCGTCAGTCCCCTAGAACTTTGAACTACTTAAACCTAACTAACCTAAGGACATCACACACATCCATGCCAGAGGCAGGATTCGAACCTGCGACTGTAGCAGTCGCACGGTTCCGGACTGCGCGCCTACAACCTCTAGACCACCACGGCCGGCTCGAAAGAACAGATACCATTGATGACACTGCAGCTTCTCTAGAACAAATGATAATTAATTGAAACCATCAGCTGCCAATAGGTGTTGTTGATATACCTCTATGGGGACAGCAGAAAATGTGAGCCCCGACCGGGAATCGAACCCGGGATCGCCTGCTTACATGGCTGTCGCGCTATTCATCTGTTTCCTCGGTGCCTCAGATGGATAGAGCGACTGCCATGTAAGCAGGAGATCCCGTGTTCGAGTCCCGGTCGGGGCACATGTTTTCAGCTTTCTCCATCGAGGCATGTCAACGACACCTGTCGGCATCTGAGGGTTTGAACCAGTTATCATTTAGAATAATGGTGCTACCTTTACGCAGTGATCTGGTCACTGGGAAAATATGAAAGCTACATTTCAGCAGTATTGGAAGAGATGAACATCTTGAATACGTAATGTGTATAGAAACTGATTTCGAAAAAAAAAAACATTTAAGTATCCGGATAACAATGAGAATACGGTAAGATGTCCCGAATTGTCTTCCACAGAAGGGATGTAGGTTAGGAACAGGTAGCATCCTCGTGGAGGGGATGAGTAGAGCCACAAAGAGTTAGCAGTGCAGTGGAGAGGCGACACTACATGTGTGGCACCCTAATCTTTCCCTAAGTTACACGTGGAAAGTAATTCAGCAGAACAGTAGATAAAAAACTATGACGTCAAACATCTGTTATCGTTTACAAAGGAAGGTCTTGAACTCCGTAAGGGCGCTGTTAGAAGGATGAAGGATGAAGAATGACAAGGCACTGAAGGACTTCCCGATGCTGCTGTTGGAGACTATCCCTCTGTTCTTACAATTTACTGTGGAGGAGACTAAGGTGCATACGTACAGGATTTAGCGAATGATTAAATTGGGACTGGGCATTGATGAAGAGGAATCTCAAACTACAGAAAAAGAAAATTTGGATACTGACCTGCCACCAGTCGAAGGTAACAGAGAAGATGCCTCTGGAACTGAAGATGTTGTTAAATTTGTTTTAATGTGCTACTGTAATTGATTATTATAGTTAGTTTCCCCCCATGAACCATGGACCTTGCCGTTGGTGGGGAGGCTTGTGTGCCTCAGCGATACAGATGGCCGTACCGTAGGTACAACCACAACGGAGGGGTATTTGTTGAGAGGCCAGACAAACTTGTGGTTCCTGAAGAGGGGCAGCAGCCTTTTCAGTAGTTGCAAGGGCAACAGTCTGGATGATTGACTGATCTGGCCTTGTAACAATAACCAAAACGGCATTGCTGTGCTGGTACTGCGAACGGCTGAAAGCAAGGGGAAACTACGGCCGTAATTTTTCCCGAGGGCATGCAGCTTTACTGTATGATTAAATGATGATGGCGTCCTCTTGGGTAAAATATTCCGGAGGTAAAATAGTCCCCCCTTCGGATCTCCGGGCGGGGACTACTCAAGAGGATGTCGTTATCGGGAGAAAGAAAACTGGCGTCCTACGGATCGGAGCGTGGAATGTCAGATCCCTTAATCGGGCAGGTAGGTTAGAAAAGTTAAAAAGGGAAATGGATAGGTTAAAGTTAGATATAGTGGGAATTAGTGAAGTTCGGTGGCAGGAGGAACAAAACTTCTGGTCAGGTGACTACAGGGTTATAAACACAAAGTCAAATAGGGGCAATGCAGGAGTAGGTTTAATAATGAATAGGAAAATAGGAAAGCGGGTGAGCTACTACAAACAGCATAGTGAACGCATTATTGTGGCCAAGATAGACACGAAGCCCACGCCTACTACAGTAGTACAAGTTTATATGCCAACTAGCTCCGCAGATGACGAAGAAATTGAAGAAATGTATGATGATATAAAAGAAATTATTCAGATAGTGAAGGGAGACGAAAATTTAATAGTCATGGGTGACTGGAATTCGAGTGTAGGAAAAGGGAGAGAAGGAAACGTAGTAGGTGAATATGGATTGGGGCTAAGAAATGAAAGAGGAAGCCGCCTGGTAGAATTTTGCACAGAGCACAACTTAATTATAGCTAACACTTGGTTTAAGAATCATGATAGAAGGTTGTATACATGGAAGAACCCTGGAGATACTAAAAGGTATCAGATAGATTATATAATGGTAAGACAGAGATTTAGGAACCAGGTTTTAAATTGTAAGACATTTCCAGGGGCAGATGTGGACTCTGACCACAATCTATTGGTTATGACCTGTAGATTAAAACTGAAGAAACTGCAAAAAGGTGGGAATTTAAGGAGATGGGACCTGGATAAACTGAAAGAACCAGAGGTTGTACAGAGGATAATGGAATGTAGTCTAATTAAGTCGGGTGATGCTGAGGGAATTAGATTAGGAAATGAGACACTTAAAGTAGTAAAGGAGTTTTGCTATTTGGGGAGCAAAATAACTGATGATGGTCGAAGTAGAGAGGATATAAAATGTAGAATGGCAATGGCAAGGAAAGCGTTTTTGAAGAAGAGGAATTTGTTAACATCGAGTATAGATTTAAGTGTCAGGAAGTCATTTCTGAAAGTATTTGTATGGAGTGTAGCCATGTATGGAAGTGAAACATGGACGGTAAATAGTTTGGACAAGAATAGAATAGAAGCTTTTGAAATGTGGTGCTACAGAAGAATGCTGAAGATTAGATGGGTAGATCACATAACTAATGAGGAAGTACTGAATAGGATTGGGGAGAAGAGAAGTTTGTGGCACAACTTGACCAGAAGAAGGGATCGGTTAGTAGGACATGTTCTGAGGCATCAAGGGATCACCAATTTAGTATTGGAGGGCAGCGTGGAGGGTAAAAATCGTAGGGGGAGACCAAGAGATGAATACACTAAGCAGATTCAGAAGGATGTACGTTGCAGTAGGTACTGGGAGATGAAGAAGCTTGCACAGGATAGAGTAGCATGGAGAGCTGCATCAAACCAGTCTCAGGACTGAAGACCACAACAACAACAACAGTTAGGTGTTACCCTAGCTATGCCATTTCATTGTAGGCTAATCAATTTTTGTTACTGTTCTTCTGGAATCGGAAATAAACCCACTTGTTTTCTACACTCCTGGAAGTTGAAATAAGAACATCGTGAATTCATTGTCCCAGGAAGGGGAAACTTTATTGACACATTCCTGGGGTCAGATACATCACATGATCACGCTGACAGAACCACAGGCACATAGACACAGGCAACAGAGCATGCACAATGTCGGCACTAGTACAGTGTATATCCACCTTTCGCAGCAATGCAGGTTGCTATTCTCCCATGGAGACGATCGTAGAGATGCTGGATGTAGTCCTGTGGAACGGCTTGCCATGCCATTTCCACCTGGCGCCTCAGTTGGACCAGCGTTCGTGCTGGACGTGCAGACCGCGTGAGACGACGCTTCATCCAGTCCCAAACATGCTCAATGGGGGACAGATCCGGAGATCTTGCTGGCCAGGGTAGTTGACTTACACCTTCTAGAGCACGTTGGGTGGCACGGGATACATGCGGACGTGCATTGTCCTGTTGGAACAGCAAGTTCCCTTGCCGGTCTAGGAATGGTAGAACGATGGCTTCGATGACGGTTTGGATGTACCGTGCACTATTCAGTGTCCCCTCGACGATCACCAGTGGTGTACGGCCAGTGTAGGTGATCGCTCCCCACACCATGATGCCGGGTGTTGGACCTGTGTGCCTCGGTCGTATGCAGTCCTGATTGTGGCGCTCACCTGCACGGCGCCAAACACGCATACGACCATCATTGGCACCAAGGCAGAAGCGACTCTCATCGCTGAAGACGACACGTCTCCATTCGTCCCTCCATTCACGCCTGTCGCGACACCACTAGAGGCGGGCTGCACGATGTTGGGGCGTGAGCGGAAGACGGCCTAATGGTGTGCGGGACCGTAGCCCAGCTTCATGGAGACGGTTGCGAATGGTCCTCGCCGATACCCCAGGAGCAACAGTGTCCCTAATTTGCTGGGAAGTGGCGATGCGGTCCCCTACGGTACTGCGTAGGATCCTACGGTCTTGGCGTGCATCCGTGCGTCGCTGCGGTCCGGTCCCAGGTCGACGGGCACGTGCACCTTCCGCCGACCACTGGCGACAACATCGATGTACTGTGGAGACCTCACGCCCCACGTGTTGAGCAATTCGGCGGTACGTCCACCCGGCCTCCCGCATGCCCACTATACGCCCTCGCTCTAAGTCCGTCAACTGCACGTCCACGCTGTCGCGGCATGCTACCAGTGTTAAAGACTGCGATGGAGCTCCGTATGCCACGGCAAACTGGCTGACACTGACGGCGGCGGTGCACAAATGCTGCGCAGCTAGCGCCATTCGACGGCCAACACCGCGGTTCCTGGTGTGTCCGCTGTGCCGTGCGTGTGATCATTGCTTGTACAGCCCTCTCGCAGTGTCCGGAGCAAGTATGGTGTGTCTGACACACCGGTCTCAATGTGTTCTTTTTTCCATTTCCAGGAGTGTATTAAAAGAATCGCGTGCCTTGGCGGTGTCTACCTTGTTCGAAGAAAGACATGCCATTACATTCTGATTTAGTTGCATCAGTTTCGGTGAACAGGACTTCTAATATTAAGACGTGGCTGCCTTTGGAGCATTGTATTCTGGTGAAATTACTTTGCCTGATGAACAGGTATGTTGGTGAACAATAGGGGGGACCGGGGCACGTTAGCCCAGTCGAGTTAGTTCATACAAAAGACGCTAGATCGTGCTGGGAATCAATCAGCAGGTTGGTAGCACTGTCCCGCTCCCTCTACAGGACCAATAATGTCGGCGGAGCAGTTTTGGACAAGGTGTGTTGATTAACTGCTTTAGTGCGTGTATGAGTAAAATTCTACTCGTCGGTTAAATGTATGGTATGTAAAGTTTGCTTACTTTAGGCACAATGGGTGAGTAGTGTAATTAAACGTCGCACCTTAAGGATTATTTCTATATGGCATACAATCTATATTGCTTCAGTGGGTTTTGTGACGAATAGAATTTATTGTAAACATGGCGATGGGTCAGGTTGGCCCAGAGACGACGGGGCACGATGACCACCCGGGCCAAACTGCCCCGTCCTATATATATTTTTTATACTCGATGAAAGATTTGTTATTTTTAATGATAATATTATTTATAATTCGTCTAGTTTATGAAATTATTAACATAATTTTCGAAGTTAAACATATTTTGATGCGTTTCAAAGGTCAAAAGATAGTCATGTTCACGAGATAAAAAGCGTTTTAAAAAGAAAACAACAACCTGTAAATTTTGTTATAATTTTAAATAGCGATCTGAGTAGTCAGAATCTGGTTCATTTCTTTGTTTTTAGAACATCAGAGTTACGGCCTTAGTTTAAACCATTTGTTTTATCTATAGGAACATAAAAATGATGCGAAATTATAAAAGAAAAAGTGAACGAGGAATGATTTCTGAAGATACGTTGCTAAAATCAGTTTTACAAGCAAAAGAAAAAGGGGGATCTGTGAGGGCTACTAGCGAGGTATTTTGGATTCCAAGAAAAACTTTGTGGAGGTACTGTGCTAAGTACAAACAGACCTCATGTCAGCTTACACAGTCAATTGAACTTCAGGAAACTGAACCTGAACCTCAACCCATGCCAATGGACCAAAACCCTCAGCCTGGAGGAGTCCTACAAGTACTTAATGACAAAAAGAAGCCTCGGGGTAAATTTGGCTATGATAAAAGATTTCAGGTATGAAATGTTGTTAACTAAAATTATTTTTATTTACAAAGCTATTTTTCAATTTCAAAGAAAAAAAGGCGAAAGCATTGAAAAAAATCTTAAATCATAGGCTAGAAAAGCACTCTTTCAAAAAGAAAGTAGGAGCAATGGCAGAATGAAATTAACTAAAACAACTGCAGTAGGCCTAAAACGCAAGAAGAAGCCAATGGAAGAGGATGATTATGAAGATGATGATGACGATGTCGATGAGGAAGATGAAGCTTCAGTGTGCCTAAGGTGTCGCAAGCCTTTTTCAGTCAACCTGGAGGACAATGAATTCAGTGAACAAACTGCAAGCGTTGGGCTCATCAGACATGCGTGAAAAATGAAATCCGTGGACTATTTTATGAGTGTTATAACTGTGCTGATACTTTGGATGTGGACAGTGATTAAAGTTGACTGGTTTGTATTGTTGTTGTTGTTGTGGTCTTCAGTCTTGAGACTGGTTTGATGCAGCTCTCCATGCTAGTCTATCCTGTGCAAGCTTCTTCATCTCCCAGTACCTACTGCAACCAACATCCTTCTGAATCTGCTTAGTGTATTCATCTCTTGGTCTCCCCCTACGATTTTTACCCTCCACACTGCCCTCCAATACTAAGTTGGTGATCCCTTGATGCCTCAGAACATGTCCTACCAACCGATCTCTTCTTCTGGTCAAGTTGTGCCACAAACTTCTCTTCTCCCCAACCCTATTCAATACTTCCTCATTAGTTATGTGATCTACCCATCTAATCTTCAGCATTCTTCTGTAGCACCACATTTCGAAAGCTTCTATTCTCTTCTTGTCCAAACTATTTACCGTGCATGTTTCACTTCCATACATGGCTACACTCCATACAAATACTTTCAGAAATGACTTCCTGACACTTAAATCTATACTCGATGTTAACAAATTTCTCTTCTTCAGAAACGCTTTCCTTGCCATTGCCAGTCTAGATTTTATATCCGCTCTACTTCGACCATCATCAGTTATTTTGCCCCACAAATAGCAAAACTCCTTTACTACTTTAAGTGTCTCATTTCCTAATCTAATACCCTCAACATCAGCCGACTTAATTCGACTACATTCCATTATCCTCGTTTTGCTTTTGTTGATGTTCATCTTATATCCTGCCTTCAAGACACCATCCATTCCGTTCAACTGCTCTTCCAAGTCCTTTGCTATGTCTGACAGAATTACAATGTCATCTGCGAACCTCAAGGTTTTTATTTCTTCTCCATGTATTTTAATACCTACTCCGAATTTTTCTTTTGTTTCCTTTACTGCTTGCTCAATATACAGATTGAATAACATCTGGGAGAGGCTACAACCCTGTCTTACTCCCTTCCCAACCACTGCTTCACTTTCATGTCCATCGACTCTTATAACTGTCATCTGGTTTCTGTACAAATTGTAAATAGCCTTTCGCTCCATGTATTTTACCCCTGCCATCTTTAGAATTTGAAAGAGAGTATTCCAGTCAACATTGTCAAAGGCTTTCTCTAAGTCTACAAATGCTAGAAACGTAGGTTTGCCTTTCCTCAATCTTTCTTCTAAGATAAGTCGTAAGGTCAGTATTGCCTCACGTGTTCCAGTATTTCTACGGAATCCAAACTGATCTTCCCCGAGGTCGGCTTCTACTAGTTTTTCCATTCGTCTGTAAAGAAATCGTGTTAGTATTTTGCAGCTGTGGCTTATAAACTGATTGTTCGGTAATTTTCACATCGGTCAACACCTGCTTTCTTTGGGATTGGAATTATTATATTCTTCTTGAAGTCTGAGGGTACTTCGCCTGTTTCATACATCTTGCTCACCAGATGGTAGAGTTTTGTCAGGACTGGCTCTCCCAAGGCCGTCAGTAGTTCCAATGGAATGTTGTCTACTCTGGGGCCTTGTTTCGACTCAGGTCTTTCAGTGCTCTGTCAAACTATTCACGCAGTATTGTATCTCCCATTTCATCTTCATCTACATCCTCTTCCATTTCCATAATATTGTCCTCAAGTGCATCGCCCTTGTATAGACCCTCTATATACGCCTTCCACCTTTCTGCTTTCCCTTCTTTGCTTAGAACTGGGTTTTCATCTGAGCTCTTGATGTTCATACAAGTGGTTCTCTTATCTCCAAAGGTCTCTTTAATTTTCCTGTAGGCAGTATCTATCTTACCCCTAGTGAGATAAGCCTCTACATCCTTACATTTGTCCTCTAGCCATCCCTGCTTAGCTATTTTGCACTTCCTGTCGATCTCATTTTTGAGACGTTTGTATTTCTTTTTGCCTGCTTCATATACTGCATTTTTATATTTTCTCCTTTCATCAATTAAATTCAATATTTCTTCTGGTTTGTATTACGACACTATAATTCCTAATAATTTTAAGCTTTCCCGTTATCATAATAAAATGTTAAGCATTTAATTCAATATTCAACTTGATTTGATGTACATTAAAGTATGTTTCTTGATAACTATTCGTTTTATTTTTATATCCTAAAATTATACTAGTTTTACTTATCAAAATATTACATGGGTCAACGTGCCCCCGCCTCTGACCCAACTTACCCTGAGGAAGGGGCAGATTGGCTCAGTTGACACATGTCCAGTAATAAATTTTTAGGATTAATGATTATGATCCAGATTCAGTAAGACTGCTCTAAATATTTAGCAGTAATTTCATAAATTAAATATGTAAAAAAATTAATATAATTTTTTATAAATATGGCCAACGTGCCCCAGTCTCCCCTACGCTATTTTACTGGTACGATAATGCCAAGTTATTTTATTGTGGTGAATTCTGTGGTATCGTTTGAGATCAGTTATGTCGTGACTTTGTATCGTTATGGGCACTGGTTTTTCAATCATGCTTATTCACTTGTTGTGGTGCAGGCTGAAAGAGGGTGCGAATCTGTCTAGTACTGAGAAGCTGTGTACTGCGTTCCTTCCTAGCTCATTTCCTTCCATTCCGTATTCGGCTCCTCAATCCGAAGTTTTATGAGGAAGAGAGTATCAGTTTCCTAGGTGATATCAGATTGTGCTTCTAACGACGTAATACTGTTTTGTGAATTGATTATGCACACGATACTCATTGTAAACCTACAGGTGTCTATGTTTTTGAGGAGCACCACATCTATTGTTAACAGTATGTGATGCACTATCATATCTAGACAAAACATGTCCTTTACCGATGTGTCGAACATAGGATGCCGTCATCTTCGCAATTAATTGTCATGCGAATAGTGGTCGCGGAAAGAAAATTATTCTGTTTAAGTTATGTACTACGAATCAAAACTGGAAACCAATGAGAGATTTTGGCGCATTATCTCTGATGGTAGTAAATTTCGGCCATCAAATGAGTGAAGGCGACGTGCGTTGCTGTTGCTGAACATCATGCTGTTAGGAGCTGTGACAATGTGTCATGGAATCACTTCTGTTGTATGGAACTGCTGTGGAGTTGTTGTTATTCAGATGCTTGGCTGCTGCATTTGCTGACAGGCGAATACATCATTGGGGGAACAGTCGTGTAGCCCTACACGTCATTACAGGTACGAAGCTTAAACAAATTAGAAACACTTGTTGCTTTGAGGAATCCGTTTACTTATGTATTCTATTCTATACTGAGACATGCGGCATCTTTGTTACTCGTTGCACTAAGTCATACGGAAGTGTGTGCTGTGTATTTTTGAAGCATTCTTATGAGCCTCATATTGTTAGTAATTGTTTCATGGCACATATACTTTTTGGTTATCACTTTAATATCAGGGCCTCCACGGCACTACTTCTGAGAGCGATTGATGCTCAAACCCATAAACAATCACCTTCCAGTATTAAACATTACTGGACTCAGAATACTACTGTACAAATTACCTGGGAACATGACATTCGTCTTACATATTCCGACGCTGTTTTCCGGCAACTGCGGCATTAATACAGCGAGAAGATATTTGGCTCAAAGGCGCCTACAGCCTTCCTTTATAGTGGTGCAGATGTCGACGCATGCGAAAAACGCATGAGCTAAGAAGATCATGTCAGGTGTAAGAAGGGTTGATGATATCACATTAGCAACAAATTCTACACAATTCAGTCCACCATCACAACGGACGTGTCATACGACGGAAATGTCATTACATCCCCTCTTACTCATATTTTGTCCCTCCCATTGACGTCTGTGTGATGGAGGTCGGAATCGCGACGCCCATCATTGAGATCAAGGAGATTTCTTATGGGTTGCAGAGGAAAATATTTCAGATTCACCGATTTTCAGAATCAACATTAAAAGCTTCGGTGCTTGACATTTGTGGCATTTTCCAAACATTTCGCGGTCGAGAACGACATTCTTAATAGTCTTTGACAACACTGACACCTCCGGACGACTAACTCATTCCCTATTGTTGGGCTACAATCCCATTGAACGTGTGCATCCTTTGAAGTGTAGTGCCACCGAAATTTTTGCTCTGGTGTACAGGTTGCAATAAACCATTGGCGGAAACCTGAAAGTGTTCTGAAGCACAAAGAGGTCCTTATGCTTCCTCAGTTCTCCTGTTTCGTTCCCTCCTGAGGAGTGATAGGTGGAAGGTGCGACATTTACACAAGAGTGAATAAAACGGCAAAACGTCGCTGTAGGGTCTCGCCAGTTCGGCAAAACTCTCAGGGTTATCCGCTCCTCCCTGTTGAACACTTTAAAAATATACCAGTACAGTGACAACCCGTGATGGAGTCTTAGGCATCTAGAGACCAGCAACCCACTGGCATACCTCTGATTAAGTATGCCTGCCAGCAAGCGCTAGAGCAGAATTATAGTCCGCCCACCTTAGACCCTGTTGTGGATTGTCTCTGTACAGATACGTTTTTAACGTTCTTGATAAAGGTGGCTGGGCGACATCGATAGTTTTGCCGAACTGGGTGGCCTTACAGGGCCCCTTGGCAGTTTTATTCAAGTATATGTCAATGTTACAAATCCTCATGTTCACGCAACTCAAGGGCGCGATTCAGAAGGGCTGAAAAAGCGTAAGTACCCTTTGTTGCTTACAAGGGAACCTCCCCATCGCACCCCCCTCAGATTTAGTTATAAGTTGGCACAGTGGATAGACCTTGAAAAACTGCACACAGATCAATCGAGAAAACAGGAAGAAGTTGTGGAACTATGAAAAAAATAACCGAAATATACAAACTGAGTAGTCCATGCGCAACATAGGCAACATCAAGGACAGTGTGCGCTCAGGAGCGATGTGGTCCCGTGGTTAGCGTGAGCAGATGCGGAACGAGAGATCCTTGGTTCGAGTCTTCACTCGAGTGAAAAGTTTACTTTCTTTATTTTTTAAAAGTTATGATCTGTCCGTTGGTTCATTGACGTCTCTGTTCACTACGTTTAGTGTCTGTGTTTTGCGATCGCACCGCAAAACCGTGCGATTAGTAGACGAAAGGACGTGCCTCTCCAATGGAAACCGAAAACATTTCCTCCACAGGAAAATACGTCTGATATATTCTATACGGCACTGGTGACGACATGTGCGTCACATGACAGGAATATGTTGTCGACCCACCTAACTTGTGCACTTGGCGAATGGGTAAAAAGATTCCTCTACCTTGTCCGATTTAGGTTTTCTTGTGGATGTGATAATCACTCCCAAAAAAGTGATGAAAACATAAGAGTTTGTCACATAAACTCCAACAAATGAATGCAACAGTTTCACAGTCGCACAGTTTTCCCTGTGCTCTGTCAAAACATATGTTTTTAACGATTTCAAATGTTTCCGTGTGTAGATCGTCAAATCCTGCATATGTCCAAGCAAATCTGAACATGTCCTGGAATTTTGGAGAGCGAAGTTGATTATGTGTGAATGCACTAACTTTGATAAATGTCTAAAAATAAAATATTAAACTTTTTATTGGAGAACAGACTAGAACCAAGTAACTCTCGCTCCGCAGCTACTCACGCTAACCACGGGACCACGGCGCTCCTGAGCTCAGATTTTCATTGATGTTGCCTATGTTGCGCATGGACTACTCAATTTGTATATTTTGCTTATTTTTTTCTTAGTTCCACACAACTTCTTCCTGTTTTCTCGAGCGATCTGTGTTCAGTTTTTCAAGGCCTATCCACTGTGCCAACTTACAACTAAATCTAAGGGGGGTGCGATGGGGAGGTTCCCTTGTTGGGATCACGATAAAATTTCGTTCAATGGTTCACATATCTCAGAACGGTCGTGAAAGGGTAAAGGAAATGCATGTACACAGTTATTAAAGCAGTATTTAAGTACTGTGAGTTTGCGGCGGGCTGAAATAGAGTGCCATTCTTACAATTTAGGTAATGTATAACGTCAGAGAAACAAAGTAACTCCAAACTCCTATGTCCATTAAACTAAGTACAGAGCGCCTTTATGTACCCTTTGTCTGAGGATCATTCGAAAACTAGCTTGTTGATGAACGATAGTGTTTTAAAAAGGCGTTGTAAAGTAATAGATAGTAGTATCAATGAATTATGTCGAATTGAAAAGCAACGGCTAATTTCACACAGTGAACACTGGTCGCAAAAACTATTTGTTCTAGGGTAGCGCTTCCGTAATCAATGTTCTGGACGATATGCACTGTTTCTGTCAGCTACAGCTTTTAGAGGTTCCCAGAAAAACCGCATTATCTGAGAGATACATACAAATTTTCACATTTAAGTTGAAGTTCTTCCTCTCCGAGTACATTTTTTGTTTTGTACAGGAGTTTCTCGCTGCAGTTGCTTTATACCTATAATTATTTATTTATTGCACATACTAATACGACCGCATTGTTTGTCATTTTATTTCTTCAGTTGTTTGTATTTGCATAACCTCACTGATTTTTTGTGAATTAGGTAACGGCTCTACGTTACCAGATTCCTGTACGTCATGTGACCCCACAGAAGCTGAAATTTAGAAGTAAGTTACAAAATAATATAATCTATACTTAAGTTTTAAAACAAATTTAATATTGTCTTTTGGTAGCTAACACAGATCAGAAATAAACCGGTGGTACCTCATTCATTTCATCGCTTTTGGACTCCTCTGTAAAATGTGTGACCGAAACGATGCAAACATATAACAACAAAAAACTTTGTGTAACTAGGAAAATAAAAGCTGACCTTATGTATATATAGTTTTTATTTTCTTAGTTACACACACACACACACACACACACACATATATATATATAAACTAAACTTGGAAAAGTCTAGGGAATTGACAGAATACTTAAAAAAAGTGTGTATATTGGAAATTTCTTAAGTATTCTATCCATTCCCTAGAGGTTTCGCCACTTCCGTTAATGTGTGTAAGTCTGTGTGTGTGTGTGTGTGTGTTTTTTTTAAGGTGCAGTAAAATTGTATAGAGGTGCGTATAAAATGGTTCAAATAGTTCAAGTCCGCCGCTCGTGGTCTCGCGGTAGCGTTCTCGCTTCCCGAGCACGGGGTCCCGGATTCGATTCCCGGCGGGGTCAGGGATTTTCACCTGCCTCGAGATGACTGGGTGTTTGTGTTGTCCTCATCATTTCATCATCATCCAGGAAAGTGGCGAAATTGGACTGAGCAAAGGTTGGGAAATTGTACGGGCGCTGATAACCACGCAATTGAGCGCCCCACAAACCAAACATCATCATCATCATCAAATAGTTCAAATGGCTCTGAGCACTATGGGACTCAACTGCTGTGGTCATAAGTCCCCTAGAACTTAGAACTACTTAAACCTAACTAACCTAAGGACATCACACACATCCATGCCCGAGGCAGGATTTGAACCTGCGACCGTAGCGGTCGTGCGGTTCCAGACTGTAGCGCCTTTAACCGCGCGGCCACGTATAAAATGGCTCTGAGCACTATGGGACTTAACATCTGTGGTCATCAGTCCCCTAGAACTTAGAACTACTTAAACCTAACTAACCTAAGGACAGCACACACACCCATTCCCGAAGCAGGATTCGAACATGCGACCGTAGCAGTCGCGCGGTTCCGGACTGAGCGCCTAGAACCCCGACACCACCGCGGCCGGCAGGTGTGTCAACGCAGTACGTCATTCTAACTGGGATATTGCTACATTTAAAATGATCCGACCGTCGACGGAACGGTAAACTCCTGCCCTGACACCGTATGCTATGACAGAATAATTCATGCTGTGATGGATTTGTAATCATATCCACGTTTCAAGTAATATCGTGCCTGCCACTACTTAAATACGAAAACGTTAAAAACAGACATTACCGTGTCGCATGTGCTGGAAGAATGCCAAAAAACAACGACAGATACTGTCAGCGAATGTAACGTGCAGTTTGCTATTGGCCACTGATTACGGTAGATGCGTGTCGTCAGCCTCACGTATTTTGTTGACAGCAAATATTAATTTTTGGTGAAATAAGATGCCCCATACATATATTTTTGGATGGGGTCCGCCTTTAGCAAAACACATTTTTGTTTTTTATTCCGAACATGTTGCAGTATCATCAGTGGGCTTTTATTTCATGGCTCTTAAAGATAAAGAACGTACTTTACTGTTTGTACACATGTAAATATTAGTTTTTAAAATTGTAATTACAGATTTTTGAAGAACAAACATGTTTGGGATAAAAAACAAAGAAGTGTTTTGCTAGAGGCGGACCCCATACGGAACACATGTATTGTTAAAGCAAAGAGCTTCTACCACAAGATGATAAGATGCGTCAGTTTACTAACAGTTCAATGGTAGGTGTGGCAGATGATTCGAGTTACGTCAGAGCTTCTGGTGATATTAAGGAAAAATTAAATACCAATCAAATATCACGATGATGTCGGGCGATTCCGTAGTTGGTGAAATATTCCAGAATAAATGTTTCACCCTGCAGTTGAGTGTGTGCTGATATGAAATATGCTGTCAGATTAAAATTGCGTGTAGGATCGGGACTCGAATGCGGGATCTTTGCCTTTCGTGGGCAAGTGCCCCACCACTTCTCCGGGAAAGACAAAGGTCCAGTCCGGCACCCAGCTCTAATCCGCCGGTACGTTTTATAATTTCGAGAAGGTGGGATGCCAGTAGTGTGTGTAACCAGCGTGTTTATTTGTCACTGAACAATGGAATGAAACATCTTCATTTTTAATGTATAGCGCGTCTATAGAGGTAAAATTGTATGTTTACCTGCCTAGGTACCCCTTTGAAATACATAGGATATTGTTAACTTATTTGTGAAACTTAGTTCTTTGCTTAACGCCCTATACTTGCAATGTTAAAATAACGCTTATAAATTACATCTTTCCTCACAAAGTATTTGAGGTAGGAAGTTGAACTTTTTACAGATTATTTATTGGAATATGGGCTGTAACTTAACACAGGGATTTTACAAATTTTTAGTTCAGTTATTTAAGATGATTTTTTTTCAATTGTAATGAAAATTCACAACATTTTTTTTGCAATTTTTTATTTATATATTCAAAAAATGCAGTTTTTTGGAAAAAGGCTGTGTTAAATTATGCAGAAGGTACTGTGTAACATTTACTGAAAGTTTGAAACAAATATGTTTGGAAGATCCTTAGAAAACATGTAATTAGTATGAGAAAATAAAAGTTTTGGGAATCGAGCAACAAAGATTGGATTAACTTTTTAGTGCATATCAGGTCCATAGGATGGATTATCTTCATCCTCTGCAAACTCCTCCTCCGGCTTCCTCTTGTTCCTCCTTCTGTTTACTCTTGCTTGTATTTCTAGACTCTTTACAGCCCTGTCTGCAGCCCGAAGGTGTTCCTTGTCTAAAGCAAGCATCGCTCGTACCATGTTAGAATGTTATTATTTACAGTAATAACACATACCTTTGGCTTTACAACATTTCTCCTTTTCTTAAAAGCCTTCAGAGGATTTCTAATAACTTTACTTTTACTCATTATTATACTTCAACAAAACAGAGACTCAAGAAACAGAATTAATTACGAATATTTTCGAGATAACGACAGAGTAAATAAACATGAAACAATCGACAATCACACCAGCGATATATATTGAACCATCACAGGTTAGCCACAACACATACTTTATCTCACATCACTAAAATGTACCTGATGAACACGGACGTTAATAATAACACCATTTGACAGCAGTTTAACAGCGCCACAGTGGGCCACGCCCATGTAGAACACATTTCAAAAAAAATTTAAAAATAGTTGTAGTCTTCGGAATTGAATAAATTATATATCTATTAAAAGGTAATAGTCTGCAGATTCAGAAAACGCAAAAAAGTAAAAATTGAACTTTTCATGATTTTGAGCCTTTCCGGAGCCCCTTAATGCGCCAATTGTTTCCGTCATGTAACTGTGTTAAACGAAGAACTCATTGTCTCTCCTAAATTCGTGGACCTCGCTTCACAGAATTGACTGTCATTTGTCTGCCCTGTAGTCCGGGCGCAGAATATTTCAGAGGTGTTCGCGTTGTCTTCTGCCGCTCCATTCATCACGGCCACCGTGGTTCCTTGGCGCTGCTGCCGACTGGACAACGACGGCAGCGCCCGCAGGAGGAACATAAAGGCCCAGAGATAGCAGCCGGGCTAGGGGGCGGTCTTATCGACGACACTTGCCGTAATGAATGTCTTCAGTGGGCGAAAGCGGGAACGTAGTGTCCTCACGTATCTGGTCGCGCCCGTTCTACCTTCAGGTAGCAACTGCGCTTGCAAGTCGCTATCGTCAGAAGTTGCACAGTGTTTGGTGTTCACTCGCGCAATTCACTGCGAATAATGTTTCCGTTTCCACACACTTCTCGAAGCGATTAAAACACATTTACTGAACACACGTAGTATAATTTGTTCTGCCACTACCTGACAAACATCGTTCTAAATTTGACATTGGGAATCCAATGACATGACATTCTGCCTACTCACAAGGGAACCTCCCCATCGCACGCCCCTCAGATTTAGTTATAAGTTGGCACAGTCGATAGGCCTTGAAAAACTGAACACAGATGAATCGAGAAAACAGGAAGAAGTTGTGTGGAACTATGAAAAAAATAAGCAAAATATACAAACTGAGTAGTCCATGCGCGACATACGCAACGTCAAGGAGCATGTAGGCTCAGGACCGCCGTGGTGCCGTGTTTAGCGTGAGCAGCTGCGGAACAAGAGGTCCGTGGTTCAAGTACTCCCTGGAGCGAAGAGTTTAATTTTTTTATTTTCAGACAATTGTCAAAGTTCAGGCACTCACACATAATCAACTTCGCTGTCCAAAATTCCAGGACGTGTTCAGATTTGCTTGGACATATGCAGGATTTGACGGTCTACACACGGAAAAATTTGAAAACGTTAAAAACATATGTTTTGACAGAGCACAGGGAAAACTGCGCGGCCGTGAAACTGTTGCATTCATTTGTTGCAGTTTAAGTGACAAACTCGTATGTTTTCATCACTTATATGGGAGTGATTATCACATCCACAAGAAAACCTAAGTCGGGCTAGGTAGAAGAATCTTTATACCCATTCGCCAAGTGTACAAGTTAGGTGGGTCGACAACATATTCCTGTCATCTGACGCACATGCCGTATAGAATATATCAGACGTGTTTTCCTATGGAGGAATCGGTTGACCTATGACCTTGCGATCAAATGTTTTCGGTTCCCATTGGAGAGGCACGTCCTTTCGTCTACTAATCGCACGGTTTTGGGGTGCTGTCGCAAAATACAGATTCTACACTTATTACAGTGAACAGAGACGTCAATGAACGAACGGACAGTTCATACGTAACTTTGCGCAAATAAAGAAAAACTTTTCACTCGAGGAAAGACTTGAACCAAGAACCTCTTGTTCCAGAGCTGCTCACGCTAACCACGGGACCACGGCGCTCATGTGCTCACACTATCCTTGATGTTGCCTATCTTCGCATGGGCTACTCAGTTTGTATATTTTGCTTATTTTTTCATAGTTTCACACGACTTCTTCCTATTTTCTCGATTGATCTGTGTTCAGTTTTTCAAGGTCTATCGACTGTGCCAACCTATAACTAAATCTGAGGGGGGTGCGATGGGGAGGTTCCCTTGTCAGAATTATAATGCAATAACTCCATTAACATGATCATGTGAAATTTTGCAAGCAACAGTACTATTGTAAAAACCAGGAATCGTCCATATAGACTGCGATGAAACACATTATATCTGTTTTATTTTTTCTTTATTGTGATTTTGATCACCTTACACAAAGGTGGGCTGTCAGCAGCATAGTACGCCGCTCTTCATCCTTGAGTTTTACAGTAAGTATTACATATAGGTGGCACAGATTATACAATCAAAACGGCGGGCAAAAAATGTAGACACTAAAAAACCAAAAAACATGGAGCCGTTCACGCTGGACGAGAAATATCACTAACACTAGTTGACACGGCGCACATAACATGGATGACGGCGACGGCACACGTGAACAGTGGTGGCGTGACGGCGAAAGAACACTAAACACAAACGAAGGCACACGCACGAGACACTGATGGCGATGATATCCGGCGTGCGAATGTTCACTGAGCGTGTGCGAGTCCGGGGACCTGCCAAGAGAGGAGGAGGAGGAGGAAGGGGAGTGGGAGAGGGAGAGGGGAGAGCACAGATGCCATGGGCAGGGTAGAGATGGGGAGGGAGGAAGGGGGATAGGAAGCGCGGGGGAAGAGGGGCGGAGGAAGGGGGATGGGGGAAAAGGAAAGAGAAGGGAGGGAGGGTGCCTAAAGGAAAGGACCCAGGAAGTGGGGGGGAGAATCAAAGTTGATAGGAGGGGTAGATGGAGGGGACGAGGCCATCATCATGGAGGGGGAGCTGGCGGAAGCCACCTTGGGAGAGGGTAAGGAGGGTGGAGAGATGGAGACCGGGTGGGATGTGGGAATACAGGCGCGGCAGCGGGCGGGGGTGGGAGAGGATGGGCGAGACAAGTGGGTGAGGAGGATCGAGTTTGCGGGAGGTGTACAGGATCCGAATTCTTTCAAGGAAAAGGAGGAGGTGGGGGAAGGGGATGAGATCGTACAGGATCCTCATGGGGGAGGGGAGACGGATGCAATAGGCGAGGCGGAGAGCGTGGTGTTCAAGGATTTGTAGGGATTTATAAAAGGTACGGGGGGGTGGAGATCCAGGCCGGATGGGCGTAACAAAGGATAGGGCAGATGAGCTATTTATAGGTTTGGAGGATGGTGGTGGGGTCCAGACCCCACGTACGGCCAGATATCTGTTTATTTTTTTTTTTTCTTTATTGTGATTTGTATCACCTTACACAAGGCAGGCTGTCAGCAGCAGAGTACGCCGCTCTTCAGCCTTGAGTTGTAAAATAAGTAATACATAGAGGGGGCACAGAGAATACAATCAAAACGGCGGGCAAAAAAATGTAGACACTAAAAAACAAAAAACATGGAGTGTTCACGCTGGACGAGAAAACATCAATGACACTAGTTGACACGGCGCACATAACATGTACGATGGCGACGGTACACGTGAACAGTAGTGGCGTGATGGCGAACAAACACTAAACACAAACGAAGGCACACACACAAGACACTGATGGCGATGACCTCCGGCGCGCGAATGTTCACAGTACGTGTGCGAGTCCGGGGACCTGCCAAGAGAGGAGGAGGAGGAGGAAGGGGAGTGGGAGAGCGAGAGGGGAGAGCAGAGATACCACGGGCAGGGGTGATAGGGGGAGGGAGGAAGGGGGAGGGGAAGCCCGGCGGAAGAGGAGTGGAGGGAGGGGACGGGGGATAAGGAAAGGGAAGGGAAGGGAAGAGAAGGGAGGAGAGGGAGGGTGCCAAAAGGAAAGGACACCGGAAGTGGGGGGTGGGGCAGCGTCAAGGTTGATAGGAGGGGTAGATGGAGGGGAGGAGGACATCATCAGGGATGGGGAGCTGGCGGAAGCCACCTTGGGAGAGGGTAAGAAGGGTGGAGAGATAGAGACCGGGTGGGACGTGGGAATACAGGCGCGGCAGCGGGCAGGGGTGGGAGAGGATGGGTGGGACAAGCGGGTGAGGAGGATCGAGTTTGCAGGAGGTGTACAGGATCCAAATCCTTTCAAGGAAAGGGAGGAGGTGGGGGAAGGGGATGAGATCGTACAGGATCCGCATGGGGGGGAGGGGAGACGGATGTGATAGGTGAGGCGGACAGCGTGGCGTTCAAGGATTTGGAGGGATTTATAAAAGGTAGGGGGAGGGGTGGAGATACAGGCCAGATGGACGTAACAAAGGATAGGGCGGATGAGGTATTTATAGGTGTGGAAGATGGTGGAGGGGTCCAGACCTCATGTACGGCCGGATATCTGTTTGAATAGTGAGCTGAAATTTATATGAACGGTGCCCGCATCTTATTCGTTACAGTCTACAGAACGACCACGTCAGCAGTTACTTGTTGTCGGATTAACCGTTAAACGTCAAGTGCAACAGTTAAAGAACGGTTTCCATGGCGTCAAACATGGATTCATGAAGGAAAATTGAGTATTTCTCATTTAGTTTCACATGGGATACTCGAAAGAAACCCAACAAACTTTTTAGTGGACAGAGCTGTTGTAGTACCGCGTTTTGCCACTAGGAGCGCGTAGAGTGAGTTTCCCACAGGCAAGTGCTGTCGCTGAAGAAGGTGCGGGCTAGTTTCGGCGTAGTCTCGTAGTCTATCGTGCCAACATTTTTGTGTGATTGTTGTTTTAGCAATTGCTGAATTTCGTGAACAGCAGTCTGTGCTGAAATTCAGATTTTTGTTCGAAAAAAAAAAATGCAACTGAAACTATTGAAGTGTTAAAGACGGCGTACGAGTACTAAGGTATGGGGAAAAGTCAAATGTGAGAGTGATTTCCCCGCTTCAGGAATGGTGAAATGTCCACTGAAGCAATTGTGGAGCTGTCGTAAGTTACTTGCAGTTCAGTGCAGTGAATTGTGACAGACGATTTGGGAATGAAAGGGGTAGTTGCCAAATTCGTGCCCCGTGGCTGCTGACTGAAAGAACAAAAACAAGGTCGCGTGGAAGACGCAAAGCCCCGGAATCACCTTTTTTTTAAAAAAATTGCCTCAGGTTAAGGAACTTGATGCTGAGCCTACGATAATCAAGGTAGTGGAAGGCTTCAATTTCTTCTTGCCCCGAGAATGCTCGGCACATGAAATGACACATGAAGACCATGCAATTTACTTTTTCGATGTGAGATAAGTCGTTCATTCACAGTTTGTTGCGCAGGGTCAGGCAGTTCACCAGGCTTTCTACTTACAAATTCTGAAAAGACCGTATAACAGATTGCTGGAATGAAAAGGTACAGGAAAGGAAAGAGTTTTGCCTATGTTTCTGAGGGGAAGATAACAGCGACGAGGTAATGTCAGGCATCATAAAAGATGAATTTAAACGATGTTTTGAAAAAATGAAATAAAAACTTAAACACGTGTATTAGCGCAAGTAGTGCGTACTTTGAAGTGGAGTGAAGGTCTCTGCTTAAAACATGAATAACTAAGTTTTAAAAGGAAGTTTTGTTTCTTTTGGTTACGCCGTCGTGTTTCCAGAAAGAACAGAGGCAAACAGTTGCTTACAGTTCCCTTATTCCACTTGTGCACATTCAAAAGACGTCAGTATAATGTCACTCGATTTATTTGTTGTTCCAACATTTTGTCGTTCTTAAGAGGTGTACATACACAGGAATAACTGACACATCGTTTGTTGATTATCCTCAGCTTGGGATGCGTTTGGATTAGGATTAGGCTACGTGATTAATTTTTATCTTTGCTATTCCAAAATCATACAGTGATTCTCATTTCAAGATGAAAGTCAAATGGAATTACAGAGACATATCACTGATGTCCGTTTGTAGTGGGATTTTGGAACATACACTTTTTCGAACATTATGAATCACCTCTAAGGAAACGATCTGTTGACACAAGGGCAGCACGTATTCAGGAATGTCCTTTCTTGTGAAACACAGCTAGCTCTTTATTCACACGAAGAATGAGTGACAGTGATGGGGGATCTCAGATTTATTACATATTTCTAGATTTCCAGTAGGCTATTGACAGTGTTCCTCACCATCGGCTTCTAATCAGATTACGTGTCTATGGTGGATCCTGCATGTTGTGTCACTGGATTCGTGACTTTCTGTCAGAAAGGTCACAGTTCGAAGTAGCTGACGAAAACTCATCAAGTAAAATATAAGTGATATCTGGCATTCCCAATGGAAATGTAAAATGACCTCTGTCCCTAATCTATATAAACTATGTGGGACACATTCTGAGCAGCCCTCATATATTGTTTGCAGATGATGCCGTCATTTATCGTCTAGTAAAACCAAGATACGATCAAAGCTAATAGTAAAATTATTTGGACAAGATAGCTATATGCTGCGAAAAGTGTCTGTTAACTATATAATAAAACGTCTGAGGTCATCCACATGATTAATAACTGGAACCTGTTAAAAATAAAATACACGGTAAATCATATACATCTCAAGTCTGCCAACTAAATACCTAGGCATTACAATTTGAAAAACTTAAATAGGAACCGCCACAAAGAAAGTAAAAATGGGCTAAGGTATAGAGAGTGTCCTTTACTGAATTCCAGTAAGCTATAAAACATAATTACCCAGAAGTATTGTTTGTGGGCCACTGTAGGAGAGATTCATAGAAGTCAAGGTGTTCGTCTGGTATGTATTCACTGTTTTAGGTGAGTCCTTAATTTTATCGTGATTGATAGGCAGTCCTTAATCATCATAAGCTCTGTCAGTTGAGATTACAAATGAGACATTCATATGTAATTTGTGCTATAGTAAAAAAGTGTGCTGTATTAAACCCCTTTGTGTTTTGAAGCAATAGCTATGTCTCTAGTGGCTTACTTGTACTCAAACTTTATTCAACTAGCAATGGTGAAATCTTCTTTTTAGGATCGTGGAACGGTACTGGATTTAGATTCTTTTGATCAGCACGTCTGCTTGTATTTTTTTGGCCACCATGTTTTGTAATTCAGTATATCCTCCGATGTAACCAAATAAACATTACATTTACCAGATATTGCAGCAGAGCACATTATTTTACAAACTTCTAAGCGTTCATACGATCTATCTCCCTTCCTGAGTATTTGATATACAAGACCAAAATCACAGTCACATGGTAAGAATTTTGTTAGATATTTCACTGCCTGTTGGGGTTAGTAAAAACCTTATCACGCAAACGTTCTTGTTTCGCCCACCACAGGAATGGCTGAAAGAATAAAATTTTCTGCGGTTTGGGGAAGAATTCTCGTTATATATCTACACTACTGGCCATTAAAATTACTACACCACGAAGATGACGTGCTGCAGACGCGAAGTTTAACCGACAGGTAATACCACGTGTCCGTCACTGCTGAAATCAATCATGTACAGTGGCTATATTCCTGCCAAGTTTTCCTGCAGTGTCAGAGAACGAACATCCAGCTTCTCGTAGCCCTTTTAAACGACATTATTCAAACACAGTAAGGTACTGATAGTGGCATCTTTGTCGCCTTAAAGGCATTCTTGACTAACAGGAACTCACCACGTCCGGTCCCAAAGATAACTAACGCTCACGACCCTTACAGTGTATATTTAAAGCAAACCGGATTTGCGTTTTCATAGTGGCGCTACTAGCACCCTTCTTATGTCACTAGCGCTAAATCTGAATAGACATCTTACTTCAGGTGTAGAAACACGCCTACCAACCTTCGTTTATGTCGCACAACTTCTTCTTGGTGCCACGACTTTTTTCTTTCAATATGTAAATGTAAAAACTAACGTTTGTTCTTCAGTGGGGGGGGGGGGAACTGATGAAAATGTGATGTACAACAACAATGAAATAGGAAATACCGTCTTAGAAATAATTAAATTCAGAAAGGGGAAAATGCGAAAAGAAGAGGGGAGTGAGATAATCAATTCAGCCGGTAATGTCACCTGCCAAAGTATATAAAGTTATTTTGCGCATGGCAGATCATGAAGACTGGACTGTTCAAGCATGATAAAAGATATTCCGAGTATAAAGTATGAATAACTGTTTTCTCCATAAATAACACTAATGAGCAACACTGAACGATACTAAGGCAGTTCCAGACATCAGTGACGTGACAGTGCTATGAACGGATAGTGATTGCTCCGGCCGTGACACCAAAGTGACGTCTACTCATAGTCGTCAGTGCAATTGAGAGGCCGGAATGGCGAAGTTCTAGGGCGACGATCTCATGTAGATTGTTGGATTCTGGATGAAAAAGAGGAAAACCTACTGAAAATACTGAAGTGGGTTTATCAGAGTTGGAAAAACAGAGAAGAAGAAGGGGAACTTGGCACTCTGTAGAGTGAATTGATGGACTATGGAATACAGTTTATGAATCTTTCAGAAGTTTTAAAATTCATTCAGCTTTCTATTGAACAAGTAGAAAGCTCATCTGAAAAATCGGAACGCACACTGGAGAAAAACCATCACACCAAGAGAACGGCTTGCCTTTTGCTTGATGTTAACGCACACCTAGACAGTTTATCGTTAATTAAATATATGAAATCAACATTCGTAATTATTACCTTCTGCTGTATAGTTTTTCAGGCGTTACTGATTTATTACCCCTGAGACCACCTGTGAAAAAAACGTTCAAATGTGTGTGAAATCTTACGGGACTTAACTGCTATGGTTATCAGTCCCTAAGCTTACACACTACTTAGCCTAAATTATCCTAAGCAGAAACACACACACCCATGCCCGATGGAGGACTCGAACCTCCACCGGGACCAGCCACACAGTCCATAACTGCAGCACCTTTGACCGCTCGGCACCCGTGAAATCTTTGCTTATTATATTCCTAATGTTGACAACGATTTCATTTAGTCATCACGGTACACAAAACAGTACGAGAAACCTGCGACATAATTATAGACCATACGATGGACGAATTGGTGCTTACTCCGATAAAAGAAATGTGGAAAAACATCGCTAAGTGTTTTTTTATGATATGAGGAATTTTCCAAATAGTATAGGAACTCTGGCTGGGAAACACGTTACTCTCATACTCCTTCGAACAATGAACTATTACTCTTCAATTACACAACACCACTCTCCATATCTTTGTTACCTCTTGTAGACGTTCACATTGCAACTGATGTCGGGGTTTGTTTTTGTTGTTGTTGTTGTGGTCTTCAGTCGTGAGACTGGTTTGATGCAGCTCTCCATGCTACTCTATCCTGTGCAAGCTTCTTCATCTCCCAGTAACTACTGCAACCTACATCCTTTTGAATCTGCTTAGTGTATTCATCTCCTGGTCTCCCTCTACGATTTTTACCCACCACGCTGCCCTTCAGTGCTAAATTTGTGATCCCTTGATGCCTCAGAACATGTCCTGCCAACCGGTCACTTCTTCTTCTGTGCCACATACTCCTCTTCTCCCCAATCCTATTCAATACCTCCTAATTAGTAATGTGATCTACCTATCTAATCTTCGGCATTCTTCTGTAGCCCCACATTTCGAAAGCTTCTATTCTGTTCTTATCGAAACTATTTATCGTCCATGTTTCACTTCCATACATGGCTACACTCCGTACAAATACTTTCAGAAACGACTTCCTGACACTTAAATCTATACTCGATGTTAACAAATTTCTCTTCTTCAGAATCGCTTTCCTTGCCATTGCCAGTCTACATTTTATATCCTCTCTACTTCGACCACCATCAGTTATTTTGCTCCCCAAATAGCAAAACTCCTTTACTACTTTAAGTGTCTCATTTCCTAATCTAATTCCCTCATCATCACCCGACTTAATTCGACTACATTAAATTGCCCTCGTTTTGCTTTTGTTGATGTTCATCTTATATCCTCCTTTCAAGACACTATCCATTCCGTTCAACTGCTCTTCCAAGTGCTTTGCTGTCGCTGACAGAATTTCAATGTCATCGGTGAACCTCTAAGATTATGGAAAGAAAATATTACAGGTATAGCCCACCCTCTGACAACAATGTTTTACCTAGTTGGTAGCATTCTTTGATGTAAAATGAGAAATATGCACTTATGTACATAAGAGCTGTTTTTATTTCTCTTCCTATTATAGACCAGGGTGGTATTTTTCTGTTTTGTGTCCTTTTCACTTGGGACTGGACAGATCGTGCAGCAAAGGATTCAATTCAATAAGTTTTTCGTCGATTTTGTTTGCAATGATAAACTACTGCACGACAACACAACAACTTGCCCGTGCCGCGGCCGTGAATTGAGAAACCATCGACCGCAAGAAATACGGCAATCACGTTACGGTGTCACCTGGAGCACAGTTTTCACTGTCATGTTTACGCCACGGGTGAATGTGATCACTGCCCTTTAAATACCTACAAGAATACCTTCAAACACGCAGTGGTATAACGGTCCGATTACCGCACTGTCACGTCGCTGAAGTGTGTGAAACGGCCTTTACGGACTTTATATTGGCTCTGAGCACTATGCGACTTAACTTCTGAGGTCATCAGTCGCCTAGTACTTAGAACTAAATAAACCTAACTAACCTAAGGACACAACACACATCCATGCCCGAGGCAGGATTCGAACCTGCGACCGTAGCGGTCGCTCGGTTCCAGACTGTAGCGCCTAGAACAGCACGGCCACTCCGGCCGGCGGACTTTATATTGTCTAAAGACATTGCTATTTGCTTCAGTATATTAAAAGTGGAATTTATGTTTTACCCAGGTGTCGTCCTGTCTCGTTATCAAACTGACACTTCACATGTAAGACATGGCCTGCAGTGTTTCAGGTCACTAAAGGAGAGGTAAAGTTAAACAAGCATGTTTCTTTTTTTGGTAAAGTCTGTTTGTAGAATGAGATTTTCACTCTGCATCGGAATGTGCGCTGATATGAAACTTCCTGACAGATTAAACCTGTTTGCCAGACCGAGACTGGAACTCGGGACCTTTGCCTTCCGCCGGCAAGTGTTCTACCAACATTTTTTTTTTCATGTCATTTTCTTCTCTTTTGTTCGTCGCATCTGCTCACGGACGTCGTAACACACCCTTTTAAGTTCGTTGTTGATCGATTAACTCAGTTTTTTTTTTATTACAGAGGGCAGCTACCCCTCTGACAGAGCACGTTTAGCTACCGTGCCGGCAACCAACTGAGCTACCCAAGCACGACTCACGACCCGTCCTGACAGCTTCAATTGTGGAAGTACCTCGTCGCCTACCTTCCAAACGTCACAGAAGCTCTTCTGCGAACCTTGTGGAAGTAAGGATAATTGCGGAGACATTGCTTAGCCACAGCCTATAGGATGTTTCCAGAATGAGATTTTCACTCTGCAGCGGAGTGTGCGCTGATATGAAACTTCCTGACAGATTAAAAGAATTGAAGCTGTGAGGACGGGTCGTGAGGCGTGCTTGGGTAGCTCAGTTGGTAGAGCACTTGCCCGCGAAAGGCAAAGGTCCCGAGGTCGAGTCTCGGTCTGGCACACAGTTTTAATCTGTCAGGAAGTTTCTGATCAGCTAGTCTCCACCCCACTCGGTAAACCAACTACATGCGATGGGTTTAGTCACAGGTGCTTGCCATTTATGATCGTTAAACCAAAAAAGTGGAATTTATGTCCATATTGTTAGTATTAAAAGCATGCACATTCCACATACAATAATGTGAACTCTATTACATAGTGTTTTAGGTGAGGATGGTGAGCGTGGGGTTGGGATTGTTTTGAACCAATGTTACGTAAGGTATCGGTAGAGTTCAAGCCTCAACAATCACGTTTATAACACTGGTGAACTCAGCAAGCAGTTATCACTGAGGTGGTACAATGCGATACACTGCAATAAAGGTCCCAATGGGATGATACGATATGCGATACGGTACGTGATGTGACTCACAATATAGCAAGGCAGCACAAATCACTTTTCTGTTTCAGTTTCAGTCATTGAGTATTATCACCACTTTAATCTCAAAAGGCTGAAAAGGAGAAGGAACTGCAAACTGCATCCACACAATGATATAAATACTCAACATACTTCAGCTGTTGTTTCTCGTTAGCTCTCCCTAGACGAACACAAAGTCCATGAAGTACACAGAAAGAGTTCAGACAGTTACCACTTTTTGGAGGAACAAGTACAGCTGCTCTGACAAAGCAGGTCACAGATTTTAAGATTTCTGCTTCTCTGCTGAAAATCTACCCACTACAATAAGGTAAGCTGGTGGAAGTGTTTCATTGATGTTAAAAACAGTACCATATAAAACTTCTTTTCATTGAGGCCACCTGGCATGTTAATTTACTCAATGTAGTATATATACACTTTATGGTTAAAAAATTCATTAAACTAGGATAGTATTTCTACAGCAGCTGAAATTCGCACAGTAGTACCTGACTGAGACTGAGGACTATTCAGAAGGAACGTTGCTGGCATTGAAGAGATATCAGTCACCGTCGATGGTGTCACAGATGATGGTGAACTCTGCATAGGGGTAGAAAAAGCATTTGAAGAACTCGAAGAAGCCCATGATGAGAAGAAAAATCCCGATGCATCCTTCTCAGTCTCGTCCAAATACTCATTCAGAAGTAACAGAAATTTAGCTTTCAGATCTCTATCACGCCTCTCTAAAAGTTTCCTAAAATTAAGGAGCATGGACTGAAAAAACATCCAGTCTTCATTAGCTGATGACTACCGTCTTTTGATTTCAGTAAGCATACGAAAAAAAGAAACGCAAGACAGCTCCATTGCAGACAGTCCCCAATAAATTTCAAGCACTTTCTCGAGAGTAGAAAGACGTGTCACTCTAGTTACACATTAAAAAACCATTTCGATATGATAGCTATATTTCTTACGCAGAAATGTATGCCACAATATGCACTGGATGTAAGCTGGCTAGAGATTACATTTTCAACTATAAATTTTACAAAATTACTTGGAAGTATCAAAATAATTATGGGCAATAACGAAAATAAAACCGATTGATTATCAAGCTGTATTGTCAGTCTATAAGAAGTTAAAAAAGTCATTTTTTCTTATTGTCAATCGCACGAAGGCTACGCTGCACCGTTCTGGTTAGAAAACACTGCAACATCCGCCGTACAACCCACGCCTTTCTCCCTGTGATTTTACAACTTCGGCGACCTGAAGAAAGAGATGCACAGAGTTGATATACACTGCAACATCAACCGTAAAGGCTGGATCATTCAACGTGTGATTTTCAAATCTTCAAACCTGAAGGAAGAGATGCATGGACGTCGGTTTCAGTCAAACGGGGAAGTGCAATAAGCCGGCCTTTGTGGCCGAGCGGTTCTAGGCGCTTCAGTCCGGAACCGTGCTGCTGCTACGCTCGCAGGTTCGAATCCTGCCTCGGGCATGGATATGTGTGATGTCCTTATATTAGTTAGGTTTAAGTAGTTCTAAGTTCTAGGGGACTGATGACATCAGATGTTAAGTACCGTAGTGCTTAGAGCCATTTGAACCATTTGAGGTGCAATAGTGGGTTTTGCTTTGGATCCGTCTGCGACCGACGACCTTTTACAAAACAGGAACTGATTGTCTCGTTTCCCAGTGAGATAAATGTTTTATCGCAGGTGATAATTATTTTTAATGGATCTTTTCCATATTCCTTGTCCCATTGTGGCGGGTGTTCGTTTTTCGTTTGACTGTCCGTCATACATCTTACGTCATAGTCAAATATTTTAGCAGGCTCTTTACTCATCTACGCAATAAAGAGATTTCAATATGAAATATTTTTACCTTGTCTGTAACACCGTAATAGCTTTTGAACAGTGGTTGTTAGAAGTCAGCTGGGCAAACAAATTAACCGTAACAAAACGAGCATCGTTTATACCTGTGTTGCACAATGCTACAAGCAGATGAGGAAATTTAATCGGCAGTGTGTGTAAACAATATCCGCTTTGAAAATGTGCGCCAAACGCATTCACATCTGCCTTGTGTTTGCTGTGTGAGAGGGAAGAGATGTGTGGTTAGTAATGTCAGTAATATTTGCATGCCAACCGACCTGATAAAATAGCCCCTGTGGATGCGCGAACTGGCGTTTGTGGAATGTGAATGGGGCAAACAGACAATCTGTTTCAGATACTTTTGATTAATTCCGACCACACAACTGTTTCAGAGGGAGAACGTATTCTACTTAACGACCGCTTCAAAATGATATCATGAAAACATCGAAACTTGAAAATGTACTGCAAATATTTGGTCTGTTGGTTTACGACTGCGACATATATGTTCCTGTAAAGAAGAGAACAAAGCTGTTTTAAAATGTGTATTTCTTTTAACACACAGAAACATTTATCAATGCAACATTTCAACTGAGCGAAACAAGTGCGTGTTTACTTGAAGAAAAGTAATATGGGAGTAAATTACAGAAGGCAGCTACTCTGCTTACGTAATCCGCTTTTACTGTTGATAGCTCATGTCTCCTTGGAGAACATCAGTTCAGCTACCACTCCGGTTATAGAGAATTAAAGTTTTTCGTGTTTTCTCTAATTCGCTTAAACCAAACACCGGTGAGACGCCTGCGATTTTCTTATCTAAAATACACAGTTTTTGCGTTTACTATGCCCCTAACGACCACGCCGTCAACGATACATGAAACCACAACGAGGTTGCTCGCAGACGACGCAGATGAATACAAGCAAGTCTCTAAGAATTGCAAGCGATCTGCGCAAGGTACCAAAGTGTCCATCTGGAGAAAATGAACAACGAACAAATTTGGGGAAAAATTCGGACTTCGCACGGCATCGTTTGCTCATTTTCGTTTCAGCCAGACATGTTTCAGCACTTTCTGTCCTATATTCAATGGATTTCATTCATTTTTCTTCTTATATGACCATACCAACAGTTCAAAATGTTGATAGTTATCTATAATACATTCTACAGCCTTTTATTGGTTTTTTGAAGTTGTTTTCTTTTACTTCCCTTGTTTCTGCCATGTTAAAACAATTTTTGATCTAATCGTTTTCAGCTGTTACACATGTATTCAGTATGCATTATCAGAAAAACACAGGGTTTCTACCGCCATTTCAGATGTTGTTGATGCCATACATAACACTATTTGCTTAGAAAACCGAACGTCTGTTAATTAGTTAGTTTCATGTTCAATGGATCATTTGCACGACTGATCGTAGCTGTGTGGAACGAGTTATTTTACATTCACATCGAGAAATAATTTGTAAATATAGCTACATGCAGAACTTTTATAAGTTTTATTATTATTATTGTTATTATCATTATAACTATTATTACTGTTATTTTCATTAAATATACAGATGTGAATTATTAATTCCTGTCCAACATCTTTTAGACGCTACAATAATGGAAGGAGTTGTCAAGGAGAAACGTTTTCAGTTTGTTTTAAAATTTTACTGTACTGTTTATCAGGAATTTTGTATGACTGGGTAGCTATCCTAAGTCTTATTTGCATCATTGTGTACCCATTCTCATGCTGAAGACTACCTTACTGTGTAGTACTGAATGTGACTTTTCATTTTGGTACTGCAATTAAGTACATCACCGTTCCTTTTGAACTGCTATGTGTGTGTGTGTGTGTGTGTGTGTGTGTGTGTGTGTGTGTGCTGCGGTTACAATAAATTTCATGCGGCCGTATAATGGTGGAGCTAAGGTTTAGCCTCGGCGAAATTGTAACCTAACCCTTTACCAACTGTTTAATGTGATAATACGACCCTGATCGCGTATGTGGAATGAATTAGATTTTTGACAAGGCTATCGGCTCTGAAGAAAATTTTCCCAGTTAGTTGAGACATGTGTATAACTAGCAAATCTTATTCCTTCTCTTTCTGAAAATCTACTTATTTGGATTAGATTTAACGCTTGAAACAATGCAATCACTCACATGAAATATGAAACGGAAAGAGCTACCACGTGACTCAAAGAGTCCATAACTAATCTAATTGAAATAATAAATTAATCAAAACGGTCGCCAGAACAACTGGACACTGTCTCACCGACATCTTATCAATAATGCGGACAGCAATGAATATGTAAGCGTTACAGCAGTTGTGCCAACACAAGGCTGACACACGTTTCTGAGAGCACAACACATTCCAAAATAATAACGAATATAGAAAGCAGTTGTATTATATCTTCAATAACCAGATAGATTAATTTTTCAAAAGGGTATTTCAATTATTTATTGAAAGGTAAATGATTGATTGGAGATAGCTCTTTTGTAACGACAGTAATTTACGTAACCTCTGGTTAACGTTTACTTACGTGCACTAGTTTCCTGGATATGGCAAGCTACGTACTTTGAGTAGAATGCAATTGCTATGAAAATTTACTGAATCAAGTAAGCAATTGGTGGCTTTCAAGATATTCACAATGTGGAGATACGAACCAACACAATACTTAATAGAATTATTACTAGACACGAATATGAAACATGTGAACTTAATTTAATCTTTTCTTTGATTTAAGAGTGCTGGAGTTACTTTAATTTTAGTTACTTTACTTCGATTTCATTGAGTTAGCATGACATTGCCTCTTAATATCGTCGGACAAAACTGTCAACTTATTGAGGTTTCATTATTAATTACTTTCATTTATCTTTTTGCAAAACAAACGAAACTGGCCATGACAGTCTGTTGTTATGGTTCTTTTATGTGTTGAACCCTATCAGACCTGAATTTTTTCTGGAGAAGGAAAATTTTTCTTTATGTGATTTTTTAATGATTAAATGCAAGATTTATACAAAAATATGTACCCGTGTTCAAAACATACGTTCTACACTTGATTTAATTTTATGGACTACAATAACTCATTGCGAAAGATAATTCAATAATTACCATGCACCATAACAACAACAGTATTAAGCCGTACAGTGAAATATAGCAAACCAACCACATACGTGTAGCATGGTGGTCATGAGCTGCTGCACAATTCCACATAGACTTTCTGATATTTTCATAGTGATGCCTAACACTTGGCAGCAGTTAAGTATGATGAAATGGTTGAACATTGACAAATGTGTACCTCAGCTTCCCCTTTGGAATAGAATACTTCTATTGCAGCTAAGACATAGCAGAAGTTAATGTACACAATTGTAAAACAGAGGGTCTGGAAGGGTTAAACAACGACATACGTGTATATAGTAACTGGAAAGAAACAGGATCCTAAGTATGTGATAATTGCTGAGGATAAAGACAAGATCAGGTGCCTACGGTTTTAACTACAACACTTACTACTGAAACAAAATTCTCCGAGAATCTTACTGCGTAATGCCTCGCAAAATTTTTTACACGAAATAAAACAAAACAATCGTATACTTCGTTGGAGACGTTAAGCCGTCGCCTTCGTTGTCATCTACAGTGCTCCCATAGCTCCATGTAATCTTGCGGACGCGTCTTGACTCGCAATGACTAGTTGTGGGACAGGATCTAGATGTTATTGGAGCCTCCTGCATTTTGCGTCACATTCGTCATACTCTTGGTGCCCGCTAGCTACAACTGCGTTTCACATAGCCCCGACATTGCACGACATTTGCGTGTGTTCAGTCTTACGTCCGACGACCAAGGAAGTCTCCTGCAAGTGGTCCCTGACGTCACACCCGCGTCCAGAGACAACGCTCCTCCACAAGTCTTTGGTCTCTGCCAACTATATTGCTTTTCCTAACTTTCCGTAACGGTGATATTGCAGTGGCTATGGAGAGTGATGCAGTGTTCCATCCATGCATGTCCGAAGGATGAGGCACTGCGGCGACTACAGATTTGCTCCACATCAAGACTGGATCTCGGATTTCCTGCTTTGTTCAAGCGGTCGCCATAGCCGTTTTGGCTATCTGCCAATGACTCACGGCCACACCCAAGCTTCCAAATATCGTTGTTCCAGAATCACGACTTGTACACACACAATGCAATTCCCGTGGAGGGGAGAGCGTTATAATTTGAAAGTCTCTGACTGTTGTTGGCGGATAAATACAGGGCTTCTGTGCCCGTGTTATCAGGAAGAACAATGCAGCGGAAGGTTTGCTCTGGCCGTGACTCGTCCACGGACGGCAAAAGCGGTTAAGGTGACCAGTCGCGTAATGCTGTAAATCAAGATTCGAGTTTAATTCGTACACATTACAGCACATATAACACATTTACAGAATAAAAGAATTATATTTACAATAAACACAATGAGCAAAAATTTCATGCAGCAATTGTGTATTATACCGTCACAAACTCCACGTCTGATTTCTCTCTAGTCAGAGTAGTCTCCCCTGATTACATTGACTGAATTACTAAGTACAGCTTCCTGCATACTGTTCGTTAGATACGACATTACCTCCCTGGTTAACTATGCCTTCGGTTCCACAAAACAGAGATTTATTTAGGAGGATATGGTTGTTCAAGCAGTCAGATGCCTTAGATAGGACACAGAAAGAAGTAACTGGTGCTGTTTTGTTATTTAATGTTTGCGACTTTTCCTGCGTAAACATGCACTACTGGCCATTAAAATTCCTACACCAAGAAGAAATGCAGATGATAAACGGGTATTCATTGGACAAATATGTTATACTAGAACTGACATTTGATTACATTTTCACGCAATTTGGGTGCATAGGTCATTAGAAATCAGTACCCAGAACAACCACTTCTGGCCGTAATAACGGCCTTGATACGCCTGGGCATTGAGTCAAACAGAGACTGGATGGCGTGTACAGGTACAGCTGCCCATGCAGCTTCAACACGATACCACAGTTCATCAAGAGTAGTGACTGGCGTATTGTGACGAGTCAGTCGCTCGGCCACCATTGACCAGACGGTTCCAATTGGTGAGAGATCTGGAGAATGTGCTGGCCAGGGCAGCATTCGAACATTTTCTGTATCCAGAAATGCCCGTACAGGAAATGCAACTTGCGGTCGTGCATTATCCTACTAAAATGTAGGGTTTCGCTTGGATCGAATGAGGGGTAGAGCCACACGTCGTAACACATCTGAAAAATAACGTCCACTGTTCAAAGTGCCGTCAATGCGAGCCATAAGTGACCGAGACGAGTAGCCAATGGCACCCCATACCATCACGCTGGGTGATGCGCAAGTATGGCGATGACATATACACGCTTCCAATGTGCGTTTACCGCGATGTCGGAAAACACGGATGCGACCATCATGATGCTGTAAACAGAACGGGGGTTCATACGAAAAAATGACGTTTTGCCTTTCGTGCGCCCCGGTTCGTCGTTGTGTACACCATCACAGGCGCTCCTGTTTGTGATGCAGCCATGGTCTCCGACCTGATAGTCCATGCTGCTTCAAACGTTGTCGAACTGTGCGTGCAGATGGTTTTTGTCTTTCAAACGTCCCCATCTGTTGACTCAGGGATCCAGTCGTGGCTGCACGATCCGTTACATGCGGATAAGATGCCTGTCATCTCTACTGCTAGCGATACGAGGCCGTTGGGATCCAGCACGGTGTTCCGTATTACCCTCATGAAACCACCGATTCCATATTCTGCTAACAGTCATTGGATCTCGACCCACGCGAGCAGCAATGTCGCGATACGATAAACCGCAATCGCGATAGGCTACAATCCGACCTTTATCAAAGTCGGAAACGTGATGGTACGCATTTCTCCTCCTTACACGAGGCATCACAACAACGTTTCACCAGGTAACGCTGGTCAACTGCTGTTTGTGTATGAGAAATGGGTTGGGAACTTTCCTCATGTCAGCTCGTTGTAGGTGTCGCCACCGGCGCCATCCTTGTGTGAATGCTCTGAAAAGCTAATCATTTGCATAATAAAGCACCTTCTTCCTGTCCGTTAAATTTCGCGTCTGTAGCACGTCATCTTGGTGGTGTAGAAATTCTAATGGCCAGTAGTGTATTATTGGGTTTATTTGCCAGATATCATCTTAATGTTGACTTACAAAGTTGTTAAGTAAGTCTTTTGTCAGCTACGTTTTGGGGTTATTTGGGTAAATTGCAAAAAAAAAAAAAAAAAAAAAAAAAACGGACTGCACTTGAACCACATGAAACAACCCTTGTACTATCGATTAGCAACGTAATGCCATCTCTAATTTTGGGCGTCACTGTGGCAAAAGCAGCTCCATTGCAGCAGTATGTGAGACGAGGAGGCAGGCGCAGAGGTGTTGATATGCACTGTCATAACTGAGCTTGTATACGGATCACTATCTCGGCTACGCTCAAAATTCAGTTTCCTTGAACAGGGCGGTGGGGAGTTACTACATAAGGGGCTACGACTGTGTTGATCTGTATGTGCTTGCAAGCAACGTACCCTCACAACAAACGTACACTATAGTGATGCGCATTGTGGCAGCATTCTCTACCACAGCAGTTTAGTGACGTTATGTGACAGCTAACCACCGATGTCAGTCTGGGCACTATCTCAATCCGACCGGCTCGCCAGGTTATGCTGCAACGGATGATCCGTCTCCGTGCAATACTGCAGCAAGTGAACTTCTGCCTTGTGGAGCAACAGTTCGCCGTCAGGGCGGTACCACTGCCATCTACCCGCACTGCGGCGAGCTTTTCTTCCGATAGCAAGGGACCTCTACGAGAATCCGGGCAGATGTTCGCATCGCTATCACTTCTCGTTTAGGGCACCACAGAGCTAACTGAGGCACGATCTGCTAAAGAGGAGAATACGGCAAGCGCCATAACCCGATTTCCCAGAAACTTCACTCAACGGAAGAGGACTCAAAATAAGCGAACACTTGCCTCTGCTTGACCGTAGATAACTCGACTGTTAGTGGGGTAGCAACTGTCAAAGCTTTCCCGACGTAATTTACATGCCTCTCAGGGTCCTTGTTCCTCAGCCGAAATGATAGAACAATGTCTCACTTTTGTCTTCTGTTCTCAAAACCTGATTATTCTTTTTATTTACTTTTTTCTCATTTTTTCATTTATCTACCCGTCTCCGTAGAATTTCGCTACATTAATGTTTCTTGTAAAGTTAGGAAATACAAGAGTGTTATATCAATAGCAAAATTACAACTGTGTTTCAGAATTTCATACATTTATTGTACAAGTGTCCCGTTTATCTTCACCACCCTAAAAACTGTTTGTCCAGATGCTAATCACAAAATGTTTCAAGCAAATGTTCTTTAGCCGTCAGGGGGATATCAAAACGGCTGTGAGCACTATGGGGCCTAACTTCTGAGGTCATCAGTCCGCTAGAACTTAGAACTACTTGAACCTAAGTAACCTAAGGACATCACACACATCCATGCCCGAGGCATGGATACCTGCGACCGTAGCGGTCGCGCGATTCCTCACTGTAGCGCCTAGAACCACTCGGCCACTCCAGCCGGCCAGGTGGACATCAGTCAGCATGATTTCCTTCGTTGTCTTTCTTTTGTATAAAGATATGAACAGCGTTATGACTTATTTAAAGGGCACCCTTTATTTTTTATTCGGTAATTCATTTTCTCTACTAAATACCTATTCAAAAATGTATCACAGTGTACCATTCGCTTATCATTTACATATCATTGACTATGAGCCCGGGATCACAAACCTGCCCAGTTGCTGGAGTTGTCAGAAAACAAATGAGAACCAAGTAAAAACATAACACAAAATTGAATTTCACTCTCGTGTACCATTGCCCAGGAGTAGAACATTCAAAGGTACTCAAAGTGGTGATTCTGGGCACGGATACACTGGTGTACTCGTTGAATGAAAGAATTATTTACTGCTTCCAGTGTTGCCTGCTGAAGAGAAGTACAAGAAAGCACCATACGTTCTTGCATGTCCTCTGGAGTTGTTGGAATATCGCGATAGACAACGTCTTTAATTCATCCCCAAAGAAAAAAGTCCAGAGGCTTTAAATCAGGAGACCTAGCAGTCCAAGTAACTGTTCCTCCTAGGCCAATCCATTTGGCAGGATACTTTCGGTTCAGAACACGACGTGCACGCAAGACATTATGTGGTTGACACCAATCGTGTTGATACCACATAAGCATTCTTGGCTGAACATCATCCAGAAGAGGAGGAGGAAGAATTCGTCTGAGGAAGTTGGCATACGCTGTGCCGTTTAGACTACCATTGATGAAATAAGGGCGAATAATTGTAGTATCAAGCATCCACTGACGCTGTTTTTCCACCTGTCTAAGCCATCGTGGGTTGTCTCTGGACCAACAATGCAAGTTTCTTGTACTTAACTGTCCTGTGTTTGAGAAGGAACATTCATCGGTAAATAAGAACATTGGAGGAGAAGTTCGGGTTCACGAGGATTTGCTGCTGCGCCCACTGACAGAACTGTACGCGACTCTGGAGATCATTCCCATGCAATTCTTGATGTAGGTGTACCTAGTAAAAATGGAACCGGTGACGTGTAAGAATGCAATGTACACTGGATTTAGGAATGGCAATCCCGTGTTCAAGCTGTCGTGTGCTCACAAGTGGATTCATAGCAACGGAAGCGAGAACAGTAACATCGGCAGCTTCCAGAATGAGATTTTCACTCTGCAGCGGAGTGTGCGCTGATATGAAACTTCCTGGCAGATTAAAACTGTGTGCCCGACCGAGACTCGAACTCGGGACAGTTGCCTTCCGCGGGCAAGTGCTCTACCAATTGAGCTACCGAAGCACGACTCACGTCCGGTACTCACAGCTTCACTTCTGCCAGTACCTCGTCTCCTACCTTCCAAACTTTACAGAAGCTCTCCTGCGAACCATGCAGAACTAGCACTCCTGAAAGAAAGGATATTGCCAGGAAGTTTCATATCAGCGCACACTCCGCTGCAGAGTGAAAATCTCATTCTGGAAACATCCCCCAGGCTGTGGCTAAGCCATGTCTCCGCAATATCCTTTCTTTCAGGACTGCTAGTTCTGCATGGTTCGCAGGAGAGCTTCTGTAAAGTTTGGAAGGTAGGAGACGAGGTACTGGCAGAAGTAAAGCTGTGAGTACCGGACGTGAGTCGTGCTTCGGTAGCTCAGTTGGTAGAGCACTTGCCCGCGGAAGGCAAATGTCCCGAGTTCGAGTCTCGGTCGGGCACACAGTTTTAATCTGCCAGGAAGTTTCATATCAGCGCACACTCCGCTGCAGAGTGAAAATCTCATTCTGGAAACATCCCCCAGGCTGTGGCTAAGCCATGTCTCCGCAATATCCTTTCTTTCAGGAGTGCTAGTTCTGCATGGTTCGCAGGAGAGCTTCTGTAAAGTTTGGAAGGTAGGAGACGAGGTACTGGCAGAAGTAAAGCTGTGAGTACCGGACGTGAGTCGTGCTTCGGTAGCTCAGTTGGTAGAGCACTTGCCCGCGAAAGGCAAAGGTGCCGAGTTCGAGTCTCGGTCGGGCACACAGTTTTAATCTGCCAGGAAGTTTCATATCAGCGCACACTCCGCTGCAGAGTGAAAATCTCATTCTGGAAACATCCCCCAGGCTGTGGCTAAGCCATGTCTCCGCAATATCCTTTCTTTCAGGAGTGCTAGTTCTGCATGGTTCGCAGGAGAGCTTCTGTAAAGTTTGGAAGGTAGGAGACGAGGTACTGGCAGAAGTAAAGCTGTGAGTACCGGACGTGAGTCGTGCTTCGGTAGCTCAGTTGGTAGAGCACTTGCCCGCGAAAGGCAAAGGTCCCGAGTTCGAGTCTCGGTCGGGCACACAGTTTTAATCTGCCAGGAAGTTTCATATCAGCGCACACTCCGCTGCAGAGTGAAAATCTCATTCTGGAAACATCCCCCAGGCTGTGGCTAAGCCATGTCTCCGCAATATCCTTTCTTTCAGGAGTGCTAGTTCTGCATGGTTCGCAGGAGAGCTTCTGTAAAGTTTGGAAGGTAGGAGACGAGGTACTGGCAGAAGTAAAGCTGTGAGTACCGGACGTGAGTCGTGCTTCGGTAGCTCAGTTGGTAGAGCACTTGCCCGCGAAAGGCAAAGGTGCCGAGTTCGAGTCTCGGTCGGGCACACAGTTTTAATCTGCCAGGAAGTTTCATATCGGCAGCTTCGTCTGTGCGAGTGCTACGATTGCGTTGTCGTGGGTTGAAACTTTCCGTTTCCTGAAGCGTCACAACAAGACGAGAAACATCCGTCGGGGAGGTGGGTTCTTGTCAGGATATCGCTCTCTGTACAGTTCTACTGCTTGCGTAACATTTCGCCTACCTTCAGCAACAACAATAAACAACAATAAAGGAAACGTTATGTCGATGAAGTTTGTAGGAAGGACAGCCTTTACTGTATGCCTGCTCTACACAACTTTATTTAAAAGGACTAAGGAACTGTACTAAATGTACCCGTACACAAGAAAATAGTATTGCAATTACTGTTCTGCTAACTTAAATTCCCCATAAATGACTAGCATTTCTACCTTGTCTTCGTTAGTGTACATACTACTTACACAACTCTTCAACTGACGGTGGTTGACGGAATGACGATTGTGCATTCTACTTATGTCTGTCAACGTCAGCACGTGGATGTGTTCCATTACCCCAAGTACCTGCATTAAGCGCTGGGAGCGTCAACGTCATTGTTGTGTTATATAATTAATAAACTTCTGTTTCAGTGAATGGTGCACTGTAATACATTTTTGAATAGTTCTTTAGGAGAGGAAATGAATTACCGAAGAAAAACTAGATGGTGTTATTTAAAAAAGTCATCCCGCTGTTCATATCTTTGTAAAAAAACAAAGTTACAACAAAGGCAGTCATGCTGATTGATGTCCACATGACGGCTAAAGAATATTTGCTTGATTTATTTTCTAATTTACGTCTGGAGAAACAGTTACTTAGGGTAACTGGATAAAAATGATACCATTCACACATCCACGCTGATGGGAGCTGGAATGACGTGGATGCGCAAAAGACACTCATAGCGCTAACCAGTGAAGGTATGGTAACAGCACCGGAAGGACCTGTCTTTTCGGAAAAACATGGCCCCATGATAAATGTTGCCCCAAGACCGTAACAAACCTTTTCAGGATGAAGTGGTCCTGCTTGATTTCCGTGTGGATTTTCTATTGCCCATATTCGACAATACTATGTGTAACGACTGTCAGCTGGAAGTGTGCTTCATCTGTCCACAAAATCTTCCACGACCAATCACTGTCCACTTCCATACGAGCAAGAAATTCTAAAGCAAGGGTCTCTATTACTGGCAGGTCAACAGGAAGCAACTCGTGCACATGAGTAATTTAGAATGGATAGCAAAGAGGAATGTTTCTTAGGATTTTACGCACCGTGCTCAACGGTATGTTCAATGTTCCGGCAATTCTCCGTGCTCTACACGTTTGCACACCACCATTCGTCTCCCCCTGCGTTGCTGTGGCCACTGATTCCACTGACGTCGAATGGTTTCCTACCTCTACTAGGTTAAACACCAAAAGAACCCGTCTTTTCAAATTGCCGAAGTTTTCTCCAGACCCACGGCAGTCATCGGACCAACGTCTTTTATCAAACCATTCTGTCCACAGCTGGTGGTCGTGCGGTAGCGTTCTCGCTTCCCGCACACGGATTCCCAGGTTCGATTCCCGGCGGTGTCAGGGATTTTCTCTGCCTCGTGATGACTGGGTGTTGTGTGTTGTCCTTAGTTTAGTTAGGTTTAAGTAGTTCTAAGTTCTAGGGGACTGGTGACCATAGATGTTAAGACCCATAGTGCTCAGAGCCATTTGAACCATTATGAACCGGAACTTCTGCAGAGCGACTTGTGCACAGTCACCACTCTTGTAATATGGCTTTACAAGCAGACAGCTATCCTGCATTGCGACAGTCATGGCGAACGTCGCAGACGCGAAAGGAGGAAAAGCATTGTACCCGGCGCGTTTATGCCTCATTGGGTTGTGCACATGACAGGTGTTTCCATTTACGTATTCTGAGACATACAGCGCCATCTTTTGATCAAATTTAACACTGTTTCATTTTCTTATGACATACATTTTCCCCCTTCTCCGATAATATTCCAATGTAATTTAACGTCATTCTGACCAGTGGTGTTGTTTCTACAGCGTTTTTGAAGTTTAACTTCAATTATAATCTCCCTGTACTTTGAGTTTCCTATTCGGATGTGTATTTTTGGGAGATATTACCGTTTTGTAACAATTGTCACCCCATACTCATGTGTTCCGATTGCAGCGCCATGTATATGGAACGAAATAAGTGTTTGATATAAAAGTTAATGATTCAAATGGCTCTGAGCACTATGGGACTTACGTTCTGAGGCCATCAGTCCCCTAGAACTTAGAACTACTTAAACCTAACATGGTACGGAAACAACTGGTTCTCCCGTAGCACTCTCCATACAGTGACGTGATCAACGTTACTTTGTACAGCAGCAACTTCTCTGACGCTGACATTAGGGTTATCGTCAACTGCGCGGAGAATTGCCTCGTCCATTGCAGGTGTCCTCGTCGTTATAGGTCTTCCCCAGTCGCGAGTCATAGGCTGGAATGTTCCGTGCTCCCTAAGACGCCGATCAGTTGCTTCGAACGTCTTCCTGTCGGGACACCTTCGTTCTGGAAATCTGTCTCGTTACAAACGTACCGCACCACGGCTATTGCCCCGTGCTAATCCATACATCAAATGGGCATCTGCCAACTCCGCATTTGTAATCATTGCACTGACTGCAAAACCACGTTCATGATGGACACTAACCAGTTGATGCTACGTACTGATGTGCTTGATGCTAGTACTGTAGAGCAATCAGTCGCATGTCAACACAAGCACCGAAGTAAACGTTACGTTCCTTCAATTGGGCCAACTGGCGGTGAATTGAGGAAGTACAGTACATACTGACGAAACTAAAATGAGCTCTAACATGGAAATTAAGCGTCTCCCGACACATGTCCACATAACATCTTTTCTTTATTTGTGTGTGAGGAATGTTTCCTGAAAGTTTGGCCGTACCTTTTTGTAACACCCTGCATACAGTGGTGCGCGCCCTTGGTACGAAGTACGTATTGCCGCAGTGGCACCTCGTAACTAGCAAGCAGCACATCCGTAGCGGCATTGTGATGTGAATGGAGTGCAGTCTAAAGGTTACTGATTGGTAAGGAAATAGGCTCTTACATTCCATTTTATAAACCTCCATGGAACAACAGACAAGGGTAGAGTTCATCCACGTGGAAAAGTCAGCAGCACCGTGGGTATGCCTGCGCTGTCACAGCCGCGTGCGGGTGAAAACGGGTAATTGACTGGTGCAAAGACGGGTGCCTGTTCGTGCGGCAGTCAGAACTGCCACTGTGGTCGGCAGGTGTCGCCGGACAAGGCGAGCTGTCCGCTGCGGCTGATCAATAATGAAGCGCGCCAGGTCGCCTTAACAGCCGCTGTCCGCAGCCAACCGGCCGAGTGTCTGCGGAGGAACAGCTGCTGCCGACAACAGGTCACCACTCACCGCTGCTCCAGACAACGGGTCACGCACTGCTGCAGGTCACTCGCTGTAGTACTCACCATTGTCGGCCACTGGGTAGATCTACAGACCTGGCACTGTATCTTTACAAACACTCTACCAGACGCATATCTAACTGCTTATGTCTGTACGTGATTCATTTAAATCGCTTCGAGTAAGTACAGCTTCAAAATAAAATAAAAAGTAGAAAAGGTAAATTATAGTGCGGCAAATTTAGTTCTTACTAGTAAATGAATGTTAGTTTAGTTGCGAGAGACATTTCGTTTCTTCTGTTATTTCCGAAGCATCTTCAGTAGCCATTTCGTGAGGTTCGTTTTACTTCCACCAATGTTGGCACCACTATACGTAGTAAACATATAATAACGGCAAAAAATGTGCACCAACGCCTCAACCTTATGCTAAACACAATGTATTTCTTTTTCTTCTCATTCAAATGTCTTTCGTCATGTGTGTCATCCTTTGAGGGTTTCGATTTATTTCTGTAAAATATCACAGAGTTCATGGTTTGCTTTTCTATTTTAGGCTTAAAATCTGTACATGTGCAATTTTTAAAATTTGTTTCGATTGCTCACCTTAATTACATTACTTGTAAAAAATGGCTTGTTTCTATTCCTTTTTTGCACGATGATTTTTAACAGCATGTCATCTGCGAAGCAGTCATAAGGAATATAGCTCACTTGTGAAATACTTTTACGTGAGTTGTAGTTGTGAACGTCACTGTATTTACATTTTTTCGTCCAGCTGTTCATCTCCAGTGCATTTTGTTTTTCTATTGAGATCTTATACATGTTGTCCCGATATTTTTTTGCTTCAACAGACCCGTATGTAATTTTTTTGACGTAAAACATGATTTGAGAAAGCTGGTGACAGCGGAACAATGCCTCTCTATGAGAAGGACTACGTAAGTGTTGGATAAAATCCTGTCATGCATAAGAAACGTGTGTGAAAAGGTGAGAGGGAAACATAAAAATGTGCGTCTGAGCATTTACATCATTACAGTTGCATGAAATTGGTAATTGTATTTTTAAAGCGAATGAAACAGTGGTTGTCACCAGTCATACTGATTTACAGATACAGCCTATTCAAACTACTAGATAGCAGGTGAAAATGGATTGGAGCTGAGAAATGAAAGAGGAAGCCGCCTGGTAGAACTTTGCGCAGAGCATAACTTAATTATAGCTAACACTTGGTTTAAGAATCATGAAAGAAGATTGTATACATGGAAGAACCCTGGAGTTACTGAAAGATATCAGATAGATTATATAATGCTAAGACAGAGATGTAGGAACCAGGTTTTAAATTGTAAGACATTTCCAGGGGCAATGTGGACTCTGACCACAATCTATTGGTTATGAACTGTAGATTGAAACTGAAGAAACTGCAAAAAGGTGGGAATTTAAGGAGATGGGACCTGGATAAACTGAAAGAACCAGAGGTTGTACAGAGTTTCAAGGAGAGCATAAGGGAACAATTCACAAGGAATGGGGGAAAGAAATACAGTAGAAGAAGAATGGATAGCTTTGAGGGATGAAATAGTCAAGGCAGCAGAGGATCAAATAGGTAAAAAGACGAGGGCTAGCAAAAACCCTTGGATAACAGAAGAAATATTGAATTTAATTGATGAAAGGAGAAAATATAAAAATGCAGTAAATGAAGCAGGCAAAAAAGAATACAAACGTCTCAAAAATGATATCGATAGGAAGTGCAAAATGGCTAAGCAGGGATGGCTAAAGGAAAAATGTAATGATGTAGAGGCTTATCTCTCTAGGGGTAACATAGATACTGCCTACAGGAAAATTAAAGAGACCTTTGGAGAAAGGAGAACCACTTGCATGAATATCAAGAGCTTTGATGGAAACCCAGTTCTAAGCAAAGAAGGGAAAGCAGAAATGTGGAAGGAGTATATAGAGAGTCTACACAAGGGCGTTGTACTTGAGGACAATATTATGGAAATGTAAGAGGAAGCAGATGAAGATCAAATGGGATATATTATACTGCGTGAAAATTTTATCAGAGCACCGAAAGACCTGAGTCGAAACAAGGCCCCTGGAGTAGACTACATTCCATTACAACTACTGACAGCCTTGGGAGAGCCAGGCATGACAAAACACTACCATCTGGTGAGCAAGATGTATGAGACACGCGAAATACCCTCAGACTTCAAGAAGAATATAATAAATCCAATCCCAAAGAAATCAGGTGTTGACAGATGTGAAAATTACCGAACTATCAGTTTAATAAGTCACAGCTGGAAAATACTAACGCGAATTCTTTGCAGACGAATGGAAAAACTGGTAGAAGCCGACCTCGGGGAAGATCTGTTTGGATTCCGCAGAAATGTTGGAACACGTGAGGCAATACTGACCCTACGACTTATCTTAGAAAATAGATTAACGAAAGGCAAACCTACGTTTCAAGCATTTGTAGACTTAGAGAAAGCTTTTGACAATGTTGACTGGAATACTCTCTTTCAAATTCTGAATGTGGCAGGTGTGAAATACAGGGAGCGAAAGGCTATTAATTTGTACAGAAAGCAGATGGCAGTTATAAGAGCCGAGGGGTATGAACGGGAAGCAGTGGTTGGGAAGGGAGTGAAACAGGGTTGTAGCCTATCCCCGAAGTTATTCAATCTGTGTACTGAGCAGGCAATAAAGGAAACAGGTATTAAAATCCATGGAGAAGAAGTAAATACTATGAGGTTCGCCAATGACATTGTAATTCTGTCAGAGACAGCAAAGGACTTGGAAGAGCAGTTGAACAGAATGGACAGTGTCTTGAAAGGAGGGTATAAGATGAACATCAACAAAAGCAAAAAGAGGATTATGGAATGTAGTCGAATTAAGTCGGGTGATGCTGACGGAATTAGGAAATGACACACTTAAAGTAGTAAAGGAGTTTTGCTATTTGGGGAGCCAAATACCTGATGATGGTCGAAGTACAGAAGATATAAAGTGTAGACTGGCAATGGCAAGCAAAGCGTTTCTGAAGAAGAAAAATTTGTTAACATCGAGTATAGATTTAAGTGTCTAGGTAGTCGTTTCTGAATGTATTTGTATGGAGTGTAGCCATATATGGAAGTGAAACGTGGACGATAAATAGTTTAGACAAGAAGCGAATAGAAGCTTTCGAAATGTGGTGCTACAGAAGAATACTGAAGATGGGTAGATCACATAACTAATGAGGAGGTATTGAATAGAATTGGGGAGAAGAGGATTTTGTGGCACAACTTGACTAGAAAAAGGGATCGGTTGGTAGGAGATGTTCTGAGACATCGAGGGATCCAAAATTTAGTATTTGAGGGCAGCGTGGAGGGTAAAAATCGTAGAGGGAGACGAAGAGATGAATACACTAAGCAGATTCAGAAGGGTTAGGCTGCAGTAGGTACTGGGAGATGAAGAAGATTGCACAGGATAGAGTAGCATGGAGAGCTGCATCATACCAGTCTCAGAACAGAAGACCACAACAACAACAGATTATTTAACTGAATTATCTAATTGAATAAACTGAACTATCTAACTGAATAAATAAAATTTCATTCATCAATGTGGTTCTAAAATATTGTTGAAAGTTTACTGATGTTTCATTACTACTTTTAGGAAACTGATAAAATAGTTGCTAGAGTTGGATTCAAATTTTTTAAATTTTTTATGTTTTCTCCGGCGTATATACTGTGTATTAGGATCTAGAACTTTTGACATATGGTCCTCTCATGGCGTTTCATTAATTTATGCCCTAGTTTCAAGTTATTCGTTCCTGTCTTTAAATTTATTTCCAATGTGTTTGATGTGTGTTTCCTGATCTATAAGCTGTGCAACATTGGAAGGTGCTGATATATTCTCTGAACCGAGTTTTGAACTTATGACCAGTACAAACGATTTTAAAGATTTCAGAATCTGATTGGATGCGAGGTTTGCTATCAATGTTGCTGGATAATCCTAAGCATAAATTATAGCTTCTGGAAAGAATATAACACTATTTTTGAGATACATGCGGCTGGTCACACATCAACTAAACCAAATATGCAGAGAGCACCATCTTAAAAGTTCATTACGCAAGACACTCAATACCATAGAAGACAGCCATGAACAATGAAATAATTTCACCAATGTCACTCCTTAAATAGATGAGCGATGAGTTATCGTTATGACAACATGAAAGTAGAAGTCTGTAAACCTATGCAGATTAATTGTAACTGAACCACACTGCCTGAATAAAAGTACACCCTTTTAGAGGTTTCCAATTCAGTTACGGTTTCTTATAACAACAGTGCGTATGGGGTACATAAAAGGAATACCCTTACAGACCAACAGCTTAAGCGGTTCTGAGGTACCACGTATCTAACGACGCTGGAACACCCATATTAGTACATGGTTTCGCCTCCACGGGGGAGCAACGCAGCCACCGACTGTAGCCTCCACTCAATCATAAGACGGTGAAGATGGTTCTATGATACGTTATGCCGCTCCTGCTCGACCTGTTCACGTACCTCTGAAAGAGTTGTTGGTTGACGGGTTACATTAGTCACTTATCGTCCCATCATATAAAAAACGCGCGATCGATTGGAGATAAATCCGTAGATTTTTCTGGCTAGGGAAGTTGCTGCAGAGAACGTTGAGTTTCACGGGCAGTGTGTGGCGAGAATTATCCTGTTGGAATTATCACGTTCATATTGCAAGCATGGTGAAAGATCGGGCATAATAACTTTCTGCGAGTAACGTCCCTTCCAGAAACGCCAAAGGTGAAAGAGAGTTAGGGTCTATAGCTTATAACACCCATATCATTAGGCCTGGGATTGGGCCAGTATGTCTTGGATGAATACACTCTTCGAGACTGGGCTCACCGAGTCTTAGTCGTGCGAACGACCATCACCTGCTTGCAGGCAGAATCTGCTTTCATCGCTGCAACATCGTTGCACAACTGACGCAGCACGTCTAACTTGCATCGCAGTTCTCCAAACGGAAATCCCACCAGTCGGAATGCCACAATTTGACCCCTCACTCTCCATTTCAGACTCGTACGGTAAGATGTAGAAAGCATGAGTGCGTCTTTGTCGCATGGCTGCCTACTTGCTTCACGCGGTTGCACCCCACTGAGCCTTGTGGCTCTTAGCATAGCTGGCGCTCTAGTATCTATGCCGCTAAGCTACCTGTTGGCGGACGACGTTGAAACCGTTATCAGTACATTTTCTATACCCAGGTGGCACATGCCGTCATCGTATCAAAATCGACGTCGCCTTCCAGGGTACTGATGTTTCTTTTCTTTTTCTGGCAGAGCCTCACTGGTGTCTAGGAGTATGCCGTGAATAACCTGTTTCGCTACACATCTGAAATGTGCTTCTGTGAGCTAGAACCCGAGGCCTGTGGGCTACGCGGACAAGAATTCTGGGAGAAGCTGGGGACTTGCCTAGGTGTTCCAGCCGACCTTGTTTACAAACGGCGTGGCGGGACCAGGGAGTTGCAGGTATGGGCGCGATGAGGTCTGGTTCCTTTCACCACTAGGGGAAGATACAGCAGAGGAGGGAGTCCAGTAGGAATCTGCCAGCGAAAGTAAACACATTCTGGAAGAAGCGCAACAGTGCCGTCTGTCATTGGAGCGGATAGCGTGTAAGCGTGTAAGCAGCAAGCTAAAGGATTTACACACTGTCAGTCAGCACTGTAAGTGCCCCGCTGGAATGCTTGTGTCTTATTTTGTGCTAACTTCTGAGTCTGTGGTGGCATTAGTGTATTGCCATGTTTTTAACTGATGGAACTGCGAGACTGCTATTGGACCCGTAGTTTGCCGAGTATAAGTGAGGAGTATAAGTGAATTTTGTTTTCGCGGAATATGGTGAGGTTGCGTTGGACCTGTGAAGCGGTGATTTATCTCAGGAACGGTATTTTAGTGATAAGGTTTTAATGATTGAAGTAGCCTTTCTGTGTGCCTAGTTAGCTGAAGCACGTTTGGTTATTGTCATTCCACATTATGTAGGTGTGCGTGTTTACCTTTAGGTGTTGGTCACAGTGGGAAGTCCTTGAACTAGCTTGTTGACTAGTGTTACAGGTTGTATTGAGTCCCCCTCATATTAAATTAATGTCAGTCTTGTGAAGGACTTACATTGGATGATTTGTGTACACTGGGTTAAGTTTCTCTGATTTTATATTTATTTATACCCCCCTTAAGACTTTTATGTCATTATATCGGGTGTTCAAGAATGGAATTAAAGCTCAAGGTGAAGAAATATGAATGATAAGATTCGCTCATAACATTGCTATCCACTTCAAAAATGATGAAGAATTGTGGATGTGTTGAATAAAGTGGACAGTTTTTTGAGTATAAAATACGAATTGAAGTAGAAAAATGATGACATTAATGAGACGCAGCAGAAATGGAAACAGTAAGAAACTTATTATCATCAGTAGTGACCACGAAGATAGATGAAGATAAGGAATCCTGCCACTTTGGTAGCCGAATAATCCAAGACGCACGGAGCAAGGAGGACATAAAAAGCCAACTATCATTGGCAAAACGGGCGTTCCTGGTTAAGAGTAGTTTCCTAGAATCAAACATAGGTCTTAATTTAAGGAAGAAATTTCTGAGAATGTACATTTGCAGCCAAGTTTTGTGTGTCAGTGAAACATGGCCTGTGGGAAAAACCGCACACAAGAGAATCGGAGCATTTGAGACATGGGTGCCACAGATGATTGTTATAAACTAAGTGGACTGGTGAGGAATGAGGTTCTCCGCAGAACCAGCGAGGAATGGAATATATGGAAAGCGCTGACAAGAAGAAGGGATATCTTTTAAGTTACCAGGGAATAAATTCCATGGTACTAGAGGAAGCTGTAGAGAGTAAAAGATTTGGAGGAAGACAGACATGGGAATACATCCAGCAAAAAATTAAAGATGTTGATTGCAAGTGCATTCTGGCATGAAGAGGTTTGCTCGAGAGAGGAATTCGTGGCGGACCGCATCAAACTAGTCAGAAGACTGATGACTCAAAAAAAAAGTGTTAAATCATTTGGAAAATACAGCACGAATTCTTCGATTGTATTGCCTGATGCAGGTGCTCTGGCAATCACACGATTCATAATATTAATAAGAGTCGAATCTGGTGCAACCCCGAGCCAAACTCCATTTCAACTCGAGCCAAACACTACCCCACAAAAGCAGGAGGTTGAGGTATAGAAAGATATATGACACAAAAGTCCAAAAAGCAGGTGTAAGATTCTTCACTATAATGAAAGGCTGCACAAAAAGAGATTTAATAAGAAATAAAAGTTTTCGGAACATTTTGTTCACGCTGTTAATCAGGACATAAATAAATATGAAGTTAGGTGGGAGCAACAGATGAATGGAATGATGAAAGGCTACCCAAAATTTCTGAACAGAAACCCAAAACAACGGACGGAAATAGTTCAATCAAGGAAACGATGATCACAAAATTTGTGAAGACAGAACAAACAGATCCCTCTCTGTATGTGAAATGATAACGTCGACCTAAAGTGGGAGTATCACCTTGTTTCTTTTTATTTTCGTTTCTTTCTTCTTCTACATTCATTCTTCATTTGTTGTCTATAAGCTGAGGCTACTACCTATTAGCATCAACTGTTGGCCTGGTGGTTTCTGTCCATGTCTGAAGGTCTTCATCATTCAGAGGAATCCTGTATGTCGTGTGTATAATAAACTGGAGTGTTGCTAAATTATGTGAACTGAGGTTGCATAAGGATTGGTGTATATAACCGTCTGTGGTAACTGGATTTCTTTAAATGTCGAAGGACAGTATAACATTTTGTATGAAGACTGCTGGATGAAGGAAACTTATCGTGTTTATGGTCCCATACTCATATGTTAACTACGTGTTCTGATGAGTAATATTCAACAATCAAATGGTGGTCTGGACATCACAATCTTTGTTCCCGTTCATGATAAGTAATGTGTCATTCACATGCCACTTGTAAAGCTGATTCTTTTGGATGTATGCTACATTTTTCTGTTTAACTTTTGCTCTTGGTGGCTAAGAAGTATTTCCGATACTGCTCCACAAACGTATGCAATCGCTCGTCACGCAGAGACGTGGTGTACACATTATTTTCACTCAGTAGCTTTTTGTAAATACATAATTATTTTACAGGCTCTAATTATCTTTGTTAATTAATTTATATTATGTGAATTAAATTAACAGTCGTAATTCTGTAGTGCTGATACGCTATATGCGAGAAGCTTCGGGAAACACACAAATGCAATTTTTTTTCTTTCTCAGAAACAAGTTTTTCTTAAAAGAAGGGGTGGTAGCTCTTCTAACTGAAATTTGTTGGCCGACCTCTGAACCAGCTACAGTTTTCTTGATGTGTGTTTCATTATGCACAGGTCGTACAGTGTATTAACTTTGATAGAGTTCAGAATTACTCCACAGGTTGACACGCCTTATGATACTGGTGTTTGCAATACATTTAAAGACTTCGGCTTATTATTATTACTAATATTTTATTAATCGGTTACTTTTACTAGTTTTGAAACATTGGGCATACACGACCAATGGGTCCCTTGTTCTCCTAGTGTAAACAAACAGACCACTTTGCTTAGAGTCCTTATGTTGGCAAAACAGTGAAATTTATGAGCCTGATGTTAACAGCCCAGGTACGTACCTCTTAGTTATGTTTCCATCAGTCTAGTCTGAGGGCAAATGATTTTATCCTAATCTTAATGACCATAAATTATGACCCAAAATGGCTGCCTTGCTCCTCCCCTCTCCAAGTATTCCACTTGTTCTCGTATGTTTACGCAAGTCGAATATTCCTACTGATCCCTTCCTTTAAACAAATTGTACCACAATTCTTTCAGAATTTTGTTCAGTAAATCCTCATTAATTATCCGATGTAGCCTATTTTAATCCTCAGCATCCTTTTGTAGAGCCACTCTTTAGAAGCTTCCTTTCTCTTGTTGTCGGAGTATTTTATCATAGAGTTAGACTTGCGTACAAACATACACTTCAGACAAGTACTATCAGAAACGATTTCCTAATATTTAACTCTATGTTAGATAAGAACAAATTTATATTCGATAGGCACAAATTTATATTAGATAGCATCGGCTAAAATATAGGCTAAAAAGAAAATCAAACCATGAAGTTCCATCAACTACAGTTACTATGAGGTCTTTTAAAATTATAAAAATGATTTATGGAAATACAGACTGGTTCTGATAAAAGATAACAGATACAGCTTCAAGCTTCAAATTACTTTCTACACCTTACGGTATAGTATACGTTAACTGCAAAGTTAACGTAACGCAACGCCTTTATATCTGGAAATAAACTGAAAGCTCTAAACGTAGGATCTGAGGGAAAGGTATCGTAAACCTCGTGAACTGTCTTTACCTTTACTGGCTCAGATGCCTACATTCTGTAAAGTAGTAAAATTATATTTGCACATCTGTATTACGCCCTGCGTCAGCAGCATTCGGAAACCGAGTGCTATTCCAGTTTGGTAAGTGTTTCCTATAGCTGGCAGGTACACCTCCGTTCGATGAGATGGGGCTTGTCATTCTGACGCAATGCAGACGTCCATTAAAACGGCCATAATACGCTCGAGCTGCAAGTGTGAAGTATGTCGTGAATTGCTAATAGTCACATTAAGGTCCGCTTCGATGCATGCCCTACGCACATTAACTCGGCTGTGAATTCCCAAATTGCATGAGAAGGGCGTATTTGTCCACTCTCAGGTGCCCAAGAACTGCCGCTATCTTGATGACTTTCGGCTATAATGGAATGTTTCAGGTGTCTGGGCCACCCCTTTTATATCAGCACGCACCTAAGTACCACCTTCGTGACACTATAGTGAATCTGATTGGCAATTTCGATATCGTATTCCCCAGTTTATCAGATGCGGCTGAACATATTTTCGCAAGGAAAAGGAAGTTGGGGACATGCCGTGCCGGTAGCATATTACTTCTCAGATGCCACTGTGGAATATAATTTGTTCCGATAGATTTTCTTGTGCTCCATTTTCAATCGCTGTCCCACGAATCACCCGGTCCATTTTTCGAGTTTCATTTTTTTCCAGCTCAGAGAAGTAATTATTTGCATCGACTGCAACTGAAACCTCATCACTAGGGACCCTACATAATCTTAAATTAAAACCAGAAATACATTAAATGCTAGGTGATACTTACGTAAGTGCTATTTCTTTAAAGAGCACACAATTTAAATGAATATACGATTTTCGAAGTTAAACCTGTAGTGTTGACGTGGTTAAAACTCGGTTGCATAAATCCATCAGAAGAGGTGTTTTGTCTCTCCTAGTGCAAAGCAGTATATTGGTATGTAGAAAAGCGATAGAACACTTGTGTCCTAATGACAAACATTGTTCGACACACTGGAAATGCGGTTACGCCATCAAGTTTCTTATGATGCTGAAGACAGACGATCACGTGCAAACAGATAAAGAAAAAGTTACTTTTTCTTGTCGTTATGCTCAGGAACTAAGTCCTTACATGAGGAATTTTACATTCAGAACTTAGTGTGAAACTGGAAGTGGGAAACACTTTACTAGTCACATCGCAAGCTATACCAAAGAAGACTATTTCAAGATTTTGACTAATTACTGCTATTGTGAAATGCATAATTAAATATTTTGCAAAAACAGACATAATGTCTTATGGGATAACAGCAATCAGTGATTTTATAAAGTTACTTAAAATCCGTCTTGATTGCAATTTTTTTTTTATTTATATGACCGGTTTCGGTTCATTCAGAACCATCTTCAGATCTGATATTTCAGTTACAGGAGTAACCCGTCCAAATCCAGCAACTTTCACATGATGTGACGTAGCATGTGAAAGTTCCTGGATTTGGACGGGTTACTCCTGTAACTGAAATATCAGATCTGAAGATGGTTCTGAATGAACCGAAACCGGTCATATAAAAAAAAAATTTGCAATCGAGACGGATTTTAAGTAACTTCATAATTAAATACATGGCCCGAGACACAAAGATGGTCGTATTGTGACCTAAATTTATTATGAAAATAAAAATCAGTTGTAGTGTGATTTAATAAAATCTTTTACCTGCTTTCACAGCTATTAATAAAGAGACGTCAAAACGAAATAGAAATAACTAGTAATACTGTGAACAGTGTACAGTATTTTCATTCAACCCGACGCCGATCAGCAACCATCAAAGTCGCTCAGAACTCAGGGAGGTTACGGGACTATAAATGATTGTCTCTCTCTTGAATCATCATAGATGTTTCCCAATGTAGGTATATCCAAAGTATAGTTAAAACTCATGTGCTTATAGCACCCGATAATATTTCGTATGTCAGTTCAATGAGAAGTAATGAAACACGTAACTCAAGATCGTGATTTCGTCTCGAATACCAATATAAGATAACAAGCCTAAACTTTTGCAGATGAAATCTTACACTAGAACTAGAATGCTGTGACCAGGCCTTTCTGCCTGGGATATTATCTCGCAACCCTGAGAAAATCTTAAAATGAAATATATTAAATTATTCATAGCGGCTACATAGCTCGTGGAATCTGAAAGAAAGATTAGTGTCCTAAACGGCGGCACATCTCCAAGATGAGCTGAAAGAAAATTACTAGTCATTTTCTAGTATGGCGCCTAAAAATGGTCAATATTCCGTTAAGGCCGCGTCTACTCAGGACAAGCAAGGTTGAAGAATACATATTATTGAATCCTGTACACAAATCTTAAGTTATGAACAACTATATTTTTTCTTCGTTTTAAACTTACATAAACAATTACAGCAAGATGAATTTCAGACAATCGTTCTTTTCCCTTCAAGTCCAATAACAGAAGAAGACGACAAAAGAATGGAGAGTTCAGACACAGAATCTCTAATGTCCATGGAGTATATTGCAACACAATGCATTTGATTATTCTTTGGAGCACCGCGCCAGCAATTCGCCCAATAACTATCACCACATGGCACTTATAAATTTCAAATTCATGATCACCCCAGGAAATACAGTAAAAAGTACAGTAACGTATTGCATAATGATTCTTGAAACTTGGTAAAAAGGCTTTCGTTGGGTATTTGACGCCTACCTCCATGCATCTGTCAGCTTTTACAGCATTTCCGCGACGTTCTTCCAGATGTAAAAACCATATTAAATGTATGAAAATCCCTGCTTATCTTCTTTACATACATACAGTAGGACTTGTGAGTCCTGCCATGGGTCCCACGCAACGGAACAACATTCTAGAATGACTAGCTTGAGTATTTTTCAAGCAATTTTGCAGACAGCCTGCATTTTTTATTTATCCTACCAATGAAACGAAGTCCGTCAACTGCCTTACCTACAATGACGGCCATGTGACTAAATCATCTGATGTAAACACAAAATTAATTCAGTTTAGTTGTGACTCACTGATATTGCATCCACACATTTCATTTCTGAGTTTCATGATGTGCAGAACTTTACGTTTCGAACATGTAAATCTGATCTTTGGACGATTTTGAAATCTATTCAGAGACTGCTTATTTGCGCAGTTTTTATTATACAGCACTTAATTTTAGATAAAAGTCTCATTTGGAAAAAGTCTGAGCTTACCGTTAATTTTGTCAACCTGAAGTTCAAGATAAACTGAGCAGAAAGATTCCTATCACTCCTCCCTGTGCTAGGTGTGAAGTTACTTCTAAATGTGTCAATGACTCTCCCTCCAAATTAACGTGCTGCATCCTCACTACGAAGAAATCCTAAGCAGAGTCATCAGTTTCGTTTGACACTTCATACAGTTTTTTCGAAATGTAGGCTGTCATAGCCAGTATTGGTATTAGTGGTGTTATTTGTTTTGCTCACAAGACGCCGTGGTCCAAGGTATGACTCTCTCCGAAACGTTTCGTCTTCTAATTCTGGACGCAACATCAGCAGCTTTAACAACTCCGAAAGTATTTACAGTCTCAAGCAAACTCAGCAAGCCGGACTGTTGATATATATCCACCAATGGTCGCTTCATGACGTCGTCTTACTTCCATCGAAGATCACTTAGGCGCAAACAACCTAGCAGTAACTTAACAAAAGATTAGCTGAAAACTGTAAGAGATTTAAATTCTGATAAAAATATTTTAATTCTTAGCGCTCATTAAGGCAATGCTGCTATGGCAATGAAGAAAGAAAACTAGCGCAGTAAAATTAGGGTCTTATTGAAACCAGGAAGCTACAGGGAGCTCTGATCCCATGACAAAAATTAAGCTAACAAAGAGAAAGTTTTCTTGCGTTTTGTAAAATCGAACCAACAAGAAATGAACGCGAATATTTGAACACTACATAGGACCTACTCCCGCTGCTTGCTATGTTGTTGTTGTTATGGTCTTCAGTCCTGAGACTGGTTTGATGCAGCTCTCCATGCTACTCTATCCTGTGCAAGCTTCTTCATCTCCCAGTACCTACTGCAACCTACATCCTTCTGAATCTGCTTAGTGTATTCATCTCTTGGTCTCCCCCTACGATTTTTACGCTCCACGCTGCCCTCCAATACTAAATTGATGATCCCTTGATGCCTCAGAACATGTCCTACCAACCGATCCCTTCTTCTGGTCAAGTTGTGCCACAAACTTCTCTTCTCCCCAATCCTATTCAATACTTCCTCATTAGTTATGTGATCTACCCATCTAATCTTCAGCATTATTCTGTAGCACCACATTTCAAAAGCTTCTATTCTCTTCTTGTCCAAACTATTTACCGTCAATGTTTCACTTCCATACATGGCTACACTCCATACAAATACTTTCAGAAATGACTTCCTGACACTTAAATCTATACTCGACGTTAACAAATTTCTCTTCTTGCCGTTGCCAGTCTACATTTTATATCCTCTCTACTTCGACCATCATCAGTTATTTTGCTCCCCAAATAGCAAAACTCCTTTACTACTTTAAGTGTCTCATTTCCTAATCTAATTCCCTCAGCATCACCCGACTTAATTCGACTACATTCCATTATCCTCGTTTTGCTTTTGTTGATGTTCATCTTATATCCTCCCTTCAAGATACCATCCATTCCGTTCAACTGCCCTTCCAAGTCCTTTGCTGTCTCTGAAAGAATTACAATGTCATCGGCGAACCTCAAAGTTTTTATTTCTTCTCCATGGATTTTAATACCTACTCCGAATTTTTCTTTTGTTTCCTTTACTGCTTGCTCAATATACAGATTGAATAACATCGGGGAGAGGCTACAACCCTGTCTTACTCCCTTCCCAACCGCTGCTTCCCTTTCATGTCCCTCGACTCTTATAACTGCCATCTGGTTTCTGTACAAATTGTAAATAGCCTTTCGCTCCCTGTATTTTACCCCTGCCACATTTAGAATTTGAAAGAGAGTATTCCAGTCAACATTGTCAAAAGCTTTCTCTAAGTCTACAAATGCTAGAAACGTAGGTTTGCCTTTCCTTAATCTTTCTTCTAAGATAAGTCGTAAGGTCAGTATTGCCTCACGTGTTCCAGTATTTCTACGGAATCCATACTGATCTTCCCCGAGGTCAGCTTCTACCAGTTTTTCCATTCGTCTGTAAAGAATTCGTGTTAGTATTTTGCAGCTGTGGCTTATTAAACTGATAGTTCGGTAATTTTCACATCAGTCAGCACCTGCTTTCTTTGGGATTGGAATTATTGTATTCTTCTTGAAGTCTGAGGGTATTTCACCTGTTTCATACATCTTTCTCACCAGATGGTAGAGTTTTGTCAGGACTGGCTCTCCCAAGGCCGTCAGTAGTTCCAATGGACTGTTGTCTACTCCGGGGGCCTTGTTTCGACTCAGGTCTTTCAGTGCTCTGTCAAACTCTTCACGCAGTGTCGTATCTCCCATTTCATCTTCATCTACATCCTCTTCCATTTCCATAATATTGTCCTCAAGTACATTGCCCTTGTATAGACCCTCTATATACTCCTTCCACCTTTCTGCTTTCCCTTCTTTGCTTAGAACTGGGTTTCCATCTGAGCTCTTGATGTTCATACAAGTGGTTCTCTTATCTCCAAAGGTCTCTTTAATTTTCCTGTAGGCAGCATCTATCTTACCCCTAGTGAGATAAGCCTCTACATCCTTACATTTGTCCTCTAGCCATCCCTGCTTAGCCATTTTGCACTTCCTGTCGATATCATTTTTGAGACGTTTGTATTCCTTTTTGCCTGCTTCATTTACTGCATTTTTATATTTTCTCCTTTCATCAATTAAATTCAATATTCTCTCTGTTACCCAAGGATTTCTACTAGCCCTCGTCTTTTTACCTACTTGATCCTCTGCTGCCTTCACTACTTCATCCCTCAAAGCTACCCATTCCTCTTCTACTGTATTTCTTTCCCCCATTCCTGTCAATTGTTCCCTTATGCTCTCCCTGAAACTCTGTACAACCTCTGGTTCTTTCAGTTTATCCAGGTCCCATCTCCTTAACTTCCCACCTATTTGCAGTTTCTTCAGTTTTAATCTACAGGTCATAACCAATAGATTGTGGTCAGAGTCCACATCTGCCCCTGGAAATATCTTACAATTTAAAACCTGGTTCCTAAATCTCTGTCTTAGCATTATATAATCTATCTGATACCTTTTAGTATCTCCAGGGTTCTTCCATGTATACAACCTTCTATCATGATTCCTAAACCAAGTGTTAGCAATGATTAAGTTGTGCTCTGTGCAAAATTCTACCAGGCGGCTTCCTCTTTCATTTCTTAGCCCCAATCCATATTCACCTACTGCGTTTCCGTCTCTCCCTTTTCCTACACTCGAATTCCAGTCACCCATGACTATTAAATTTTCGTCTCCCTTCACTATCTGCTTGCTATAGCACATTGTTTAAACCCACAAGAAAGGTGCACGAATGTTTGAAATCTGTAAAGAAACTACACCCGGCCACTTTCCACAGCGGGAGCATAAAAAATCCCTGGCGCTTGTGGTGAAGTGTACAAAGGGACAACAAAAAGAAGTATTAGCACCGCTTTAAGGAGCCCAAGAGATGTCACCTGTGCAGTACGGATAAATCAGCAGTAACAGATCATGGACTAGAAACAGTGACCCACCAAATTCTTTTACCCGTGATTTCATCCGGCTCTAATCATTTCTATGTTAGGATGTACAAAGGGGCCGTATCAATAGATACGTATCAACAGTTCAGCATACTGAGTTTGTTTGAGACTATAATTGCTTTATAGTCGTTTACGCTTCTGATGATGCCTCTAGCATTGGAAGACGAAACTTTAGGAAGAGAATTATGCCTTGGAACACGGCTTCATGCCCATAAAACAGGTATCACCCATAACTGAGTAAAATAATTTTCCGTAGTCAAAACATCTACCTGATTGTCTTGAACCACTTTTTTCGCCAACTACTGTATAGTTTACGTTTTTGTTACTTGTATTAAAGTCAGAAAAGAAGCTAATGCAGCTGCATACTGTGTGTAGAACCTGCCGGGTATTCCATTGAGCCCCCACACTTGTTCAGTTTTACAGAGTTCAGCTGTTTTCCAGTATCTGTATCACTCATTTTTGCAATGATTCGTGAATTAAACTGTTTTAGTGATCCTGGATCCTTTGTAAAGGAACATTTTAAAATAGAAAATATCAATTTTGATTTTGGTTTGCCGCTCTCAGATTTGGTACTTGTGTCGTCCAAGAACGTCTGCGTACTACTATTCGTACCTTTAGAACCGGTTATCACTAGAATACCATTGGGTTCTTTGAAATTCCGCTACGGTAGTTGCTGAAGGCCTCACATTTTACCACTGACAGTCTTAATATATTTCTTTGGGTACGGAGGGAGATTTATTGTGCTTAATAAAGGCTTCACAGTTGTTATTTTGATAGTAAATTGTTTTGGTTTAGTGTCTGTAGCCGTATGCTTTGGCTTCCTCATGTAGCGGATTAGCTGTTGTTTCACGATAGGTTTCTTTGCAAAAGCGATATACAATAAAGGGTCTCTTATTTCACAAACTGTTTTCCCAGGTATACATCTGTCCGATGCTTGGTCCACGAATTACCTACATCCTCCTGACCAGAGCGAATTGTTCAAAAATGGTTCAAATGACTCTGAGCACTATGGGACTTAACTTCTGAGTGCATCAGTCCCCTAGAACTTAGAACTACTTAAACCTAACTAACCTAAGGACATCACACACATCCATGCCCGAGGCAGGATTCGAACCTGCGACCGTAGCGGTCGCGCGGTTCCAGACTGTACCGCCTAGAACCGTCCAGCGAACTGTTACTTCATGTGGTTTACAAACCATATATGTCCTCCTCCTTTCTTAGTTGCTCTTTGTACTTTAGTTAAGTTTGTTGCTTGCAACTATCTCATGAATAGTTTTATTGTAGAGTGCAACAGATTTTTGAAAGTTGTCTGATTACTGTTACTGACTGAAAATGTTAGGTGGTAGTGAAAAATCTGAAAATTGCATAAACTACGTTTCACAGAAAAACATATGTAACGGATATATTCTATGATTCTAAATGGAACATTTTAGTGTAACTGCACATCAGACTTTCTACAGTTCACACCTTAAAGACGTAATAGTCAGTAATCTTTGTCTTTCTTACTCATTTTCAAATGTGGTGCCTTCATACACAATGTGCAGTTCAGTAATGGAGAAATAAACGATGTTTATTCCTTTTCCCGAAGCATCGTAAACTCAATATAATGAAAAAATGGTACAATTTTTAGTACAGACATACGTACCCTAGGAACAAAAACAGATTATTGGAACAACGCACAAACCATGTAAATATTTTTCTACTGCCAGTTACTCATAGGTGTATGAAATGTAGCCGCGAAGACTCGCTATATCATATGCAAGGGTTGGCCATTAAAATTGCTACACCAAGAAGAAATGCAGATGATAAACGGGTATTCATTGGACAAATATATTATACTAGAACTGACATGTGATGGCATTTTCACGCAATTAGAGGGCATAGATCCTGAGAAATCAGTACCCAGAACAACCACCTCTGGCCGTACTAACGGCCTTGATACACCTGGGCATTGAGTCAAACAGAGCTTTGATGGCGTGTACAGGTACAGCTGACCATGCAGCTTCAACACGATACCACAGTTCATCAAGAATAGTGATTGGCGTATTGTGACGAGTCAGTTGCTCGGCCACCATTGACCAGACATTTTCAGTTGGTGAGAGATCTGGAGAATGTGGTGGCCAGGGCAGCAGTCGAACATTTTATGTATCGAGAAAGGCCGGTAAAGGCCCTTCAACATGCGGCCGTGCATTATCCTGCTGAAATTTAGGGTTTCGCAGGGAGAGAATGAAGGGTAGAGCCACCGGTTGTATCACATTTGAAATGTAACGTCCACTGTTGAAAGTGCCGTCAATGCGAGCAAGAGGTGACCGAGATGTGTAACCAGTGGCACCCTCATACCATCACACCGGGCAATACGCCAGTATGGCGATGACGAAAACACGCTTCCAATTTGCGTTCACCGCGATGTCACCAAACACGGATGTTGAAACAGAACTTAGATTCATCCGAAAAAATGACGTTTCGCCGTTCGTGCACCCAGGTTCGTCGTTGAGTACACCATCGCAGCCGCTCCTGTCTGTGATGCAGCATCAAGGGTAACCGCAGTCATGGTCTCCAAGCTGATAGTCCATGCTGCTGCAAACGTCGTCGAACTGTTCGTGCAGATGGTTGTTGTCTTGCAAACGTCCCCACATGTTGACTCAGGGATCGAGACGAGGTTGCACGATCCATTACAGCCATGCGAATAAGATGTCTGTCATCTCGACTGCTAGTGATACGAGGCCGTTGGGATCCAGCATGGCGTTCCGTATTATTCTCCTGAAACATTGATTCCATGTTCTGCTAACAGTCATTGGATCTCGACCAATGCGAGCAGCAGTGTCGCGATACGATAAACCGCAATCGCGATAGGCTACAATCCGACCTTTATCAAAGTCGGAAAGGTGATGGTACGCATTTCTCCTCCTTATACGTTGGAAACGTTGCTCATGTCTGCACGTTGTAGTTTTCGCCACCGGCGCCAACCTTGTGTGAATGCTCTGAAAAGCTAATAATTTGCATATCACAGTATCTTCTTCCTGTCGGTTAAATTTCGCGTCTGTAGCGCGTCATCTTCGTGGTGTAACAATTTTAATGGCCAGTAGCGTAAATAGTGGTAACTATTTAGTCACAACCGATAGAAAAGAGTGACAGGTTTGTACCTGCTACTGTCCTTCAAAGCTGTCAGCAGCGTTGTGTAGAACCCGTTACCAGCGATGTGAAAGGCGTAGTATGCCGTTAGCAGAGCCTGTTCTGCTGATGGTGCGAATGGAGCGGGCTACTGCCTGTCGAATCTCAGGAACAGTTCTGAAGCGAACAGTAACAGATGCAAACATGTAACTCTTTTGTATCAGCTGTGAAAAAGTAGTTGCCACAATTTAATTTCCAACCCTCGTATGATACAAATGCGAAAATGCCAAAATCAACTTGACAACTGCTTCCCTCCTTGTTTGAAATCTTTGCCATCGGCGATGGGTGTCTTCCAGGGGGATAACTGCCCATGTCGCAGTTTCGAATCCTGCCTCGGGCATGGATGTGTGTGATGTCCTTAGGTATAATTAGTTCTAAGTTCTAGGGGACTAATGACCTCAGATGTTAAGTCCCATAGTGCTCAGAGCTATTTGAGCCATTTTGAACCCTGCAACAGTGGTACGATGTTCCTGATAGCGAACTCAAGTTGTTCTCTTGGCCATTAAATTTGTTTCATCTGAAAAGGATGGAACACATCCGGGCCTGTAATTTGCGACGACTGCGTGCACTTGTCGACCCACCCCACGTAGGTAACTGCTGTAATGCGATACAATGGTGGACCAGCGAGCTAGTAAACAGTGATCTGAGGCTTTTCCGGCGAATGTGCTGTATCCAAGGTTCCATCAGCACCACCTGATGATGGCAGAACGGTTATTCACCGAAATATCGTTGAACTTCGAAGATCGGATCCGGCTGGACACCCGAGAACCTTGGATACGAGCTAGTAATCAAGTGGCCATCACTGCGTGATATAGGGCCCCTAGCCTGTATACCTCGGTTTCTTATACTGTAACAATACATTTCATTAACTGATTGGCGACTCCATGTTGTCTTGTGCACTACGACCAGATAACAAGTATACTTGAAAAAAGAGACAGCATTGGTCGTATATTTTTTACTATCGCAAAATCGATTTTCTGTCACTGAGTGACCATCTTCAGTGCTAGAAGCTAAAAAATTTTTCACATTACGATCAGAGAGTACAACATAGAAAATCACAATTACATCTGCATATGAACATAACACTTGTTAGAAACACACCTGTATTGTATAACTTAAATTAGGATGCACTGTTGTCACTAAGCTTACGGCAATCACATAGACTGAGGTCGCTGTTTACCTGCACTTGTTCAGCAGACCTCGGTGTGACGGGGCTTGACACGCCCTCTATGTGACATGTGTCACGTGAAGACATAGTATTACTGGTTTTGCGAATTATTAACACTAAATAACTCTTGTACTTTAGTGAATGGTGTAGTAATTCAAATTTAAAATGTACGTACAACACATAGCAGACGCAGGGGAATATCTAAAATACATTGGCGTATTGTTTTTAAACAATAAAACATAAAATAGATCGATGATAAGTTGTTAGAGTGCAGAAGATATAAAAAGCAAAAGATAATGCAAAAGAATAATAAATGAATAACATAAAAAGAGGCGTAACACAGGTTTTTTAAAAAACATAATACCCACCATCTGGCGTGGGAAGTCAGAAGTACAACGTTCGTAATTTATGTACCAAACGTTAATACCAAGGAGTCAAATATATAAAATAATAACGTTAATACCAAGGAGTCAAATATATAAAAAATAATAACAGTACGAAACTGCCGTTACTTAATAATTAAAATGCCGTGCAAATATACGGTGCGAACAAGTAGTATACATCAATCATCGAGAAACCATCATGAGGAAGGACAAGTAATAGTGTCACTTATACCAAAATATACATCGTACTTTAGAGAAATTAAACATAGACTATGCACGATATCCAGCACTTATTCAAATAGCAAAGGAATTGTTAACATACATTAAAAATAATTACGTAAAGTGATAACCGGTTTGTATTACTTTGTGTCAACGCCTACGAGATGTCGACTGTAGTAAAATTATGTTCAGTAGGGGTCCATAAGTTCTGCAAATTATAGAACAAAAAAGGAAGAAGCATCTTTTAAAAAACCGAAATTAATAATGTTATTAAAACAAACTGAAAACATGTGTGTCAATGTGTTGAGATAGTTGAAATAGCTGCCATTATACGTGTTCTCGTAGCGACTATGACTGAGGCGTTGTATATAAGGGATAACAAGCAGCTGACTATGAATTGTTAATTGTGATAATTGACCACAAGTTGACTTTATTTCATAGGAAATCGGAGAAGCATTTCATTAAGCAATTTTTACTGGAAGTTCTGTAGAGTGTTAACCTAAGAAACTTGGGAATTTGATGCCCCAAGGTGTCCTCTATCACTCGATGCTTCCTGTGCTCCGGTAATTCTATGTGTTCTAAATGGGGCATACAGACGGCACGCCCCTCTCCACAGCTGCGCTAAATTAGCCAACTAATCCCGTGACACAGTGTTCTGCCCGTTCCCAGCCTCCAGCACCGTGTTTGCGCCACTAACCTTTCTCTCCAGTGCAAGCACTCAGGCACTGGAGTCCTGTTCCGCTGCGACGACGCCCGCCTCAGTGGGCGGCGTGGCGTAATTCCCGGCGTGCTCGCAAGATTAACGTCGGGAAAACGCAATAAATTCACAGCTTAAGGCGCTGGCCGCGAGCCGCAGAGCGCAGCGCAGCACAGGCGCGGTGCGCCGGAATATAATTTACAGATTAGCGGCGGAGTGTCTGCTGAAAGCTGTTTTGTGTTGCTCAGGTTAATAACAAAACAGCAGCGTCGCCACGCGCTTGTTACGGCACCGCTGCGGCCGACAATTGCACTGAGTCACCTGCCGACATCGCGATTACAAGTGAATCGTCTGCAATTTCTGATGTTTGCCGTAAACGGCATTATACGTCAGGATTGGAAGGATTGGAAAAGGGCACAGGTCATCCCCGTTTTCAAGAAGGGACGTCGAACAGATGTGCAGAACTATAGACCTATATCTCTAACGTCGATCAGTTGTAGAATTTTGGAACACGTATTGTGTTCGAGTATAATGAATTTTCTGGAGACTAGAAATCTACTCTGTAGGAATCAGCATGGGTTTAGAAAAAGGCGGTCATGTGAAACTCAGCTCGCGCTATTCGTCCGCGAGACTCAGAGGACCATAGACACGGGTTCACAGGTAGATGCCGTGTTTCTTGACTTCGGCAAGGCGTTCGATACAGTTCCCCACAGTCGTTTAATGAAGAAAGTGAGAGCATATGGACTATCAGACAAATTGTGTGATTGGATTGAGGAGTACCCAGATAACAGGACGCAGCATGTCATTCTCAATGGAGAGAAGTCTTCCGAAGTAAGAGTGATTTCGGGTGTGCCGCAGGGGAGTGTCATAGGACCGTTGCTATTCACAATATACATAAATGACCTGGTGGATGACATCAGACGTTCACTGAGGCTTTTTGCAGATGATGCTGTGGTGTATCGAGAGGTTGTAACAATGGAAAATTGTACTGAAATGCAGGAGGATCTGCAGCGAATTTACGCATGGTGCAGGGAATGGCAATTCAATCTCAATGTAGACAAGTGTAATGTGCTGCGAATACACAGAAAGATAGATCCTTTATCATTTAGCTACAAAATAGCAGGTCAGCAACTGGAAGCAGTTAATACCATAAATTATCTGGGAGTACGCATTAGCAGTGATTTAAAATGGAATAAGCATATAATGTTGATCGTCGGTAAAGCAGATGTCAGACTGAGATTCATTGGAAGAATCCTAAGGAAATGCAATCCGAAAACAAAGGAAGCAGGTTACAGTACGCTTGTTCGCCCACTGCTTGGATACCGCTCAGCAGTGTGGGATCCGTACCAGATAGGGTTGATAGAAGATATAGAGAAGATCCAACGGAGAGCAGCGCGCTTCGTTACAGGATCATTTAGTAATGACGAAAGCCTTACGGAGATGATAAACTCCAGTGGAAGACTCTGCAGGAGAGACGCTCAGTAGCTCGGTACGGGCTTTTGTCAAAGTTTCGAGAACATACCTTCACCGAAGAGTCAAGCAGTATATTGCTCCCTCCTACGTATATCTCCCGAAGAGACCATGAGGATAAAATCAGAGAGATTAGAGCCCACACAGAGGCATACAGACAATCCTTCTTTCCACGAACAATACGAGACTGGAATAGAAGGGAGAACCGATAGAGGTACTCAAGGTACCCTCCGCCATACACCGTCAGGTGGCTTGCGGAGTATGGATGTAGATGTAGATGTAGATGTAGAACAAGGCAATTTGGGTAAGACTAAAAGATTTACGAAGGCAGGTCCCTAGCGCTAAACGTTTCAGCTACCTGTGTGAATTATGTCCAGCCACATAAATGTGATCACCTGTCGAAAGTCCGCCACCGGTAACTGAGTGGTCAGCGCGACAGAATGTGAATACTACGGCCCTGGGTTCGATTCCCGGCTGGGTCGGAGATTTTCTCCGCTCCGGCACTGGGTGTTGTGTTGTCCTCATCATCATCATTTCATCCCTTATCGACGTGGAATTCGGCGAAGTGACGTCAAATCGAAAGACTTGCACCCGGCGAACGGTCTGCCCGACGGGAGGCCATATTCATACGACATGTCAAAAGCCTTAATAACCATGTTTTGCGGCATGGATCACTGCGAGACTTGCACGAAAATAGTTAATGAAATTTTGGAAGTTACCGACAGGGACGTGCAACCATGCCGGTGAGCTGCGCTAGGTTTCGTGGTGGCGTGACTAGTGCGATCGACTTAGGATCGCACAGATTCTCCATTGGGATCAAATCCAGGGAATCTGAGGGCTAACGGAGCACGGTAAACGCATCCTGGTGATAGCAGAACAACGCACGAACACCGCGAGCTGCGTGACACGTTGCGTTGCCCTGCCGGTACATGCCATCGCCAGAGAAGAAACAAACCGCATTTGATGGTGAACATGGTCCCCAGTGATAGATGCGTACTTCTATTGAAGCACTGCGGCTTGCAGAATGACAAGACCACCCAGAGATGCAACGAAAACATACCGCGGCCTAACGCTCCCTCCTCCGCATGGACCCTTCCGATGATTGTTGCAAGGTGTTCGTCAACAGTCATCTGTCTGACAGGAGCATAAAACGTGATTCTCCTGAGAAGGCCACCTGTCGTCACTCAGTCGACGCCTAACTGCGATAATCTACATCGACATCTACATCCATACTCCGCAAGTCACCTGACGGTGTAAGGCGGAGGATTCCTTGAGTACCTCTATCGGTTCTCCCTTCTATTCCAGTGTGTGGCGGAAGGTATCTTGAGTACCTCTATCGGTTCCCGCTTCTATTCCAGTCTCGTATTGTTCGTGGAAAGAAAGATTGTCGGTATGCCTCTGTGTGGGCTCTAATCTCTTTGATTTTGTCCTCATGGTCTCTTCGCGAGACATACGTAGGAGGGAGCAATATACTGCTTGACTCATTGGTGAAGGTATATTCTCGAAACTTCAACAAAACCCGTACCGAGCTACTGAGCGTCTCTCCTGCAGAGTCTTCCACCGGAGTTTATCTATGTATCATTTCCGTAACGCTCTCGCGATTACTAAATGATCCTGTAACGAAGCGCGCTGCTCTCCGTTGGGTCTTCTCTATCTCTTCTATCAACCACATCTGGTACGGATCCCACACCGGTGAGCTGTATTCAAGCAGCGGGCGAAGAAGTCTACTGTAACCTACTTCCTTTGTTTTCGGACTACATTTCCTTAGGATTCTTCCAATGAATGCCAGTCCGGCATCTGCTTTACCGACGATTAATTTTATATGGTCATTCCATTCTAAATCACTCCTAATGCCTACTCCCAGATAATTTGTGGAATTAACTGCTTCCAGTGCTGACCTGCTATGTTGTAGCTAAATGATAAAGGATCTTTCTTTCCATCTATTCGCAGCACTTTACACTTCTCTACATTGCGATTCAATTGCCATTCCCTGCACCATGCGTCAGTTCGTTGCAGGTCCTCCTCCATTTCAGTACAATTTTCCATTGTTACAACCTCTCGATGTGCTATAGCATCTTCCGCGAAAAGCCTCAGTGAACTTCCGATGTTATCCGCAAGGTCATTTATATATATATTGTGAATGGCAACGGTCCTACGACACTCCCCTGCGGCACACCTGAAATCACTCTTACTTCTGAAATCTTCTCTCCATTGAGAACGCATTCGGGAGGACGACGGTTCAATCCCGCGTCCGGCCATCCTGATTTAGGTTTTCCGTGATTTCCCTAAATCGCTCCAGGCAAATGCCGGGATGATTCCTTTCAAAGGGCACGGCCGACTTCCTCCCCGTCCTTCCCTAATCCGATGAGACCGATGACCTCGCTGTCTGGTCTCCTTCCCCGAAACAACCAACAACCATTGAGAATGACATGCTGCGTTCTGTTATCTAGGAACTCTTCAATCCAATCGCACAATTGGCCTGATAGTCCATAAGCTCTTACTTTGTTCATGAAACTAATGTGGGGAACTGTATCATTCAAGCCATCATCGGCGATGATCAGCAGTCAGCATGGGTGCATGAACGAGATATCTGTTGGCAAGATCCATACGCAGCAACTTTTGCTGAACCTTTTTGAAAGACATCATGCTTATGGCAGTGACTGTTAAATTTTTTATTTATTGCAGTTTCAGCCTTAGGCCATCATTAAGTGCAGATGTTTTGGCACTAAGCCATGTCTACTTTATTCAAGCTGACACAGTTATATGTCGCTGTCGTTTGCTGTTATATTACGCTGAACAGTCGGTCAGGAGATACTGTAGGTAGGCCCTTGGTTCACCTGGACGTTTAGTTGCTCTCAGCTGCATGTCTGTGTGCCCCTACACGTCTCATCAGCTGTCGTTCACCCGCTTCTATAGCCCGCTGTGCAATCGGCAACAGACCTGAACTGTTCCTTTTTGCTATGCACGGTATACATTATCCACGGAGGCACACGAATAGTTTGCAGACTTAGCTGTTTCAGAAATACTTCCACCCTTGGCCCGAAAGCCAATTGTCATGCCCTTCTGGGCGTTAGATAAATTCTCCGTTTCCACATTACGACAGCGTCTGTACCCTTTTGCGCGTCTCCCCGACACAGTTTATATACCATCACTAATAGAGCTGCCTTCGGATCTTGCCATACAGGTAACACCTGTTCCCGTCAGATCACCGAAGTTAAGGGCTGTAAGTCTTGGCTTACATTTGGGTGGGTGGATGCTGGCACTTTTGGCAAGCAGGGTGCACTCAACGCTACTAACGTCAACTGAGAAGCTTAGAGGTAGAGCCTCCAGTCACGAAAACTGACAATGGCTGGGACAGCGGTGTGAGGATAACATACCCGTCCATATCCGCATCCAGTGATTGTCTGTCGGCTGAGGATGACACGGCGGTAGATTGGAAGCGTGGGGCCCTTCGAAGTGTCTTCTGACGGAGGAGGTGAGTGGCTATGGCACGTAGACGTTGATCACTGGTGGTGGTCACATTACTGCGGCTGGACTGCGAAGCAGTTGTTAAAGTCACCTCCTAGCGAACTGAACTTTTAACAAATAGCCAGGTGAATCTGAATATGTTACTGAACGGCGACAACGCGGAAGCAATGCTGCAGATGTTCAGATAACTTACGAGGCTGCAACAGGGTACCGTCCGCGATAGCCCTACAAATCCTTTTGAGACCCCGAGCGAAATGAGAGATAATGCTGTGGTCATCAGTCCCCTAGAACGTAGAACTACTTAAACCTAACTAACCTAAGCACATCACACACGTCCATGCCCTAGGCAGGATTGGAACCTGCGACCATAGCGGTCGCGCGGTTCCAGACTGTAGCACATAGAACCGCTCGGCCACCCCGGCCGGCAATTCTCAAGTATCGGAACCATGGACATTACTGGGATGGTGTGGCTTCCTTGCAACAGTGACACAGACCGCTGTATCATAGGTGCAACTACACCGAAGACGACTCTGAAGAGAGGACAGGCTAAGATCTGCTTCCTGAAGAGGAGCAGCAGTATTTTCAGTAGCTGAAATGAAATGATCGTACGGCATTGTCGGCCGGGAGACCCCATGCGGGGTGTTCGGCGAAGCAGTTGTTAAAGTCACTTCCTAGCGAACTGAACTTTTAACAAATAGCCAGGTGAATCTGAATATGTTGCTGAACGTCGAAAACGCGGAAGCAATGCTGCAGATGTTCAGATAACTTACGAGGCTGCAACAGGGTACCGTCCGCGATAGCTCTACAAATCCTTTTGAGGCCACAAGCGAAATGAGAGATAATGCAGATGTCAGTTGAAGTTTTAGGTGTGCGACCCTACGCCAAGAGTGTAAGAAGAATACGGTAGGTGCAAGTCCTTTTTATTTAACGCCACTTCGGCGACTTGCGAGTCAATGATGATGAAAGACACACAACACCCAGTCATCTCGAGGCAGAGAAAAAGTCTGACCCCACCGGGAATCGAACCCGGGACCCCGTGCGCGGGAAGCGAGAACGCTACCGCAACACCACGAGCTGCGGACTTTCAGTAGCTGAAGGGGCAACACTGATAATTGTCTGCTCTGGCCTCGTAGCATCAGCCAAAATTGCGTTGCTGTGTTGTTGGTACTGCGACAAGCTGAGAGCGAGGGGAAACAACAGGTCATTTGTTTCTCTTCTTTTTCCCTTTTTTCACTTCTTTTTGCCTTTTTTCCCACGGACATGTGTCGTTTAATGATAATGGCACTCTCGTCGGTTCAGTTTCAGAGTGAAATAACTCACCTATTTGGAATACTGGGCAGAGGGTACTCAGACAGATGTCTTCAGATAAAAAAAAATATGTTGATTTACAGGTCAGATCAGATCCCTTGACAGTTCAGGTTGGCTAGAGAATTTAAAAATGGAAATCAATAGTTAGATGCGCCATTCACTGTGACGGTCTGGTCTGGACAGTCATAACGTCATTTTTGGGGTCATAAATTTTTGTAATTAACATAATTCAGCCCTTTTCCCGTTTATACATCACTCTATTGGGAGTGGAGGAGAGGGTGGGGACTAGCGGCTACTTTTTTGGATGATACGTTACGACCATTAAGATAAGGCTACAAGCATCTGTTCATAAATTAGACTTACATATACGTAACATAAGAACGCAAGTGCATGGTTTGTTTACACAAGGATCAAAGCATAGGGTGGCCATGTTGTTTACATAATGGTCATAAGTTAGCTTATTAGTCGACCACAGTATTATTGTACCTGGGAGTGTGGTTCAAATGACTCTGAGCACTATGGAACTTAACATCTTAGGTCATCAGTTCCCTAGAACTCAGAACTACTTAAACCTAACTAACCTAAGGACATCACACACATCCATGCCCGAGGCAGGATTTGAACCTGCGACCGTAGCAGTCCCGCGGTTCCGGACTGCAGCGCCTAGAACCGCACGGCCACCGCGGCCGGCCGTAAGTTTTTATCGTGATATTTCACGATGACACCCTGAACCACTTGACAGTATATAGCAGTACACACCTTTCTCGCATTCATTCAAAGCGCGATGAGTTTTCCTTAGTCACCACTGTACTTGTTTACAGTAACTTCACAGGTTGTTTCTGATAACGGCCACGGGAGGCTAAGAGCAATAATATAGTCGCGGATAGTACGTGAACATAATAGCGCAAATGACTGATTTGCTTACATAAGGGAGCTAGGCATCTGGCTTGTTTGTTACATAAGGAGAACAAGAGGCCCATTAAGCCTTAGCGCCTAAGTCCCCAATACTGTTTCAATTTCCTGCCATTCGATACTTAGTTGTTGCCACTAAGCCTACGGTACCGTTCGAAATTTGATTTACAGGTTGCCTAACAACATTACCCCTGAGCTTGTGTGTACAGTGTATAACACCAAAGACTTCGCCACCTTTGTTTCGTGAATGGTTATAACACTCGTATTAAGCATGGCTTCGACTTAATCTCTGTAATCCTTTTGTCGAAATTTGAAAGCTCTTGAAATTCCGAGTAGAGTGATACAGCGCTTCGGGTGTGCCAACTTTTAACAAATTGTATCTTCTTCCTGCATAAAACGACAGAGCATAGCTGTCTGTGTACGCGTTTACTCTAAACTTTAGTACATATTTCGGATGCTTTTGCGAAAAATTTCAGTGCTAACATTAAAAAGTTTTCTAAGGCCTTTAAGAAGAATACACCAGTCCATTAAAACGAAGAGATACTGTGGTCACTTTCTCTAATGATATGAAATTTCGTAACATTATCCATACGAAAAGTATCTGTTGCTTTACCTGTGATCTTTTGCTGAAAACGTTTTACGAAAGATTTTCGAAAGAAAATTATGACAAAATTCAGAGGATTTTCCCTCCCTAGTACAAGACAGTAGAAATTTCGTGTAGTAACGACTACTAAGACACTAACCAAAACGGTTCAAAATGGTTCAAATGGCTCTGTGCACTATGGGACTTAACTGCTGTGGTCATCAGTCCCCTAGAACTTAGAACTACTTAAAACTAACTAACCTAAGGACATCACACACTTCCATGCCCGAGGCAGGATTCGAACCTGCGACCGTAGCGGTTCTGCAATCACGATGTCGCATACAATTATGTAGACTATGGTAAGGGACAAAACCTAACATTATTTACTTGCTTAAATAGTTATTCATATTTACAGTTATTCATTTTTACCTGGTAATTAAAAAAACTGTATCGCGTTTGAGTTCACTGTTATTATTAGGACCTTTAGCTGAGTTACTGTTGTTCACTTTGGAAGGTGGCTATTCCTTCAGGCTTATTTCTCTGTCACGTAGTTGAATTCAGTTATGATCCAAATGCAGATTAGGGCACTTGTGTTAAGGAGACATAGTGATCAGTTCACTATAGAGGATTGACAGTGATCAGTCTCGGCGTTGGTTAGAACGGAGTTTAGCATGCTGCATTTTGAGATAAACGTATTATGCTCATATTGTCAGTGTGTTACACCTACGGCCAGCTAAGGCTGCTGTAGGGTACGCGAGCCGCCGTCAGTGTAGACAGCACAACAGGCATTATACGGCAAGCATGTTATCAAATGTGTAGACAGAGCTGAGGTATGCTGGGCGACAGGCAAAGAGTTTCAGTGACTGCTTCCTCCTGCGGGTAGAACGGTGGCGGGGACTCGCCCTAGCGGTGGGGGTGTAGGTCAGTGCCACAGGGGACATGAACTTAGCAGGACATAAGGTCGTATGGTGCAGAGGCTGGTGCCAGCGTTTATCACCATCGTCACAGAATCCCATTGACGCAGTACTTGGTCCCTGCAGAGGACAGAGCGCGCCTCAGCTTTCACAGACAGCTCTGGCAAACCTTTTCTCCGTGAGCCTACCGTCCATCTGGGCCTGTGAAAGAGAACGTATTGCTTCCGTCACTGCAATGCGCTGGTTCAAATGGCTCTGAGCACTATGGGACTTAACATCTGAGGTCATCAGTCCCTTAGAACTTAGAACTACTACTGGTGCGGTTTGATATCCAACGATCAGCATTCTAAACATTCCTGCATGTTCTCTTTGAGGAACACCCTGGCTTCCGTGCCGGTGTTCCCATGCGGATTGAGAATCGATGTTTTAATTGCTGTGCAGATTGCAACATCGAGGTGGATACTGGAGTGTGCGCGTTCAGTGTCACGACAGTGGGAGGACTGGTCGAGGATGATCTACCCGTCTATTGTAGGGAGGCAGCGTCAACCATTAGAAATATACGATTGGTTAGAAAGGCGATTCATGGTCCACCGTCACTGGATTGCTCTTTCTGAAGCATCTCTATGGGAAGCAAAGGTTTTGAAAGACACTTAAGACCCTTAACACAGCAGGGCAGCAGGGTGGCGTTATGGAGATTCTGGGAAGATGAGAATTCGCGTTTTGGAGGTTGTGAGGAGAGGACGACAGTCGCGATTAGACTACCAGGAAGGGATAGTAATCAGACTATCAGTGATGTGTTGGCAAATGTGCCAACACCTTGTAGATAGAGGAGGCCGAAATGCACGCTATCTAACGCAGACGGGCGTGAAGTCTGGAACAGGATACATTATGAATGCACTAAAGAAAAGTACGTATCGTCTGTTTACTTAACTTTAATTCATCCTTGTGGTACATCGTTCTTGACTATACAAATGAGACTCTCTCCAGATATGGTTAATGGCGCCTTGCTAGGTCGTAGCCATGGACTTAGCTGAAGGCTATTCTGTCTCTCGGCAAATGGGAGAAACGCTTCGTCAGTGTAGTCGCTAGCAAAGTCGTCGTACAACTGGGGCGAGTGCTAGTCCGTCTTTCTAGACCTGCCATGTGGTGGCGCTAGGTCTGCAAGTACTGACAGTGGCGACACGCGGGTCCGACATGTACTAATGAACCGCGGCCGATTTAAAGCTACCACCTAGCAAGTGTGGTGTCTGGCGGTGACACCACAATCAGAATTGCAAATATTGTATCGCAGGTGCAAGACGCGTCACTCGCTCAGGTTTAGATTAAAGGCTACTCAGATGTATTTTCGGTTTGTTGCCGCTATTCAGAGCGAAGTTCTCCTGACCTAGAGCCTTGGCTCACGAACCATTACAATTTCGTATCGAATTTCGAGACGCAGCTCCGGGTCAGGCATCGAACAGCAGAGATGGCGGTACGTCAGCCGAGTTTCTGCTGTGGCGTGCTGTTCACCACATTGCACACCCCCGACGGTGCGTGGTAAGCATTACGCTGCCCTGGAAATGGAAATGAGCGTTTGGCGTCATTGGCCGGGAGGCCCCTCGCGGGGCAGGTCCGGCCGCCTTGGCGCAGGTCGTATTACATTCGGCGCCACATTGGGCGACCTGCACGCCGGATGGGGATGAAATGATGATGAACACAACACAACACCCAGTCCCTGAGCGGAGAAAATCTCCGACCCAGCCGGGAATCGAACCCGGGCCCGGAGGACGGCAATCCGTCACGCTGACCACTCAGCTACTGGGGCGGACTACGCTGCCCTGACTTGATAGGAATATTCGTGGTGGATTGATGACCATGTACGGCGTTCGCCCATGCTAACAGCAACAAACGTAACTCGACATACCTGCGGCGCATTAGCATGCAATTTGCCGTTCACTATCTCTATCAATCCAGCGAATTGTAGTGAGATTGCGTTATCCACAATCGAAGCAGGGACAGTGGTGTTGGACTCAACACGTTCAGTACTGTACTGTAGCAACTTTCATTTTGTTTACAATTATGTGTTAATTTGTTGGTTCATTGTATTTGGCTTGTGAGTCTTTACAACAAATTTGTGTAATCGCACTCAGTACCTTCAATTTTGGTAGAAATAAGAGGCTATAACGCTTTTTAAAGTAACCTTTGTGAGAGGCAGTTTAAGTAGTGGGGCATCTATTATGTCCACTTCGGTTTCACCGTCAAGGCTAAATATTAATCAAAACAGTTGAAATGGCTCTGAGCACTATGGGACTTAACTTCTGAGGTCGTCAGACCCCTAGAACTTAGAACTACCTGAACCTAACTAACCTAAGGACATCACACATATCCATGCCCGACGCAGGATCCGAACCTGCGACCGTATCAGTCGCGTGGTTCCAGACTGTAGCGGCTAGAACCGCTCGGCCACTCCGACCAGCAAATATTAATCAGTTGGAGTCAAATCTCCGTTGCGTTGCGTGTAGTCTTACAGTCATGTTCCTAAAGCGTCACATTGGCACTTAGAGTACAAACTAGAATAAGGAATGCTATTCCACATTACCAAAATCAGTTCACACCACGGACATTTTACAACCTCAGCTTTGTACAAATCGTCACTGAAAAGCATATCCTGGCATGAATATTTATACGTTATTAGCACTGACAGTCATGTTTTCGGCACTTACCACTGTTCGCCGGCCGCGGTGGCCGATCGGTTCTAGGCGCTACAGTCGGAAACCGCTCGACCGCTACGGTCGCAGGTTCGAATCCTGCCTCGGGCATGGATGTGTGTGATGTCCTTCGGTTAGTTAGGTTTTTTAGTACTTCTAAGTTTAGGGGACTCATGACCGCAGCTGTTAAATCCCATTGCACTTAGAGCCATTTGAACCATATACCACTGTTTACTTACACACATCCTGACAGCGTCGATGTTAGTGAGAACCTGAAATTAGAGATAGAGCAGCCATTTCTCGGTTCGTTGTGAAACTATGGACTAGTATGAACAAAGCGCTTCAGTTACCATGTTTCACATGCAATATCTAAAAATGGTTCAAATGGCTCTGAGCACTATGGGACTCAACTGCTGAGGTCATTAGTCCCCTAGAACTTAGAACTAGTTAAACCTAACTAACCTAAGGACATCACACACATCCATGCCCGAGGCAGGATTCGAACCTGCGACCGTAGTGGTCTCGCGGTGCCAGACTGCAGCGCCAGAACCGCGCGGCCACTTCGGCCGGCCGCAATATCTACGAGGGCAGTTCAATAAGTAATGCAACACATTTTTTTTCTCGGCTAATTTTGGTTGAAAAAACCGGAAATTTCTTGTGGAATATTTTCAAACATTCCCGCTTCGTCTCGTATAGTTTCATTGACTTCCGAAAGGTGGCAGCGCTGTACGGCACTGTTAAAATGGCGTCTGTAACGGATGTGCGTTGCAAACAACGGGCAGTGATCGAGTTTCTTTTGGCGGAAAACCAGGGCATCTCAGATATTCATAGGCGCTTGCAGAATGTCTACGGCGATCTGGCAGTGGACAAAAGCACGGTGAGTCGTTGGGCAAAGCGTGTGTCATCATCGCCGCAAGGTCAAGCAGGACTGTCTGATCTCCCGCGTGCGGGCCGGCCGTGCACAGCTGTGACTCCTGCAATGGCGGAGCGTGCGAACACACTCGTGCTACTCTTCAGAAATTGAAGAAACGACTTCAGCGTGTTCGTAGGCACAAAAATCTGAACGAACTTCTCCTTCTTCATGACAACGCAAGCCCTCACACAAGTCTTCGCACCCGAGAGGAGCTCACAAAACTTCAGTGGACTGTTCTTCCTCATGCACCCTACAGCTCCGATCTCGCACCGTCGGATTTCCATATGTTTGGCCCAATGAAGGACGCAATCCGTGGGAGGCACTACGCGGATGATGAAGAAGTTATTGATGCAGTACGACGTTGGCTCCGACATCGACCAGTGGAATGGTACCGTGCAGGCATACAGGCCCTCATTTCAAGGTGGCGTTAAGGCCGTAGCATTGAATGGAGATTACGTTGAAAAATAGTGTTGTGTAGCTAAAAGATTGGGGAATAACCTGGTGTATTTCAATGCTGAATAAAACAACCCCTGTTTCAGAAAAAAATGTGTTGCATTACTTATTGAACTGCCCTCGTATGTTTCTTATTGACTGTCCCATTGTGTACAACCGAAATCTCGAATTATTTCTAACCAATTCACGATTTGAAGCCCAGTACTTTTTTTTTTTTTTTTTTTTTTTTTGTAGGAAGATGTCCAAGTGTGGTGCGATTAACCCTCTCATCCACAGCACAAGAAACGCCGATTCCCGGAATTTATGGTGCTTGGCGAGGGTACTCCATTAACGGAACAGCCTATCAGTGCGCGCGCGCGCGGCCAGTTGCCGGCTTGTTTACGTAACCCCAAGTGCTGCCCGCGGAAAGCGAAGTAAATAGAGTGCCGGGCGTGGGCGGCACGCCGCTCGCTGCGCGGGCCTTGATTTACGACGAGCTGTCACCATGGCGGTCAACAGTCCACATTAGGAGGCTGCAGGCCCGATGTAATTAACTGGCACATTTGCTCGCCTGCCCACTCCGAGCGTGGTCGAGCCATTTAACGACTAATTACATTTCGCAGCAGCAGCAGAAGAACGGCGCCTACTGGCCACCGCGGACGCCCTCGCTCGCGCATTCGCCGCCGCCCGGCGAATGTGTCCAGTCGGACAACAGGACCGGTACATTACGGCGGTGATTTATGAGCGCTTGCAGGTGGCGTGTAATTTTTCCCCCTCGACTGTTCGCAAAAAAACATAAAAGGGGGGGGGGGAGGAGCATTAAATGAGAACCTGGTTGGCCTGCGGGATCCATTGTGCCGAACATTGACTGTCACTTCCACGGCTGCTGCCGGAAAAAAAAAAAAAATCTGGTGTTTTGAAAAGTCTGATGATGATTGATGTGTTCTCGCAGTGCGTTACAAACGTCGGTTATTTATTATGAATAAAGCGAATGATGCTCTCCGTGAGGTAGTTCCATGTTTTGCGTGAGGAATCGAGCATTCCTCAAAATTCCTGAGAGTGAAAGTCTGACGTGTGCATTGCCCTTAATGACCTTCGAAAAACAGTTATTTTAGATCTTCGGGCATACAGACCGCGATAATGCTGAAAATTAGGTGGACTATCACGGTAAGAAATGAGGCGGTTCACCGCAAAATCGTCGAGGAAAGGAACATATGGAAAACACTGAGAAATAGAAGGGTCAGGGTGATAGGGCATCTGTTAAGGGGCTCCGGAACGCCCTATACTTGCAATGTTAAAATAACGCTTATAAATTACATCTTTCCTCACAAAGTATTTGAGGTAGGAAGTTGAACTTTTACGGATTATTTATTGGAATATGGGCTACAACTTAACACAGGGATTTTTTACAAAATTTTAGTTCAGTTATTAAAGATGATTATTTTCAATTGTAATGAAAATTCACAACATTTTTTTGCAATTTTTTATTTATATATTCAAAAATATACAGTTTTTTGGAAAAAAGACTGTGTTAAATTATGCAGAAGGTACTGTGTAACATTTACTGAAAGTTTGAAACAAATATGTTTGGAAGATCCTTAGAAACCATGTAATTAGTATGATAAAATAAAAGTTTTGGGAATCGAGCGACAAAGATTGGATTAACTTTTTAGTGCATTCCAAGTCCATAGGATGGATTATCTTCATCCTCTGCAAACTCCTCCTCCAGCTTCCTCTTGTTCCTCCTCCTGTTTACTCTTGCTTGTATTTCTAGACTCTTTACAGCCCTGTCTGCAGCCCGAAGGCGATCCTTGTCTAAAGCAAGCATCGCTCGTACCATGTTAGAACCAATCTTCATTCCCATATTTCTAAATACCTTGCACCTTACCATGTTGCCATCATTGAAAGTCGCAACAGCATCATACACACCAAAGTGAAGTGTTTCTATTCCAACAAATACAGTCTTGGGGATTCGCGACCATATAACACTATTCACACTTTCATTGGGGTTTTGAGTTTTTCCGTGAATACACTTTTTCAACAGTTCAGGTGCTGCTAAGTCTCTGAAAATAGGTTTAGCCACAACACATACTTTATCTCACATCACTAAAATGTACCTGATGAACACGGACGTTAATAATAACACCATTTGACAGCAGTTTAACAGCGCCACAGTGGGTCACGCCCATGTAGAACACATTTAAAAAAAAATTAAAAATAGTTGTAGTCATCGGAATTGAATAAATTATACATCTATTAAAAGGTAATAGTCTGCAGATTCAGAAAACGCAAAAAAGTAAAAATTGAACTTTTCATGATTTTGAGCCTTTCCGGAGCCCCTTAATGAGCCGTGCGTGGCTCATGTTTGTGCCATCTATTATGTAACATCTTGTTTTTACCGTACGGCCGCCTCGTCATTGTAATTACTGGTGTCACTAAATCGCTGTCTTGCCTGCCTGTGAGCGGCAGCAGCAGCGCGTATCGATCAGTGCACTGTCGTACTAACTCTAGGCGAGCGATAGTATTTCCGGGTCGTTGTGTGTCTGGGAATGAGTTGGAGAAGGACCAGTCGGGCGGTCGTCACGCAGTACCAGTGCAGTGGGGCACGGAGCCCGAGTGAGTTCCGTATAGCCACTACCAGCAGGGACGACCGTTGGTTGGTCGTTCGGTCGGTCGTCTCATCGACGACGTGTATTTGGGTCGGTTCCTTGCTGTGCTGCACAATGTTCGGCTGTGTCCCCTCTGCATTGTTAGCTCCAAGCCAGTGTCTCCAGGATGTCGTCCGTCCGAAGGAAGTCGGTGAGTTGCAGACGCACCAGCAGTGCAGTTGCGATGGAGCAACAGTCGCGGACGGACCAGTAGTCCAGTCGGTCGCTTGGCGTGGAGCAGCAAGCAAGCCCTCGTCGCGCGGAGTCGGACTGGAGCCGCTGGCGGTGTGCATATGCTGTTGGAGTGTGAGGCGCTGCTTGAGAGTGCTGCAAAGTCCGTCGCCCACCAACCTTGGACATGAAAGTTGAGTCTTCACTTAACTTACTATCGAGCCTCAACTGTTTGATCCTGGTTGTCACTTTTGGGACATTCCCATGAGCAACAACGTGTGTGTATTTAAGTCGGTTAAGATTCCAGCCATCTGCCTGTGAAATTTAATTTAATTTATTCCCTGTTGTTCATGTTAGCCAGCGATATCTTCTGCCTTTTGGCCGTTGACGTTCCGGTAGCCTGCCCTGGTCGTTCACGTAATTTTAGGCAGTGTAATTTCCTCGTCGTGTTGTTATTGTCGAGTACGGCATGTAGTTCGACAGCTGAGGTGTTGGTCGTTGTGGGTGCCAATATTCTGTGTGTCGTGTATTGAAATCTTGTCGTCCTTTTGCTGGTTACCTGGAGCGGAACTGATTGGGTTGATTGTTCAGTCGGCTGTCTGTCGGTTGGGTTGCCTCCAGATTAAGAAGTCGTTGGACAGGCTGCCTGTCGCACCTAAACGTGCGTTAGTGTTACAATCCCGGGCCGACCCTTGGAAACTTCTGAGCACCGTTCCTTGTCTGCTATATAGTAACTATCCTGTTTGAGTTTTAGTACTTTGGTTACTGTGTGGCCTTCAGTCGAGTTTTAATATGTTGTTGTTGTCTTCAGTCCTGAGACTGGTTTGATGCAGATCTCCATGCTACTCTATCCTGTGCAAGCTTCTTCATCTCCCAGTACCTACTGCAACCTACATCCTTCTGAATCTGCTTAGTGTATTCATCTCTTGGTCTCCACCTACAATTTTTACCCTCCACGCTGCCTTACAATACTAAATTGGTGATCCCTTGATGCCTCAGAACGTGTCCTACCAATCGATCCCTTCTTCTGGTCAAGTTGTGTCACAAACTTCTCTTCTCCCCAATCCTATTCAATACTTCCTCATTCGTTATGTGATCTACCCATCTAATCTTCAGCATTCTTCTGTAGCACCACATTTCAAAAGCTTCTATTCTCTTCTTGTCCAAACTATTTGCCGTCCATGTTTCACTTCCATACATGGCTACACTCCATACAAATACTTTCAGAAATGACTTCCTGACACTTAAATCTATACTCAATGTTAACAAATTTCTCTTCTTCAGAAACGCTTTCCTTGCCATTGCCAGTCTACATTTTATATCCTCTCTACTTCGACCATCATCAGTTATTTTGCTCCCCAAATAGCAAAACTCCTTTACTACTTTAAGTGTCTCATTTCCTAATCTAATACCCTCAGCATCACCCGACTTAATTCGACTACATTCCATTATCCTCGTTTTGCTTTTGTTGATGTTCATCTTATATCCTCCCTTCAAGACACCATCCATTCCACTCAACTGCTCTTCCAAGTCCTTTGCTGTCTCTGACAGAATTACAATGTCATCGGCGAACCTCAAAGTTTGTATTTCTTCTCCATGGATTTTAATTCCTACTCCCAATTTTTCTTTTGTTTCCTTTACTGCTTGCTCAATATACAGATTGAATGACATTGGGGAGAGGTTGCAACCCTGTCTCACTCCCTTCTCAACCGCTGCTTCCCTCTCATGCCCCTCGACTCTTATAACTGCCATCTGGTTACTGTACAAATTGTAAATAGCCTTTCGCTCCCTGTATTTTACCCCTGCCACCTTTAGAATTTGAAAGAGAGTATTCCAGTCAACATTGTCAAAAGCTTTCTCTAAGTCTACAAATGCTAGAAACGTAGGTTTGCCTTTCCTTAATTTTTCTTCTAAGATAAGTCGTAAGGTCAGTATTGCCTCACGTGTTCCAGTATTCCTACGGAATCCAAACTGATCTTCCCCGAGGTCGGCTTCTACTAGTTTTTCCATTCGTCTGTAAAGAATTCGTGTTAGTATTTTGCAGCTGTGGCTTATTAAACTGATTGTTCGGTAATTTTCACATCTGTCAACACCTGCTTTCTTTGGGATTGGAATGATTATATTCTTCTTGAAGTTTGAGGGTGTTTCGCCTGTTTCATACATCTTGCTCACCAGATGGTAGAGTTTTGTCAGGACTGGCTCTCCCAAGGCCGTCAGTAGTTCTACTGGAATGTTGTCTACTCCGGGGGCCATGTTTCGACTCAGGTCTTTCAGTGCTCTGTCAAATTCTTCACGCAGTATCTTATCTCCCATTTCATCTTCATCTACATCCTCTTTCATTTCCATAATATTGTCCTCAAGTACATCGCCCTTGTATAGACCATCTATATACTCCTTCCACCTTTCTGCTTTCCCTTCTTTGCTTAGAACTGGGTTTCCATCTGAGCTCTTGATGTTCATACAAGTGGTTTTCTTATCTCCAAAGGTCTCTTTAATTTTCCTGCAGGCAGTATCTATCTTACCCCTAGTGAGATAAGCCTCTACATCCTTACATTTGTCCTCTAGCCATCCCTGCTTAGCCATTCTGCACTTCCTGTCGATCTCATTTTTGAGACGTTTGTATTCCTTTTTGCCTTCTTCATATACTGCATTTTTATATTTTCTCCTTTCATCAATTAAATTCAATATTTCTTCTGTTACCCAAGGATTTCTACTAGCCCTCGTCTTTTTACCTACTTGATCCTCTGCTGCCTTCACTAATTCATCCCTCAAAGCTACCCAGTCTTCTTCTACTGTATTTCTTTCCCCCATTCCTGTCAATTGTTCCCTTATGCTCTCCGTGAAACTCTGTACAACCTCTGGTTCTTTCAGTTTATCCAGGTCCCATTTCCTTAAATTCCCACCTTTTTGCAGTTTCTTCAGTTTTAATCTACAGGTCATAACCAACAGATTGTGGTCAGAGTCCACATCTGCCCCTGGAAATGTCTTACAATTTAAAACCTGGTTCCTAAATCTCTGTCTTACCATTATGTAATCTATCTGATACTTTTTAGTTTTAATATATCATGAATTAATTTTCTTGTCTTGTCCTTAACGCATGATGTTATCTTTTATATGGGGCCTTCACCCGAAATTATTTATGAGATATTTTAAGATGAGACTTTCTGCCTTTTAAATTGAAATTCCTTTCTAGGCCTTAAGCTGTCAAACATATTTTGTTGATATGTTTTTGCCTCCAGCTGGGTATTAATATCTCTTAATATTCTTGTCTTGCCCTTAAGGTATGAGATTGCTATTCTTAATTTTATATCAAATGTTTTTTGATGCGACCTTCTGTCTTTTAAAATTAAAACTTTTCTTTTAAGGCTTAAGCCATTAGATAATTTGCTGATGTGCAGCCTTCAGCCGAATATTGATATCACTTAAATTAATGTTCTTGTCTTGCCCTTAAGGCATAATATTCTGATGCTTTTGTTGCTTGAGATGTTTTAAGATAAGGCCCTCTGCCTTTTGATTGAAACTTTTCTTATTGCTTAAGATGCAGCTTTCAGCCAAGTTCCATTACAATTAAATTGCTAAAGCCTTCAGCTGATTAGATTGATGATTTAGAAAATATTCTTGGGTGAAACCTCCAGAAGAGCCTTGTATTTCAATTTTGCTTAGGCCTTGTGTCTTGGATTTAGAATGTGGCCTTCAGCCAATCTTAAGATAATCAAAGGAGGTCGATTAAAGTTTTTTAAGAGCTTTGTGTCCTTTCTGTAATATTGTGTGCTGATAAATAAAGTTTGTATGTTGAGTGCAACTGACAGGAACTCATTTTGGCCCCTTTCCACAACCTAATCCGCTCTGTCCTGCTAGCCCAGGCATTTGAGTTAACACATCGAGCAATAACGTTTATGGAATTAGTTGGATCTGTAGATGGTAAAACTGTAGCGGGAGCCTGAGACTGGAAAATATTCAACAAATAATTGAGGCCGTGGGTTGGAAGTGCTACTCTGAGATCAGAGGGTTGGCACAGGAGAGTAATTCGTAGCGGGCTGCATCAAAAGATTCAGGAAAAATAGGATGATTCAAAATGTATATGCCATTGGACGCATTCGGTATTAGTGGAGACAGTGTAAACTACCACAAGAGGAAAATGATCCATTACCATCACAGGATATAAGATGAACATCAACAAAAGCAAAACGAGGGTAATGGAATGTAGTCAAATTAAGTTGGGTGATGCTGAGGGAATTAGATTAGCAAATGAGACACTTAAAGTAGTAAAGGAGTTTCGCTATTTGGGGTGCAAAATAACTGATGATGGTCGAAGTTGAGAGGATATAAAATGTAGACTGGCAATGGCAAGGAAAGCGTTTCTGAAGAAGAGAAATTTGTTACCATCGAGTATAGATTTAAGTGTCAGGAAGTCGTTTCTGAAAGTATTTGTATTGAGTGTAGCTTTCTATGGAAGTGAAACATGGACGATATATAGTCTAGACAAGAAGAGAATAGAAGCTTTCGAAATGTGGTGCTACAGAAGAATGCTGAAGATTAGATGGGTAGATCACATAACTAATGTGGAGGTATTGAATAGAATTGGGGATAAGAGGAGTTTGTGGCACAACTTGACCAGAAGAAGGGATCGGTTGGTAGGACATGTTCTGAGGCATCAAGGGATCACAAATTTAGCGTTGGAGGGCAGCGTGGAGGGTAAAAGTCGTAGAGGGATGTAACCTCCCCCTCACTTATCGACCTTAATGACAGTGAAAAATTAAACCGCGTGTACCTAATGGAAATTTGGGAAAAGCAATCGTCACCAAAGTTAATCTGTCGGTAAAGAGGGAGGAAAGGGTTACATCTAAATGAAAGGAAAAATGCAAATGAAACGGGTGGAAATTAATTTTGAAATGGGGTAAAGTTAATAAAGAAAGTAAATGTGCGGCCGCTATGTTGACAATTAACTAGCGGTAATTAGATATTTGAGATTTGGGGGAAATTACGGTCGCCAGTCCTAAGGACAATTACTATAGTAACTGAAAAAGAAAGGTTATTACTCATATAATTAGCACTAGAAGCGTGGCAACTGAAGGTTGACGCGTGTAGTGTGAGAACTGAAAGTTTGTCAGAAGTAATAAGTTTCGCTACACTCTGACTTAATTTAGCAAAAGAATTAATAAAACCGGAAAATCGAAAGTTAATTTAGTGACTGAAGTTAATAGTGAGCTTTCTATCTGAAGCACATCGAAATTCTGTAAAATACGGTCAGTCTTGGACTACCTCAACAATCATTTCAAAAGCTACTTGAATCTATGCAATTTAGAAATAAGAGATTTAACTTTGAACTTGAATTAAATGATTCTGAACAATTAACAATAGTAAAATTTAGTATGTACCAAGCTGAGCTGCAGTCACAGGTAAGCTAAAATACGGTAACAAAACTCGCACTCTTAATTTGTGCTTGTGTAATCTAAATATTGCAGCCAGCTATGAATACCTTAACTGAACTTTGAAATCAAAGCAGTGAAATCGAATGATGCTGGCGTTTGAATTTCAACGACACTCGGGTTCATTCCGGAAAAGGAAGGGACCCAGCTTGGTAATGCAATTTGGACAATAAGCAACAAAGGTTCATGCTACGTTGCTGTATTTTTGTGATGCAACAATTTTAAAAGCTGAGCTCTGCCATACAGTTCTAAAACTTTACGTGCTTCCAGTCTTCCTTGTTGGTTGATTGAAGGTTCGAAGCCGTCGATTGAGGAGGTGGCAACAGTCACTCATTGTCGGCCGTCGCTGTTGCAGAAGCTGGATGTTGGCGCGCCTTCTACTTGACACGGTCACCAGGCGACACGGGCTCTTGATGTGCGCCAGCTAATGCTTCCCGCCCGCGACACCGTGTCAGAAACTATCATAGCAAGTCGAGCGCAATTACAACCCCAAAAGCGAGGCAGCTCGCGGGAGCGCCACACAACACACCTGCTCCACTGCACTACTCCAGGCAGACTCTCCATCTTCCCGCGCTCCACGCGACAGAGTTAAGACTACCAAAGATCCTAAACACTTTGGTTCTCCACACGACCTATCGATGTATTCGTTCGATAGCATAGTTTTCCCTAGGCCAGACCCAGCGTATAAATACAAATAATATTCACAAAACAAACCAATTATAAATCGACATAAATGCATATATGTACAAATAGTAAAACAATTTCAGTATACAAAGGCACAGAAATGTTATATCTTCAGGTAACAAAATAAGGAAAAAAGTTTGCAGTGCAATAGATGGAAATAGGAGGATATGCATTTCCGGCGTTACAGGGAGACCAATAGACGAATACACTAAGCAGATTCAGAAGGATGTAGGTTGCAGTAAGTACTGATGAAGAAGCTTGCACAGGATAGAGTAGCATGGAGAGCTGCATCAAACCAGTCTCAGGACAAAAGACCACCACCACAACAACAACAACCATCACACCGCTTAAATGATTAGTCGCATGCAATTTGTTGCACCACATGGCCAGTAGTCTGTTAGGCAACTGATTAACGGTAGTATTATGGAAGAATTTTGATGGACCTCCAGTTACCACATTGTGTAGTATGACGCAGTTCTCCAGTGTTATGACTCGCAGTGCAATGTAGACACATCAGAAGAAGCCGGTAATGATTCTCAACCATGGGGCTGGCATGAGTCAAAGGGTTCAACTGTTCAAATGGCACTAAGCACTATGGGGCTTAAGATCTGAGGTCATCAGTCCCCTAGACTTAAAACTACTTAAACCTAACTAATACACATCAATGCACAAGGCATGTTTCGAACCTGCGACGGTAGCAGCAAGTCAAAGGGAAGCAGCGGCAGAGTTCCACAGCCGACGCCCATATTAATGCCATTCTGAACAGGAAACGGTTGTCCGTTTAATGGAACGGTCCAAGTCTACAGGCGGCGTTCACGATAAAAACCGGTCCAGACGAGAATGTACAGCAACAGGGTATACACAGTCAGCAGTCGTTCTAGGGCGGTAGTAAGAGGCGACAGTAAGCCCAACTTGGTTAACAAAGAAGGTGTCACAATAACGCAGCATCAGAATAAGTTTCCATGTCCAGGATACCATGTTCTAATCGTTTTTATCGATGTCGGATCCACTTTGTGCAACAACCTCACGGTGATGGCACTGAAACGAGGTTCCAGTTCTGTGAATGGTTTGAAGAAAGGACCCATACAAGCGGAACTTTGAAGCTGACATTTCCTTCAGAGATGAACCTGGTCTCCATTCAAACGTGGGGGTCAATAGAGATATTGCCGGCGGTTGGGTAAACGACAGTTCTCATCTCGCTTACACTAACACTAGGTTACCTGCGTGGTGTGGCATACGTGGGGATGTCCTTATTTTTCGCATTTTTTAAACAGCACCCCACTGCTCCACGGTACAGAAATCACCCTGGCGAAACTTTACCGCCCTATTCGGACGATATGCCTCTCGAACAGAGATCTAGAGTGCTCTCCCGGAAGGATGGTGCTCCTCCGTCACAATTCGGACGAAATATTCGATGAATTCTGGATGAGATTCTTCCTGAGAGCTGTATTCGTAGACGAGGTCCAGTGGATTGGCCACCTAGATCGCCAGACTCTTCGCTCTTGGACCTTTTCCTTTGGGGGAGCGTCAGATCCAAAAATTCCACCAACGTACACAGAATATTAACTGACCAACAGACGAGTACCACCAGAGCCTGAACAGAAATACCAACAGCGATGTTAAGGTCAGTGTCATGCAGTCTCTGTCACCGTGTTCAGATGTGTGATCTGGAGGATGATAGTTTGAACACCTTCTGCATTGCAAGCACGTGCGAACAACTGACCTGGAATTGCACTATTAAGCTTCAGGTCGTCAGTGACCAATGACGTAACATTCTATTTCTACAATTAAATCACTTCTACGCTTGCGCTCGTCCCTTTGCATTTTAGGTATCTCCACTTAATATTTTATCTATGGGCCAAAACAATTGAATCACCAATGTAGACTTTGTCCTATGGGATATGACTTTTGAATCACTCTGGATAAAAGTACAGCACTCCGCATTCAGGCCACAAGCGGCCCATCGCGACCATCCGACCGCCGTGACATCCTCAGTTGAGGATGCGGGTAGGAGGAGCATGTGGTCGGCACATCGCTCTCCCAGTCGTTATGATGGTTTTCTTTTACAGGAGCCGCTACTATTCGTTCGAGTAGCTCTTCAATTGGTATCACAAGGCTGAGTGCACCCCGAAAAATGGCAGCAGTGCATGGTGGCCAGGATGGTCACCCATCCAAATTCCAGCCACGCCCGACAGCGCTTAACTTCGGTGATCTGACGGGAACCACTGTATCCACTGCGGCAAGGCCGTTGCCACCCTGTACAAAGAGACCAGAAAATGTTAAATTAACAGATCATCATTGGCCTGATTTTTCTGATGAACCATTCGCACCGGTAGAAATGGGATAAAGGTTTGTCACCCCGAAAAAATAGAAGTACGTAATACATATTTCTTTGTGAACCGGTGCAAGTCTGGATTTCTGGCACTTAATAAATCCCTTTCGCTGTGCTCCTCAGCCTGTCAATAGAAGAATGGAAATGAAACTATTCGCTCAGTTACTGAAGTGGCGATGAGCTGTTCCATTATGATTTGGCACCTCTATTGACATGCTGTCGTACTGTGGCGCAGGTATTTCAATCTGTACTAGAACTGCAGACAAGTTGTGGCTGTTATTGCTAAACAAAGAGAACACAGCCATATTCTTCCCCACTACAAGGTCCCCAATAAAAGACACCAGCGTGACTCTGCGACTCCACTAGGTAAGGTTGTAGACCCCCTTTTGTTCCTTATGTACGTAAACGGTTTAGGAGACAATCTGAGCAGCCATCTAAGGTTGTTGTCTAGTAAAGTGATGATAAGATCAAAACCAGTTGAAAAACAATTTATATGCGGTACCTGTATCTTGTGAACATTAGAAACTCTCCATAAATAATGTAATAGTGTGAGGTCATCCACATGAGGGCTAAAAGGAATCCTCTAAACTTCGGTTACACGGTTAATCAATTAACTTTAACTGCCGTAAAATCAACTAAATATCCAGGAATCACAATTACGACCACCTTAAATTGGATGGAACAGATATAAAAAGTTGTAGAGAAGGCGATACTGCCTACACTACGCTTATCCGTCTTCTTTTGGAGTACGGTTGTGCGTTTTGGAATCCTTACCAGACAGGAGTCATCACGAAAGTTCCAAGAAGGGCAGCAGGTTTTGCACTATTGAGAAATAGGTGAGAGAGGGTAGCGGACATGACACAGGATTTGGGGTGGAGATCATTAAATCAAAAGCGTTTCTCATCGCGATGGGATCTTCTCACGAAATTTGATTTACACAGCTCTCTCCTCGGAATGCGAAAAGAGTTTTTTCGACCCCGACCTCCGTTGGGGGCAAACGATCATCATAATGAAATAAGGGAAATCAGGAAAGATATAGGTGTTCGTTTTTTCCACGACCTGTACGAGAGTGGAACAATACAGAATTATTGTGAAGGTGGTTCCATGAACCCTCTGCCAGGCACTGAAGTGCGACCTGCAGAGTAGCCATGTAGACGTGGATGTAGATTTTAGGCACCGATATGATGATGTCACGACCCGATCGTTCTGTGGATACGCTAAAACAGATCGGCTTGCTGGTCTTATTTACGTTTCAAACTGCTGTTTTTAGATTTTACAGCCTTCGATGATGTCTCCGATATGGAGCCGAAATGTCATGTACATTAAAATTCCACAGACTAGTGACCATGAGGAAAAGAAATTAATCACGTGAATGTGTTCTTTAAAAGTGAAAGTTAAAAGTTTAAGACTACGCCTCGTAGAAATACACTGTAAAAGATTCAGTCGGAGAGTGCAGTATCCGTCTGGCAAACAAAAAGTACTATTTCTTTCATTATTACGCTGTACTAACCAGTGAAAGACTGTAGAAGTCAGAAGCGCTATTGGTAAGAAAACCGTTAACGGTATAACAAGCATACAACGTAAAAAAAAATAATTTCACTTGTGTCAACAATCTTTTGAAACAGATGCGGTAACCCATATAAAACAATGGTAGAAGTGTGTTAACCCCCAAGGTAGATTAAGTTATTTTTTCGCAGGAAACATAACGTTGCGTTTGTCTTTTATTTGTGAAAGGCGTCCAGTAAAACTCGTCCAAAAGATTTGCGAAACCGCATAGCCAGCCTCACATAAGATTTCTTAGTCTGATTCCTGTAGCGAGAATTTGGAGGCAGTAAGTTCTTGAGGCAGTATCCCAGGTATAAAGTAGGAAAACGAAAACTTTGGCACATGTCAGGCAGGGAACTGACTATTAATTCTAAACGCCAGTAAAAATAAAGGAGAAGACCCAAGCTGTGCTTCTAGTAGCTTGCAAGCTTCATTATGTGACCAACAGTGAACCTTGATTTGGTGCGCTTAAGGTCGTCTACTAAGCTGATTGTCATATGGCATGGTTGACTGTCAGTCCACAAGTGGGATGTTAAACCGGCTAATAGCCATTTGTTAAGGTTACCTTTCGTTCTCCCGAAATGTGAGAGGTGTGTGTTAAGTGTAACTGTTGAGTGTAGGTGACTATTATCGATGTGTACAGTGCAGTGTCGTGTTTGCGTTTGAAACCGTGTAGTCAAGGGAGATCAGGATTCGGTTACAATTGTGGACGGGGCCGTATTCAGTTACTATAGGTTACTTTTATAGTTGCACACAATTTATTTTAAACCAGTAATTCCAGACTAAAGAATATATAAAAATACCAAACGTTATTAATGAAGGAATAAACAACTGTGTAAACGATTGTGTTTTCAGTGAGCTACAATTTAGCAAACCATCATTAAATACATACACAGCAGATAATGTTTTAAAAGCAAGTCACAGCGATCTGGGCAGAAGGCCTTACACGCTAGGGATGGCAATAAATTAAGAATTGGTTAGGAACTCGCTCCAATTTACAACTTCCATGTATTAAAATAATAAATGTAAACCGCCACAAAAACAGCAGAAGGCATCAGGCGCCAGAAATGGCAGTAAATAAGGTTTTAAGGCTTAATGCTAAAATAGAAATACTAAATTAAAATTTTAAGGCAAATGACCACAATCACGGCTGAAGGCCTTACATGCCAGGAACGGCAATAATATACAGGGCTATTACAAATGATTGAAGCAATTTCATAAATTCACTGTAGCTCCATTCATTGACATATGGTCACGACACACTACAGATACGTAGAAAAACTCATAAAGTTTTGTTCGGCTGAAGCCGCACTTCAGGTTTCTGCCGCCAGACCGCTCGAGAGCGCAGTGAGACAAAATGGCGACAGGAGCCGAGAAAGCGTACGTCGTGCTTGAAATGCACTCACATCAGTCAGTCATAACAGTGCAACGACACTTCAGAACGAAGTTCAACAAAGATTCACCAACTGCTAACTCCATTCGGCGATGGTATGCGCAGTTTAAAGCTTCAGGATGCCTCTGTAAGGGAAAATCAACGGGTCGGCCTGCAGTGAGCGAAGAAACGGTTGAACGCGTGCGGGCAAGTTTCACGCGTAGCCCGCGGAAGTCGACGAATAAAGCAAGCAGGGAGCTAAACGTACCACAGCCGACTGTTTGGAAAATCTTACGGAAAAGGCTAAAGCAGAAGTCTTACCGTTTACAATTGCTACAAGCCCTGACACCCGATGACAAAGTCAAACGCTTTGAATTTTCGGCGCGGTAGCAACAGCTCATGGAAGAGGATGCGTTCAGTGCGAAACTTGTTTTCAGTGATGAAGCAACATTTTTTATTAATGGTGAAGTGTACAGACACAATGTGCGAATCTGGACGGTAGAGAATCCTCACGCATTCGTGCAGCAAATTTGCAATTCACCAAAAGTTAACGTGTTTTGTGCAACCTCACGGTTTAAAGTTTACGGCCCCTTTTTCTTCTGCGAAAAAAACGTTACAGGACACGTGTATCTGGACATGCTGGAAAATTGGCTCATGCCACAACTGGAGACCGACAGCGCCGACTTCATGTTTCAAGAGGATGGTGCTCCACCGCACTTCCATCATGATGTTCGGCATTTCTTAAACAAGAGATTCGAAAACCGATGGATCGTTCGTGGTGGAGATCATGATCAGCAATTCATGTGATGGCCTCCACGCTCTCCCGACTTAACCACATGCGATTTCTTTCTGTGGGGTTATGTGAAAGATTCAGTGTTTAAACCTCCTCTACCAAGAAACGTGCCAGAATTGCGAGCTCACATCAACGATGCTTTCGAACTCATTGATGGGGACATGCTGCGCCGAGTGTGGGGGAACTTGATTATCGGCTTGATGTCTGCCGAATCACTAAAGGGGCACATATCGAACATTTGTGAATGCCTAAAAAAACTTTTTGAGTTTTTGTATGTGTGTGCAAAGCACTGTGAAAATATCTCAAATAATAAAGTTACTGTAGAGCTGTGAAATCGCTAAAATCATTTGTAATAACCCTGTATAAAAAAATTAGAAACCTACTGTAAAACAGCAAATACAATAGCAAAGGTTAATTAAAAGCATGCAACTGCTCAGCAAACGGGTGAAATAAGATGACGGTAAACCTTGTAACACAACCCTTATCATCCACTGAACACTACACTGCTAGATTTATTCCAGAAGGCGACCAGAACTATTAACTAGACATATATAACCTTTAATGTAGGCGTTACAAGGTATTTTAATAAATAATAGAATAATAAAACACAAGGACCAGTACATCAGTTCCTTAAAGGATACAAAGGCAGATTATACCCGCAGAAGGCGTGGGCTGAAGGAGCGTTACACTGAACTATTGGCCATCACATCTCCTTCTAGAACACACGTGTCTTACAAAAAGCAAGGCGCCGGAGACGGTGCTCCAGGAATCGACCTCTGAGAAGGTCCGGCAACAAACACTTTCGCGAGCGATGAGGTAGGCAACCAACAATTGTATTCACTTCACAAGATGGTAACTAAGACTAGTGGCAGTCTAACGAATGACTAATGATAATCTTACCGAAGCTAGAAGCTACCTGACGTCCGAAAAACCCAATGCCACGATACGCCAAAGCCGGAACAGGCGTTCTGCACGACGCCCTCAGAATAACGACAAAGGAATCACTACCACCAGAGTAGAAGAATTACCAACCTGCCTACAATCGAGAAAGCTGTTAAAACTACACGCAGCGGCAATGGGAAGAAACGTACACTGCCGTTACATACTCTAACCCCCAGGGCTGGTAAGTAAAATTACCACTGGTTGAACTTAAGAAATTGTAACAATTGGAACGCAGTAAATAGTAACAAGAAGTTGACGAGAACTAGCACTCCACTAGCTGATCTTCGCCTGCGCGACAGTACGAGCAGCAACACGAACCCAAGTTACTGGAGAATCGCGAGATATCACAGTAGTGGAAGTTTGTCTACTTGGATCGAAATGCACTCATCTTAAAGCTTGCTGCATCCGGTTTACGACGAGGTCGTGCACCCTCTTGACCACAGCCCTTCCTTCCGGCAGTCCATGCGTGCCGCCAGCGGTCGCGGCGTGTTCTGGCACTGTGCGGACCTGGCTCCTCCTGAGTCCCCAACCGAACTGGCCCACTCGCACGACCCGGAAAAGCAACGACGTCGCCCCAAAGATAGGGCAAGAATTACTATATATCGCTAACCACCGCTGCTGCCACTAGCGGACAGGCAACGCTTGCGAAACCGAGTGGCGCCAGTAAACACGAGAAGAAGACAAACAACCGCAACCATGCCAACTGAACCATACCGTCTGGCCTCCAACAGAGGGCAGAAACCTACAAACATCACAAATGCGAGACGCAGCATGGCTCAGCGTTGTGTGAATAAGACAATTAGAATTCCTACTCCTCTCCAACAGCACCAAGTATAACGTGTTCAAAGGTCTGAAGGTTTCTACGACCAAGCAAACATTACGCATGTTCTCAGCATGGCACCTGGACCAACAAAACGATCATGTTGTTCCAGGGTGCATTACGTTTTCCAACCTCTCGCCGTATGACGGTGCGTCCAGACTCACAGACTGAATCTGTTCTGATCTGACAAGAGTATACGGCCCTACTCATCACTGGTCCACTTGGTATGCTCTTGGCATCAACGCAGACGGTGCATCCGATTTACGGGAGTCAACTGGACTCAACGCACTGGTCGTTGAACAAAGAGACAACTCCCAGGCAGTCTTCGTGTGGAACGTGATATTGCGTGTTTGTTAAAAGTAGTTGCATAATTGCTCCCGCTGTTTGACGTGTGTCAATTCTTGCCTGTTGCACAATGTAACGGTCATCTGCTGCTGTGGTTGGCCCCCTCCTTTCAGGCATCATTGCCTGTAGTTCGCAACGCACCCCCTCCAATGAGACACCAAACTCTTGGGCTACACTCCTCACAGTTCGTCTTCCTTGCAGTTTCTCAAATATTCTTCCCCCTAAGAAGTAATCCCATTTTGTCTCCCGACTATTTTGTAGTGAAGACGATCACCATAGCGCACCGTAGCTACTTGGTTATTGACGTACACTGTCCTTTTTCTTTCCTATGAATACCTCGTGTTCACGGACCTGTTCTTTTTGGCGCTATAGTTACGCTGACTACACATTAAGTGACTTCTAATTTGCTGTGCACATCTAGATATCTCTGGTAACAAGCTTGCGCACTTTCATTTATTTCCAGCGCACAGTATACAGGTTAAGATACTTTATATAGACTCTCCACTTAAGATTTGCACAGCAGTGTACGAGTAGGGGAATGGCAGGGCATTCTACTTCAAGAGCTGAAATCAGAGAAATTTTTGATGCTGGGCGCTGGTGCCTGGAGTGGTGCCGATGTTATCTCATCCCAAAAGTGTTTCACTGGGTTCCTGGTCGGGAGTCTGGATAGGCAAAACCACTTCAGGAATGTCACGGCCGACATGCCATTGGCTCACAGAAGTTGCTTTGTAACAGGCTGTGTTGTCATGCCGGTACAAACAATCATCGTCTCCGACTTCCTCCACCTCTGTACACAGTACATGTTGCTGTAAAATGTGTTCATATCCGACCACTCCCATACCATAAAACCAACTCCTCGGTTCTTCTACAGGTAGCAACCAAACACAAAGCCTTCCATAGTGCTGCCACTGACTATGGCGTGTTTCGTCACTCCATAACCCGAACACTTCACTGTCCAGTCGCGTCGCTCGTTACACTTAGCACTGATTACAGAAATTCTTGGCTTACGAGGGTCTGCTCTACCATGGTACCTCATTCTTTTTGACTCTCCACTCAGTCACTGTGCTATCTCGACTGCTGGTAGCATTATGAAACTCATGAGTGATGCCTTCTACTAAATTACTGTGATTTTTTACAACCACCCTGCTCAGTCCTCGCCGTTTGCCGTACGTCAGTAAATGAGGTCAGTCCGGTTGTGGTTGTTCCTTGCGTTTTCATTTCAAAATCTCATTACCAACAGCCGATTTCAGCAGCTTTAGAAGAGTTGAAACATGCTTGTTGGATCTGTTACTCAGGTGACATCCAATTAACAGTCCACGTGCAATGTTAATCACTGTACAACTGGTCGTGTTCGACTGAAAGTACAGCCCTCCCGCTTCCTTTTATTCTAGCGGGTCCGCTTCTCATGAAAGCTAGCAGTCTCGCATTACACTGGCGTGTCTGGATTCTTCTTTTTTTCCTTGATCTCAGCTTTTAGTTTAGTCGTGGCTTTCAGTCCAGAGACTGGTTTGATGCTACTCTATGCTACTCCGTCCTGCGCTAATTTCTTCATCTCAGAGTAACTACTGCACCCTACATCCTTCTCAATCTGCTTCGTGTATTTATCTCTTGGTCTCACTCTACGATTTTTACCCTCCAATACTAAATTGGTGATCCGTTGATACCTAAGAACAGTCCTACCAACCGATCCCTTCTTCTGCTCAAGTTGTGCCATAAACTCCTCCTCTACCCAATTCTGTTCAGTACCTCCTCATTAGTTACGTGATCCACCCATCTAACCTTCAGCATTCTTCTATAGCACCACATTTAAAAAGCTTCTATTATCTTTTTGTCTAAACTATTTCTCGTCCATTTATCAGTTCCATGCATGGCTTGGCCCCATACAAATACTTTCAGAAAACACTTCCTGACACTTAAATCTATACTCGATGTTAACAAATTTCTCTTCTTCAGAAACTCTTCCCTTACCATTTCCAGTCTACATTTTACAACCTCTCTACTTCGCCCATCAGCAGTTAGTTTCCTTCCCAAATAGCAAAATCCATTTACTGCTTTAAGTGTCTCATTTCCTTACCTCATTCCCTCAGCATCACCTGATTTATTTCGACTACATTCATTATCCTCATTTTGCCTTAAAAGATGTTCATCTTATGTCCTCCTTTCAAGACACTGTCCATTCCGTTCTACTGCTCATCCAGGTCCTTTTCTCACTCTGGCAGAATTACAATGTCATCAGCAAACCTCGAAATTTTTATTTCTTCTCCATGGATTTTAATTCCAATTTATCTTTGGTTGTTTTACTGCTTGCTCAGTATACAGATTGAATAACATTGGGAGTAGGCTGCAACCCTGTCTCATTCCCTTCCCAAACACTGCTTCCCTCTCATGCCCCCCGACTCTTATAAATGTCATCTGGTTTCTGTACAGATTGTAAATATTGTATTATGTATTTAACCCCTCTCACATTCAGAACTTGAAAGAGAGTATTCCAGTCAACACTGTCAAAAGCTGTCTTTAAATCTACAAATGCTAGAAACGTATGTTTGCCTTTCCTTAATCTATCTTATAAGATAATTCGTAGGGTCACGATTTCCAGAATTTCCACGGAATCTAAACTGATCTGCCCCGAGGTTGGCGTCTACCAGTTCTCCATTTGTCTGTAAAGAATTCGTATTAGTATTTTGCAGCCGTGACTTATTAAAAGATAGTTCGGTAATTTTCACACCTGTCAACACTTGCTTTCTTAGGGATTAGACTTATTATTATACTTGAAGTCTGAGGGTATTTCAGCAGTCTCAGGCATCGTGCTCAGCAGATGGCAGTGTTTTGTCAGGACTGGATCTCCCAAGGCTATCAGTAGTTCTAATGGAATGTTGTCTACTCTCGGGGCCTTGTTTCCACTTAGGTCTTCCAGTGCTCTGTCAAACTCCTCACGCAGTATCATATCTCCCATTTCATTTTCATTTCCATAATGTTGCCCTCGAGTACATAGACTTTGTGTAGAACCTCTATATACTCCTTCCACCTTTCTGCTTTCCCTTCTTAGCTTACTGCTAGTTTTCTTTCGGAGGTCTTGTTATTCATAGAAGTGGTTCTCTTTTCTCCAAAGGTCTTAAAGTTTCCTGTAGGCGGTATCTATCTTACCACTAGTGATATATGCCTCTACATCCCTACATTTGTTCTCTAGCCATCCAAAGCTGGCAAGAAGGAATACGCAAGTCTCAAAAATGAGATCGACAGGAAGTGCAAACTGGCTAAGCATGGATGGCTAGATTAGATTAGAGATTAGAATCTAATCTAATCTCTAATCTAATCTAGCCATCCATGCTTAGCCAGTTTGCACTTCCTGTCGATCTCATTTTTGAGACTTGCGTATTCCTTCTTGCCTGCTTCATTTACAGCATTTTATACGTTCTCCTCTCAACAGTTAAATTAAATATCTCTTCTGATACCCAAAGATTTCTATTGGACCTCGTCTTTTTACCTATTTGATCATTTGCTGCCTTCACTATTTCATCTCTCAAAGCTACCTATTCTTCTTCTACTCTTTCTTGTCAATCGTTCCCTAATGCTCTCTCTGTAACTCTCTACAACCTCTGGTTCTCTCAGTTTAAGCAGATGCCATCTACTTAAATTCCCACCTTTTGCAGTTTCTTCAGTTTTAATCTACAGGTCATAACCAATAGATATTGGTCAGAGTCCACATCTTCCCCTGGAAATGTCTTACAATTTGAAACCTGGTTCCAAAAATCACTGTCTCACCATTATATAATCTATTTGAAGTCTGCTAGTGTCTCCAGGCCTCTTCCACGTATACAGTCCTCTTTCGTGATTCATAAACCACGTTTTAGCTATGATTAAGTGATTCTCTGTGCAAAAATATACCAAGTGGCTTCCTCTTTCATTCCTTACCCCCATGCCATTGTCACCTACTATTTTTCCTTCTCTTCCTTTGCCTACTATGGAATTCCAGTCCCCCATGACTATTAAATTGTCGTCTCCATCCACTATCTGAATAATTTCTTTAATTTTATCATACATTTCTTCCATTTCTTGGTCATCTGCGAATCTAGTTGGCACATAAACTTGTACTACTGTGGCAGGCGTGGGCTTCGTGTCTATCTTGGCTTCAATAATGCGTTCACTATGCCATTCGTAGTAGCTTACCCGCGCTCCTATTTCTTTATTCATTATTAAACCTACTCCTGCATTACCCCTATTTGATTAGTTAAAACTAAGACTATTAGTCTTAGAACTTTCCCAGCCAGCCGCCTCTAACATGGGGTACAGATACTGATCTAACACTGGTTCATCAGGAACAGACATGTTCGGATTTTGATTTCTAGCTTCTATTTTAGCCCTAGGAGTAGGGCTATCTCTTTCCCCAGTTCCATCAGTCCGATGAGCATATTCGCCTTCGCTGTCGTTGATAACTGTGATGATATATTTTCCATATTAATGATTGATAGGTAAGGTAAATGAAAATACTCTTCAGTTTATTAGAACATTCTGATACGGTTATGTAGCCACCTTTCATTAGTCCGGTAGCCCATTTTCACTAGCATTTTTCTTTCTTTTCCTTGTTTATCTTTTCTCATAACTCTCATAGTGGTATGATTGAATGAATGTGGTTGTGTGTCACGCTGCTAGACGGTGGCGTAGTCTGCTGCAGAAAGTCTGCGATAGTGATAGAGATTCAGCAGCAATTGTACAGAATAGACAACTCTCGTAGTGGTCAAGTAGGCAAAGAGGTTTGCGCTACTGGTGAGAAATCCACCTGCGTTAGGTTGGTGGCGGAAATGGCATCCTTGGGTTTTCCGGGCAACGCGGATCGTGGAGGAGGCTGGAGATGAAAAAGGGAGGCAGGGTGCCACCGGTACGGGAAGCGTCCACAGCTGTGCTCCAGTCGAAGGAAGGGTGAGTTAGACTGACCGCGTGGCGCGTTGTTACTTGGCAAGGGGAGAGTTGTTAGCTTTTGGTCTCGCTTTTCAACTCTGAAAGATTGGTTTGCCTTGTCGCAGCAAGGAATGTAAAACTTTGGCACATTTTTCTTTTAGTAAATTTCTATAGCAGACTTTGATCCACCGGAAGAGCGCCACACAAAGGTGTCGGTAAGATGTGAGTACTCGCTTCTGTATGAATGTCTGTTTGCCTTCAGCTGTGCCTGTATAAGCTTTCATTTTTCTAAATATTAATAGCTTTGCCTTCTTGTAAATTTGCCTTGCTTTATGTATCTTTCGTCCGTGGGGAGCCGACCACGTGGTTGAACATTAAAGTTTGTTGGGCTACCGTCATCACTAACTATCCACCCTCGTGTTTGCTTTAAAGAATGTTAACGGTTCATGATTGTGTGATGAGATATTGTTGCAACTTGGCCATGATAACTAGAAATTGCGTCTCCACAAACCACGTGGGCACGCGGGTGTATGCGAAACGTGTACCGTTTCACGAGTTATTGCGATCAGTTATCAGGCAACAGCAGTTGTATGAATGATTCACACCAATGAGTTTAGGTGTAGATTATAACGGTGTATGTTTCGAAGCTTTTCTTTAATGTTGTAGGAATTAATGTTATCAGGAATTGTGTACATGCCTCACATCCATATCTTAGGAATAAATGATTTTATACACAATTTTCTCTCGCATTCCGAGGTTACGTTTTTGCACCTAAGTCACTCACCTCATAGCTTTCCTGTTAGCACATGGAACGCGTTTCCTTACGCACAGGTCCAGTGATTAGTTTACCCTTTTATTTTAAAACAAATGCTTTAGCTTAAGTCTTATTTTCAGGTGTGTTGCTGAGAGCTGATCTTCTGCACAGTGTTCATGCATGTACTATTTTATTTTAAATCATTGATTCTCGTGGACAGTGCACGGGAAATACTAATAATTACATCGCATCCCCTATGAGCGATATCACGACGTACGTATTTTATGAGTTTTTGGTCTGTGATCAAATTAATTTACTTTCCGACTCGGCCAAACCTTTGATTAGTTGTATGGTTAGAGTCGGGGGCGACCCTAATCTTCTCACGTTAATTTCACAATCAATAAGCATTTATATTCCCACTCTTAACGTAATAACCCGTAGAAACAGGGTTAGTCACAATTCTATTCCGTATTTCATGATTTTTTCCATAGCCTGTTATTGCATCAGTGTTTCGATGGCATGGACAGGATAAATGTCATTTTGTTTTCTATTATCTTAATATGCGTTTATCCCAATGGCGCCCTTGTGGATAATTTAATAACAACGAGCTTTTAAATATTTTCTACCACTCTTCCCTCAGTAACACCACAAAATCAGATTTCGTTATAATCTGTTTACCACTAGTGAAACCACAAAATGTTTTTATGTATTTAAAATGAAGCAAAACAGTCCCTCAAACTGACATATTTAATGGTTGAAAATTTGTTTAGTTTTTACAGTGGTTAACGAGCTGAAGACTTTACAACATTAAATAATACATGCTGTCCATTCCACGTATGATTTCAAGGTCGCACATTCTATGCTATAAACATGAAAGGTAATGAGAGAAATGGAAGGTTGTGCACGTAGTTCTGTATCTCTAGTGCTTTAAAATATCACAGAGGGGCGGCGTTTGTGGCTACGAGAAACATTTGCTTCCTGTTGGTCTGGCGCTTCGTCTTGACTTCGGTTGGCGGATGTGAAATTCCCTCCTAGAAACTTTTGTATGTCTTGCACCAAGTCTGTCAAAAGCGATATGGTTATAACGCTCACGACCAAAGTCCGCTTTTAAGTGTCAGACCTAAAGACAGAAGTGCAACATAGTAGCAGAAGTAGATAATCGGTCTCCTGCCGCAATCTTGGTAAAGGTTGCACGTGACTCTGCTTGAATATTTCTAATAAATAATTTCAATGAGAAACAATGCATAATGTTGCAAGCAGTACCTCGCTTTGGTCATATATATATGCCTGAGTGAAGCTCAGCTTGGTAGCCGAGTGGTCTGAGGCACCTTGTCACGGTCCGCGTGGCTCGCCCCACTCCCCTCCCCCCCCCCCCCCGCCACCATCGGAGGTTCGAGGCCTCCCTCGGGCATGGGTGTGTGTGTTGTCCATAGCGCAAGTCAGTTTAAGTACTGCGTAAGCTTAGGGACCGATGACCTCTGCAGTTTGGTCCCAAAAGACCTTACCACAAATTTTAAAAAAATGTACATGTTCTATCACAATAAAATAAAAACAGTTAATAGCAGTGGGAGTATGATTGAGAACAGTGACGTATTTAAGTTTAGAAAATAATGACATATTGTATTAGACCTTTAGTAACCACTACTAATTGATAAATCTTACATAAACATTACAAACACAGACCAGATAAGGAATGGTGTTTGATAGGTAAAGCAAACATTGGGGTAGAATAGAAACTATACAAATTCTCCCCTGACTTTGTTTACATGAATCCACTGTGAGGACCGACTCTATTCAAATGTTATCAGTTACGATCAACTATACCACAAATAATGGTTCACCTGAAAACTGGGAGTTGTGAATATAATTTAATAACTCTTACGCCAGTGCAGCAGTACTTTATTCTTCCGTCTTGATTTAGACGGCAGCAGAATATGCCGCGCTGTGAACGATGAGCCCCGCTGCGGCAGCTATAATGTTCTGACGCATCCACGTAAATGTGCGAACTACGTGGTCTGGCGTTCTGATTATCAGATCGCGGGGAGCTTCCTTATCAGAGCACTGAAATCTGCCAGGATTTCAGTGTAAGGTGCTTCCATTGCTGGTCTGGTCTAACCAATTTAACTCACAGGCACGGTGGTGCGTACTGGAATTCTCAAATGTCAGAAAGTCCACTCAGCACGTGTAAGTTCACCCGCGTGACACACGATATGTGCGAGATGACATGCAGTTCCACTGTCGGTGGAGTTGGATACTGCCACAGGCTCTTAGTCCTCCACAGGGTGAGGCAGCTAAGTCACGACATGCCTTGTATCTCCCCATCCGTAATAGATACAAAGATGCCGTTTGGACAGTGAATTGCAGGGACCGAGGCTTCATGAACACATCACATTTCATGTTTGTGCTATTTTGTTTTTCAGTACAGAGATATGAGGCCATCTTTGGTTTTTTTAAAATGGAACCCTATGTTAACTTTTAGGGTAACGTGGTGGGCTTAAAAAGACGGTTTCAAATATGTGTATATCATAATATTTAGGCGAATAGTTTTGAGACACAGATATGTTCTCGTGTCGTGTTCGACCATCGAAGCGGTTTGTCCAGTGCGACCTCTCCTGTTGACCATTGAGGAACTTTACAGGAGCCGGCCGCGGTGGTCTAGCGGTTCTGGGCGCGCAGTCCGGAACCGCGCGACTGCTACGGTCGCAGGTTCGAATCCTGCCTCGGGCATGGATGTGTGTGATGTCCTTAGGTTAGTTAGGTTTAAGCAGTTCTAAGTTCCAGGGGACTGATGACCACAGTTGCTAAGTCCCATAGTGCTCAGAGCCATTTGAACTTTACAGGAAAGGCGTTGTTTTCCTGCTTCTCGATAACGACGCAAAGTGACGCACCAGGTAGATGGAGAGAAGGGTAAATTTGCTGCTGCGGTAATGAGACATCGCATTTCCGACACAGTTTCTTGGGGCAGACATGTACACCAACGAAGGAAAGTTGGATATGCTTCTAGTTTATGGTGACAGCAGATGAAATTCTGTTAGAGCAATAAAGCGATATGGAGAGCTGTATCCTGATCGTATGCGTCCTACGCTCCAGGTTCTGGAACGTATTTGCAAGAAACGACTTGAATCGGGAACATGGGGCGCCATACAGAGGACAAGGCAGAAAACTGCAACTGGCGAGGTACACGAAGAGGTCGTTGTAGCGTTGGCGCGTAACGACCGTACTGTTTCGTCGCGACGTATCGCTTCGGAATGTGGTCTAAGTCAGAGAATGTTCTACGCAAATCGCACCGGCATAGATTTCACCCGTTTCACCTCTCATTACATCAAGCATTCTCCGGTGTGGATTTGGAATGGCGCCAGGAATATTGCCGGTTTGATCTGCAGCGCCTACAAGATGATCCAACGTTTTTTCAAGGGTGCTTGCTACTTATGAAGTGACTTTCACCAACCATGGTAATGTGAATTTGCATAATATGCAGTACTGGTCAATAGAGAACCCTAATTGGCTTTACGTCATTCCGGGTGTACTAAATGGCAATAACTACGCACAGTTCCTGCGAAACGTTCTGCCGATTTAGCTGGAAGACGTACCCCTAGCTACGTGTCAGTGCATGTTGAGGCATCGCGCCGTATAACGATCCTGCCTTGGAGGCGGTTAAGTGGGAGATGTGTCTCAGAGCTGGATTGTGACAGATGGTGACACGAGACTGGACGCGCACGTAGTTTATGTATCAGCCGACAGAGGACAGTATTGGATAGGGGGACTGTGATTTTAGTTTCGATTGTGCCCATTAGAGTGCACTAAAGTAATATAATGTATTTTATAAACTGTTCTAGTATTTTCATAATGTGGCTGTGAGCACTATGGGACTCAACTGCTGTGGTCGTAAGTCCCCTAGAACTTAGAACTACTTAAACCTAACTAACCTAAGGACATCACACACATCCATGCCCGAGGCAGGATTCGAACCTGCGACCGTAACGGTCGTGCGGTTCCAGACTGCAGCGCCTTTAACCGCTCGGCCACTCCGGCCGGCTTTTCAAAATGTGTAATTATTTCTTTTTGTATGTGTAAAATGTTATAAATGCGTTTTAGCAGTCCGAATGACGCGTGAGAGTGGATTAATGTTAATAGGAAGATAATTGTTTAACGAGTTATGTAGTAGGATTTAGTGTGTGAACATTTAGAGGAAGTATGGATATGGATAAAGGGTATTTTTCTAAAATAGATTTGTAAAGTAAGTTTATGATAAAGGGAAACCTAATTCAGGTATAAATAACAACAGTAAATAACTTTATGCATAAGCAAAACTACAGCATATTAGGTAATTACCTCGGTAAAAAGTTCAGTCATGAGGTTTTGCTATTTTGCGAGTGGTTATTAATGAAAAGCGCGGATTGACGTGGGAGAATGTTGTCTTGCTACTGGTTGTTGAGTAAACTGACCAATGGTAAAGCAATATTCTTCGCGCGCCCTTCTCTGCTGGTAGAGAAGAGTATTCGAGGGAGTAACGGTCTAAGCCTAGCCGTGAAAGAGATCAGACGTGTGCAGTAGTAGTTCCGATGGAAACGATAAGTTGCCGGATCTAGCAGTGTTTCATACATCAGAAGTGCTGGAAAGTCACGGCATAATTATTCCGATGTGTGTGTAGAAATTTCGGAATTTGTAAGTGAATTTTGTGACGAGATAAGACATTTATTCCGCGTGGCGTATTGAGCAGGTTGGTGGCTTAAAACAGTGACTGCATTTGGTACCGCCAGACTTAATATTTGGCGAGCATTATCAATCAAAAACAATCAGTATTTTTGTAGCTATTACGTTTGCGGGAAATGCAACACCATAAATTTGCTGACGTGAATGAAAGGGATTATGAGTGACTGTGTTAAGACTAGCACGGGCTTGGCAGTGATATTTGTTCATTTAAGTGTCAAAATATATTAACTCAGGACAAAATTTCCAACCTTTCATTTCATATGGAACCTTTCTCCCGAAACGTAGATTAGTGACTTCAATTGCAGCCTGGTTCACGTCGAAGTTCAGTAGGCTTCACACGGCTTTCATACTGATGATCTGCTGAGACAAGTTCACAGGTAGGTGAGGGTTCGTCGTAAAGCGACGGAAAGAACAGCGCCGCCGCAATGTGGTTCGATCAGGGCTGCTGTCCTGCGCACTCTTCCCGTGTCACTACAGATTTGTAAAATGAAAAGCTCCCGAATTGTTGGATAGAACGTCGTGTTGAAGTGAAGTGGCCAGCCCGGTCTCCTGATGTAAACCCCTCTTGATTTTTTTTCTGTCGGGAGCAATCAAACATAAAGTGTATGCTCAAATACCAACAACGCCAGACGATATGAAGTAACGTATCAACGAAGAGTGCGCTGATATCTCATGTGACACCCTCGCAGCCGTTCACACATCATTCGAACGGTGACTACAAATGTGCGTTGCAGCAGAGGGGAAGCATTTTGAGCACATGCTTCAGTAAAGTTTTGTATCATGTACGGTATGAATTTTGCATATTTGGGTGTATTTGCTTCGTATTGTGGTCAATAGTAAATATTTTCAAATAAAAAAAAATACGTACGAAATAATTGTGACCAATAAGGGCCTCCTCATTTACATTTGTATTTCTGTTACTTAAAATGTATTAACATGTTGAAGTATTGTAATACTGTATGTTGTCTACTATTTTGGTATCACAGTTGTCAAATAACTGAATAATATTTGCGCGACATCATCAGTTAATTTTTGCGCAAAATATCGCAGTATTTATTACTATTGTCGGGGAAATGGACGTGTTTGTGTATGGACGGACTCACGACGTTTACCATGTACTCTACACAACAGAAAAGGTCGCTTTGGACAACGCCGCTTCGAAGGACGAACACGATACGAGAACATATCTGTATCTCAAAAACTATTCGCCTAAATTTTGTGATATACTCATATTTGAAACTGTCTTTTTAAGCCCACCATGTTACCCTAAAATTTATCATAGGGTTCCATTTAAAAAAACCAAAGATGGCCTCATATCTCTGTAATGAAAATACAGCATCAACATGAAATGTGATGTATTCAAGTAGAACCTATCCCTGCAGTTCACGGTCCAAACGACATCTTGGTATCTCTTCGAATTGGGGAGATACAAGGGGTGTTATGACTTAGCTGCCTCACCGAGTATAGATCACAGGTCTCACCCGCTATGGCAAGACCTGCAACGCCGCGAAACGAAGACGCCAAAGAATCGCAACCACTTTCCACCAAGCTTCGGTACAGGAGCCGAATTAGCAAAACGAAAACCACCCCAACATTACAAATACCAATAGAACTATCCTTTACTTATTCAAACTTCCCTCTTGAGAGTTCCGTTGGACTGGCGGCCAATTCAGACACAGCACTGGGGTTTCCATGCTGGGGCAGCAAGCCAATCAGCGACTCCAAATCTCTCTGGTGCGAAAAAAGATTTAACCTGGGAGACGTAGTTCTCATGGTAGGCAAAGCCATGTTTTGGCAAAAAACATCTGCCAAGACGGGACCACAGTCCCTCATTTACGGAGTCATCTAATCTTTCTAGCCTGCCAATTTCCCATTTCTCAAAGAAGACTGCTAAACTTCCCTGGCAATCGTAACTGTGAAATAAGTGTTTTTGCCGCTCACTAAAGGAACCGAACAGCTTCCTAGCATCGGGTGGGGAGAGAGGAAGAAGGTTACAGTCGTACTACACACGAATCCCAGTCACTCTGTCCGCATCGTCCTTGGTTCTAACATCAGAATATATGGAGTTATATGACCTTGCCACTGTTTACAAAAAAGCACAGTTTACAGCAGTCCTTCTTATATGGCTTTCTCCTCGTATTTTCAGCCATCTAGCCATCTTCGTCCACAGGTCGTGGTCTAGTGGCTAGCGTTGCTATCTTTGGATCACGGGGTCACGAGTTCGATTCCAAGCCGGGCTGGGGATTTTCTCAGCCAAAGGACTGTGTTTGTGTTGTCCTCATCGTTTCATGATCATCCTCATTATTCGTGACAGTGGGTAGAATGGGCTGTGAAAAAAAACTACTGTGGAGAAAGTGGCGCGTTGTACGCCCGCTGATAACCGCGCAGTTGCGCGCGTCACAAATCAAACATCATCACCATCATCATCATCATCTGGCCACCTTCCATGCTATACTGGCGCCTGGCTAAAGTAAAATGTTTTGCGATCCGCTTCCTTCAATCCGACTGTAAGTGAAAAGAGGAGAGTGCTTTGGCCAAAAGGGACTCTTACTCGGCCAGATAACTTCGCTCATCATTTATGGACCTTAATTGAAGGGCTTATTTCAATAGTGGTACATGTCCACTTTTGTTCATCCTGACATACAGAGTCCTAAAGTTAAATGAGCGCTGAAAAATTTGCAGTTGAGATACCAGAAACATTCAAGCATATGGCTTCTTGCTAGAGATGAACCTATCTCTCAGGTTGTTTGGCCCATTAATGTCAGAAACGTTAAAGACAGAAAAGTGTAGGTAATGGACTTGTACCACTATTGAAATAAGTCCTTCAATTCATCTCATTGCTTGTTCTCTGTTGCCTCCGCTACAGCCCACAGATACAAATTCTTTGCAAGATACTCATGCAGTTACAAGAACATTCTGCCCCAAAATTTCCACATCTAGAACAAAAAATCATTAACCACACATAGGAAATATAGTAATAGGGAATACTGAAGTCACGCCCTATAATATGAATGTTAATCTGACTGACAATGTTGTTAAAGTGAGTCGCGTGTTTGTTTACTTCATATTCATGGGCCAAAGAACGTATGATAACACTGACACAGATTGAAATTTTGAGATGGGTAAAATGATGTAATTCGCCCTACACGCTAGATGCCACAATTGTTAACATACTGGCTTGTGACAAGTAAACCTTATGTAATAATGATGACTTGTCTCTTAATTAAATTTATATTTTAGATTTTGTTAACTTCCTGTCCTTCAAAATAACAATTGGCCAATGTTATACCTATGTGTATAAACGAAAACACGTAATATAGGGGGGGGGGGGGGGCAATGCACTTTTAATGTTTTTAATGAATTCATGTTAATCAAGTATGTTCTCACTGGATGCGCTAGCCCTTTTGAGAGCACTTGTTACTTTAAAACTGTGTATCAGACTTGGGACCTTTGATTTTTGCAGTCAAGTCTACTGGCTGAGCTCTCCAAGAAGAACTCATAAAATATTTTCCAGCAAATGTGGCGGTACGATCATGAATGTGTAACGTGCGCCGAAGTAATTTTCAAGCTGCTTCTCTATTCTTAACGACGTGTCTGATATATGATTAAGGAGTGAGGAGCTGGGTCTGTTTGACTGACACCGTCGAGCTGAACTTTCTGTATTGAAATGTACATGTGGGGCATAAGGTGTCCGGGTAGGGGTGCTATAGTGAATTAACAAGGCCGACTATCATGTAAGGATTGAAATAATTTACCATTGTAATGTTTAAGTTTCGAAATTCCAACACGTTTGAGATATTTAATTCTTAATTTTAATCCTGTGCACTCGTCTGTTATTATAAAACTAATATCAGTTCTTTAGAAGGATTAGATAATTTAAAAAGGAACTCTACGGCTTGAAGGCAAAAAACTGCACGATCGTAAAGCGATATTCATTACGTAAGCTATCTCCAAAAAGCAAGGTGAGTTCATTATAAATCTCAACCTTACATAGATATGTATGTTATTGATCAGCTTTGGCCACCTGTATACACACACACACACTCACACACACACACACACACACACACATACACACACACACACACGACACCACCATGACGTAGAACACACGTGATTACTGATTGAAAGGAGAACAACTGCAATAACCACACAAACGAATCCTACTGTCTACTTTTTATGTTTATCATTCTGTCCCGCTATTATATTTAGCCACATCGTAGAAGCACTGTTTCTGCTGAATAGCACACCTGACGAGTCAATTAGTACTTGGCGGCTCTGAGTTATTCGCACTAACCTTGCCATTAGTAATAACTTTAGCTGTGGAAGTAGTAGCCTGACAAGTGTAAGGCGGATAAGGAGCGCAGTATGTAATGCCTAAATAGTAGTAAGCAGAGGCTAGCCTCGTTCTGCATTCACATATTACCGGTTGCTAACTTTGTCTTGGAACTACCGAGCTGACTCCATGGGTCTGAGTGTGGTGTCGGCACTTGTAGCTTAAACCGAGGCACCAGAAGTTGTCGCCGTATCCGTGTGATCAGGTCCAAAACGTACCTGCGGCTACTGAAGTCGTTCCCAACAGCTACTGAGAACATTAACCATTGTTGGCATACCCACAGGGCAGCTTCTCCACAATAACGGCCAGTGCATGTTTTTTTGCGTACAGATATCTTAGTCCTAATGATTTCAACCACAGATCATCAGTCCTATCGACAGTCATCAAACATGGACGCAACAGGTTATAACACTCATCGTTCACCACGCATAGTACTGCAAGCAAGTCGCTCCAACAGCCCACTAAAGCTCCTAGCACAGAATAGCAGCGACCGTTTCGTAGCCATTAACAAAACAATTGTGAAAGATGGGGAAATTGCTTACCCCTAACGTTCACAACAAGAATGTTACAGTCTTTAGAGAAAAATCAGCCGACACGTGCAGTAACCAACTTAATTAACCCTTAAACGAGCAACTGCTCAATGCAAAAACCTTCTTAGCACGATATCCGTAAATTAAGCTGAACCGACCTGATGCCTGAACCTGAGCGAATACGAGCCACATAACCCCAACCTAGAACAACATAGCATTAAACGATGTAATGTCAGGAAGAAAGATGCTCTGACAACTGCCAAGGTGAAGGAGAAGCAACTAAAAGGGCACCCACTGTTGTAACTGCGACCAGGACGGTCGCGGGGTAGCACTGACGAAAGGCGCAGCGAGACCCGCGGAGAGTTCCGCGAACAACAACACAACGGAAAAAGACGGACACGACAAACGTAGGACAGAACGAATACGACAAGACCGAACAACAGAGTCACAAGGAAACAAACTCGTACACGAACCAGGAAGAAAGCAGTCTAGTGCAAGCGAGGTGTAAACCTAGGTAAACGAGATAAGACTGAGTGGATGAGCTTTTTTTTCTTTCCTTTATTGATTTTTCAAATCCCCCCGAAGGGGGCGGGCTGGCAGCAGCTTAGTACGCGGCTCTACAGCCTACAGACTTTTTTAAAAACGGAAGAAGAAAGAAACAAGAAAAACAGGCGATAAACCGGTGACTTAAAGTCTAAAATGGCGGAAAAATGCGGAAAGTTAAAACAGAAAGCAAAAGGGGTTGGCAATGTTAATAAAATACACAGGAATCAGACAAGTAACATAGTAGACACACAATTAAAAAAAACATGGCGACAGTCTGGTTTCTGTTCGCAAGAGATAAAAATTCACACCCAGCGACGCAAACACAGCTGTGGCGAACAACAACAAAGCACACAAAGCCACAGTGGTGCCCACACAATACAAGACTGGTTCCCCTCCCCCCCCAGTCGTTATGCAAAACTATGGGAACCTTAGTGCCCTTAACACTGCATTCGCGGAAAGGCACATAAACACGCAAAGTACTCCGAGGATAGAGCCTCACTGTGCGTTGCCACAGACAACGAAGATAAAGATCTTCTGACCTTCCTCAAAGATCGGAAGATCGAACACAACATGTACAGAACGCTGGACGAGAGAACCCAGCAGTACGTGATTAAGGGAGTGGATCCCAGTACCCCCAACGAGACAGTACGGGCGGCGCTTTGTTATCTGGGATTCGACTGTAAAAGTGCCTCCCGGATGACAGGGTTCCGTACACACGCACTGCTACCACACTACAAGGTTGAGTTAGCCGACACGGCTGATTCCCGCTCCATCCTGCGGATAAAGAGCTTTCTCCGGATGGACCTACGTGTAGAACTTTACGAACCACCCAACGTCCCCCAACAATGTAACAACTGCCAGCGGTTCGGCCGCTCCGCACCGGCCGCGGTGGTCTAGCGGTTCTAGGCGCGCAGTCCGGAACCGCGCGACTGCTACGGTCGCAGGTTCGAATCCTGCCTCGGGCATGGCTGTGTGTGATGTCCTTAGGTTCGTTAGGTTTAAGTAGTTCTAAGTTATAGGGGACTGATGACCACAGATGTTAAGTCCCATAATGCTCAGAGCCATTTGAACCATTTGAACCATTCGGCCGCTGCGCCCTCCGCTGCGGCCTGGCAACTCGTTGCCGCGGATGCGCTGGCAATCAAAGATCCAAGACCTGCACACAAACACAGCCAAACCAGCGACGCTGTGCCAACTGCGGTGGGCCCCATGCGGCAAACTTCAGACAGTGCAGTGCATACAAACAGGCGATGAAGCGTAAACAAGACAAGAGCAGGGTACAGTACGACATACCACGCCCAAGGCCAGCGCCGAACCCAGTAAGGAACGGCGTAACGTTTGCCACGGTTGCACGCCCTGGCGGAACGGCACAGGCCGCGGAACCTCAGCGCCCTTCACACACACGCGAAACAACCGCAGCAATAGCTACACAACAGCCACAGACAACACCTGAAACGCAACAAGCGTCGGTACCAACACCTATGCCCCCAAACAACACGACCCCACTCCCGGAAATCAGGTGCTGCGAAGAAACGCACGCCATACAGAAAAACACATCCACACAAGAACCCCCAGAACCCCAAGCCCAGAGGAGGAATAGACGTACACGTAAACACAGGGCGGGGAACACGAAACCACCACAACAGGCCACGCAGCAACAACAGAACAGCAGCACACAGGAAAACAGTCAACAAGACACCGAGACTGAAACTCACACTACCATGCCCCTCACCACAGAAGTAACACAGGCGCCACAACCTCTTTCACAAAACATAAACACAAATGCCACTCCTAACAATACATCAATACCCGCAGGAGCGGCTGCTAACTCCACAATAGTATCTCAGGCTGCCACACCCAACACCAACACATCACCTGGGGGAATACTGGAAACACTATTCCCTCGACACACGACCGTTCAAATCCTTATACCAAGGTACTGACGGCCGTCACTACACTCATCATCCATCTCAAGAGCGCCGAACCCGGGAAACACTGCCGTCACAACACTCTTTCACACTCTTCCGTGAATAATATACCACACCCGGCCCATAACGCAAACCCGCACACACTATCACAGATTCTGTTCTGGAATGCAGACTCGATCCACAACAAAAGGGCAGAATTTGCCGCGTTCATGGAGCGCAAGTGAATCCTTGTCGCGCTACTGAGCGAGACTAAGCTTAAACCGCACAAACAATTAAACTTCCCTGGCTACTGTGTCTATCGTACTGACCGACCGGGCGACGCCGTAGCAGGTGAAACTGCAATCCTCATACACAAAGACATTGAGTACACAAACATAGAGCTCCCTGAACTGGAAAAAAATCGCGACTACGGCCGTCAGAGTCAAGTTCAACGGAGCCTACACCACACTGATATCGGTATACAACAGCCCTGTAGGCATTTCAACACGCGATATCAGCACATTATTCAACATTTCACCGCGAGTAATAGTCGCTGGAGATCTGAACACAAAACACCCAGAATGGAATTCACGCATACGAAATCCCAACGGCAAAAAACTGTACGAACACTCACTAGGGAGAAACTACATTATACTAGCGCCGACTGAACCGACGCACATTCCCTATCAGAGGGGACACAGGCCAGACGTGACAGACATGGCCCTCATCAAGGGCATTACATCGACACTCAAGGTTGCCGTTGAAAACGATCTGCCCTCAAACTACCAACCTGTAATACTATACATCGAGGAAACACTGCAACACATGGAACAACGCAAGATGTTGGACTACGGACGTGCGAATTGGACATTGTTCAAGGAAACGCTCGATAGCCACATCCCACCCATACACGAAATTAATGAAACAGCACAAATTGACGAGGCAGTAGAAACCCTCTCTAACGCCGTCCAGGACTCAATGGCAGGCACCATACCTGATCGCACCTCACAACAACGCAGTGCGGCCCTGTCCAAGGAAATCCTGGGCCTGATCTCAATGAGAAATCGCCTCAGGAGACAATGGCAGCGCACCAGGCGTCCGTACTTCAAACGGCACATTAACAGGTTACAGGGCATCATACACGATAAAATACAAACACATAGAACACAACAGTGGAACCAAAAACTCGAAGGGCTGGACACCGCACGACCTGGCGTGTGGCAACTAGCCCGACACTTCACCAGGGAGAAAGTATACACCCCAACGCTTCAAGAGCCTGACGGACCTGCATACTCAGCGGAAGAGAAAGCAGAACTAATGGTCCGCACACTCGCAGCGTCATTCACGCAAAAACTGGTACCATCAGATCCAGTGTTCACATTGCTACTTACAAAGAGTTTACACGGATTCTAGAACAAATTATCGCGCGACGACATTCGACATGCTAGCACAGCCGAAGTCTCCTGGGCTATAATGCATTACGCTGCTAGGAAAGCCCCTGGTCATGATGGCATTCAAAACCGTGTCCTCCAGGAGTACGCAGATAAAGCAACTGAGTACCTAACACACATAACGAATGCCATACTAAAACACCAACACTTCCCCGCCTTCTGGGAGACGGCCAAGGTCCTGATGTTCAGGAAGCCGGGGAAAGACCACAGCCTCCCACAAAATTACCGACCCATCAGCCTTCTGAGCTCGCTCAGTAAGATTGTTGAGAAGGTGATTCTCAAACTCATCACTAGGCACTGCATAACAAATGACATCGTGAGACCGGAGCAATTCGGCTTCAGGAATCACTACTCCACAACACAACAACTCCTACGGGTCGTTGAACATATTACATATGGCTTCTACATAAACAAAGCTACAGCGGCGGTGTTCCAGGACAACGAAAAGGCTTTCGACCGTCTATGGCACAACGGCCTCATCCGCAAACTCAGTGACGCGGGATTCCCCGACGGGCTGGTGCTTCTAATACACTCATATCTCACAGACAAGAGTTTCAGCACTGACGTGCAGGGAAAACAATCAACACGACTCGGTATACACGCGGGAGTACCCCAGGGAAGCATCCTAGGGCCCCTACTGTTTAATCTCTCCATAAACGATCTCCCAACCACACACAACACGATGGCAATCTACGCGGATGACACAGCCATCATCGTGCAAGATTGGAAACCCTCAAACATTACGTCAAGCCTACAGACTGCACTCAGAGTGGCTGAGCCTTGGTTGGAGAAATGGCGTGTTGGAGTAAACGTCGACAAGTGCGAAGCCGTTCTGTTCACTAGAAGACCGAAGCAACTGCACAAACACCGCTACTGCAGACCAATAACTCTATATGCACGCCCAATACGCTTCCGCGAGAAAGTCAAATACCTCGGTGTCTGGTTGGACCAGAAATTACTCTGGGGGGACCACATACAATGCATGGGGGCTTAATTTAATTTTTATGAGATTATGCAAATAATTTTTACTGTCTGTGCGGTTACGCAGTCTCGTAAACGGTTGGCCCTAACTAGTTTTAGTACGCAATCTGACTGCATAGAATAACAACAAAGAATGAAAGAAAATTTCCGTTAACACAACTAATTAATTAAGTCCCCAGCACCTATAAAACGTACGAAACCAAAGCACAAGTGTAACTGTTCTGTGTGTGGAAGTGTGATTCAACGTACACATCTGGCACGGTTCTTCTTCAATAAGACAAGAAATTTTAAGTACCTTTTATATTGAAGTAATTAAAAGAATAGAAATACTATAATTGCGCAAGGAAACCAGAATTACACTCTAATACAAGAACACAAGCCAGATGCTTTGTTGACTGAACCTGTAATGACACATTATTTAAGACATTGAAATAATAAAAGAAAAGGAGAATTTTTTACCTCATATATATTGACGAAAAGCACTCTGATCGTTACAATATCTCCATTCGAACAAAATCTGCTGTGTAGCCCATCAAAACTGCATAAAACATGGAACAAGCACTCTCCATCACGACTGCACAACAACTCTCCACTACCACCTCTCGACAAGCACTCCCCTCTACCGCATCTGAACGACGACTGCCTGTGGAGGCGGCTAAAAAATACTCTCTGGCGCAATCTCTGGCGCTGTGGCTCAGTGTAGCCACCTTTCATATGCCCTTCCTCCACGGGCCAGAATTTGATGGTATTTTTGCCAGCATTGGTGGTGAAAATACCACCAAATTCGTTCACAAAAATACAGACAAAAATAAAAGATAATATTAATACGTAAATATCACATAATTAGATAAAATTTTGGCTTTCCACTGACCTTTCAATAACCTAATATATAAAATACAGTGAGCAATACAAATTCTTTCATACATGTGACTTTACAAAATAGTTTACACAATACACAAAAAAATCAGTTTATACAAATGTTCACATAAAATGATTTGAATGATTAAAAAAAAACAAGTAGTTGATAGTTCCAGCAGTAGCACCCAGCAATGTTGAACAGGTGCTACAGCAACAAGTGACATCATTTCAGTAGAAGCAGTTCCATCAGTGGCACCCAGCAATGTTGAACAGGTGCAGACACCAACAAGTGACATTATTTCAATAGATGCAGTTCATCAGTGGCACCCAGTAATGTTGAACAGGTGCAGACACCAACAAGTGACATCATCTCAGTAGAAGCAGTCAAAAATGGTTCAAATGGCTCTGAGCACTATGGGACTCAACATCTTAGGTCATAAGTCCCCTAGAACTTAGAACTACGTAAACCTAACTAACCTAAGGACATCACACATACCCATGCCCGACGCAGGATTCGAACCTGCGACCGTAGCAGCCCCGCGGTTCCGAACTGCAGCGCCAGAACCGCTAGACCACTGCGGCCGGCAGTAGAAGCAGTCCATCAGTGGCACCCAGCAATGTTGAACTGGTGCTACAGCAACAAGTGACACCATTTCAGTAGAAACAGTTCCATCAGTGGCACCCGGCAATGTTGAACGGGTGCAGACACCAACAAGTGACATTTTTTCAATAGAAGCAGTTCCATCAGTGGCACCCAGCAGTGTTGAGCAGGTGCAGACAGCAACAAGTGACATCATTTCAGTATAAGCAGTTCCACTAGTGATACACAGTAATGTTGAACAGGTGCAGACAGCAGTCCATAATATTCGCTATCACTAATCACACAGTTCATCAGCAGAAATTAAACATTTCAAAGTGTCCCACATCAATGTTGAACAGGTGCAGGTGTGAACAACAGTTTGAATGCACACACAATTGCTTTTACAAAATTATTCTCAATGCTCTTACACTAAACATACAAGTTATAATAAACACACAAATGATATCAGATAATTGTCATATTAACTATTACAAATGCACAAATATCAGTAAACCTATAAAATTTATTGGTGTCAGTGCAAGCCACGACAAACAAGTAAAATAATATTTAGGAGATAGGTCGGTACCAAATATTTGGGATTAGGAAAGGAAAACACACAAAACACACTGACTCATTTTTCATCCACATTAAGTACTACTGTGTAATTGAATAGTGTTAACTGTGTAAATGCAGTTCTGTCCAAAATTTGATGTTCATCATGTGTATCAAGTAGTAGCGGCAGCAATGTATAATAGTCAATAATAGTTAGTCATCGTCATAGTCACATTGTCAAGACCAATGTTTGCCAAGCCAAATCAACTGAATAACTGTCAGTGTGCCAAGATATGCAAATGCTTCCTCTCTCCAAAAAAAAAAGTATATACTGCTTAGTGATTTAACAAAGTGTGTGTGTAGACAACATTCTTTCTACTTGAGTGTTCTAGTCTGCCAACTTCATCTTCCTTGTTCCATATAAACCAACAAAAAAATATGCTCCTCACTTACTTTACCTCTTATCCACCAAAATTCCAATAATCATCAGCATCACATAATCTTAATACTTCAATAATACCTCTTACGTCGATAAATATAAAACTTGTCATCAATATCATTTACCTTACCTCTTGTCCACCAAAACTCCAATAATCATCAACTTCACACAATCTCAGTACCTCAATAATACCTCTTCAATACGTCGATACATATAAACGTTATTACCAATATCATTTCACTTCCATAACAACTCTTTCCTCTAGTCAGTCTCCTCGAACAAGTACAGATAAAATCCTAGTGCAAACTTCAATTCATCATCCCATGCAATCCGAAGACACAGTGTCCACACACAACATCTGTGTAATCCATCTGACAAAATTCTTCTACTCATTATGAATTATAAAATACATTTGGTAACCTTGCCCATCATAAAATAAAAGAAATGCATACATGACCTTTAACAGACTTTAGTTCGAAGAACTCTCAGTAATTAAGTACGATTACGGAGTGTGAATGATCATAATATTTCACAGTGTGTACACCACTTCCAGAATCATGGCAGAAGCAAACATGCGGAGTATTTTTTGTGTCAAGTGTCACTTGCTATTTCAATTGCTCACGAAGAATGCAGTGTAATACCTGTCAATAGTCTAAACCCAGTGTTGGTATGTCATGTCGTTAGCTTCCTTCGTATTAGCATAAATTTATATAGCTTCCATAAAACCTCCAGCTCATATGACTTCAATGAAGTTTCTTGTACCAATGTCGTTCGTAGAATAATAGCAGTTCATTTTCTTATCTTAAAATATAAGGCATTGAGTGTAAGCAAAACATGCAATAGCGAGTAAATATACCAGTAGAGAACATAATGTTAACAAGTGGATGTAGCACAATCCCTATAACGAGGCTCTGCCAAGCGAACAATCTATAATTAATACCATAGTGTGACCTAAACTCCATGTTCGTACACTGTACATCAGCATTTCTATATACCAAATTAAAGAGTAGTTATGACAACAAGCAGAAATGTGTAAATATGCAATCCATACGCAATGCAGCAAATATGTATCTTACATAATAAACAGGTCATTAGCATCGTATCAGCGTAAGCAAATAAATGTTCATATGTAATCTTAATAAGTAAACATGAAGGCGCAAGGAGATAAATCACAAAGTATAACTTACGTAAATAACCATATCAGTACAATTAATCAGGTGACAATCATAATTTAAATAAATAGGCACAGCAGGCACATAGTAAAAAAAATGTGACATCAAAAAAGCAGTGCAGCCAAGCGATGCATAATATACCTAAGTAACAACCCTATTCATTAATCAATCATTGTCAATATCAGTTAATGTACGCAAGCACGTCGCTTCTCAAGTAAATTCATAGAACATGAAATTTAGCACAAAGTATAAATCACGTAATCGCGAGCAGCAAATTACGTCTAAAGTACGTACCTAAGTGGAAATATGTTACCTGAAAAAGAAACTCAGTTAATAGTTACCTTTTTAGTTTATTAGTTTCTTCTTCGAAATTACATTCTTCCTGAAAATTTCTCGATAGCAAGTCCTCTTAACGTCGGACACACACAGAATTTACCTGAAGTTCCTAAATATTTTATACAACCGTATCCTGAAAAATACTGAACGTTAATAACATAATTTATCAAGTCACTATAGCTTTATACTGAATTTAATCGGAGAAATTAGACTGTGTATTTGTTTACGGCTGTCAGTGCATTCATTCGCACTGAGCGCTTGATCAGCTGTAGGCGCGTGACGTAGGAAGTGATTGTTTACGGTCAACGACTGCCTTTTGCACCGCGCCGACTTGACTGTTTCTTTGAGTATGTGCCGCCGCCAAAACACAGCGCGGTATCCTTGCATTCTCTGCATGTTTACGTATAGCTGTTGGTTTCTCGAAAGTATGTCATTCCACAAAAATTTTAACGTTCGATATGTGATGTATTCCTTTAGAGTGCCGAGATTTAAGAGTTTCTACCTCGACAGTATTATCATGAATAATTTTGCGAATCCTATATGGACCGTTATAAAGCAAAAAAAAAATTGCGACACAAGCCTTTTCCTTTGTGAGACAAACGATGTGACTTAATTAACACCTTCTGACCAACTGACAAGATTTTTAAACGACCAGGATGTTTAGCTGTTTTGTCTCTTCTAGCAGCCGCAGATGCAATATTTTGTAGAGCCAGGTTCACAACTTCAGAATGCCGCAGTTTCCGTGTAGGCGGAAAAGGAACGATTTCAGAAATGCGATTTGTCGGTGCTTTATTTTTTAATAGCAATATAGGCGGTAAAGAAGTTGAATCATTAGGGAGTTCATTCAGAATGTTTTGAAAAATATGAAGATACTGATCCCACGTTCTGTGATTCTGATGACAATAAAGACGACACAATTTATTGATTTCCTTCATCCATCTCTCTGAAGCGTTAGATTGAGGGTGAAAAAGTGAAATGAAAATTGGTTTAATATTACGACGCCGTAGAGTACGAAGCCAAATTTTAGAATGAAACTGTGATCCATTGTCTGATATAACTTTATCAACATGACCCACTTCTTTAAGAAAATGTTTGATGAAAGCATTAGATACTGAACGAGCTGTTGCTTTGCGTAAAGGTGTAAAACACACATATTTTGATGTCAATTCCACTGCTACTAAAATGTACGCAAAACCATTAGTAGAACGAACCACTGGACCGAACAAATCGACTGCAGCCATGTCTTTTAATTTCGCTGGAATGATAGGAAACAACGGTGCTCTGTGAGAAATAGTTGGCGGCTTAGCCTTTTGACATAATTTGCATTTGGCAAGAACAGATCGAATACGTTTTTCCATATTACTGAAGTAGCAATTTTCTCGTAATTTATGAAAGCATTTTTTGGGACCAAAGTGTGCATAACTGAAATGTGTGTACCAAATCAATTTATTAACCCACTCATCAGGAATACAAACTAACCAAACAGAGTTGTCGACCGATTTTCGTTTAAAAAGAATATCATTGCGAAATAAATAGTACTGTCTAATCGCTACGCTTTCCTTTCTCCTCCACTTCTCCTTAATGTCCTTCCAGATTGGATCCTTATTTTGCTCCTTAGCGATGTCCTGGAGCGAAGACGAAATAAAATTTTCGAACGCAACGCCTTGAATATACATCAAACAATAATTGTTTTCTTTGCAGTCCTCTTCGGCACTTTGTTTCAAACCCATAGGTGCACGTGATAAAGCATCAGCAATAATATTTGAAGATCCCTGTATGTAAACAATACTAAAATCAAATTCCTGTAGATACAGCGCCCATCGTGACAACCTTCCATGTGTTAATTTTGTTGACATAAGAAATTCCAGAGCTCGATGATCAGTGTAAGCTTTAGTATGTCTGCCATACAAAAATATGCGAAATTTTGTGAAAGCCCATACAACAGCCAAAGCTTCAAGTTCCGTAATCGAATAATTCTTTTCTGATTTAGAGAGAACACGACTTCCAAATGCAATAGTTTTCTGTACTACAACGCCGTCTTCTTCTATCTCTTGAAATAAGTGTGCGCCAAGGCCTTTGTATGATGAGTCCGTCGCCAAACAAAAATCTTTAGATAAATCCGGGTGTGAAAGAAGTGGAGCAGCAACTAAAGCATCACGAAGTTGTTCAAATTCTGACTGAGCTTCCTCATCCCAACACCAATTAGATTTCTTTCCAGATAGTTCACATAAACGAGGTGTGGCCAAATCGTCCAATCTAACAAAGCGTCTAAGAAAGTTGCAGACACCAAGGAAACTACGCACATCACGTTTTGTGGTAGGAACAGCATAATTACGAATTGCGTCTAGTTTCTCTGGATCAGGAAGAATATCTTCTGTAGAAATAATGTGGCCGAGAAATTTCACCTGAGAACGACCAAATTCAGATTTTTCCAAGTTCACTGTAATAACAACTCTTGCAAAAATACATAATAATGAATCCAAAATTTTGTTGTGCTCACTCCAAGAACTTTCAGCAATAAGAATGTCGTCAACATATGAAGTAATATTGTCACGAAGATAAACAGGTAAAATTTCGTTTAAACTACGAATGAATGCTGCTGAAGATACAGTAAGTCCAAACGGTAATTTCCGAAACTGGTAACAGTTACCAAAGGCTAAAAAGGCAGTGTATTTTCTACAATCAGGGCGGAGTTCTATTTGCCAAAAACTTGCCCGCATATCAACCGTGGATAAAATTTTAATTCCATGGAAATGTTGAAGAAGTTCATCTAAATTTTGTGGGCGGTCAGTTTCAGGAATGATGATATTATTTATCTGTCTGGAATCCAGAACCAAACGAATTGACCCATCCTTTTTAAGAACGACGTGTAATGGGCTGGTATAAGGACTGACTGCTGGCTCAATAATGCCCTGATCTAACATGTATTTGAAGTTCACTCTTAACCTTGTCTCTGTAAGCCAAAGGAATAGCGTACGTTTTCCCCCGAAATGGTGTGTGTTCTTTTACTTTAAATAAATATTGTAAGCCTTGTATAGTTCCTGTGTGATGACTAAATACTGTAGCATGTGAAGTCAAAATGTGGTGCAGCTCTTCTCTTGCAACGTCATCTGGCACTTCAGCTTTCTTAACCTTTTCATTAATTAATTCTTCGCTATTAATTATATCATCCATCGCGTCTCTGTATCTAATGTCATTGTCATGAATAAACACATTGTCGTCATAATGCTCTACGAAAACATCAGAAGTTATAAACCTTAAACATTTTGTATCTGATTCAGATCTTGCTAAACACTCGAAAAATTTCAAACATATCGGCATTCCGTTAACAGTCAAATTCACACTTCCTTCTTTAAAGTTCAAAATTGCTTTATGTGCGTTAAGAAATTCCATTCCAAATATAATTTGTGTGTTGAGTAATGGGACAATAATAAAATTAGCAGAAAATTCGTATCCTTGACAAATGAAATATAAGTTGGTCTGTTGTTTGACTTCCACACCTTTTCCAGAAATAGCGCCTCGAATTGTAGTTTTAGAAATAGGTAACACAGGACAAGCAATAGTTCCTTCACATATACGAAAAACTGATTCACTAATGACATTCAAAGGGCTTCCAGAATCTAAAACTGCAGTGAACTTATTCTTACCCACACATACTTCAATAACAGGATGTAAAAATGCGTGTACATTATTTTCCTTTTCGTCTAGCAAAATGTCTCTCATGTCTTCCAGGCGTACGTAGTGTAAAGACGTATTGTCATTACTTTCTGAACCGTCTATATTGCTGCCAGAAGCCGAAGCTACAAGTCGTTGTCGATTGTTTGCGTCACGTCTTTGATTATTCCCGTCATTTCGCGGGTCAATTTCTACGATTTGCACTTGTCTCTCTGATGTTCTGTCACGTGGGGGATGCCAATTAGGTCCTTCCTGTCTGTTGGATGCAAATTCTTGGTTGTGTCTGTTGTTAAAATTTCTATTTTCCTGTCTGTCTGCATTCTGGGAGCCCTTTGAATGCGCTAAACTATAGACCTATATCTCTGACGTCGATCTGTTGTAGAATTTTAGAACATATCTTTTGCTCGAGTATCATGTCGTTTTTGGAAACTCAGAATCTACTATATAGGAATCAATATGGATTCCGGAAACAGCGATCGTGTGAGACCCAACTCGCTCTATTTGTTCATGAGACCCAGAAAATATTAGATACAGGCTCCCAGGTAGATGCTATTTTTCTTGACTTCCGGAAGGCGTTCGATACAGTTCCGCACTGTCGCCTGATAAACAAAGTAAGAGCCTACGGAATATCAGAGAAGCTGTGTGGCTGGATTGAAGAGTTTTTAGCAAACAGAACACAGCATGTAGTTATCAATGGAGAGACGTCTACAGACGTTAAAGTAACCTCTGGCGTGCCACAGGGGAGTGTTATGGGACCATTGCTTTTCACAATATATATAAATGACCTAGTAGATAGTGTCGGAAGTTCCATGCGGCTTTTCGCGGATGATGCTGTAGTATACAGAGAAGTTGCAGCATTAGAAAATTGTAGCGAAATGCAAGAAGATCTGCAGCGGATAGGCACTTGGTGCAGGGAGTGGCAACTGACCCTTAACATAGACAAATGTAATGTGTTGCGAATACATAGAAAGAAGGATCCTTTATTGTATGATTATATGATAGCGGAACAAACACTGGTAGCAGTTACTTCTGTAAAATATCTGGGAGTATGCGTGCGGAACGATTTGAAGTGGAATGATCATATAAAATTAATTGTTGGTAAGGGGGGTACCAGGTTGAGATTAATTGGGAGAGTCCTTAGAAAATGTAGTCCATCAACAAAGGAGGTGGCTTACAAAACACTCGTTCGACCTATACTTGAGTATTGCTCATCAGTGTGGGATCCACACCAGATCGGGTTGACAGAGGAGATAGAGAAGATCCAAAGAAGAGCGGCGCGTTTCGTCACAGGGTTATTTGGTAACCGTGATAGCGTTACGGAGATGTTTAACAAACTCAAGTGGCAGACTCTGCAAGAGAGGCGCTCTGCATCGCGGTGTAGCTTGCTCGCCAGGTTTCGAGAGGGTGCGTTTCTGGATGAGGTATCGAATATTTTGCTTCCCCCTACTTATACCTCCCGAGGAGATCACGAATGTAAAATTAGAGAGATTAGAGCGCGCACGGAGGCTTTCAGACAGTTGTTCTTCCCGCGAACCATACGCGACTGGAACAGGAAAGGGAGGTAATGACAGTGGCACGTAAAGTGCCCTCCGCCACACACCGTTGTGTGGCTTGCGGAGTATAGATGTAGATGTAGATGAACTACTTCTTGTGTAGTTTCGACTGTCACTTCTGAAATTACTGTTAGATCTACTACCCTGGTTATTTCTGTAGTAAGAATTTCTATTATTGTATGAATAATTTCTGTCTTGATGATACCGATTACTGTTTCCGTATGACTGATCATTCCGGTAGGAATTACCGTTATTATAATTGTCTGTGTAATTTCTGTTAGAACGTCTGTTATTGTCATACGGCTGATATCTATTATCCTGTCTGTTTCGTCTGTCATTCTCAAAATTACCCATATAACGTCCGTTCCGATCATTATCCCTTCTCTCTGAAAATCTATTGTGATTACTGTTACTGAAAAAATTACAAGAAGTCCCGTCGTCGTTGTCATACTCAAGCTCTTGTAGCAACGTCTTAAAAGTCTCAATGTCGTCATTACATCTTCCAGCTAAAGCAATTTGTCTTATGGATTGTGGCAGCGTAGTTAAACAAATGCGAATTAATTCAGTCGGGCTATAAGGGCTGGAAAGGAACTGATTCTTTCGAATCATGTCTTCAAAGTATTCTGCCGGCGTGCGGAACTCAGACTGTTCAAAATTACGCTGCATAATAAGACTATGTTTGACTCTGTCTTGCGTGTTTTCGGACCAATATGCCGATAGAAATGCATGATAAAAGTCATTTAGATTATTACAATCTCTAATAAGTGCGCGCATGCGCGTCGCCGGTTCATTTTCTAAATATCCACACATAAATTCCAATTTGTGACTTAGTGGCCAATTTGGTGGAAGTGCGTACATAAATTGATCTAACCATGAACATGGATGTATGTCGTTTGTAGAATTACGAAAGATCTTAAATTTCCGAACAGTTAAGAAGTGTTTATAGTCAAAGTTTTCTCCTTATGGCGACAAAGACCTACCACGTCTGTCCCAGTCCCAATGTCGATTATTGTCAAGTTCGCGCGCCTGGCGCTCTCTTGTTGCATCCCGTAAATGAAATAAATTATTTTCTTCGAAGCCCTCTGCTATCTGTGATTCTAAATTTCTTCTGCTGTCTTTTCCTACGATTTCGCTTTGAATTTGTTTGACTTGCTTTCGTAATGCCTCAACTTCCCTTTTAACGCGTTCATTAAATTTTCCCTGATTTTCAACATGATTATTTATGTTCTGGTACTCTTCGGTTTCTGAATATGGCAATGGAGCTGTATCATCTGAATCTCTGTCCCCATTTAAACTAAGATTTGTCAATTTATCTTAAATCTCCTCAACTCTTTCCGATAAGTCACCTAATTGTTCTTTCTGTTTATTTACGTCTTCCGTAAGTGTCGCGACTCGGGTTTCAGTGTTAACACATTTAGTAGTTAACTGTTCATACTGTTGTGTTAGGTTATTTAATCTGTCATTTGGTACGGATTCCTCGATTCTCTCAAATATTTCTTCCTTACCGTGTGCACGTTGTAAATTTAACTCTGAAAATTTTTGTATTATCGCGCGATCTCTTTCTTCCTGTTCTCTATCCTGTTCCTTTTGTCTGATTTCTATTGAAATTAATCTATTATTGTGAGCATTCAAAATTGGTTGTACTTCTTCTCTAATTTCTTTCTTTAACTCATCTTTCATGTTTCTGAAACATGTCCCAATTCGTGCGTCTAACCGTGTTTCCATTGTTTCCATCTCTGTTTTAATTGTTCCTATTTGTGAGTCTAACCGTGTTTCCATTGTTTCCATCTCCGTTTTAATTGTTCCTATTTGTGATCCCACTGTTTTTAATTCAGATCGTAACTGTGATTCCACTGTTTCCATATCTGTTTTTAATTCAGATCGTAACTGCGATCCCAGTGAGTGTAACCGTGTTTCCATTGTTTCCCTTTGTGAGTCTAACCGAGATCCTAAATTTAATATTGCACTCATCAACTGCTCCGTGTTAATTTGTTCAACATTCTTTTCGCCCCTAACATTTCCCGCAAAACCAGCTTCCCTCGTCATAGCTGTAAAGCTATCTGTGTTCGATACTATTCCAGAATCTTCTGTCATTAATCTCGTATTCTGAAAATTTTTTGATTGTGAAATATTTTGAACTGTTTCCGGACTATTTTCCCGACTTATTAAATTGTTTTCTACTTCATTATTCATCATTCCGTTGTCCTGTGTTGGCGAGTTCGCCATGTCAACAATTTCGTCATTCTGACTATCCATCATTTTTGCCTTTTTCATCGATCGCGTAATCATTTACAAAACATACAAAACTCGTCACTATACGATAATTACACACAATGACACTTTGTCTCCAACAATACCATTCACACGAAATGCTTCCCGACAAACACGATTAGCGAACAATAGAAACCTTCACAATTGCACAAAATTGTCAAACCCGTGTACAAGACAACAAAAATTAAATTCTGCAAAAAATACCATTAGAAGAATGACAAGACAACTGCAAATGTTCAATTACAAAATCTACACATGCAATATAGACTACAATTACTAAACTACAAATTTCTAAAACAATACTACTGTCTACTATTTTTACAATCAGAAGAATTCCAAGGGACGATCCGAAGCAGCGGTCGCCACGTGCATGGGTGCTTAATTTAATTTTGATGAGATTATGCAAATAATTTTTACTGTCTGTGCGGTTATGCAGTCTCGTAAACGGTTGGCCCTGACTAGTTTTAGTACGCAATCTGACTGCATAGAATAACAACAAAGAATGAAAGAAAATTTCCGTTAACACAATTAACTAATTACGTCCCCAGCAACTATAAAACGTACGAAACCAAAACACAAGTGTAACTGTTCTGTGTGTGGAAGTGTGATTCAGCGTACACATCTGGCACGGTTCTTCTTCAATAAGACAAGAAATTTTAAGTACCTTTTATATTTAAGTAATTAAAAGAATAGAAATACTATAACTGCGCAAGGAAACCAGAATTACACTCTAATACAAGAACACAAGCCATATGCTTTGTTGACTGAACCTGTAATGACACATTATTTAAGACATTGAAATAATAAAAGAAAAGGAGAATTTTTTACCTGATGTATATTGACGAAAAGCACTCTGATCGTTACAATATCTCCATTCGAACAAAATCTGCTGTGTAGCCCATCAAAACTGCATAAAACATGGAACAAGCACTCTCCATCACGACTTCACAACAACTCTCCACTACCACCTCTCAACAAGCACTCCCCTCTACCGCATCTGAACGACGACTGCCTGTGGAGGCGGCTAAAAAATACTCTCTGGCGCAATCTCTGGCGCTGTGGCTCAGTGTAGCCACCTTTCAACAACACATGACTGACCAAGGTAGCGCGAGGCACAAACAGCTCTATCCTATGCTCAACAGGCGTAGCACACTGAACAGAAGGGTGTCGAGGTCCATGTACATGATACTTATCCGACCCCTGATGATGTACGCAGCTCCTGTCTGGGGATACGCTGCACCTACACGCCTGCGCCGTCTGCAGCTCATACAAAACAAAGTACTCAAAATCATAAGCAATGCTCCACGATACACACTCATCGCGGACCTTCACCGGGAATACCGACTTGAGATTCTCACGGAGGTAATCCACAAACTCACCACAAGACTATACGAAAACTCCAGACATTCGCAGAACCCGTATATTCTGAATCTCGGGAACTACGACCACAACCATAGATGGAAACATAAAAGACCAAAAGACATACTTGTAAGGACCTAACATCTATAGCCAAGCATACGCAAACATAACGGTACAGGCGAGCCCCTGTTAATCAGACGCCATTACTGGATATCCAGCTGGAATACACTGCCGAATAACTGGCACCACGCAGGAATGCCATACCGTACACTGCATGCTAACAAGCTCCACACATCCCCACACAGTGAGATGATCTATGGCCGATCTCCCGCTACTGTATAACGATTTTGATCCTTCCAGGAATGTAGCGTCTGCAGCAACTGGGATACATCGCCATCGCTTGCCACAGTAATTATGCATGATACCTACATTAAAAAATCCAACCTTGCATGAACTATCGCAGCTAGTAAGCCACTACTGCTCTTAATACCCATCCCACTGTCGCAGAGGTTTTTTCCCACGGCACGTGCCATGGCACTTTTTTCCCCTCCGCTCTTCAAATCGCTAACCTCACTCGCGTTTCGTCCACTATCTATCACCTGATGGACCGTGTTAATGCATAGTCTTACACAGACGCATGGATAATATCACAGCCCACCATCCTGTGATCCACTTACTAGATAACTAACATGTTTACGGAGGTGACAGTAGAACTTTTGGTTTGATCACCACATTGGTGCAGGCGTGGAGGGGCCCCATCTCTCTTAAAAACCAAGCGACAGTATGATGGCCGTTCGCAACACTTCCCAAAAGACACAACACGGAACACTGACTGTAAAAACACTCACTGTAAAACACTGCACGAAAATGGCGGGACAAAGATGACGCTCCCGAGCCAAAGGCAGATGGGGGGAGGACCTGGAGGAGGGGGAAAAACAAGGAGGGAGGAGAGGAAAAAACGAAAAGGGGGGGGAACTAAGGAGGGAGAGGACGCATAAGGGGGGAGAGGGGCAGGGCAGACGCGAGAGGGAATGAGAAGAGGCAGAGGAGGGAAATGTAAAAGGACTCGGGGGAGAGAAGGGGGCAGAGAGAGGGGAGGTGGGGAAAAAAGAGGATGGAAAGGGGCAGATGGAGCCCGGGAAAAGGACAGAGGAAAGGAGGGAGAGTGAGGATCAGAGTTGATAGGAGGGATTAATGGAGGGAGAGAGGGCATCATCTGGGAGGGGGAGTTGATTGAAGCCACCTTGGGAAAGGAGAGGAAGGGTATGGATGAGCAAGTGGCCGGCGCTTAAGTACGCTCTCGGGGGCGCCGCTATTGGCCGCTGGTACCACGTGTTCCACTGTGGCGCCCCCACACTAAAAGCGGGCCAGGAGGCAGGCGCCGCCACAGCTTACGGTGCAGAGACCTCATGGGTCTTCGACGTCCATGACGTCTGGCGCGGATTCAAATTCCGCGGCGCGTGGTACCAGACCCACCATTCCATTCGATGATCTTTTAACAGTTCACTACAAACATAAATTGTCCACGTTTTTCCACAACTGCCAGAATTTAGCCTCCTATGGGACGTTCGAAGTGAAGAGACATACTGGTTCACCAAAGCCGCCTCTGGCATTAAAAAAAAACACTGTCCTGTGTCCTGCAGAAGTTCTGTCCTCTGTCACACAAAGCAACAAAGAGAGACCCGAGTGAAGTGGTGCATTGATTACCACACTGTGCAGCATTCGGGAGGACGACAATTCAAACAAGCGTGCTGCCATCATGATTTCGCTGACTCGCTTCAGGCAAGTGCCGGAATGGTTCCTTTGAAAGGAAACGGCCGACTTCCTCGCCCATCCTTCCCTAATCCGATCGGACCGATGACCTCGCTGTTTGGTCCCCTTCCCCAAATCAACCAAACAGCCAACCAAGAGGGGCCGCCATCCGACTGAGCGAGCCTCCTCGGTGAGGAGGCCTCACGTGACCACCCGGGAAGTTGCCTCGTGAGAGAAACACCAGCAAAACGGCAACGCGCTCTATGATCGCGCTGATCCACGTTACCGGTGAAAACCTGGCGCAATAAGGAACTTTAACACATTCATAGTACTGCTCCAAGTAGAGGGTTCAAAACGGTTCAAATGGCTCTGAGCGCTATGGGACTCAACTTCTGAGGTCATTAGTCCCCTAGAACTTAGAACTACTTAAACCTAACTAACCTAAGGACATCACACACATCCATGCCCGAGGCAGGATTTAAACCTGCGACCGTAGCGGTCTTGCGGTTCCAGACTGCAGCGCCTAGAACCGCACGGCCACTTCGGCCAGCCCCAAGTAGAGGGCAATGAACTTATATTTAAGTGTAACAGCAACATTTAATGCCAAATTATGTTTAAAAACAGTGTTATTCATACATCCGTGTTTTAAAAAGACCACTGTGCAAAAACTGCAGGACATACTGAGAAAAGGGCACACGTTAGTGGGTAGAGCTTCTCTCGCAGTATCGATTCGTAATATGCGTTGTAGAGCACAAAAAGGTGTAGGTTCAAATGGTTCAAATGGCTCTGAGCACTATGGGACTCATCTTCTGAGGTCATTAGTCCCCTAGAACTTAGAACTACTTAAACCTAACGAACCTAAGGACATCACACACATTCATGCCTGAGGCAGGATTCGAACCTGCAACCGTAGCGGTCGTGCGGTTCCAGACTGTAGTGCCTTTAACCGCTCGGCCACTCCGGCCGGCAAAAAGGTGTAGGTGTTTCATCCGCTAGTAACTGTCGCATTAAATTTATTGGCGCCATTGTGTTGGTGACAGTGTATTGGCGACCCAATGGACACATCTCCAAAACGTGCTGCTGTCACTCTTTCCCAGGCACTTCGTGTCAATGACTTCAGTGAACTGCAGAGATGGAGGATGACTACGTGCTGGTATAGAAAACTTACGAGGATCATGGAGAGGGGTAAATGTATCAATCTGAGATAAGGGATCCTGGTTCGGAGACGGTCGAGTCGAAAGTCATAAGCGGAAATGTTTCTGACCCCTTCGAAATGGTTCCAATGGCTCTGAGCACTATGGGACTGAGCATCTTAGGTCATCAGTCCCCTAGAACTTGGAACTACTTCAACCTAACTAACCTAAGGACATTACACACATCCATGCCCGAGGCAGGATTCGAACCTGCGAACCGAACGTCCACCGCGGCCGGCTGAACCCTTTAAAAGTGGATCTCTTGTACTGTAAGCTCTCTGCTTTCCACGTTTTTGGAGGAGGCAGTAACGACCAAAACAAGGAGAAAATCTCCCCGACAAGGTTTCTAAAGGGAACTATGGTGTTAAAATGTGTCTCTATGAAGTTCACGATTCGTTGTTGCATCAACACGCACCGTCCAACGTGTCTTCAAGGAATGATGTATCACTCGGTTCCTGTGTAAGGCGGTGTCAGACTGGTGGTCTCAAGAACGTCCTAATTCACATGGGCCAGTAACGAGTTTAAAGCCAGTTTCAAAGCTGACAGGAATTGCTGCTTTCAGTGAATGCAGGTCAATCTAAACCCATACTGACCTACAATTTCCGAAGGGAACTGCGTGCCATGGGCATGTGGTGTTGGGTACCACGGAAAAGAGCATTGCCTGCTGTGACATATAATGCTTCTGACATAGAGAGGACGAAAATCAGAGAAGATGGAGAGCAGCTGACTTGAGGCGATTTGTGTGGACTGACGATTCGCCATAATTCCTCATTTTAAACCTCTGAGTCCCACTAACATGAAAAGAATAGAATTTAAAAATTTCTCACGAATTTAACCTTTACTCTCATAGGAAGCAACGAATACAAGAAGAAAATGGGAAAAACAAAACACTCAACTTTTTTAGAGTGGTTCACTTTGGAACCATTGGGACTACAGTTTTCAACCATTCATCACATCATTTGATGTATTTGAAAGGAAATTCGTATCTTTCCTTGACGCAGTTCCACATCTCGAAACTTCCATGACCTGTTAATGCCTAACACAAACTGTAGTCATAAATAACAAGTCAAAATGGGACTATAATTTAATACATCGGTATCAAAACCGTATGCTGCCCTATTGTTTCATTTGGAAACAACTCATACAAGCAGCAATACAAACACAGACTTACGTCCCAATAACTTCAGATACCTAGTTTCACTGTCAACGGTCTGATCAATATGCTAAAAAGGAACCAAGCACGTGAAAATCTCCTACAATCACGTAGCGCCATCTCCGCTGTTGCTTGGAAGTAACTTATGTACCACTAAATGTCTCAGTCTTTCAACGGCATCGGTGGTTTCATGTTGAAGGCAGTGGTACTTAAAAAAATATTAAAAATCGAATGTTAGTTTCAGGCAGAAACGACTAGTACTCAAAAGAATTGAATGATAAAAGGTGAAAGGTCTAGAGGCTACTAAACACTTATCAAAAGAATTTACCCTGCTATGTATGGATGGTGTCCTTCAGACAGAACGAGGTTCTGTCATATCTTAGGGGTGTCTGTCGCATCACGTCTTGGTTCCGATCAGTTAGGTTACCGTGAACATGTTTATTTCAGCATTCCCATTGAGCAAGTCCTACCATTTCTTAAACTTCTTCGTGATGAGTACGGCGTGGAAATTACGGTACTCCATGGCGGCAGCACCCATGTTCACAGTGCTGCACAATACGTTTCTGGTTTGACGAACACCTGGGCAACCTGTCGTAACGGAACTGGCCCGCTACGTCACCCATTTGATATATACCCAGAGATAACGCTCGGGTGCGGTAGGAGTCGAGTGGCGTTCGGTTGCCTGTATGTTCTCCCGACCAGTGAGGTATGAGTGCAGCCCTACGAGGAAGAGAAGATAAATATTTTAGCCTTCTCAGCTGGGTACTACTACGGCAACTAATCATCGATAGATTTCGTCACCTGGATATGGGTGAACTAAAGAAACTTATGAAGGCTATTTTCAAGGCTGGAGTTTGTGTCACGCTTCGTTAGCCTCAGTCCACAGAGCCTGACTATATTTTTGCCCTATGTGCTTATTTTTTTTTTTTCATGCACAGGGAAGTGCAATAACAACACTTACTTTATTTGCGCAGCCCGATAACTCAGCAAAAATATTCTTGGTGTCATTATTCATTCTACAGCACACACGATACTTGCTATCGCAGCTGTAGAAGGTGTGGGCATAATGCTCGGATACTTCAGTCAGTGCGAGCACTGCACGCTCAAACCAGAAGTCCCGATTCGAATCTCGTTCCAGCACACACGAAGAGAACACAGAAGTCCCATAAACCGATTTCCAAGAAATTTCGCTCAATGGAAGAGGGATGAAAAATAAGTGGCCCTGAATATACATGAAGAAAAGAGTGATGTACAGGAACACTTAAATGTCACCTTTCGGGACAATCTCCATGAAACACTCGGAGCTAAACTAATGCTTTATGGCCGCCTGCTTAGTAGTTTGAACGGCAGTTCAGCAACTTATCTGTGTTTCATTGATTCGGAAAGCCCTAGGTAGGTTTCGGAGATATGCAGCATCAGATGTTCGAAAACAGTTCACCCAATATCCCATAAATTAGAAGGCTGTGCCCTTTAGGGGCGGAGTCTGGGCTAGGTAACGTCCCACGTGTGTGATCAGGTGAATGTGGTGGCCAGGACACCAACGTGTATTCGCTACTCTGATCCTCATACCTCCCAAGCACGATTCAGACCTCGTGATATGGATAGTTACACTGCCCAGTAATGTCATCGATATCAGGGTTCAAGTATGAAGGGATACAGTTGATTCGCAACAAGGTCTGTATAGTCCACAACTGTCTTGGTGCCTTCGATTATTACCACAGGTATCTTGGGAATCTAGGAGAACATCTCCCATTGCACAATACCGTTATAACACCGAATAGTAAAGGGGTAGAAATGGGAAAAATTTTATTGAAACTCACTCAAATTGCCACAGGCAAAATCAAGTGGTGCAAGAGACAGAGGCGGTAGCTAGATATGAGTCAGTACGTAGCAAGTGGTCAGGTCATTGACACTGTCTGTGGAGTGAGGACATCATTCAGCAAAAACGAGACTGATAGAAAGCCTTCTGCAACAGCTTTCCACAGAAGTCCACGACAGAAGCAATGGAACAGCGGACCAGATTCGCCGTTTGAAAGATGGTGGTTTCCAGGAGAAGGGCCATAACAGTCTGCTCTTTGCCAGAGTCACATGTGGCAGTGATTTTCCCCATTGGCGCCCCTGTTTGTGGCTATAATTGTTGAACTTTTGTCTCTGCTACTCTTGTCTGCTTTCCCTACCACGTCACATACCCGTAACTCCACGAGGTTGTGGTTAGAAACAAAGGGATGAAAGGAAAAAGATACAGGTAACAAACTTCTCTGTTATCGTGTCGGATGACAAATAAGAAATCCTTTAAATATCCGTTAATCTAGGTTGGCAATAACCAATCTAACTAGGAAATTATGAATTTCAGTCTTGTCGACACCGTGAGTTGATGTTTTGGTTACTCTACGATAAATACCGGATGTGGTGCTTAATATGATTACTTTGCACTTGAACTGTAAGTAACAACCTCAGTTGTTTAGTTTTAACTTAAGTACCTGAATAGAAAATTTCACTAACCATATACTCCATTATAATGTAAGCCTTAAACTTCCTAGTACCACTGGAGTCATTATGACCACATAAGCACTGAAAATACGTATATCTTCCGCGTTTTCAAAACTATTGTTTTCAAAATATATGACGTTCTCCCTCTGAGACAGTTTTATCTAAAGAGATTTCCTTAATTTTTATATTTACAACGTATTAAAATTTATTCATGGTTTTGTTACTACCTGACATTGAGGTCAGTAAGACCCCAACTTAAAACAATTCGTTTGTTTCTTGGTTGTAATGTTTATGAAAACGGAATGATGAATTTTATGTTGAACAGCAATTATACGAAACACCAACAACGGTGAAAATATTACTGCAAACTGTTAGGGTTTCCGGCATCAACTGTTGTTGTACTGTAATGCCACTGGGATCTATAAGACTACGTAAGCAAATGGGAAAATCATCCTTGCCTTGTTTTCAAAGTCACTTTTTTTCAGTTTTATATTTACAAAACATTAAAAATCATGTTTTTTACAGAGCGCCACTGGGGTCAGTACAATCCCAACATGCGCTTCATTTTCTTTCTTGAACATAATATTTATGAAAATAGAGTCATTACTGTTATACTGAACAACTGTAATGTGTACTTTTAGTTTCTTCATTAAAATACTGCCAATTATCTGGGTACATTACTTGAGGTCTATATGATCCCAGTGCTACTCAGTAAAATAAAAAACCCTGGTTGTGGGAGAGTTAATCTGACTTTTGTTTCCACTAAGTAAAAAGTTTGCGTTATGTTTTCTGGGTTTGTCAGGTGAATAGTAACAACAAACAATAGTGTTTTTTCACAAGAAGACAAAGAATTTGATATCAACGAAGGCCATCTTTCACTGCTTTTAACCCAGGAGGTGATGATGTGATTAAGATGTGTGGGAAAAGTAACGACTGATTTAGATTATACGCATCTAAAATTCGTTATTTAGAAGCTGAAAGTTACATTGATTTTTTTAATATCATGGCAATTAAAGACGTTTATTCTAACAAATCAGAACCAACTTTTTAGTCAAGGAGATGTTTAATAGCTTTCCGTTACTTTTTGGTGTACCTATGACTTATAGACTGAAAGACATGATACTTATAATAATGACAGTGATGCAATATATTAACAAACAAACGAAGTTCTTTATTTTATATGTTAGAATAACATTAACACCTAAAACGTTGTTTATTTGGGGAATAGGAAAAGTCAAAAATCAAGTATTCTTAGTTTTGAGCGGAAGGAAAGTATTTTGCTCCTTCGTGTCCTAGAACTTAAACAGTATTTTACATGCTTCTATTCATCCAAAGGGCCAATAAACAGAAACAGTAAAAACGACAACTCTGCAGTTTCTATTTACCACTCTCTGCAGGTTTGATACAAACTCCAAGTACTTTTTTTTTATTTGAAAATTATGAGGTAGGTCATAAAGTTAATAACAATTCAAAGTGATCCATAATATCCATAATGTCTAAGTAGCCTGTTAGTATGTTTATAGCGCTATAGACTGTGTTAACATCGCTGACAGCGCTCTGCTCACTCGGCATGAGGTTCTGTGTTGGACAGACTATCAGTCAGAGAGTGGATAGAGAAGTGTGTGGACATGTTTATTTTCAGTGGAGACTCTGTGTTGGCAGGATATGAATTGTAAAGTGAGAGGCAAGGAAATGTATGATGATGGATCTTTGATTGGTTAATGTTTGGGCAATGGAATTATTGACAACTATATAATAGCAAATACGCTTTTTGGGTTTGCTTCCGGATAACTCACACAGTATGAAACTGCTCGACACCATCAGATGGTGGTAGCTGCTACTGCAGATCCTTCGGAAAGCATGAAAGGTCAGAAATATATAATTTTTTGAACTGGCTATCACATGAATAATGTAAAATTTTCTAAATACATTGTTTGCTCCTCAATAAAATCTCTCTTTTGCTAACCATATGCCTCCTAGTTGTGAGAGTCTATAGTAGTTAGAATCCCTTTATTTAGCTGGTTGTAGTTGCTGCTTGCTGTAATTGCTGTAGTTCATCTTGTGAAGATTTTGTGAAGGTATGTTGTTGTTGTTGTTGTGGTCTTTAATCCTGAGACTGGTTTCATGCAGCTCTCCATGCTACTCTATCCTGTGCAAGCTTCTTCATCTCCCAGTACTTACTGCAACCTACATCCTTCTGACTCTGCTTAGTGTATTTATCTCTTGGTCTCCCTATACAATTTTTAGCCTCCACTCTGCCCTCCAATGGTAAATTTGTGATCCTTTGATGCCACAGAACATGTCATACCAACCGGTCCCTTCTTCTTGTCAAGTTGTGCCACAAACTCCTCTTCTCTCCAATTCTATTCAATTATCCTTTTGTAACTGACTTATAAAATAAAAAATGGGGTATCCACTATCGAGATTCATGATTGATGTGAGTTTCAGCAATTAAAGAGAGTGGGAGGTGGTTTCATATTTCCTTAATTTCATACTTTTTTTAATTTTACGATTGTTAGGATTTCTTGTAATTCAGGGCCATTGTTCTGTGTTAATTATTAGAAGCCATGTTGTCACCGTATAGCAGTCAGATTGCGTCAGGCTTGTACATCGTGGGTAGCAAATGAATAGGTAGGTTTGAGTTGTCTTTGTCAGGGAAAGTTCTGTAGGTCAGTAGGATAAAAAGAACTAAAGACTTAGTTTCAGATAATTTACGTATCTGATTTTCGTTATTCTTTGCACTTTTAACAATATTTCTTGTATTTACCACATTTTACGGGATACAATCTTGCCCTGGGCAGTATTAATCAGTGCATATTTATATGAAATTTAGTTTCTTGTCTTCGTGTTAGGAATACACGCACAGTTCTTACGAAAATATTTATTATCCACTTTTTATACCACTTACTATTGGAAATGGTATCATATGTAAAAATAAGCACTCTCAGATTCTTCCTACCCAGGACAGCGCGTATCCCGTGATAGCATTGGAGCCGAACGTACGTCCAGCTCCACATCCCGCGCGGAAGAAGGGGGAAATTGAGAAAGTCATAGGCAGCGGTATCGAAATTATATTAAGGAAATTGAATGTCACGTGCCATAGCTCATAAAACGAAGCGCTTGAAACGGTGAAAACGAATATAAAAAGGAATTTGCCGCTTCCTTTTAAATATTGCGTTAGTAATGCGTTCATCGAATTCAGGCAAACTTAATTTTCTAGAACTCATATTTCATACAGTTTCCGTCTTCTCTGTGAATACGAATATTGGTGTAACGAAGTTGGTTGTCCTTGTATTCTTCTGTGACACTGTGTATGATGCTGCCTGTAGTGCGGAGGTAAAGTCATTCTGCAGATGTTTAACAAATCCTGCAAGAATAACCAAAATTAGAGATAAACAACGCTCAGAAATTTCTTAACTGTCAATTTTAGAGGAGAGTTGTAGATTCTATTATTTGAAACACACCAACAAGTTACTTTTATACAGCGCTACATGATATATGGTAACAGTTTACCTAAAATAAGCGAGTCAGAAGAACGATTTGATAAGGAACACTTATGGTCTGTCAGTTCGGGGAACTGCCTAAAACTGACATAAAAGACCAAGAAGGCTACCGTGTATGGACGTCGCACTTCATTCTGCGTCTTCTCTCGCCTATTCACAGAAACTATCTGTCCCATGGGAAAAATGAACATAAACATTTTGTGAGAAAATTAATGTTGTTTAATTTTGTACTGGGACATGTTTCACTACAGGTCGTAATTTTCCTGTCATTCTAGAGAAACTATCAAAATTGACCTACACAATCACCCCAATACGTACACTACCCCCACTCCTCCTCACCTCCCCCCCACCCCAGATACTAACCAAACTACCTTGCCAGGATGTTGTTCATGCCTCTTCTACGACTATGTAACAATTGGTGACGATACGAATTATCTCCCATGTTCGATCCGTTCTGGTCTTCATTCACTCATCTATTACACCAACGACTTAGTCATGCATTAACAAATTGAGTTACAAATTGTAAAAGTGACGTTTCTGTAAATTTTCTCTGACTTTTTTGTGAGTTTAACAGCATAAAAGCAACAGTTGTTTTCTGGCTTTCGTACTAAGAGACTCCTGTGCTTGTAAGGGTAAGTTTTAGTTCGGATTTTAAACTTAGTTAGCCTTTACATACAATTTTCGAAGTCTTTCATCTGTCATTATCGTAAGGAAAAGTTTAAATTATAACCGTAACAAAACAGCTGAATAAGCGAGTGGCGTAATAGTGTAACTCAATGAAGACAAGGTGTGGTAGAATATACAAACAATATCGTGTAGTCTTAAATTTTTGTATAGTTATAGGAGGGAGTATTATGAACAACATACTAAAAATCCTTACCTTTGGGGAGTACGTATCGTGGTGTGGGTGAGTTAAAACGTCACTGCTTTGCATGTTTCTTGAATAAATCGAAAAAGGCTGTCTTTAGCTAAACATATCCCAGTTTAAAATACTATATTGTATTTCCCCCGTTTCCTTTTTTCATTAAGAACAGTAGTTTTCACGAGGTAAGCAATGGAGTATAGAAAATCTCGTGCGACTAATAAATCGAAAAACGCGGTCTTTAGCGAAACATATCCCAGTATATAATACTATTTAATATTTCCCCCATTTCCTTTTTTCATTAGGACTAATAGTTTGCACGAGGAAAGCTGGGGAGTATGAAAAATCTCGCGCGATTCGCATGCGCTGTAGTTCAGGTGGTTTTTGTAGGCCAGTTTGAGGTAGTTTCAGGATTTCATGGGCAACAAGTGTAGCATATAAAACTGTTCGTCGTTATTTCGTGTAGACCGCTGTTGTTCGTTGTAGGCAGTTCTCGTTGACAACCTCTGTATTCCGCAATGAATAGAGTAAGATAAGTCATAATACAATTAATAAGTGCATGACACGGAGGACTGCTCATTAATGAAGAGGAGAAAATGCACTGAAAAATTACTACACATCCAAATTGAGATATACGCTATGTGAATATGCGAGACACGTAATAACCTGCCTTTATTACACGATCTCTCAACGTACCTATACATTCGCGAAAATAACGGTTGTTTTTTCAGCCAACGTGTAGCGTGTGGTTCTAATATTTTAGTCGACATTCCAGTTCCATGTCCATCGAACTGCCTGCTTGCAAAATAACAGTAACACTGTCTCGACGTTAGCGTTTACACTGTAAAGAAAGTAAACAGTCGAGTCATGCTATAAGCCTTTCACACATCATCTGACGAGCTACTCTTTCGTAAAATTAACAGAGTGCCACTTAGTACGTTATTCTCCATTCTGCTAACAGAATTTGACATACTAGACCGATGTTAATTGTTCCGAGTCAATAGTTTTGGGTATTTAATTCATGTGTGTAATTTGAGAGGTGTATCACCAATGTTGCAACAGGAACTCAGCGCTATGTTTCTTCATTTTTGTACAGCTAGACCTGCACTGATCAACCTTTGTTATGTTCTGTACCACGGTTAGTAGCCTTTCTCCAATATCTGTTCTACACGTAGTGTACCTCTAAATTAATAACTGCTATCAATTCGAGGTAACAGTTCGCCTTAGTATCGTCTGGATCGAAACATAAGGAGGCGGTAAATTTGAATATAGTGGCCTGATGACCAGTTACAGTTACTTCCCTTATCTTGTATGCCTGATCCGGTGATCTCTTTCCTTTTGGAAAGTTGTTTAGCTTTGTTGCAATCCAACGTGTTCCATTCTTCTTTCGAGCTGAGGTTTTTCTGTCTGCATTCTAGGAGGTAGTCTCTGTTAGATGTACCCTAAAGATTCTTGATGATAGTTAAATTTCTCTTATGGTCTGTAAGGTTAAATCCAGTAGTGTGCTTTAGAATTTTCATTACAATGACCACTAAGCGTTTCCAGCGTTCATTTTAAGTGACGCATGTTTCGCCTCGTTAACAGATCGTTGACCTTCCTAAAATTTTGTAAGCTGCTGATCATGATTCTTCACGTATTTATGTCGTTTTGGATACGTCATGACATTAAGTTCTGTTGTACAGTTGTGTGATATATCATATTTGTTATACAAGGGAATGTGTTACAAAGATATTTAAAGTAATTTAATTGCTCTACAAATGAACTGTGTAGAAAATTTTGTTACTCATGAGCAATTTTCCCCTTAGACCCATACAATTTTTAGTTACTGAGATTACCAGGTGACCATTTTCTACTGTAAAATGAATATAGTGGAATTAAGGTTGCAAATTATCTTCATTACTAACAAAGAGGCCTTTATCTTCTGCATGCTATATACAGTGCGCTATTACCTAGTGGTGTTGCTATAAGTTGTTAATTTCCATTGTTGTAAAATTCTACCTATACAGATATTGAAATGGAAGCGATGTCACACTGCAAAGTTTTTTTTTCACCCGTTCATAGGATTATGAACATAATTTCATTCAAGTTGTACTTCCTCTGTTCGTCATGGAGTATAATTGAATTGTATATCACATTAGGTGTTTTGCAGTCTGCTAAATTTCAGATAAATATTTTTCTGCCACTACAGTCATATGCTTTCTTCTAGTGGATATACGCAGTAAGCGTACATTTATTTAATTATTTACGACCGTCAACTAATAACTATAAAGTAAACTTTCAAACCCTTAATTTTCACAGTAATTTATGGTGTTATTATACTAATATAATCAAAACGTATCGAGGAGTCCGGTCTGTAAATACTAGGTTAAAAGAAATCAAACTACACCAGTACACTGATTGTTGCTTACATTCTACATGAAATATCAGTAAACTCACCCATACACAGATTTTTAGTTTATGAAACGTAAGAGATATAAATGTAATGTATGACGTCGTTTCCACTAGAGTGTTATTCTGAAACCAAAAAGGAGTCGATACACATAAAAGTTTTCCCTTTTGAAGTATTTGCCTGTGTTTGAAACATATCTATAGACTTATTAAATGATCTGCAACGTTTAGAAATGTAACATACAGCGGATAAGTGAACTACTCCTTGTTATGAGTCACTTACCTGCTTTTTTCTGTAGAGGATTCGCGCACGTATCCTCACAGATTGGGGAAACTGCAATAAACAAATGATTTGCGTCTGATATTCGCGGCGGTGTAATGTTTCTTAATAACGTAATTCTCTTTATGAGAGAACTCAGTATGGGTAAACCACTCCCATTAAATGGCCAATTAGCTATTAAAGTGGTTCTGCATCAACTACATATATTGCAGTAATCCAAGGATTTTCCCTCGGCGTGCCTCGTTGTGTAGTAATTACTGCTGCCTGGCGGGTAATGCAGGGAGTTCACTTTATCGCCTAATAGCTAGCTGCTTCGCTTAAAATCTTGTGGCTTACACACTTTGGGGCGACACACTTTGGGGCGATGTTTCAGGCACAGTGCTCTACTTAACAAGATCGATTTGTGCTGTTCAGAGACCAGGGGTCTGGAACTTTGCTTGCTGCTGTAATGCTTCGAAACGCCTAAGGTGATGGCAATGGCGAATATATAGTACCTGGAAATGTCTCTACTATTAACAGAAACTTAAGAACGAAAGACGTTTTGGCTGCATTTATGTGGTATATCTTCTCCATAAGCGTTCAATGAGAATTTGCTTTGTTGGGAACGTATCGGATACAATATTCTTTTCTGGATGCATCACTTCCAAAACTTCATTTTAGTGTTTCCGGTTTAATTATTTATTTATTTATATGTCACTGCTTGCGACTCTTTCCGTGATAGCTGCTCAGTTCACGAGTGATGACTGATGTAATCACTGATGCTGTCCATCTGGAACAACTCACGGTCACTTGCCACAGTTAAAGCAGCAGAGGAAAGTGGTATGAGCGCATGAAAACGGACATGAGACTATGAAACTAACGAACCAGTGAACCAAAATACATCGAACACAAATAGATGAAACAGAGCGAGTTAGTAAATTGAAATATCTTGGAGAAAGTAGACAGCAGAATGGTCTAGAAAAACTTGCTGTAGATGTAAGAGTTAATAAAATGCAAGAGTATACAGTACGAGAACCAGTATCTACAGCAAAAAATACATATTTGGAAAAACAAAACACTATACCACAGCGGTACCCTTTCGCGGGCTGTGGGATATATACTTCCCACTAATTGTATTCCTTTACTGCGTTCATGGAAATACGTGTTTCCACTTCCGTACGATCCTGGCCCCTAGTGGTAGTCCACTGCACTAGCTCTGGTTTCTGTTTGTTGCTAAACATAGCTTTTAGGGCTGTGGTATGTATATATCCCCCCAAAAAATGGTGCTCCCAGGGTCCTTGGGATGTGTCTTCACCACCAAAAGTCGTTTCTGAAAGGGGCTCGGGAAATACATATACCACAATGTCTTTTGTGGTCCTTTGGAAGGATACTTACCACTAAAGTCGAGGTACCACAATGCTTCTGGGAATACGTCTTACCACCGCCGTATTTTCCTGACATCTTGTGGTAGTACACTATACCAGTTGTATGAAAACTGCTACAACAATCAGTTTGTGTGTATCACGGGATCACTACTGTTGTCGGAAGAGTTTGCTTCGCTTCTGAAGTATATGTCTGTGTCACTATTATCAGCTCATAGCTTTACTGTTTTCACATTGTGTAAGTAAATTTTAATATTGGTGGCAAATATAATTGGAATGTCGTATTCTCACTCGTTGTTCGCCTCACAATCTGTCTTTGCTTTTCGTAGCAAAAATGTCAATGAAGCACGCCTACACTAAGAAATACAAACCAGAAGAAGCACTGGAGTTGCTATGTTCACTACCTAGCGATCCTGAGGATTCTGAAATAGAAAGTGATGAAGCATCTGAAGATGAATTTGTTTCAGACGTTGATCTGTGTTTGGTTTCACAACCTAATATCAATAACAGGGCAAACAATTCTTGCTTCATGGATGTCGATATTTCTAGTGACAGTACCGTAAGTGCAGAAGAGCCATTGGCAGAAGAGGAATGGTCTGATGACACTGCTGTTTTCGACTTTCTTCGCGTTGATACAAAAGGAGAACCAGTTGTCAACCGCCCATTGACAAAACACAGCACAGAGGGAGACTACTTCCTTTCTTTATTTACCAATGAGATGCTGGAGTATGTGGTTCAGCAGCCGAATCTATATGCAGAGCAACAAAAACAAAAACGACAATCTGGTCAGACTGTAAGTGAGTCAACAAGTAACTGGACAAATTTATCTGTAGCGGAGTTACAGGCCTGGATTGGAATGAATATCTTGATGGTGTGTTTGTGTTCCCAAGTGTAGTGCACTACTGGAGTTCAGAATCTGTCACAGGTCACCCTTACATATCGAAAGCTATGACATGCAAACGTTTCAAAAAGTTATGTGAACAGTTTAGTAGCGTTTGACCTTCAACACAGTGAATCTAATGGAAATGCTTTTGAACAATGGAATCTACTCTATAGGGACTGCCAGAGCAAACCGGAAAGGGCTTTCTTCAATGACGAAAGATAAATGTACCTTGGAAAGAGGAGAATTTCAGATTTAATGAAAACGTGGCATTGCAGCTATAAAATGGATGGACAACAAACCTGTCACTACTTTGACAACTTCAGACAATCCTAGAGATACCACACTTGTCTCAAGAAAGAATAAGGATGGCGGAACCGGCATGGCTACGTGTCCCACAGCTGTGGCAACGTACAATACCATAATGGCAGGTGTAGATCACTTTGATCAACTTAGAGAACGTTATGCATTAGGTCGACGTCCTCGTAAGTGGTGCCATCGGATTCTTCATTTCCTATTAGACATGGCAGTTATAAATGCCTTTATATTGTACAAAACTAATGAAGGACAAGTGGGATATGATGATCAATTGAACTTTCGATTACGACTCACAGAACAATTGACAGGTGGCTTTACATCCCGCAAAAAAAATGGACGTCCAGTAACCATTCTAACCAAGAAGAACAACGTACCAGATGATGTTCGACTGGCGAAAGTACATGATCATATGCCTGTTTTAGAAACAACCTACAGACGGTGCCGAAAATGTTCAACAAAAGCTCGTGACAAGGGAACAAAATATGTATGCTGCTCCTGCAACGTACCACTGTGTATCGAACCATGCTTCCGTCTGTTTCATGTAAAATAAAAAGAAAATGTAACAATCATTTGAACATTTTGTTGGAAAAGAGTTATTACTTGTAAATTTGTAATGTAAATGTTTTTGAAATAAAGTAAAATAAAAAGAAATCACCGTCTTCTTAAAAATGTTTTACCTATAATGCCAACATGTTACATCTTATAAAATGGAAATGGGATATCTTCTTCCCACCAAAGTGTAAAGCTCACAAGTGGGAAATCGGTTTACCGCCGAAAATGTAAGGTTTAAAAAAGTGCTGTGGTGATATATTTACCACCATAATTTTTAGACCTAAATCACAAAAATAAAATTATCCAAAAATAAAATATAATAAATTGATTGCAATTCCAATTCGATGCAAAAAAATTAGCTTCGCTGAGTCGCCACAAAAAATGCGCCAGTTAAAGGGTTAATAAAATGCAAGAACATACAGTCCGAGAACCACTATCTACAACAAGAAATACATATTTGGAAAAAGAAAACACTATACTACAGCGGTAAGAGCGGAGAGATTATACGCATGCGAGTACGTAATGGTTAACTACAAACTGGTCAGAATAGATACAGTTTAAAAAACGGATTATTACAAAAACAGTGTGTGCTATACTAATTGATGCTGGTCATAAAATGAACAGTAACGATGGTATCTACAGTTATATAGAGCAAATATGAAAAGTAGTGGCAAAGCGAAGATCAGTCTTCTTTAGAAACCTCTACCAAATTAATGAAAGCAGGCAAACGGAAAAAAAGCAATCGGTTATAGTATAAACTGCACAGTTAAGAAAAGACCTGGAAATAAACAGCACAAAATAATCGGAAATAACAGAAAGAAACATTGTTCAGAAAAAAATACTACCTTTAGAAGGATTTCAAGGCGCAAAATTTAAGAAATCTGGAACAACACGGGCAGAAGAAATGAAAAGACAGCATGGCCTGAAAATGAAGGAGAGCTGGAGAAATAGGGATCAACAGAGAAAGAAGATTAACAGGAGTTCTTACGTGATTCAAGTTTGTAGTAGCGCAGCTGTGGGAATGATATTCCCAGGTAAATGTATCTACCTGTTTGAAACATTACAGACTGAGAAATAGCTTAATACTGAGAAACAAAAACTACAATATGTGTCACATCTACAGAATCAGTTGCAAACTGCTTTTAGTGCGCATTATTCAACGAACAGCATTTACGAGAAAGTGTAGTGTCTCACCTTCGTTCACATTCCGTTATAGGAACTCGGGAAAAATGCTTTACTGGGTTACTATGTAGGCTGGAGAAGTTCATTCACGTCCAGATTACTAGAAGTGAACCAAAAACGTCGATCAAGTAAGATGGCTTACTTAATCCGCGGTAGCTTTCCCGAGAACCATCCCAGAATTCACCTTAGATCATCTAGAGAAACAGCGTTAAATGTCAACGTGAAGACCATATGAGGATTAGAACTCCGATGCGCATGAACTCGGGTCCAACGTCATAACCAAAGGAACTCGCCATATAATATGTATATGCCATATGACATATGCAGCACACAATATTCTATGCAAAAGATTGGGTGATGTAGCGAAATGGGTTACTGCAGAAGGGGCTGACGTGTTATTTAGCGACGTGGCACTGTACTGGTATTCTGACAGCCAGGAGATGTGGAACTGAGTGTTCGTTTCCCATTGACTGAGATGAGCCCTACGATATATGGAAAGGAAGCGGATCCGAGATCCTGAGTGGCCGAGAGGATTCGAGTGCCAGTTAATGATTAGATCTTAATGTACTATTTAATTTATGTGTTGGACGGTGACAACTGGCCCAAGACGTACACTGACCAGCAAGAACATTATGGCCACCGTTCTATTCTATTTATCGCTTGCTCCTTCGTCCCGCACTCTGTGCGGGGTTGGCGTGGTTAATTCGGATTTGGCATGTTAATGTGAAGGGGTGGCTGGATGCCCTTCCCGTCTCCACCCCATACCCCCAGAGATGGAATCAGAGTACCCCATCTGTCTGTGTCTTGAGTAAATCATGGAAATGTGCGGATGTGTTTCAAATCTCTGTGAGTCGTGTAACTGAGGCGGGACGTGGGAACCAGCCCAGTATTCACCTAGATGGATGTGGGAAACCGCCTAAAAACCACATCCAGGATGGCCGGCACACCGGCCCTTGTCGTTAAATCGGCGGGCGGATTCGATCGAGGGGTCGGCGCACCTACCCGAGTCTAAGAAGCAGCGCATTAGTGCTGTCGGCTAACCTGGCGGGTATTATGGCCACCGACCTACTATCGATAGAAACCCGTCCAGGCAGTAGCAGCGCCACCTGGCGTGCAATGACTGCTAGTCAGACTCACGCATATGTATAGCTTCAGCGAGCCTGGTGTCCGTTTGTACGAGGGCAGTTCAATAAGTAATGCAACACATTTTTTTTCTGAAACAGGGGTTGTTTTATTCAGCATTGAAATACACCAGGTTATTCCCCAATCTTTTAGCTACACAACACTATTTTTCAACGTAATCTCCATTCAATGCTACGGCCTTACGCCACCTTGAAATGAGGGCCTGTATGCCTGCACGGTACCATTCCACTGGTCGATGTCGGAGCCAACGTCGTACTGCATCAATAACTTCTTCATCATCCGCGTAGTGCCTCCCACGGATTGCGTCCTTCATTGGGCCAAACATATGGAAATCCGACGGTGCGAGATCGGGGCTGTAGGGTGCATGAGGAAGAACAGTCCACTGAAGTTTTGCGAGCTCCTCTCGGGTGCGAAGACTTGTGTGGGGTCTTGCGTTGTCATGAAGAAGGAGAAGTTCATTCAGATTTTTGTGCCTACGAACACGCTGAAGTCGTTTCTTCAATTTCTGAAGAGTAGCACAATACACTTCAGAGTTGATCGTTTGACCATGGGGAAGCACATCGAACAGAATAACCCCTTCAGCGTCCCAGAAGACTGTAACCATGACTTTACCGGCTGAGGGTATGGTTTTAAACTTTTTCTTGGTAGGGGAGTGGGTGTGGCGACACTCCATTGATTGCCGTTTTGTTTCAGGTTCGAAGTGATGAACCCATGTTTCATCGCCTGTAACAATCTTTGACAAGAAATTGTCACCCTCAGCCACATGACGAGCAAGCAATTCCGCACAGATGGTTCTCCTTTGCTCTTTATGGTGTTTTTCTTGGTAGGGGAGTGGGTGTGGCGCCACTCCATTGATTGCCGTTTTGTTTCAGGTTCGAAGTGATGAACCCATGTTTCATCGCCTGTAACAATCTTTGACAAGAAATTGTCACCCTCAGCCACATGACGAGCAAGCAATTCCACACAGATGGTTCTCCTTTGCTCTTTATGGTGTTCGGTTAGACAACGAGGGGCCCAGCGGGAACAAACCTTTGAATATCCCAACTGGTGAACAATTGTGACAGCACTACCAACAGAGATGTCAAGTTGAGCACTGAGTTGTTTGATGGTGATCCGTCGATCATCTCGAACGAGTGTGTTCGCACGCTCCGCTATTGCAGGAGTCACAGCTGTGCACGGCCGGCCCGTACGCGGGAGATCAGACAGTCTTGCTTGTCCTTGCGGCGATGATGACACACGCTTTGCCCAACGACTCACCGTGCTTTTGTCCACTGCCAGATCACCGTAGACATTCTGCAAGCGCCTATGAATATCTGAGATGCCCTGGTTTTCCGCCAAAAGAAACTCGATCACTGCCCGTTGTTTGCAACGCACATCCGTTACAGACGCCATTTTAACAGCTCCGTACAGTGCTGCCACCTGTCGGAAGTCAATGAAACTATACGAGACGAAGCGGGAATGTTTGAAAATATTCCACAAGAAATTTCCGGTTTTTTCAACCAAAATTGGCCGAGAAAAAAAATGTGTTGCATTACTTATTGAACTGCCCTCGTACAATGGGGAAGGCGCACTGTCTATCTGAGTTCGTGTTCGAGCAGTGTTGTGGTGAGTTTCTTCAACACGTGGCGAATCCAAGGTGAAACCATGTCCAGGTGTCGGGGAGATGAGTGTTCATCACTCATTACAGATTTCGAATGGTAAAACAGGACAGGCGGCGAACTGTGGTGGAACTAGAATCAGACTTTAATGTTAGGCAGAGTGCAAATGTGTCCAAATAAACAGTGCAACGAACACTCCTAACGATGCGCATCCGCATTCTACCATCCATGCAAGGGTCAAAGTTAACACCACAAAATCGGCAACTACGGCTGAAATGTGCACATGAGCATTGACCCTCGACGTTGATTCAATGGCAGACCGTAGCGTGGTCTGATGAATCCCAATACTTACTTCAACATGCCAGTCGGAGGGCCCAAATCAGTCGTCTGCCAGGGGAACAGCCTGATACCTGTACAATGGGATGGAGATAAGCTGGCTGCAGATCCATTGCGCTCTGGGTAACATTTACGAGGTTATCCAGGAGCTCGTTCAAGGTACTATGACGGGCAAGGATTATCTTACACTGGTTTCAGAACAAGTACACCCCTTCATGACGATCATGTTCCCTGAAAGCAATGGCAATTTTCATCAAGATAATGCTCCATATGAAATGGAGAGGTTCGAGGAACACAGTGAAGAGTTCTAATTTATGTGCTGCCACCCTCCTCCCCCAATACGCCAGATATGGTACCCACTGAACATATTTAGGATGTGACTGAACTTGGCGTCAGAGCACATCGCCCACACCCAAGAATTTACAGGAATATAATGACTTGTGTGGGCATATGTGGTGCTGGCTCCCTCCGTGGCCTACTAGGTTCTCATTGCTTCCATCCCACGACGCGTCGTCACCGTTATCCATGCCAAAGATGGACATGCTGGCTATTAATTAGGTGGTCATAATGTTTTGGCTGATCGGTGAATGTACAGTGAGATCTGGAGTACATCTGAATTAGTACCGAGCGATATATGTGTGACGTTATTTAACGGCGTGTAATTCGTACTTTGCCAGATTCCTCTCGTCACGATTTCACAAACTGCAGTGTCATCAGTGCTACATGATGGCTGTCTGGGCTACCTACTGCGACGGAAGAACGACCGTCTCAGCAAGATTCCCGTTAGGAACTTTCAACTGTAATCTCTCGTGTACGGTCAGTCTAGCTCAGATAGAAACCCTAGTATGTCTTACAAACGTAGGGAGGCTTGTCAGCGTAAGTTAAATGCAATTCATTCTTCTTGGAGAAGACTATAGAGAACCTTCTCAGATGATGGATTCAGTCCATGTTGAGACCTAAAGACACACTGTAGGTTTTCAATCAGCTGTAGAACCGTGACCGAGCTATTGACCACCAGTAGGTATATTGGAGGTGTTCCTCTCTGTGGCACTAGGAGTGCTAGAGAGACAGGCTCATCACCCTGGGCGCCTTTTACACCTGGGAAAGAAGCCCAATACTCACAACGGGCTGAGTGAAACTGAGCCATCTTGGAAGGGTTTTCCCCGACCTTATCCGGTACTGAACCAGGATCTCCAAGGTCGGAGTATAGTGTTATACATGATAAAATACTAAGGCCATCCAGCTGTAGAGTACGAGCTGTAAAATAATATTTCAAATTATGTAACGAAAAATTGCAAGATACACATGTTATGTTTGTTGCTAACGAGAAATCATTGTATAACAAATCTGTCCCAGAAAAATAGTGACCTATCTCACCTACATGTAGCTAATGTTGGTGATGCTTTTGAGATGAACCGATCGATGTGAAAATGATGATTAAATATACCAATGGCTTTCAACTGCAGCGCTAATGCCAACTTAGAGCTTTTCTGTTTATTGACTGGATAGTGAAACGAAAAAGGATAGCTTATTTGCCGACTGACATACCCCCTATTGTAACTGACAGTCAGAAGACGGTCTTAGGACTTAAATTCTTGTGGAATGTCTTATTTGTTCCCTATATAGGGAGAAGTTTATAATGTGTAATCAAATGTTCAAATTCGTGTGATATCTTATGGAACCTAACTGCTAAGGTCATCAGTCCCTAAGCTTACACACTACTTAACCTAAATTATCCTAAGGATAAACACACATCCCCATACCCGAGGGAGAACTCGAACCTCCGCCGGGACCAGTCGCACAGTCCATGACTGCAGCGCCTAAGACCGCTCGGCTAATCCCGCGCGGCGTGTTATCATTGGGGCTCTCTCATCTATGCCTTTATAAGTGATCAGTCAATACCTTTTAGCTGTGCCACTATTTTAGCGGGCGTCTTTCATCACTTGTGTTTTAACTGTCAGTTTTGGAACAGATGCTCATTTTCACATTATGTGAGCTAGCACGACTGGTCTCCAATAGTGAAATAGTTACAGATGGTCAGGTTTTGGAAAAGTGTCTTGATATTTTGCACATCTCTGACAAAATCAGCAATGTTTGGGCCTTTGTTCAAATGAAAATCGCATGATAAATATGAGCTATGATCAGAATATTCCGGTTTCACTGCTTTTCTCTGAATGATATCCTTCACTTGTTTAATGAAATATTCGAACACTGAGGCATCCTCTAAAACTTCTGTAAACATTCGGCCTATATTTTCAGTTCTTTCATTACGTCGACTTTGTTTCCTTTTCTCAACCATGACGGATATACCCCTTATCTTCTTTGATGCCCAGCGTTCACCAGTTGCCGGCCTCGGTAGCCGAGCGGTTCTAGGCGCTTCAGTCCGGAACCGAGCGGCTGCTACGGTCGCAAGTTCGAATCCTGCCTCGGGCATGGATGTGTGTGATGTCTTTGGGTTAGTTAGGTTTAAGTAGTTCTAGGGGACTGATGACCTAAGATGTTAAGTTCCATAGTGCTCAGAGCCATTTCAACAAACGATATCTCAGATGTTAGCATTGCACTACCTTCCCTCAGAGCCATATATCTTTAACATATCTATTTATTACTTTTTTCATATCCTTTAAATTATACAAATGTTTGTCAGAGTATCGTATCCTCCACAGTAACATAGCAACTATGCTTAACATAAATACCTCATATCTTGTCATACTGTTTCAGTTATTTACGGAATATGTTTTCTCAACAATTTTATTTAAATATAATTTCTGACGATAATATAAAAGCCTGTTAATTTATGAAGTGGTTAGGTGCTTATGTTAGCTCACACCGCTATTGAAAAGCATCCTTTAAACAATATTTAACAATATTCTGTTGTCAATTAATGTAAGCACTCTTGCTGAAGAACGATAGCTTATTTGTTTATATTTATTGTGAATGTTGTGAGTGTCACTGAATGTTTACAACATTTATTTATATTAAATGTTATTGTAGTATTTTAATTGGTGAGGAAAGCGGTCAAGATCAATCAGCATCATGTCTGTAGACCATAATAATGATGTATTTTTGGTGGGCCCAGCCTTCAACCAATGGAGGAGAAGTGGCAGAGCAATACTGGGGTCAAGATCGACACATTTTAACTTATACTCTCAAGACAGCAATTTGGATTCTTTTTTCACTGGTATGCTGAAAAACACACTTTCAGACTTGATCAGGAATGCAGACGTGACTATGGTAACGTGTGTTATTTGATCACGTCGGTAACGCATTCTGGGTGGTGTATGACCTCTAGAATAACTTTTACTAGCCTTTGAACTTTCGTGAGGCTGAACGTGCTCCAGAGCATATCATTAACTTCTCCATTTGCATTACGGAATTGGAACTAGACAGAGTGTGAGTTTCTACTCAATATCTCTCGTGTGTTATCGTATAAATCATCATGCTAAACTATGAATTATTGTGACCTGGCGAAATTTTCGTGTAATTTGATCACGAAACGCACTTGGTTTTTCGGTGTCTGTGTTTAGTTTGAGGTTTTTTCTTCCGTTCTCATAGCGCCCTTAACGCAAATTTACTGCAGTTAACAAGGTTATTTTCTGTCTTTTTTATAACTGATTATCATAAGATTATTTACTATATATTTTACATCAACTTTCTAGAATAAACATTAGTCAACAATATTATCTAATGTCGCCTACATCAATTACTTTAGTCACAACGGAAGACTTTTTATTAATTCTTCATTCGCCATTTATTTTTATTTCTATTTAAAATTTTAATTCGTACTCTAGACAATGCATAGACTAATGTCTGAAGGATCGCAAATACAGGATATTATTTTCTCGGCGTGAAAGAAGGGTGTGTGCCCCGCCCTTGCAACATTATCGAGCTATACAGCTACACATAATCCGATAACGTAAAGTGTGAGCAGCATCAGCTGAAGTCGTACTTGATTTTCTCATATGTTATGTTGGTTAGGGAAGCTACTCTGCAAAATATCCATTTCATAAAGTCCAATATCTTTCTGAAAGATCAAAAGGAAATTCGCTTGACGCCTTCCTAAGGGACAGAGAAATTCAAAAGAAGGCAAGATCTCCGAGACTGGAGATGTCTCACAGAAGCTCGAATTTTTTTGTTGGCTTTAGTGCAACATGCTTTTGATGGTCTCCACAACCAAACTCTATCTCGAAATCAGGCAGAAGATCCAAAGAGATCCTGCTCTTACGTAAAGTACACTAGCGGCAAGACACGATCACTACCATCACTGCATGATAGGAACGTTAATGATACCGTTGACAGTGACAATGGCACTGAGGTGGATTTATTGAACACCGTTTTCCAAATTTCCTTCACTAAAGAAGACGAAGTAAATATTCCAGAAGAAAAACTGCGAACAAACCTATAACATGACATTTTCAATGTGTCGAAGCAATTAATAAAGGTAATTCTTCCGATTTATATTGTATTCCATTTAGGTTTGTTTCAAAGTATGCTAATGTCATGTAGCTCCGTCCTTAGCAAGCGTATACAACAGCTCATTCGAAGAAAGATCCGTACGTAAAGGATGGATGATTTCACAGGTCACTCCAATACTCAAAAAGACAAATACGAGTATTCTGCAGAACTACTGAACCATATCACTGACGTCGATTTGCAAATAGAGGAAAGGTGCCTAATATGAGACACACTTTTGTAAACCCGTTTGAAAGACCTAAAAGTAAGTGCAATTGTATTTTTTATGACGGTAATAATATCTTACATTATTTAATTTTATCATACAATTATCGTATTTGCAATAATAAACAATCTTTCAGAGTAGTTATTAAATCTTCACAAACAAGGCATTTCGTAGACATGAGATCAAGGTTTCCTAATTTGAGACAGTAATAATATTTTGCTTCAATTATTTTATTACAGAATAATGACATATGAATATACAATTTCTACATGTTCATTCATTTCTGTTATCCTTCACTCATTTCACACTACTTAGGTTTATATTCACGACATCCTGGGATAACGAAATCGTATTCTGTGACACCGCAATCTTCATGAGCCCAGCGATAACATTTCGTGCACTGTGCCCATTTCTCCCCGTCTTTGTATTCAGAAAAGCGCCCAGTACAGAACAGACACACTGCTGTCTGAATCCCCAATGTCATCTAGATGGACATCGGATTGCTAGTCGCGAGACGATTCTTCTGCTTTAAGTCTACGATTTGAAGATTTTCGTCGGCCGCGGTGGTCTAGCGGTTCTAGGCGCTCAGTCCGGAGCTGCGCGACTGCTACGGTCGCAGGTTCGAATCCTGCCTCGGGCATCGATGTGTGTGATGTCCTTAGGTTAGTTAGGTTTAAATAGTTCTAAGTTCTAGGGGACTGATGACCATAGATGTTAAGTCCCATAGTGCTCAGAGCCATTTGAACCATTTTTTTGAAGATTTTCCACTCTTCTCCCAAAATAACTTTATGGATGCTTTCTTAGCTTCAGCCTCTGATTCTTTTTCTGTTTCGATTCTTGGAATTGCTTCAGATAAGGAGTTGGAATTAGTAACGCAGCAGAGCACGAACGCGATGTTTGACTTTTTTGACTATCTCCATGTGGTTTTGCGATGTGTGGGAGAGGTCTGATGTCTGCCGGGCTGACAGCTTGGCCATCAGTAGTTTCATTTTCGTTTTTGGCATCTCTTTCTTGAAGAGCGTCAGCATGGCGATGAATTGAAAATTCATGTTCTCTAAAGATGTTTCTGTTGCATGGGATGAGACCTGTTTTTCTGAAGCCATTCACAGATGCTTCCATTGTGGCTGCTAGATTGTAAGCTGCCCCAAATAACCTGGCTATTAATAATGAGGCGATAACACGACCTGGGTTACTTTCCAACCACGTTTCTATCTCTTGGGCATAGTAGGTTTTCAAAGGTCCCATAAATCCGACGTCAAGTGGCTGCATTTTATGCGTTGAGTGAGGTGGCAAACACACAATATGAACATTGTTTTCACGTGCTTTATCTAACACATCGAGATTCTTTGTGTGAGAATAATGCCCATCAAGAATCAAAATGACAGGGTCATTTGAAGATGGCTTTACATGACTCACAAAATGATCAAACCACTGAGTAAATATGTGAGTTTGTATCCAGCCACATGGATGATTACAATACTACAAAAAATGATAAAATATTGTTCTCTCATGATAGTATTGCGTAAATTACATATAAAAAGTCGTGAGAGAACGTATTCCCCCAATATGCGATAGGTATCGTTATATGCGACACTGTCGCGTATTTGGATCCCCATACTATCACATATTAGGCATTTCGACATCTTACACAAAAAACCACGCACTTGCTAACAACGTTAGTCGGAAAATGAACCTAATTGTCAATAATTGTAGGTAATATTGTCACAAATAACAACAATAAAAGAGTGCAGTAATATCCACTCACCTTTAAGCTGAATTATTGTCTTAACACCGATGTCGCAAAAACTCTAAACACAAGAAATTTTCTATCAACCTCTATGTGTTGTGTCCGGCTCAACTACGGCATCCTACTCGCTCTGTCGCCGTCTGGCACGCAATAGACGTGTTTAAGAAACTGTCAACTTGAGTGCAACCCCTAACATGAGCACAGCTGGGGTGTCTCATATTAGGGAACTGTCGCATAATAGGCACCTTTCCTCTACACATACTTTCAAAATTTACAGAAAACCCACAACAAAAGACACAGTAATACCCTCATGTTCACAACACCCAATAAAACATAAACATTCAGCCTTCCATTCCATGGTACATCGCCTCACATCCATACCAATGTCAAAACAGAATTTCCAAATAGAAGTAGACACCATTAAATATACTGCATATAACAATGACTATAACCCAGATTAGTTGACAAAATCCCGCACAAGAAACAAAGAAGGAAAATCCTGCACTACATTTATGCCCCCTCTGCAATAACAACTACACCAAAAATCAACTGCTGTACTGTACCATGTCTAGGTAAGCTATCAGACAAACTAGCCAAAACACTGAAATCCCAAAACTATAGAACATCATTTTATGTAAGAAGTACTACAGCTAACCTCCTGTTCAACAGCAAGGACAAAACAGATAATCAAAGCAACACTGGGGTCTGCACTGACTGCAATAAACTGTATATTGGTCAGACGGGCCTGGCCATGTCAGCATGGCTGACTGAACGTGAACGCAGCTGGAGATTAAATAAATCGGTCTCCACCTTTGCTGAACGTGTGCTCAGAGAAGGACACAAATGTCTAACCCACACAGAAGTGCTACATGCAATAGCCAGTAATTATCTGATGATCGCCTAATAAGTCGAAAACTAGTTCATACAAATAAAAATCCGTAGTACAAAAACAGCTTAAGTGTTATTCAGCCCTCAATTTTTCTGAGTGTTCTTCTTCCCCGTGTGCGTCTTTTCAGAGGTACATTTGGCCCTGACTTCATTTTTATGCTTGACGTTGAGCGACCGTATCGAACTGTGCAGCTGGCGGAGCTCTCGAAACGAAAGGATATTCGGCGAATGGGCAGGCCTTTCCGTTCCTCCGACATAAATCATGTCGGCCACGTGTCGGGTGCACTGGGAAGAGGCACTTCAACTATCGACATACAACACTGACCAAGGAGTAATTGTCAACCAAGCGGGTGGAGGATTGAATCGTTTTATCACAAGAAGTTTTTACCATCCCTGTGGCCAGCATGGGAGTGTATCGCACAGCACGTATTCCTGTCCCTGGTGACCACATACCCTATCAGGAAACGTGTCCTACCATTTGTAAAGTTCGGGAGCTATCACAAATCGCGACGAAGTCAGTATAATTATTGTCCTTTAATAAAACTGTCGTACTTGGTCGTATGAGTTTCCTTCTGTACTGTACTGATGCAGTTCTTTGCATGTATGGTCCTGGTTTCACCGATCTATGTTGCTTGACAGCGAAACACCGAGCCGAGCTTACTTTTCTCCTTAAGTTTTGCACACGGGTGTATGTGTTGAACTTCATAAACTTTTCAGTCAGTCTCTGTTGTCTTGGACAAAGAGGAAAACATAATTAGGACTGTGTATGGAAGTGAAACATGGACGATAAATACACTCCTGTAAATTGAAATAAGAACACCGTGAATTCATTGTCCCAGGAAGGGGAAACTTTATTGACACATTCCTGGGGTCAGATACATCACATGATCACACTGACAGAACCACAGGCACATAGACACAGGCAACAGAGCATGCACAATGTCGGCACTAGTACAGTGTATATCCACTTTTCGCAGCAATGCAGGCTGCTATTCTCCCATGGAGACGATCGTAGAGATGCTGGATGTAGTCCTGTGGAACGGCTTGCCATGCCATTTTCACCTGGCGCCTCAGTTGGAGCAGTGTTCGTGCTGGACGTGCAGACCGCGTGAGACGACGCTTCATCCAGTCCCAAACATGCTCAATGAGGGACAGATCCGGAGATCTTGCTGGCCAGGGTAGTTGACGTACACCTTCTAGAGCACGTTGGGTGGCGCGGGATACATGCGGACGTGCATTGTCCTGTTGGAACAGCAAGTTCCCTTGCCGGTCTAGGAATGGTAGAACGATGGGTGTTATGACGGTTTGCATGTACCGTGCACTATTCAGTGTCCCCTCGACGATCACCAGTGGTGTACGGCCAGTGTAGAAGATCGCTCCCCACACCATGATGCCGGGTGTTGGCCCTGTGTGCCTCGGTCGTATGCAGTCCTGATTGTGGCGCTCACCTGCACGGCGCCAAACACGCATACGACCATCATTGGCACCAAGGCAGAAGCGACTCTCATCGCTGAAGACGACACGTCTCCATTCGTCCCTCCATTTACGCCTGTCGCGACACCACTGGAGGCGGGCTGCACGATGTTGGGGCGTGAGCGGAAGACGGCCTAACGGTGTGCGGGACCTTAGCCCAGCTTCATGGAGACGGTTGCGAATGGTCCTCGCCGATACCCCAGGAGCAACAGTGTCCCTAATTTGCTGGGAAGTGGCGGTGCGGTCCCCTACGGCACTGCGTAGGATCCTACGGTCTTGGCGTGCATCCGTGCGTCGCTGCGGTCCGGTCCCAGGTCGACGGGCACGTGCACCTTCCGCCGACCACTGGCGACAACATCGATGTACTGTGGCGACCTCACGCCCCACGTGTTGAGCAATTCGGCGGTACGTCCACCCGGCCTCCCGCATGCCCACTATACGCCCTCGCTCAAAGTCCGTCAACTGCACATACGGTTCACGTCCACGCTGTCGCGGCATGCTACCAGTGTTAAAGACTGCGATGGAGCTCCGTATGCCACGGCAAACTGGCTGACACTGACGGCGGCGGTGCACAAATGCTGAGCAGCTAGCGCCATTCGATGGCCAACACCGCGGTTCCTGGTGTGTCCACTGTGCCGTGCGTGTGAACATTGCTTGTACAGCCCTCTCGCAGTGTCCGGAGCAAGTATGGTGGGTCTGACACACCGGTGTCAATGTGTTCTTTTTTCCATTTCCAGGAGTGTAGTTTAGACAAGTAGAGAATAGATGCTTTCGAAATGTGGTGCTGCAGAAGAATGCTCAAGATTAGATGGGTAGGTCACATAACTAATGAGGAGGTATTGAATGGAAATGGGTAGAAGACGAGTTTGTGGCACAACTTGACTAGAAAAAGAGATTGGTTGGTAGGACATGTTCTGAGGCATCAGGGGATCATCAATTTAGTACTAGAGGGCAGCGTGGAGGTAGAGGGAGACCAAAAGACGAATACACTAAGCAGATTCAGAAGGATGTAGGCTGCAGTAGGCACTGGGAGATGAAGAAGCTTGCACAGGATACAGTAGCATGGAGAGATGCATCAAACCAGTCTCAGGACTGAAGACCACAACAATAACAACATGAGTACGATAGGTGGTACGCTATCTGTTTAGCCGGACTTTGATCAATCGGTCAAGCAAGGAGCAGTACTCATGTCTTTCGTTTCCCAGAGCGGATTTTGAAGTCGTAGAATGAGAATTATTCGGGAAGGTGGAACTACAATTGATGTCTTTTGTTTGTGGGAACAGGTGGTTGTGGTTGTGTAGTCACCAGAAGGGCTGCTGACAGAAATATTCGACCACAATTAATAATTTATCCAAAATTAAACACATAAGATGGACGATAACTTCATTTAATTAACCCAGAGAGTTTATGACGGAACAAAACATTGTAGCACAAAACCTAGTATCTGACTTGTTTTATAAGAACCATGGACTTTGCCGTTGGTGGGGAGGCTTGCGTGCCTCAACGATACAGAGATCCCTACCGTAGGTGCAACCACAACGGAAGGGTATCTGTTGAGAGGCTAGACAAACGTGTGGTTCCTGAAGAGGGGCAACAGCCTTTTCAGTAGATGCAGGGGCAACAGTCTGGGTGACTGACTGATCTTGGCTTGTGACACTAACCAAAATGTCCTTGCTGTTCTGGTACTGCGAACGGCTGAAAGCAAAGGACAACTACAACCGTAATATTTTCCGAGGGCATGCAGCTTTACTGTATGATTAAATGATGATGGCGTCCTCGTGGGTAAAATATTACGAAGGTAAAATAGTCACCCATTCGGATCTCCGGGCGGGGACTACTCAAGAGGACGTCGTTATCTGGAGAAAGAGAAAGAAAAATTTGTCAACATCTAGATTTAAATGTTAGGAAAGCGTTTCTGAAACTTTTTGTATGGAGTGTAGCCATGTATCAAAGTAAAACGTGGACGATAAATAGTTTAGACAAGAAGAGAATAGAAGCTTTCGAAATGTGGTGCTACAGAAAAATGCTGAAGATTAGATGGGTAGATCACATAACTAATGAGGAGGTATTGAATAAAATTGGGGAGAAGAGGAGCTTGTGGCACAACTTGACTAGAAGAAGGGATCGGTTGGTTGGTCATGTTCTGAGACATCGAGGTATTGGAGGGTAGCGTGGAGGGTAAAAATCGTAGAGGGAGACCAAGAGATGAATACACTAAGCAGATTCAGAAGGATGTAGGTTGCAGTAAGTACTGGGAGATGAAGAAGCTTGCACAGGATTGCGTAGCATTGAGAGCTGCATCAAACCAGTCTCGGGACTGAAGACCACAACAACAACATACTATCGCTTGCGCCTTTGTCCCTCAGTTTGCCTGGGGTTGGCGTGGTTAAATCGGATTTGGCATGTTAAGTTGAAGGGGTGGCCGGATGCCGTTCCTGCCGCCACCCTGTACCCCCCGGGACGGAATCAGGGTACCCCAACTGTCTGCGTATAGTGTAAATCATGGAAAAGTGTGGATGTGTTTCAAATGCCTGTGAGTCGTGTAACTGAGGCGGGACATGGGGACCAGTCTGGTATTCACCTAGAGGTATGTGGAAAACCGCCTAATAACCACATCCATGCTGGCCGGCACACCGGCCCTCGTCGTTAATCTAGTGGGTGGATTCGATCCGGGGCCGGTGCACCTACCCGAGTCCAGGAAGTAGCGCATTAGCGGTCTCGGCTAACCTGGCGGCTCACTCGTTTTATAGGGTACTACGTGGAGCTAACTGACTATAGCGGCATAAATTGAGAAAATTTAGTACCTCGTTGTTGTTTTTTTTATTTGTGAACGATTTTCGTAGGGAACCATGCCAAATCCAAATGCAGGGGGGGGGAGGGGGGGGGGACTTCCTGTGACGGAGGACAGAAAGTGTGGAACGTGCGGTGTGGGGGGGAGGCAGCTTATGGACCTGACAGCACATTATTGTTCTGCCGTTCACGACGGCAATATGTTTATTACGCAAACGTCTCTGCAGAAGAGGCTTACAGTAAAAAATTGCATTATTACTAAGCCTCACAACGCTTTCACGTAACTCGTCTGGTATAACGTTATCTGCAATGCCTACGTTCAGAGATGATCTGGGTCTAACAGCAATATTTAGATGTTTTCGAAGGCCATAGATTGGCAACGTACGAGATAGAAAGTGGCATTTTACTGGAATTTTTGCTTCTGCCACCGATATTTATATGTGTACTACCAGTATCACAAAAAAATTATGATTACACTTCTCACAATATATTTATATTCTATTTTTTTATTATTTTGCAATTTATTTCCTTTCTAGGAGGAAACTCATAACAACTCCAGTGGTTGATCGTAATCACCCTGCGTATGCTGCAGTTGTGGCAACATACATCCTTAGCGTAGAAAAGAGTTAATGAACTTGCAGCTTATTGCAAATAATTTTTCTTGCTTCATCATACAATAATCATTCTACTAATTAATATACTGAACTTAAACGAGTAACATAGTATGGTGCAATTAACAGTGGTTCACACTGGCCGAAACTGGAAACAAAGTTTAAAGATATTTTCATGATTATCTTGCTAAAAGGATATGTACGGGACTTGGTTTACCCTACTCCAGAATTATAAATCAATGAAAGCACTAAAGAGAAGTTTTGTTCGTTTATCACCAGCGTTTGAATGTAGATTTTGTGGAAAACTACAACGAATAAGACGATGGAGAAGTCATCCTACTTAGCAAAATGCGAACATCCATAACTCCTACGACGCTAACAGCCCTAAGTATATTTACATTAATATATTTGCAACATATTTTAAGTGTCAGTCCTCAAGGCAATGTATAACATTTTCCCTCTGTTCAATGTAATACCCCAGTATTACGTCACATTTAAAAAAGTTGTTCTTTCTACTAAACCACGCTATGTGGATACCAAAATTAAAAATTCAAATCTGTGTAAACTGTTAGGGCCTGTTCTCTTGAGTAACATAATGATACCATTATTTCCGTGATTCAGTATTTAACAAGATGTATAGCAAGGATTTCCTTTTCTGGGTTTGTGATTCGATGATTCTGAATGTTCCACTACGTCGATTCATCTGTCCGTACCTAACTGATATATCCCTTATTCAGTTATTAATCTCGATGGTATTCATTAACCGATCGTTTCATTACGGTATAATTACAATTAGACATTAATAACAACATTACTAATAACTTCATGTGTCAAACAATGAAGGGAAATGGAACCTGTCAGTTATAGGACTGTGCAACAATTTGGGAAGTCAGTTCGTACAGACTACAAGTGGGGATGATAGTAACTTACGTACAGAATTTAGAACTAGGAGTAAAGAGAAAAGCCTCAACGGACCATCTTGAATAGCTAAAAAAACCTATGTTTCAACGGACAACTGAGCATTTATGGCTTAAGGTGAAAAGAGTATGAACAGATCTGAAGTTCTCGTAATAGGTTACAATTTGGCAACTAAGAACTATCGAAAAGAAATTATAGAAATAAGAGAATGATTGGTATCCACTTAGTTATATACGCTCAGACGCCACAGCCCACAGAAGATCTGGTAAAATGGAGAAAGTTTTCACTTTAAATAACAAATAATATAATTCAAGAATGATTAAAAGACTGGAGCCAACAAATCGGCAATTATTATACGCCAGACTGATAAAAACTTTGATTTTAATTGTCCGTCAACCATTACATAACGGTACCATCACTGGTTGAGAAGAAACTGAACAGGTTTGAGGAAGAGATTAAACTTTGTTTCCTTCAAATTACATCAAGCTTTAGCAACTCATTACCGGCAATGGAGTTACCTTATATTTTGGAAGATGCAACAACTGGATTCGATATTCACAAAATAGAATTTGAACGAAACATTAAAATAAACTTTTAACATAAGGTTGAAAATTTAAAAAAAAGTTTACGAAAACGTTATTTGACCAACGTTACCGTCTCAGGAAAGGGACAACTTGTAAGTCTTCTAAACAAAAGCCTGAAATATTACCTAAATTTAATTTTAATTTCCAAAACCATTAACGAAAGCATAACGCAAATAAAAATTGCTAGTAACATCGCAAAATAAAATGCATTAGAACAAAGTTAAATTACCGTTAACGTGCAACAAGCTGCGGGAACACTCGTCAAGAAAATAATAGGAAATGTAATGGGTAAAATAATCGTTAGAGGAATAAATAATAAGTTTGAAACTCATTAGGGAATCATTACAAGAGCCGGCCGCGGTGGCCTAGTGGTTCTAGGCGCGCAGTCCGGAACCGCGGGACTGCTACGGTCGCAGGTTCGAATCCTGCCTCGGGCATGGATGTGTGTGATGTCCTTAGGTTAGTTAGGTTTAAGTAGTTCTAAGTTCTAGGGGACTGATGACCACAGAAGTTAAGTCCCATAGTGCTCAGAGCCATTTGAACCATTTGAACCAATCATTACAAGAGATGAATAGGGTAATAAAATTGGTTATTAACTACGATGCATCGTACATTGCTTAAATGGAAGCCTTTTTCAAATAAAATGAAATTAAAGAAATTTAAAAGGCTACAACTGGAGTATTTCGAATACGGGTAAAGAAAATATTAATAGAAGTTCCTTTCTTTTTGCGAGAAGAGAAACAAAAACAGGAAATCAGAATCAACGTACACTAACTCTACACACCAATGTTATGATTCAAAAGACATCAACCAATACGTCTGACAGTCAACAAAATTGACATCTCAGCCTACAAGCTCTGTAAAGAATTCAGTGCCAAACTGAATGCCCTGTATATGTTTGACAACGAAACACCATAAGAAACATGAGCACTGAAGAAAGTCAGATTTGTATGTAGGCCAGAGCTTCTGTAGAAATAAACGTTTTTCACTACATTTCGATCTATCGATCATCATTAGGTAACACAAAATAATGTACGTCAGCCTTTATGGAATCATTCTGTGACGTAAAAAGTCCTGTTTCCCTAAAACGCACGGCAGCGATAAAGTAAATGTATTAACACAGTTACGTAAACTGATTATAAATAATCTTAGCACAATTTTTACATTCATTTTCCATCCTCCTATGTCGGATTCATTCTGCATACTCCACAAGTGATCGCAGATGTATCAGCGCGTCAGTTCATAGGATATAATCAACATTCACGTGACTATAGAACCAAGCAGTGTCATATTCGAAGGCTGGATTCACCCCCTCATGTGCTTTGACGTAATCACACAACCAGTTGTGCACCAGAGATGGCTCTAACTCGTCAACATAACCGAGACTGGTGTTGGAGTGGTTTAGATGCTGGTCTCCATATTGAGCATATGTGTTCTAGCCATGCAGATTTTCGTTTTGAATTGTCATTCTAAATCGCTGTTTAAAGATTCTCTTGTGATAGCATTAAAAGATACAACGCCTGTTTGCTTCCCAATTCCTTTCCAGTCTCTAATTCATCTGTCATTAAAGCAACATTAAACTATTTTTTTAGTTCCTTTCAGCTCTCCTCGTGGTCTTTCTCCATACTTCAATAACTATCCGGTAATTCCTATGCATATCTATACTTTCAGCTATGTGCAGAGAGCCGAGATTCACTTGTTTAGCACGGCACTGCGTTTCACATAGAGAATGTGATTCTAGATGGTTTTTGCTGGATGAAATGTTCTCAATTTACAAGCCCTCTGAATTAATACAAGTTACACGAGATTTTGATAGCATCCACCGCCATCGCCTTCAGAAGTTAAAGTTCTTGACTGCCGGGAGAGGCAAAATGTTCGCATTAAATGCGCGAGGCAGCAGCGTCAAGGGCTTTCCCCAAGTGAACCAAATTAGCAGTTGCATGGAACAGTGAGTTAAGCAGCGGGACTAGTCCATGCCACTGCCGCTATGATGACGTCAGCATGTGCGAAGGCCATGTGCCAAATATGGAACTACTGCTCCCAAGCCCAATATACAGTCGCGAAAGACTCAGAAGATTCATATTTATAATTGCGCTGTTGTTAGTTGGTGAATGATTTGTCTCACTGTATCAGCTCTTACTGAGCTGCTCAAAGATCTAAGCTCAACTATTTCTTAGTTTAATTCCTTGTCTTGGAAACAAACTGATCAACCATCTAACATATTGAGCATATGTCTCTGGTACCGCGCGCCGTGGAATTTGAATCCGCGCCAGACGTCATGGACGTCGAAGACCCCTAGAGGTCTCTGCACCATCACGCCGTAAGACGTGGCGGCGCGCGCCTCCTGGCCTTTTTTAGTGTGAGGGTGCCACAGCGGAACACTTGGTTCCAGCGGCCAATAGCGGCGCCCCCGAGATAGAGTACTTAAGCGCCTGCCTCTCGCTTAGCCAGTTCCACCTCGTCTTCCGTATACGCCTCCCGTCCCCCACGCGGATCCTCTATGATCTCATTCCTTTCCTCCATCTGCTCCTATTCCTCGAACATATCCGCATCCTCTACACCTCCCGCCGCCTAGAACCCCCTCACCCCCTGGTTGCTCCTCTCCTCTCCCATCCCCACCCCCTGCCACGTCTTCACTATTGTGTCCTCCCTACCCTCCATCTCTACACCCTACATCTCCTTTCCCAAGGTGGCTTCCGTCAACTCCCCCTCCCGGATGATGCCCTCTCTCCCTCCATTTATCCCTCCTATCAACTCTGATCCTCACTCCCCCTTCTTTCCTCTGTCCTTTTACCGGGCTCCCTCTCCCCCCCTTCCATCCTCTTTCTTCCCTACCTCCCCTCTCTTTGCCCCCTTCTCTCCCCCAAGTCCTTTTACATTTCCCTCCTCTGCCTCCTCTCATTCCCTCTCGCGTCTGCCATTCTCCCCCTTTCTTAGTCCTCTCTCTCCTTGGTTCCCCACCCCCTTTTCGTTTTTTCCTCTCCTCCCTCCTTGTTTTTCCCCCTCCTCCAGGTCCCCCCCCCCAATCTGGTTGGCTCGGGAGTGCCATATTTGTGCCGCCATTTTCGTGCAGTGTTTTACAGTGTGTGTTTTCCAGTGAGTGTTCCGTGTTGTGTCTTTTGGGAAGTGTAGCAAACAGCCATCATACTGTCGCTGGGTGTGTAATTTTTTATCTCTTGCAAACAGAAACCAGACTATCGCCCTGTTTTTTAATTGTGTGTCTACTATGTTACTTGTCTGATTCCTGTGTATTTTATCAACATTGCCAACCCCTTTTGATTTCCGTTTTAACTTTCCGCATTTTTACGCCATTTTACACTTTAAGTCACCATTTTATCGCCTGTTTTTCCTTGTTTCTTTCTTCTTTCTTTTTTATAAAAAAAAGTCAGTAGGCTGTAGAGCAGCGTACTAAGCTGCTGCCAGCCCGCCCCCTTCGGGGGGAATTGAAAATCAATAAAGAAAAAAAAAAGAAGCTTAGCCAGCCAGTCTAATCTCGCGTACTTCTGTGGACACATCGCCTCGCATTAGACAGCTTACTTACTGTCTTGTTCTGTGTACGAGTGGACGTTTTTGTTGAGTTTCCTTGTGACTCCGTTGTTCGATCTTGTTGTTGTTCGTTCTGTCCTTCGTTCGTCGTGTCCGTCCTCTCCCGTTGTGTTGTTGTTCGATGGCCTCTCCGCGGGTCCCATTGCGCTTTCCGTCATTTCAAACCCCGCGACCGTCCCGGTCGCAGTTACAACAACTTCTATTCAATGTCATGTCATGGAACTGTTTTTCTGGGCAACGCATGACACAGACAGACTATACTGATTGCACAAAGTCGAGCTATTAGAAAAGTATATGGTTTTCACCCGTAGTCGTAGGTATTTCCTCTGGTATGTGAACATCAACAAAAGCAAATCGAGGATAATGGAATGTAGTCGAATTAAGTCGGGTGATGTTGAGGGTATTAGATTAGGAAATGAGACACTTAAAGTAGTAAAGGAGTTTTGCTATTTGGGGAGCCAAAGAACTGATGATGGTCGAAGTAGAGAGGATATAAAATGTAGACTGGCAATGGCAAGGAAAGCGTTTCTGAAGAAGAGAAATTTGTTAACATCGAGTATAGATTTAAGTGTCAGAAAGTCATTTCTGAAAGTATTTGTATGGGGTGTAGCCATGTATGGAAGTGAAACATGGACCGTAAATAGTTTGGACAAGAAGAGAATAGAAGCTTTCGAAATGGGGTGCTACAGAGAATGCTGAAGATTAGGTGGGTAGACCACGTAACTAATGACGAAGTATTGAATAGGATTGGGGAGAAGAGAACTTTGTGGCACAATTTGACCAGAAGAAGAGGTCAGTTGGTAGGACATGTTCTGAGGCATCAAGGGATCACCAATTTAGTATTGGAGGGCAGCGTGGAGGGTAAAAATCGTAGGGGGAGACCAAGAGATGAATACACTAAGCAAATTCAGAAGGAAGTAGGTTGCAGTAGGTACTGGGAGATGAAGAAACTTGCACAGGATAGAGTAGCATGGAGAGCTGCATCAAACCAGTCTCAGGACTGAAGACCACAACAACAACAACAACATGTGAACATAATTCATGGATTAGACCTTAGGTAGATTTCGACCAGCAGACTGTTGCCTACATGGCAGAATGAGGGTGCTCTATGATGTATACGTGATCAGCATAGCGGATGAATCCGCTGCATGTTTATTCAGCAGCTCTTCATATGAGCTCACGTGACAACGGAACACTTCCACGTGTCAATAAACCGTCATGATGAAACTTGGCGGATGCGCTGACTGGACAAAATAGTGCAATACGTAATTTTGGTGTCCAGTTTTACTTTTCAGGGGTAAAATGCAACCCGAAACGTAAATTGGAATATTAGGTTTAGGGGTAATACCTCCGAAACGATGAAACATAGAAATATTTTTCATATAAAAGTTGATACGTAATTAATGTTCTTGAAATCTTTGTAATCAACTTCTGTAATAATTTGAAATTGTGCAAAGTACCCCACAACCATTAATTCGCTATGAGAAACGAAAATTTTTATTACAACACAAATGAAAGACGCTTTCAACCTGCATATATCCCCGTGTAATACAGCTGGTTTCTGAAATACCATTTTTGGAAAATAAGCTGTACACATTGTGCTGTTCGAAAATTTTACCATATCTGATTAAAATTAAACATTCATTGCTATTCTAATTACTTAGTTTACTTATATTTGCTTTACGTTTGAAAGTGTTATTTTGTGTTCTACATTCGTGGTCTATTTGATTTTTTAGGTTACTGTTCCATATTCGTGTCTTTTTTTAATTGAAAATAATAAATAACTCACCATTATGATAGGAAATAAATACAATAATAATAATCTGTAAGGAAGTTGACACTTGGGAAACTTACCTTGTGAGCTGCTCTAACAATTAAGCTCAAGTACTTCTGTTCTTCATGTAATTGCGTATATTGGAAACAAACGAATAAACCTCCTAACATATTTTGTATATTTCCACTGAATAATGTGTTGGATCAGTATTGTGGGTCAACTCATGACACACACGGAATATGCTGATTGCACGTGGTCAATCTGTAAGTGAAATATGTAGTTTTCCCGCAGTTACCTTATATCTCCTCAAATGTAACATCACCACTCACGAAGTAGGCAGTAGGGCGACTTCGACTAGCCGACTGCTGCCTACAAGGCAGAATGAGGTGCGCTCTAGGGCCGTGGGACACGTGATCGGCATAGATCCATTCCCTCCAGCCATTATCGCAAGTCAGTGGTTGCTGATGATACTGCAACTTGTTTATTTAAGCAGCTCCGTATTTTGCCTCACGAGGCTGAGTGAACATCATTCCAGACCCCTTCACCTCAGGAAAATCGAAGGAGGTAAGGAGATATCGGGATTCTAACTCGGATGCTTAAGCACACAAGGCAGGGACGGTGAACACTGAGCTACCGAGCTGATCTTACATGTACGTTTACGCTGCACAACGTGATCCCTGTGGTATCAAGCACTCACTCAATTCGAACAGTATTCCACAGCGAACTACAGTAGTATTGTATCAGTCAGGTGTGTTACTTTTTTCTGGTGTACCCGCAGTATTCATATGGCCCATAGTTCGTTGTGATACAGCAGTACATTCCTGTAACTTGTTTCCGTGTCCGTTGCAGGAGATGTAACTCCCAACGGATGCCTACTATTCAATACTGGAGATGGCAGATTTGGTCTACTAATATGGGCAAGCAGATGGAAGCAGGCTATGGGCATGTAGCCTATATGTAGCCAAATATTCACGACGCCGTACATCATCTATAAAGACGTTTGGTATCCTGTTGCAGCGACTTTCGGAAACGGGATTGTTGCAACACGAGCACGGGATCAAAAAAATGGTTCAAATGGCTCTGGGCACTATGGGACTTAACTTCTGAGGTCATCAGTGCCCTAGTACTTAGAACTACTTAAACCTAACTAACCTAAGGACATCACACACATCCATGCCCGAGGCAGGATTCGAACCTGCGACCGTAGCAATCGCGCGGTTCCAGACTAAAGCGCCTAGAACCGCTCGGCCACTCCAGCCGGCGAGCACGGGATCGTGGCAGACTTTTGGCACACATGTTATGGAACTCCGGGTATTAGAACATGTGAAGGACAACCCTAGAACGAGTGTCCGAATAATAGCTACAGCGGAAGATGTAGCTAAGTCTGTTGTCTGGACAGCCTTCCATGGACAGTTGCTCTATCCCTACCACGTGCAGCGAGTCCAAGCTCTGCTCCCACAAAATCGCCCCCCCCCCCCCCCCCCCCAGACTGCAATTCCGCCAGTGTTTTCCCGAAACGGAGTCGTTCAGAATTCTGTCGAAAATGCCGGTTCTCTAACCTTTCTGAAGAAAGTTTCGCTGAAGGAAAATCTTCGTCGCCGGCCCCTTTGGCCGAGAGGTTCTAGGCGCTTCAGTCCCGGAACCGCTCTGCTGCTACGGTCGCAGGTTCGAATCCTGCCTCGGGCATGAATGTGTGTGATGTCCATAGGTTAGTTACGTTTAAGTATTTCTATGTCTAGGGGACTGATGACCTCAGATGTTACGTCCCATGGTGTTTAGAGCCATTTGAACCATTTGAACATCCTCGTCCGCGCAGGGATCCCCTGGGAGTATTTCCGGAAGTCGACGATTCGCCTTCCGTAACACCGACCATACCTGCTCATTATACTTCATGCCGCTTTGCAACGTTGCGCCTAGATACTTAATCGAAGTGACAGTTTCAAGCAACGCACCACAAATACTGTATTCGGACATTTCACGACTACTTTTAATACTCAGCTGCATTAAATTACATTTTTCATCATAACGGCTTGAAAATATCGTCAACCCATCCTTTATCCTCTTACAATGTCTCAATGATGACACTTTTTCGCACACTATGGCGAGATCAGCAAATAGCTTCTATATTGCTGCTCACCCTCCTTCTAACTTCTTAATGAAATGGAAAAACTATTTGCAAAGTTGACGAAAAATACCTCTATACTAGTATCTCTCGTCCGCTCTCGCATCACATATAAAATGTATATACAAGGTCAGTCAAAAAGTAAGAAGAGATTTCAGTTATTACAGACATACTATGAAAAACCCAGATTGCCATATCACTCGACAGAAAAAGGTTCAGAGCTGTTTGTTCGACCAACACTATACCAAACCTTGTAAAAAGCGTTGCTCAAGAAACATCGAAAAGGTAGTCCATTTCATTCCATACACGAATCAAATCATTGTTATTGAATCGACAGCTTGAACCATTCAGTTTCTCAGCTCTTGGAGGCTGGCTGTCTAACTGTCGTAGGTGGGTCAAAATCTCTGTCTCACGTACTCTCCTAGAAAAATATCTCAATGTGATAGAGGTCTGGTGACCTGCGAGGCCAAAAGCAATATTGTGCCACCTCTTCGACTCCAACGTTGATGGATGGTACTGTTAAGATAACGCCGCATCTCAACGGGAGAGTAAGGCACGGAGCCATCATGCCAAAAAATCAAACTACTGGAATCTTCGTGAAATTGAGGAAACAGTCAGTTTTACAGCATGGTGTGACATTTCTGTCACAGTTTCCTCCGCAAAAAATAATGATCCGTAACAACTGTGAATAGAAACGGTAAAAACTACATTCAGTTTCGGTGACTCTCTTTCATGTACGACGATGACGACATCATTTTTAGACCCTCAAATTTTTATATTACGGGAGTTTACTTTACCAAATATATGAAACGTCGATTCGTCCGATAAGATACGTCGTTGAAAAAAGTGTCCTCTGCCATATTCTGGCGAAATGAAGTGCAAAATTCGTACCTACTGTTATGCTCTCGTCGACGAAGTTGCTGCGGTAGCTGCAAATTGTAAGGCCTCATGTGCTGGTGTCGTTTCCAGACGTGCCACACCTTGGACTGAGGAAGCTGAAATTCCTGACCTCCCCGTCTTGTGACCTCCGAGTGCCCAGCGTGAACGCATCTCGGATATGCTCGACCTTTTCTAATGGACCAGTGTTCTTCCCTATGCATACGCAACCAATTTCCAAGAATTTTGTATGCTAGTCATAAGCAGAAGAGGCTTCTTGCTGAAACAACGTTGCACTTCAGGAATAGTTCGACTTCACACAAGTTCCAGTACACAAAATAAAAATAAATAGTTCAAATGGCTCTGAGCACTATGGGGATTAACATCTGAGGTCATCAGTGTCCTATAACATAGAACTACTTAAACCAAACTAACCTAAGGACATCACACACATCCATGCCCGAGGCAGAATTGGAACCTGCGACCGTAGGGGTCACGCGGTTGCAGACTGAAGCGCCTAGAACCGCTCGGCCACACCGGCCGGCCTACACAAAATATTTTCTATTGTTGTGTAGTAGCCATGGTGCTACAAACAAACTGAAGTGGAGTTATGATAAAGCATTTTACCCTAGTCTATCCAGGGAAATACGCAATATATTTCTATCTTTTGTGGTTGTCTGTAATGAACGTTTGAAATCTACTAATTCTTTTTGAATCACCAAGAATATTTTGAAAATGTATGTATTTAAGTTTGTATGTGGCACATCTCTTCCCAAGAAACTGGATTAGTTCAGCGTGGTATACATCCCACGTACTGTGTTGGTAGGATCCACTTCCCAAAGGGGTAGGGGTAGCTGTGGAGTGGGATGACGTAGGAGAGAGACGGAGGGAGGACGCAGGAGAAGACAGAGAGAGGGGGGATAGGACATTTGCATGGAGAGGGTGGAGGGGGAGACGGACAAGCAAATGGGAGAGTAAGTGATGGAGAACAGGGACAGAGAGAGCGGAGAAATTGTACGAGGAGTTGGACAGAGAGAGGGGAAAAAGGAAATGGAGCGAGAGTGAGGGTGGAAGAAAATCCTAGGAAGTTCTGGTCTTACGTTAAATCAGTAAGTGGCTCGAAACAGCATATCCAGACACTCCGGGATGATCAAGGCATTAAAACAGAGGATGACACGAGTAAAGCTGAAATACTAAACACTTTTTTCCAAAGCTGTTTCACAGAGGAGGACCGCACTGCAGTTCCTTCTCTAAATCCTCGCACAAACGAAAAAATGGCTGACATCGAAATAAATGTCCAAGGAATAGAAAAGCAACTGGAATCACTCAACAGAGGAACGTCCACTGGACCTGACGGGATACCAATTCGATTCTACACAGAGTACGCGGAAGAACTTGCCCCCCTTCTAACAGCCGTGTACCGCAAGTCTCTAGAGGAACGGAAAAGAGCACAGGTAGTCCCAGTCTTTAAGAAGGGTCGTCGAGCAGATGCGCAAAACTATAGACCTATATCTCTGACGTCGATCTGTTGTAGAATTTTAGAACATGTTTTTTGCTCGAGTATCATGTCGTTTTTGGAAACTCAGAATCTACTATGTAGGAATCAACATGGATTCCGGAAACAGCGATCGTGTGAGACCCAACTCGCTTTATTTGTTCATGAGACCCAGAAAATATTAGATGCAGGCTCCCAGGTAGATGCTATTTTTCTTGACTTCCGGAATTCATTCGATACAGTTCCGCACTGTCGCCTGATAAACAAAATAAGAGCCTACGGAATATCAGACCAGCTGTGTGGCTGGATTGAAGAGTTTTTAGCAAACAGAACACAGCATGTTGTTATCAATGGAGAGACGTCTACAGACGTTAAAGTAACCTCTGGCGTGCCACAGGGGAGTGTTATGGGACCATTGCTTTTCACAATATATATAAGTGACCTAGTAGATAGTGTCGGAAGTTCCATGCGGCTTTTCGTGGATGATGCTGTAGTATACAGAGAAGTTGCAGTATTAGAAAACTGTAGCGAAATGCAGGAAGATCTGCAGCGGATAGGCACTTGGTGCAGGGAGTGGCCACTGACCCTTAACACAGACAAATGTAATGTATTGCGAATACATAGAAAGAAGGATCCTTTATTGTATGATTATATGAAAGCGGAACAAACACTGGTAGCAGTTACTTCTGTAAAATATCTGGGAGTACGCGTGCGGAACGATTTGAAGTGGAATGATCATATAAAATTAATTGTTGGTAAGGCGGGTACCAGGTTGAGATTCATTGGGAGAGTCCTTAGAAAATGTAGTCCATCAACAAAGGAGGTGGCTTACAAAACACTCGTTCGACCTATACTTGAGTATTGCTCATCAGTGTGGGATCCGTACCAGATCGGGTTGACGGAGGAGATAGAGAAGATCCAAAGAAGAGCGGCGCGTTTCGTCATTGGGTTATTTGGTAACCGTGATAGCTTTACGGAGATGTTTAACAAACTCAAGTGGCAGACTCTGCAAGAGAGGCGCTCTGCATCGCGGTGTAGCTTGCTCGCCAGGTTTCGAGAGGGTGCGTTTCTGGATGAGGTAGCGAATATATTGCTTCCTCCTACTTATACCTCCCGAGGAGATGACGAATGTAAAATTAGAGAGATTAGAGCGCGCACGGAGGCTTTCAGACAGTCGTTCTTCCCGCGAACCATACCCGACTGGAACAGGAAAGGGAGGTAATGACAGTGACACGTAAAGTGCCCTCCGCCACACACCGTTGGGTGGCTTGCGGAGTATAAATGTAGATGTAGATGTAGTGGAGTGAGATGGGACGATGTGATGTATGGATTATTTGTGACAAACGTGCATGTGAGCGGTCAGTGGTAAAAGCCTAGTTAATAACATAAAGAACACTCAGATTCTATGTTCGAAGTTCCATCAGCTCTCAGAGATTTCTAATGCTGGAACTACAGTAATTAATCATCATTTTACACCGCCCCTGATGTGGTATTACAGCAAAAACTGTGAAATATTACAGTGTAATTGTGGATGTGAAAGAGTAATAAAAGTAAGACCATGCGCACCAGTTCCCTGCGAACACCTGCAGCCCCCAGCATGGCGTGGCTGCTGCAGACATCGACGAGTCACGTGCGGCGCAGCCGCGGTGAGAACACAGCGTTTTATGGCGGCCGGGCCCGGCCTCGTTGATGGAGGGCACTCTGGTTTGTTTGATTTACTGCCCGCCTCGCGACCTGCCAGCAGCGCCGCTCAGCCACTCTCGTTATGGCTCTATTGACGACCAATGCTGGATTTATTGTGTCTGGAGACAGTTTTGCGGCAAACGCGGTGGCGCCCATCGCAGGAAGCGACGTAAGCCGTCACTACCCTGAGTGAGCCTTGTTACACAGCATTTAGAAGATGACTCGCGCCGTTGCAAGAGCTTCTTGTGTTTCAGCAAGGTATTACATTGGAGCAAAGTATTATACCTTTCGCCTAATCTGAGGCCAAGATCTGAATGATCTCCCATGGATTTTGATTGGATGCCGCTACTCACAAGCCGGTTGGAGTGGCCGTGCGGTTCTAGGCGCTACAGTCTGGAGCCGAGCGACCGCTACGGTCGCAGGTTCGAATCCGGCCTCGGGCATGGATGTGTGTGATGTCCTTAGGTTAGTTAGGTTTAATTAGTTATAAGTTCTAGGCGACTGATGACCTCAGAAGTTAAGTCGCATAGTGCTCAGAACCATTTGAACCATTTGAACCGCTACTCACAGACACGAAAACGTACCGAACAACCCTATACAGTCCAGAACAGGTGCTGATCGTCTGACAGATATATCGTCACTCTCTATTTAGGACGTAATACCCGTCTATAAAAATGAGTCCCCAACTTCTCAATTATTTACCACTTTAAAATTCACTCAAAATATAGTTTGATTTGTAATGTGACCAGCGCACATTAAGAAACGCAATTTTAAATTGACATAAGATTTTACATGTAATCATTACGACAGCTGACCATCGGAAAGCATCTCCTGACAAACCACGTCTTGTGAGAGACATTTACTCGCGCTCTGACCATGCTTCGGTAAAACATCCTCAAAATCTTCCAAAACTCTAATTGGAAATTTGTTTGTCTGGATCAAAACGTAAAAATTGACGACATCCGATAAAAGATGCTTCAACTGAAGCTAAATTCTGCACAGTAATATCACAACAGCTACCAGTTATTTTATATGTTAGTAATAATACACTGAAGTGTCAAAGAAACTGGTACAGGTATGAGTATTCAAATACAGAGATATGTAAACAGGAAAAATACGGCGCTGCGGTCGGCAACGCCTGTATCAGACAACAAGTGCCTGACGCACTTGCTAGATCGGTTACTGTTGCTACAGTGGCAGGTTATCAAAATTCAAGTGTGTTTGAACGTGATGTTACAGTCGGGCACGAGCGATGGGAAGCAGCATCTCCGAGGTAGCGATGAAGTAGCGATTTTCCCGTACGACCGTTTCACGAGTGTACCGCCAGTATCAGGAATCCGATAAAACATCAAATCTCCGACATCACTGCGGCTGGAAATAGGATCCTGCAAGAACGTGACCAGCGATGACTGACGAAAATCATTCAATGTCACAGAAGTGCAACTCTTCCGCAAATTGCTGCAGATTTCAGTGGTGGGCCATCAACAAGTGTCAGCGTGGGAACCATTCAATGAAACATCACAGATTTCGGCTTTCGGAGCCGAAGGCCGTCTCGCGTACCCTTGATGACTGCACGACACTGAACTGTTGATGACTTGAAACATGTTGTACCGTCGGAGAAGTCTCGTTTCAAATTTTGTCGAGAGGATAGATGTGTACGCATGTGGAGACAACCTCAGGAATCCATGGAGCCTGGATGTCAGCAGGGAACTATTCAAGCTGGTGGAGGCTCGGTAATGGTATGTGGCGTGTGTAGTTGGAGTGACATGGGACCCCTGATACGTGTAGATACGACTCTGACGGGTGACACATACTTAAGCATCCTGTCTGATCACCTGCATCCATTCATATCCATTGTGCATTCGGGTGGACATGGGCCACTCCAGGACAATGCGACACCCCACATGTCCAGAACTGCTTCACCTCCAAGAACACTCTTCCTAATTTAGACAGTTCTGCTGTCAACCAAACTCCCCAGACAAGAACATTATTGAGCATATCTGATACGCCTTGAAACGGGCTGCTTAGGAGAGATCTCCACCCCGTCGCACTCTTGCAGATTTATGGAAAATGTTGTGGGAATCAGAGTGTAAATTTCCTCTAGCCCTACTTCAGACATTAGTTGAGTCCATGCCACACCGTGTTGCGACACTACTACGTACTCGCGGGGGCCCTACATGATTTTAGGCCTTCTGACAAGGATTTATCAGCATTTTATTAGTAACTTCCTCAAACCGTTAGCGCAAACTTTGGATTCATCGCTTATTCTTTCTTACAACCTTCCATCCCTAATATAATCTGCGACTTTCAAAGCCTTACCAACATCACCAATTTCTTTTCTGGAAATACAATGCAATTTAGTTACATGTTGCCCTACTTTGAATTGCAGGTCTTGGTGGTTATATTTACTTTTATAATTTAAGCTATTCATTTACAAGGTCATTTCAGCCTTTAGTTCCTTACCTTTTAGTTCTTTAGTACTAGATTCAGTCTTATTTTTCACTTTTTTATGCTTTGATTCAAATTTAGAGAAAAGTCATTGCATCCAATTTGGTGCCTCTAGTTGCTACTTGACATTCCAACTGGTTTTAAAGGCGTTTCTAGCATTCCCTGACTTGGCAGAATTTCAAAAATCTTCAACCCCGTTTCGTTATCTGAGAACTCTATTAAATTTACTTTATCTTTTTCGACTTCAGCTTCAGTCTCATCATCTACTTCTGACGAATCGCCCTCAGATTATGGATTTAGTTCTTTGACGTAACCATCCTCGTTAATTTCAATTTCTGATTCTGAAGATTCATCGTCAGAGACTGGTTCTATCTTAACTTTCACATCAACCTTATCATTAGGTTCCATTTAATAGCCTGTTAGAAGCAATTAACAAACTCTTTAAATATTTTTGACTTAATTGCTTGACATCGACGAGCAATGCGTGTCGTTGTACCAGCAAGAGTGATGCGACACGTTGCGACGTAATGGAGGCAGCACCAGCAGCTTCGGTGGTGAGGGTGGCGGTGGGTATCGCCTACTGCAGTAAGTCCAGGATGGAGTCTGGGCATCAGTGAGAGCGCGCAGTTTCTCACAAGTAACTTGCAGGTCCATGCAGCTCCGTGACGATGCACAGTCCTCCTCTAACATCGACGCCGGTGATAGACGCGACGTAGTGTCTATCGTCATTTTACCCACTTCCTCCACGTTCAAGGTTACTGTGGCTAACACTCAAAATCTGGTATCCACACCCGTGAGCAAATCTTGACACTGTTCTGGCACTGGTTTCATGCATATCGTGTTAGTCGCCACCGAGTTCCCCTTTCGTACCGATCACGTTTCCCAGCCGATTAAAACCCGATGGAGAACATACTGCCCATATTTTCTGGTCTGCAAATCCATATTACTCTTAGTGATCAATGAAAAAAATGTTCCTACTTGCTGTCATTCTTGAATTTCTCCTGGCGTACTTTACGACGAAAGAGTCCACGGTTGAACAGCCGGGTGATAATGTCCAACGGGCACAATATTTCGGCAAACGACGACGTTGCCATCATCATGTGCGAACTGACCGCCGAGGCGCCGGCGCTGGGCTTTTATCTCGTTCCCCCCCCCCCCCCCCCCCAGCAAGGTGTCCCGTCGAGGTCCGCGACGGGGCGCACAGCGTCCAGGTTCAAATGGTTCAAATGGTTCAAATGGCTCTGAGCACTATGGGACTCAACTGCTGTGGTCATAAGTCCCCTAGAACTTAGAACTACTTAAACCTAACTAACCTAAGGACATCACACACATCCATGCCCGAGGCAGGATTCGAACCTGCGACCGTAGCGGTCGTGCGGTTCCATACTGTAGCGCCTTTAACCGCTCGGCCACTCCGGCCGGCTCACAGCGTCCAGCACCCGTTCCGTTCGCGGTCCACGCCGAGGGGTTCGAGCCGGCGGCGTCTTCTTAGTATCTCTGATGTTCTCGAAGTCAGATCGTGGTTGGATATCTTCTTTCTCTTTTAATAAGATTAAAAGCGGATTTCAAAGCCTCACTGAGGATCTAACCGCTATTTCGATTGATCAGCGGTTCCCATACTCGAATCTCGACAGATTAATGACACAGTCCTAGCATTTTGACGTCTGTGTCAGAACCTTGGTCTGGTCGTAATGCATTCTGCATATTTCCGAGGGGCAATGTTCACAAGCCGCCTACTTGTTCGGCTGCTGCAGTCTGGTTCGCCGTTGATGCTCCTGGCAACGATATTCGATAGTACGCACTCTTTGATCTATGTAGATCATGCCACGTTCGCAGGGGATATGATAGATTCAGGACTTCTCAAACTACCTCTACAGCTGCCCAACCAGGTCAACTCCTGGACGTGTGAAAGGATTCACGGTTTCACATGGTCCATAGCGTACTCTTCACAAAGAAAGGCCACTGGACGTCAGACATCGAAATTCGAGCGTTTATCACGATGACAACTTTATGAGTCTCCCTGCAAGCATATAATCAGTCTCACGGCCAGGCGACTGCATGAGAACGCGTTCTCAGTTCTTACGAGAGAACTCAACTTAGCAACTACTGGTGTGGTTGGGTGGTAGCTCGTGGAGTATTAATATAGGATACCTTAGAATTTTGTTATTACGTACAATTTCACTTATTGAAAACGAAGATCAATGACTACCTACGTTATAGGAGTACTGGTCATGCAGACTTGAACACATTTGTGGCGTGGTATAAGAAAAATATTGTTGGTCTGCTTGCATCTGTGACAGTACAGTTTGAGCGTTGTGACCTGTTATAATCTTACCCCTCTCTATTAGGCTAAGTAAAAATGGCCGTGACCGCGTGAGGATAATTTTACCAGAAAATTATTGACAATCTTTTCCGAAGTACGTAACTGATAATTGGTGAAAAAATTACAAAAAGTTATTTACAAATCATCACTTTACACTCTTCTTATGTAAGTACGGAATACATTTTAAAACGTAGTGCAAATCACACACATCGATGACAACGAAAAATACCACGAAAATGTTAGTATCCCACAGCAAATCAGTGGGATTATTTTTAAATACGCTCGCCGGTCTAATTGGACGAAGTCTGTTCATTAACCACTCGATTAAGGTGGCTGTAGCTATAAAGTAACTAGCCTTAACATTCGTGCACTAACGAAATAGTTAACGCAAGTAACGAACAGAGAGCCTCACAGAGTAGTAACGCGAATTGTCGGCTATTGTTTCAATTTGTTACAGCGAAACGGAAGTAATAATTTGGAAAGATGTGCAAATTAATGTAACTGAAATAATTAAATGAATAAATATCTCTAATACCGTCGACAGTACGTTACCTCACAGTATCGTTTACCTACGTAGACTAATTTCATTAACTGCCCAAATAAAACATACAGAATTTAATTATTAAAATAGTCTGCAAATGTTTTGCTCCAAAATATTTAACGAGTGATGGATCATACATCGAAAAGACAGATTAGACACGGTGTAATGTCTCTTGCAGCGGTCTCTCCGCGATATTTTCAGAAATGTTATAAATTATATAACTCAGTACATATCTCGAAATATCTCTTCTTACTTTACCGATTCCTAAACTTTAATATAATGCAAAGTAGTTCCAAGCCGTATTATTCCTTGGAACGTCTATTTACTCCATGGAATAGCTTCTCCGCTATGTTTTCTCTTATGAAAAGAATGAGGAATGCTTGCCGATTAGCCGTTAAAGAAGTAGGATGTATATGTATGTATTGTTGAGCTAGTCGCCATCTTGATGAGATTTTGTATGAGAAGGAATTTAATACATGAACTAAACTAAAGTAAGTGTGTTCGCGTATTATTTAACGGATTATTATTATTGACAGTGTCTGCTTACTACGCTGTGTTGCACGGGATCAATGGGGAACGTCTGATTTACACTGGACGAACCTGCCGTTTTGTATGCTCAAGATATCCAGTTACTTCAAATAAATAGGCTAACACGGTCTTACCAGCAGATCTCCGGTCTTCCCCATGTGATCACCGAAAGTTAATAATTATTACAATTGTTTTCAGGAGATCGACTGACAATTTTCGTCGCACCGAGACTTCGAAATCGCCCGCATCTCGTGGTCGTGCGGTAGCGTTCTCGCTTCCCACGCCCGGGTTCCCGGGTTCGATTCCCGGCGGGGTCAGGGATTTTCTCTGCCTCGTGATGGCTGGGTGTTGTGTGCTGTCCTTAGGTTAGTTAGGTTTAAGTAGTTCTAAGTTCTAGGGGACTGATGACCATAGCTGTTAAGTCCCATAGTGTTCAGAGCCATTTGAACCATAAACCCGTCCATGGGATTGCAGCGTCACCTGGCGAGGTATGACATCCAGTCAGACACACGCACGGTGTATTTAGTGTCAGTGAGCGTACTGTCTGACTGCAGGATGGGGAATGCGCGCAGTGTGTCTGAGTTCTGATGGCCCGGAGGTATAACACAAGCATATGGGAAACTGAACGACTTGGCGTGTGTCGAAGGCTGCTGTGGCGTGTATCTTCAACACGTGGCGAAACCCAGGTGAAAACACAACCACACGTCGTGGGGTTGGGCGGCCACCATTCATCAAAGCCGTCGTAGACTGGGCAGACACGGAAAACAGGACAGGCGGCGAACTGTGGGACAACTAATATCAGATTTTAATGCCGGGCAGAATACCAGTGTGTCTGAACATACAGTGCACCAACATTGGGTTTCCGCAGCCGACGACTCATGCATATGCTAATGTTAACACCACAGCATCGACAACTACGACAGAAATGGAACGTGACCTTCGGTACTGGACTTTTGCACAGTGACAGAGCGTTGCCTGGTCTGGTGAATCCCGATACCTCCTTCATCATGCCGATGGGAGGACCCGAATCCGTCGTCTTACAGAGGACCAGCTCCTTGACACATTTACGGTGGGACGGACGCAAGCTGGTGGCGGCTCTATTATGCTCTGGGAAACATTCACGTGGGCATCCATGGATCCAGTGTAGACCGTGCAAGGCACTATGACGGGCAAGGAGCGTCGAGCGTCGTACAGTGGCTGCAGGTACACTGGTTGCAGACTACATACATCCCTTCATTACGATCATGTTTCCTGCCGGCAGCGGCATTTTTGACAAAGATAATACGTCATGTCACACGACAGGAGTGTGATAGAGTGCTTCGATGAACACAGCGGAGATTTCCAGTTGATGTGCTGACCCCCGAACTCACCGGATCGGAACCCTATCAAACACTTCTGGTATGGGATTAAACTTGGCGTGAGAGCTCATCGCCTCCCACTCTTCCAGGAATTTACGACAGTTAAGTGACTTGTGTGTGCTAATGTGGCGCCAGATCCCCTCCAGCGACCTACCAAGACCTCGTAGCCAGCATTTCAAGATGCGCCGCCGCTGTTATCCGAACCAAAAGTGGGCATACCGGCTATTAGGTATGGGTTTGTGGCTGATTAGTTTAGACTGTGGAGTAATTGCAGAGGTACAGACAGGAATTCGAGTGAAGCGCTTTTGCTTACGTTTTCCGAAACCGCAATGAGTAGGTAGTTCGACAACCCACGCGGAATGGATATATTTTAGACCTCATCGACCTCATCGACAGTGTCAGTAAAGGGAAAGGGACTAGTGATCAAGACGACGACTACCGAAATTAATCAATAGGACTGGGGGGAGACGAGTATTTTTTCTAGAAAAAGTAGGTAAGCAGATGTTAGCATATCACTCAGACAATCAATGGACATCTTTATGTTCCAGAATGATGAAAGAAGAGGAATAATGGCCAAAGTTTTAGCAGTTTGTACACCGCGTGTTGGAGAATTATGTGCCGAAAAAGTGGATTAAGAACGGGAAACGCTCACCGGGTTTTAACAACAACATTCGGAAAATGCAGAGGAAGGAAAGGCTGTTGCAGTCTTGATTGACAGGAGGACGAATAAAAGAAGAGAGGCAAAAGTTAGTAGAGTTTCGTGCCTCTGTAAAAAGAACGTTGCGCGAAGTTTTCAGCTACCATTGTCGGCTAAAGATCTGGCCGAGAACATGGGAAAATACTTGTCCTGTGTCAACGTCTTCCATCCAGTCCCTCGTTGATCAGTCTGGTGTAGCAATGGAAGATATCAAAGCGAAATACCTAGTTTGAAATTCCACTTTCAGGAAATCGTTCGTTGTTTGAACATCGCACACAGTTCTGCGTGGACATCTACGTCTACATCTACGTGATTACTCTGCTGTTCACAATTAAGTGCCTGGCAGAGGGTTCAATGAACCACCTTCATGCTGTCTCTCTACCGTTCCACTCTAAAACTGCACGCGGGAAAAACGAGCACTTAAATTTTTCTGTGCGAGCCCTGATTTCTCTTATTTTATCGTGATGATCATTCCTCCCTATGTAGGAGGGTGACAACAGAATATTTTCGCAATTGGAGGAGAAATCTGGTATTGGAATTTCATGAGAAGATCCCGTCGCAACGAAAAACGCCTTTCTTTTAATGATTGCCACGCCAATTCACGTATCATGTCTGTGACACTATCTCCCTTATTTCGTGACAATACAAAACGAGCAGCTCTTTTTTGTACTTTTTCGATGTCATCCGTCAGTCTCACCTGATGTGGATCCAACACCGCGCAGCAATACTCCAGAACAGGGCGGAGAAGCGTGGTGTAAGCAGTCTCTTTAGTAGACCTGTAGCAGCTTCTAAGTGTTCTGACACTGAATCGCATTATTTGGTTTGCTCTACCCGCAATATTATCTGTGTGATCGTTCCAATTCAGGTTATTTGTAATTGTAATCCCTAAGTATTTAGTTGAATTTACAGCCTTCATATTTGTGTGGCTTATCGAGTAATCGAAATTCAGCTGATTTCTTTTAGTACTCATGTGAATAACTTCGCACTTCTTTTTATTCAGGGTCAATTGCCACTTTTTGCACCATACAGATATCTTATCTAAATCATTTTACAAGTCTTTTTGACCATCTGATGTATTTACAAGACGGTAACTGACAGCATCATCTGCAAACAATCTAAGACGGCTACTCAGATTGTCTCCTATGTCGTTAATATAGATCAGGAACAATAGAGGGCCTATAACACTCCTTGGGGAACGCCGGATACTACTTCTGCAGTAGTAATAGCAATAAGCATCCCCGGCGTACAAACACAACTACAAGAGTTGAAAACAAATAAACCGAAAGGTTCGGATGGAATCTCAATTCGGTTTTACAAAGAGTATTCTACGGTACTTGTCCCTTACTTATTTTGGTTTTATAGCGAGTCTCTCGCCCACTGCAAAGCCCCAAGCGACCGGAGAAAATGTCAGGTGACTTCTTAATAAAACAGGATAACAGAATGGAACCACAAAACTTTAGACCGACATCAGTTGATGCAGAATTCTTGAACATAGACACAGTTCAAATATAATAAATATCCTTAACACGGAGAAGCTTTTGTCCACAAATCAGAATGGTTTTAATGAGCATCGTTCAAATGGAACTCACCTAGCACTTTTCTCTCATGATATCCTGCGAACCATTTATGAAGGGAAAGGCAGTTTTCACTCTTCTAGATTTTCGAAAAGAGTTTGACATGGTGCCTCACTGCAGACTGTTAACGAAGGTACGAGCATATGGATAAGGTTCTCATATATGCGAGTGTCTAGAACACATCTTGAGGAACAGAAAAAATTATGTTGTCCGCGACTGCGACAGTTCACCAGAGACCAGTGTACCGTCAGCAGGCACCAGGTAAGTGTCAGAGGTTCGCTCTTACTCTCTAGATACATATAGTGTGAGCAACGATCTTCGGTGTTTGCTGATGATGTGGTATACGGTAAGGAGTCGAAGTTCAGTGACTTTAGGAGAATGCAAGTTGACATAGACAAAATTTGTAGTTTGTATGATCAACGGCAGCTGCTCTGAACGTAGAAAGATGCAAGTTAATGCTAAAGAGTAGGGGAACAATTTCGTAATACTAGAATACAACATTATCAGTGTACTGCTTGAGGTTACCTCCATTAAATATCTAGGCGTAACTTTGCAAAGCGATATGAAATGGAACGATCATCAAAGAGTGTAGTATGGAAAGCGAATGGTCGACTTCGGTTTATTGGAAAATTATAGGAAGGCGTGGTTCATCTGTAAAGGAGACAACATATAGAACACTAGTACGATCCATTCTTAAGTACCACTCGAGTGTTTGGGATTCGGACTAGGTCGCATTAAAGTAAGACATCGAAGCTTATATTCGTTACTGGTATGTTCGATCAAGAAGCGAACATTACTGAGATGCTTCGTGAATACAACTGGGAATTCCTGGATACAAGATGACATTCTTTTCGCAGAACACCACTGAGAAAAATTAGAGAAACGGCGTTTGAAGCAGGCTACAGAACTATTCTACTTACATTTCGCAAAGGACCACGAAGATAAGAGAAATTAGGACTTGTGCGGATGCATATAGGCAATAGTTCTTTCCTCGCTGTATTTGTGAGTAGAATAGGAAACTGAATAACTAGTGGTCGTAAAAGGTACTCTCCGTCACGGACAATACAGTGGCTTGCGAAGTATGTATGTAGAAACAGATGTAGAAAAGAACAGTGTAGACTGAACGTAGTTGCAACGCCAGCATGCGAACCATCAAGCCTGATGGAACACAGAATAATTATGATATGAAAAACTTACGAAAGTGCGGTTTAGTTTTAATCCTTGTCAGTGTTCTTCGTTTTAAATTTATTCACCACTTACTTTCATTACATTTTTAATTATTCTTAAGACCGTTTCAGAGGACAAACTGGATGACAGACTGAGGATAATTTTCAAAAAAATCTTAACTGACATCAATTTAAAATAACTTATTTGAGAGATTAGCGACACTTGTTTATGTTACACTGCGAAAGGTACACTGTCTTAGTGTAAATAACAATGAGTATTCATGACAACGTCGGGGAACTAGAATTTGTCGCATCTAACATTATTATTTAAACTGAAGATGGGTAGTTGAAATTCATTGGATGTGCTTAGATAGGTTCTGTGCTAATCTGCTGTGAACAGCCTCACAGGTTGTCGACGCTGTTGAGAGTACAGTGTTGGCATCAGAGACAGCACCCCATAGTTCCAGTTATTGCGAGAGCATTGCCAACGAGTATGGCGCAGGATCTTGATATTATTTGGAGTATAGTTCATCTGCCCATATATGTTGCTCCTACTGTGCCTCGTAAATTGTGTTTTGGCCTCTCTCTGACGAACACCTTCTATTGCAGCAGAGACACACTTTCACACTATATTGTGAGTAGTACTAGACTGCCCAGAGCGTCACATGGAACGACTTCTTGTCTCGCTTGCAGTATGGATCTCCACTACGTGCGCATTCTGGAGGATAACGGTTCAAATCCGCATCCACCCATCCAGATTTAGGTTCTCCGTCACTTCCCTAAAATGCTCCACACCAGTGCCGGAATGGTTCCTCTGAAAGGGGATGGCTGATTTTCTTTGGTATCCTTGCTACGATCGCAGCTTGTGCTCCGTCTCTAATGACCTCCTTGTCGAGGGGCCATCAAACCTTAATCTTCCTTCTCGCTTGCACTCTGTATCCTGACTCGTACTGGAATGTCCAGCGCGCACACTCTTTGACATAATACTCGCACATGCGGCCCGCGGATACGTTGCTACCACTACCGTTCACTCTTTGCTCTGACATTTCCCTACTATTACACTGACGACTGTCACCCAGTGTATTATTTATGTACGATATACAAAGGTTGACGATTCAGGAAGTGGTAAGTCTAGGTTGGGTGGTAAGTGATCGTACTGTAATTCCAAAATTTTATTCAACTATATGACAGAGATTTTAGATCCTAAAAACATTTATAAAGGCAGTGCGTTACAATCCAGTAGGTGGTAGCAGCAGCAGTAATACAAGTGCTACAAGTATTATCTTTATTAGTTAGTAGTAAGCATTGCTTACTCACTTTGTTGCTATATCAGATTTGACTTCACGTGGAAACTCTTCTACCCAGCGACTATATTCATTTTAAGTAGTGAAGGGTACAGCAATCAGTAGTAATGATGTTTACCGCATATCTACATTTCGGTCACTGTGTGCCATCTTCACTGCAGTAAATACAAGTTATACGTTAAAAACACTTGTATATGCACATAGTCCCAAGTGGACTGCTCATATCAAAGGTTAAGTTCACAATCTGAGTTTGAACTCAGACTCTGATGAGAGTAGTCATGTTGGAAAAGGCCCCAATCATATCAGGTTAAATAAATAAATAGATAACAACAAATATTCAATAACAGCTTACTGCTTCATAAAATAAGGCCAAATACAAAAACCAACAACATTAACTAAAATAGAAAAACGAGTTAATAGGTTCCTAACGATACTAAACGTTTCTGCTATCAGTCACTATCTCTTTCTATACATATTTTACAGAGCGCGTTTTGGGAAATGTTTCCCATTTTCAAGTGCGTTTCCTCTGTGAAAATGGGAATCATTACCCAAAAGGTGTATTGTAAAATATGAATAAAAGAAATTAGTGACTGGTAGCAGAAAAGTTTTTGTAAGCAAATCTATTTTCACAGTCGCAGGCTTCCACAAAACCATTTTTAACTGACAAATTCAGAAAATTCTGACCATAATATCGAAAATATATAACATGATAAAATTACACAGGAGCTGAATGGGAACAATTTAAAAACATAGGACAGAATCAAAAATGAATTGCCTACACGCAGGCCAGAACACCAAATACAGTCTTACTGTAACATTGCAAACACATAATTATATGAAAGTCTGCTCTTAATAATTGTGCCCACAGTCTCTGTCAAATTATGCAGTGGCAAGAAATCGGAAATCTGACGAGGCCTAGGGAATTGTGTTACTCTCCAAAATTACAACAACGTGAGAAAACTCTTCCAAATTGCTTCACAAAATCATTTTAGGTCTTTTAGTCGAAATCGACATTATGGGCAACAAAATGAATAAGAATATGCAAGGTTCGTAACTCTCTAATTACAAAAGGCAGCCGGCCGCGGTGGCCATGCGATTCTAGGCGCTTCAGTCCGGAACCGCGCGACTGCTACGGTCGCAGGTTCGAATCCTGTCTCGGGCATGGATGGGTGTGATGTCCTTAGGTTGATTAGGTTAAAGTAGTTCTAAGTTCTAGGGGACTGATGACCTCAGATGTTAAGTCCCATAGTGCTCAGAGCCATTTGAACCATTTTGAACAAAAGGCACTGGAGATGTAATTGAACAACGCTGGATCAAAAGAACCAAAATATCCTGTGGGTTTGCTTTACTTAGACATGCTTACATCATCTCGTAAAAGAAACAGTAACATAGCCCGGTGGTTTACTGAGTATCACTGCACAACAGGCCGTAATGATTGCTAGAGAAGTACTCAAATTAGTGATAACCATTTACATAAATGCTTAGGCAATAGTAAATATTCACCCTTGCAGAGACTCAGAACCTATTTATAGACAAATAACACCTGTCTGCTCTTTCCTACAAGCAAAGTACCAGCCATATAAGGAAGAGAGTTAACGATAGCATGTTCCAGAAATGAGGGAAGCACAGTGAGACAGTACGATCACGCAGCTCAAGATTAGCAATTAGTGATTTCCAGGACCCGCTAGGAACAGATTGATCCATAGTAAAGAACACCAGGCGTGCCGTATTTCCGTTGTTTGGACAGCACACTCTTCGTACAGGCAGCCGACTACACAATGTCTGCAAGGTGTCTGGTTCAAATGGTTAAAATGGCTCTGAGTACTATGGGACTTAACATCGTAGGTCATCAGTCCACTAGAACTTAGAACTACTTAAACCTAACTAACCTAAGGACATCACACACATCCATGCCCCAGGCAGGATTCGAACCTGCGACCGTAGCAGTCCCGCGGTTCCGGACTGTAGCGCCTAGAACCGCACGACCAAGGTGTCTGGTCAAATCTGTTCTGGTCGGCTGGTCGGTGGTCCTCCACCAAGGTTCCCCAGCACTCGGTGGTTCTCTCAATTCTACCCTATGTGCCCAGCTGCACTCCATTACGTCGAGTCTCCACTTGAACCCTATTCATCCGACTATTTGGACAGCGGTACACGACAGCCCGTGGTTGACTAATCCGAAGACATAGTGCGGCACTGGTACGCGTCCGCTACACACGCCCCAGTTGGCAGCATACTGCCACATATGACCAGCTTACCAACGTATCCCAGTGAAACGTAACTGGCCGGATGCAATCGGTGCAAGCGAATGCCTGTTGTTGCTTGTGTCTGTGTACGTTTCGCACTTAGTGGTCTACTGTGGGCACAGGGAAACTTGAGTCTTGTGAATGTGAACAGGTCACTGTGGAGTTTGGAAGACTTGAGATATCACCACCGCGATTTACAAAGGAAACTATGGTTCAAAATTGCAAAGGACCTGACTGTGGAGGCTGAGTGGGATCGCCAATCACGAGCAAAGGACATAACGCTTTGTGATCGGATTCATTGCATATGAGGGACGTGACGTATAGCGTATTTTCATTAAGGGGAGGTTTACTATCTTTGGCCCGAAAAAAGCATGTTCTTTGAGAATTTTATTCTGGAGATGTGTTACAGATATCAGTGTCAAGTCTGGTCAAAATGTTTATTCATATTTCCTCTACAAACTGGAATTGTTTTTGACCGCAAATGTCGAGGGGCAAAGGCGGAAGTGCCGTCGGAACGAAACAAAATTTCTATGTAGACCTCCACGCGCGGTATGTCACAGGTCAGCCGGCAGGTGTGAAATCAAAACCGAGTTGACACTAGCGAAGTATATAAGATTCTTTAGGCGTTGTACCTCGCTTAAGTTATTTGGACCATACTAAACAAAATGGCGGCCATTTGAAAAAAATAGGGTTTTTCAATCGATTTTTAGGCTTCGTCGTCCAAGTAAAAATATTTATAGTTGATGGATCGGAATAAAAGTGGTACAACCTCAAGACAATTTATTTAGCTTCGTCTGAAACAAAGAATAATCCCGATCGGTTCAATAGATTTGAAGTTACCGTACCAAGCGATAAAAAAACGTCATTTCGAGAAAAATATGTTTGAAGATTTGACTATATATAAATGCAATATTATGAAACGTACTTTCAATATCTGCTATTCCGGGTCCATCAACCAGCCCTTCCTCTTCCTCACAGAGGGCGTTCTGCTCGATCTGGCCATCCTGCGCTGCCCCAGAGCCGCTCGTACGGTCGGTGACAAGCGGTTTTCGGCCTTTTCAATCCGGTGGTCGTCCGGATGCTTGGCGAACTGCTTTGAATAGAGTTCCAGGGTGACGTCCATCGTTGTCATGGTCTTCAGAATTGCTAAATAGCCTTCATTGAAGCTGCTCACTGCCAGGAAAGTTGCAATCTCCAGTCTTCGCACCAGAATGCAAATGCTTGGGGGCTAACTTCCAAACACACGCTTTCAAACTTTCATCTGAATTTCGTCTGTTTCCTCCAAAGCACCGGTACAATAACTCGTCCTCCGTAAGAAATAAACTGGTGCGGGAAAAAAGCCCGATTTCAGGCAGGTGCATTTCTTTTTGTTCTACCGCAAATAACAAACATTTCTGTTCCGTATTCGGAAAAACCGTTTCAGGGGTGGATTCGAAACACTTTTATGGATCCAAAAATGCTATTTAAAAAAATCGATTTTTTGAACCAAAAGACAGTAAACCTCCCATTAAGACTTTAAAAAATTCTAGATATTGCATTAAAAAATAAATCTGAGAAGACGCTAAAGACGCTCCATAATTCCTCCTTGGCTTGGCTTGTGGCTTGGTAAAAGAAACTGTACACATTTTCGAAAAAGTGCTTGTTGTTACATTTTTATATTGGATTTTCTGTTCCTTTCGTACTTCAAATATGGATTGAAAGCACTTCGTCAGTGAGACTATTTAGAAGATTATAAAAAAATGTACTTAAAATCGAAACTGAGAAGAATGCCTTCAACCATACGTTCGCCCCATGTAAGTAATATTCTCCGAATTACTCAAACTGCTTTCATTTGTGCACTCTCCCTTAATGTAAGAAGGCGTAAATTTATATCGCATGGAATAAATTTAAATGGCTCTGAGCACTATGGGACTTGAAATCTGAGGTCACCAGTCCCCTAGACTTAGAACTACTTAAGCCTAACTAACCTAAGGGCATCACACACATCCATGCCCGAGGCAGGATTCAAATCTGCGACTGTAGCAGCAGCGTGGTTACGGACTGAAGCGCCTAGAACCGCTCGGTAACAAAGGCTGGCTCGGATGGCATATATCGCATCTTCTTCTGGATGGTGTTATCTAGCTAGTGAATGCAGCTGCTGGTTCTTCGCCCTCCATGTCAGTTATCATTTGTGCAACTAGCATGTACGTTTCAGTGTAATCCCAAAATTACCAGGCTTATCGACATCAACACATTTTTGTAGCAATCTCCATTTGCTAGTCATTATTCCGTACGCACATGCTGTCACTTGTCGAGCTGTTGACAGACACCTGTTGAAAGTGGTTTGCATTGGTAACTGGGAATTGTCTCATCATGTAAGTTTCCTCGTGATTGACTGCTGTCGGCCGTGTGTCCGATGTTACGCAGCTGCAGCGGGCGAGCTTCATTGATACGCAATAGTTGCACAGCCGTAAGAACAATCTATTATTCGGCCGAATACGGCCTTAGTGGACCTCGAGGTTAAGGGAGTCGCGCTGTCACAGCCGAAACTCTGTTCACGCGGCTTCCAACCCCTCACGGCTGAATAACGTCTTGTAACGTCGTACAATTCGTTTGACAAAAGACATTGCAAATAAGGAAAACTTTATTTGGTTTCAGTCATAAATGAAATTAGAACAAATAAATATTCTTACTACACTACTGGCCATTAAAATTGCTACGCCACGAAAACGACGTGCTCCAGACGCGAAATTTAACCGACAGGAAAAAGATGCTGTGATATGCACATGATTAGCTTGTCAGAGCATTCACACAAGGTTGGTGCCGGTGGCGACATCTACAACTTGCTGACATGAGGAAAGTTTCCAACCGATTTCTCATACACAAACAGCAGTTGACCGGCGTTGCCTGGTGAAACGTTGTTGTGATGCCTCTTGTAAGGAGGAGAATTGCGTACCATCACGTTTCCGACTTTGATAAAGGTCGGATTGTAGCCTGTCGCTAGTGCGGTTTTTCGTATAGCGACATTGCTGCTCACGTTGGTCGAGATCCAATGACTGATAGCAGAATATGGAATCGGTCGGTTCAGGAGGGTAATACGGAACGCCGTACTGGATCCCAACGGCCTCGTATCACTAGCAGTCTAGATGACAGGCATCTTCTCCGCATGGCTGTAACGGATCGTGCAGCCACGTCTCGATCCCTGAGACAACAGATGAGGACCTTTGCAAGACAACAACCATCTGCACGAACAGTTCGACGATGTTTGCAGCAGCATGGACTATCAGCTCGGAGACCATGGCGGCGGTTAACCTTGAAGCTACATCACAGACAGGAGCGCCTGCGATGGTGTACTCAATGACTAAACTGGGTGCACGAATGGCAAAACGTCATTTTTTCGGAGGGATCCAGGTTCTGTTTACAGCATCATGATGGTGGCATCCTTGTTTGGCGACATCGCGGTGAACGCAGATTGGAAGCGCGTATTCGTCATCGCCATACTGGCGTATCACCCGGCGTGATGTTGTGGGGTGCCATTGCTTACAGGTCTTGGTCACCTATTGTTGGCCTTGACGGCACTTTGAACAGTGAGGTTACATGTCAGATATGTTACGACCCGTGGCTCTAGACTTCATTTGATCCCTCCAAAACCCTACATGTCAGCAGGATAATGTACGACTGCATGTTGCAGATCCTGTCCGGGCCTTTCTGGATACAGAAAATGTTCGACTGCTGCCCTGGCAAGCACATTCTCCAGATCACTGACCAATTGAAAACGTCTGGTCAATGGTGGCCAACTGGCTCGTCACAATACGCCAGTAACTACTCTTGATGAACTGTGGTATCGTGCTGCACGCCATCCAAGCTCTGTTTGACTCAATGCCCAGGCGCATCAAGACCGTTACTATGGGCAGAGGTGGTTGTTCCGGGTACTGATTTCTCAGAATCTATGCACCCAAATTTCGTGAAAATGTGTTCACATGTCAGTTCTAGTATAATATATCTGTCCAATTAGTATCCGTTTATCATCTGCATTATTTCTTGGTGTAGCAATTTTTATGGCCAGTAGCGTACCACAAGGATAGATACTAGCTCAAAAATTATTCCAAAAAATTTGTGTCGCATCTGTACGGTAGTGTGACACTGTGTGACGTTTCCCTTAAAGCTAGCGATGCATGGCGACGCAGGTGGCTAGGCCGTGCTGCATACTAGGCGGTGGGCACATTAATCAACACTGGAAAGAGGGAGGGGCGGGGGGTGGGAATCAGAGGCAAGTGCTGCGCAGGGCGCGGTCGGTGTTGGGCCACAAAGGCGCGCCGCACAATGGCCGCAGACCTGGCGCAGTCCGCGCCCCGCGAGGCCCATATTTCAAAAACCTCGCCAGCACTCCAGGACCGGCCCCTTGCAGGGATGCAGCCCGGCCACCCTGTGAGCACCTACCAATGCGATTTGTAGCGTAGAGACGCTGCTCTCCTGTATGTATAAGTGTGCCGACAGGTGGCCGTCTCGGTTCATACAAAAAGGCAAACATATTTTCACATGCGATTAGTACTTAATGGTGCAATCAGATCGTTTTACATGGTTAGAAGAGGTTTGCATCAGCAAGATACCAAGATACACAAACCAACCAAAGATTTTCACCACCCCTGTACTTAGAAACTCATAGCATATTTCCATCTACTGCACTATAAATTTTTTTGCTCATTTTGTTACCAGAATATATGACATTTCTGTGTCTTTATATATTGTAATTGTTTACGAGGGCTGTTCATAAAGTAAGCTCCGATTGATCGCGAAATGGAAACGACTACGATAATCCGATAAAGCTTTGCACAGATGTGTTGGGCAGTGTCTCTAGTATGACCCTAGATAGCATCACGTCACTCCTCTCATTTCTGAGCTCACAGTGATCGCGTAAAGTTGTCTAGAGAATAGTGTCTCCCGCCAAGTACGAGGACCTGGTGAGAAATTTCGCCTGAAGCTATACAGCCAACATTACATAACTGTCGTGCAGTTTTTTCTACAAGGCAATATTCTCAGCCGCATTCTGAAGGGGCAATGAAGACGCTCCTGCATCGTTTTCAATTGGAAATGTTTGACTACCCACAATACAGCCCGTAATTGACTCCCCCTGCGTTTCATTTCTGCTCACATGAACCGCTGGCTATGAATACAACATTTTGGCACAGAAAACGAGCTGTAGGCCAGCGTAGAGAATTGGCGGAAAGCACTGGCGGCTGTCTTTTATGATGTGGGTATTGGAAAGTTGGTACAACGCTACGACAAATGTCTTAGTCAGAACGGCAACTACGTAGAGAAGTAGCTGGATGGTGTAGCTAACTGTTAAAAATAAAACATTTCTAATTTTCACTGTGGTTCCCATTTCGCGATCAATCGGAGCTTACTTTCTGAACAGCCCTCGTATATATATATATATATATATATATATATATACATATATACGCATTTATGTCGATGTATAATTGCTTTGTTTTGTAAATACTATTTCTATATTTACGCTGGGTCTCGCCTAGGGAAAACTATGCTATCGAACGATTGCATCGATAGGTCGTGTGGAGAACCAAAGTGTTAAGGACCTTTGGTAGTGTTAACTCTGCCGCATGGAGCGCGGGCAGAGGGGGTCGGGCTGGAGTAGGGCGGTGGAGCAAGTGTGTGGTGATGACGCTCTCGCGAGTTGCCGCGCTTTTGGGGTTTGGCAGCATGTAATTGCGCTCCACTTGCTATGATAGTTTCTGACACAGTGTCGCGGACGGGAAGCATTAGCTGGCGCACATCAAAAGCCCGTTTCGTCTGGTGACCATGTCGAGAAGAAGGCGCGCCAACATCCAGCTTCTGCAACAGCGACGGCCGACAATGAGTGACTGTCGCCACCTCCCCGATCGACGACTGCAAACCTTCAATCAACCTATAAGGAAGACTAAAAGCACGTAAAGTTTTAGAACTGTATGGCAGACCTCAGCTTTTCAAACTGTTGCATCACAAAAATACAGCAACTTGGCACGAATCTTTGTTGCTCATTGTCAAAATAGCATTACCAAGCAAGGTCCCTTCCTTTTCCGGAATGATCCCGAGTGTCGTTGAAATTCATATGCCAGCATTAAAGTAATATCATTCCATTTCATTGCTTTAATTTCAAAGTTCAGTTAAAGTATTCATAGCTGGCTACAATATTTAGATTACACAAGCAGAAATTAAGAGTTCGAGTTTAGTTACCATATTTTAGCTTACCTGTGACTGCAGCTCAGCTTGGTATGTAGTAAATTTTACTATTGTTAATTGTTCAGAATCATTTAATTCAATTTCAAAGTTAAATCTCTTATTTCTAAATTGCGTAGAGTCAAGTAGCTTTTGAAATGATTGTTGAGGTAGCCCAAGACTAACCCTATTTTATTGAATTTCGTAGTGCTTCAGAAACGAAGTTCACTATTAATTTCAGTCACTAAATTAACTTTCAGTTATCTGGTTTTATTAGTTCTTTTGCTAAATTAAGTGACATTGTACCGAAATTTATTACTTCTGACAAACATTCAGTTTTCACAAAGCACGTGTCAACCTCCAGTTGCCACGCTTCTAGTGCTAATTATATGTGCATTAATCTTTCATTTTCAGTTATTATAGTAGTTGTCCATAGGACTGGCGACAATAATTTTCCCCAAATCTCAAATATCTAATTAACGCCAATTAATTGTTAACGAACGACCACACATTTACTTTCTTATTTAATTTTACCATTTTCTCAAAATTAATTTCCACCAATTTCATTAGCATTTTTCCTTTCATTTAGATGTAACCCTTTCCTCCCTATTTACCGACAAATTAACTTCGGTGACGACTGCTTTTCCCAAATTTTCATTAGGTGCACGCGGTTTAATTTTTCACTGTCATTAAGGTTGATAAGTGAGGGGGAGGTTACAAGTTTCGACAAGTTTCCTATTCATCATCACCAGACGAGATGTCGGATTCATGTCCAGTTCGTATCTTCACAGCAACTGTACCGCAAGCTCCTCTAACTCCTGAGCAGCGGCTGGACCAATCGTGCTCCAGTGGAAGAAGTGTCCCCACGGTCGTGGAGGGAAATCGTAGACGGTGATGATGGTGGTGACGTTCTTAACAGGGAGGGGGGAGGGGGGGGAGGAACTCCCGACTTTTCGTTAGAGTATAGTGCCTTCGCGTCCTGGTGCTGCCTGTCTGTTCCACCCGCTGCCTTCGCCGCTTTGACATCAGACTGTCTGATCCAGACTGTATACCAATTACCTTCCTTTCAGTGTATGCTGATGCATTAGCTCCATACTTAAGAATCATATACAACCGTTCACTTGACGAAAGATGCATACCCAAAGACTGGAAAGTCACACCAATATTCGAGAACGGTAGTAGGAGTAATCCACTTAATATCAAACCCATATCATTAACGTCAATATGCAACAGGATTTTGGAACATATATTGTCTTCGAACATTATTAATTACCTCGAATAAAACAGCCTATTGACACACAGTCAACATGAGTTTAGAAAGGCCTAGCGGTTCTAGGTGCTTCAGTCTGGAACCGCGCGACCGCTACGGTCACAGGTTCGAATCCTGCCTCGGGCATGGACGTGTGTGATGTCCTTAGGTTAGTTAGGTTTCCGTAGTCCTAAGTTCTAGGGGACTGATGACCTCAGATGTTAAATCCCATAGTGCTCAGAGCCATTTGAACCATTTTTGAGCTTAGAAAACATCGTTCTTTTGAAACACAGCTAGCTCTTTATTCGCATGAGGTGCTGAGTGTTATTGACAAGGAATTTAAGATCGATTCCGTATTTCTGGATTTCCGGAAGGCTTTTGACACTGTACCACACAAGCGGCTTGTAGTGAAATTGCTTGCTTATCGAATATCATCTCAGTTATGTGACTGGAATTGTGATTTCCTGTCAGAGAGGTCACAGCTCATGGTAGTAGATGGAAAGTCATCGAGTAAAACAAAAGTAATGTCTGGCGTTCCCCAAGGTAGTGTTATTGGCCCTTTGCTGTTTCTTATCTATATAAACGATTTGGGAAGGAATCTCAGCAGCTAGGTTGTTTGCAGATAACGTTGTCGTTTATCGACTAATAAAGTCATCAGAAGATCAAAACAAATTGCAAAACGAGTTAGAGAAGGTATCTGAATGGTGCGAAAATTAGCAGTTGACCCTAAATAACGAAAAGTGTGAGGTCACCCGCATGAGTGCTAATAGGAATTAGTTAGTCTTCGGTCACAGTATAAATGAGCAAATCTAAAGGCTTTAATTCAACTAAGTACCTAGGTGTTATAATTACGAACTATTTAAATTAGAAACAACACATAGAAAATGTTGTGGGGAAGGCTAACCAAAGACTACGTTTTACTGGCAAGACACTTAGAAAATGTAACAGAGCTACTAAGGAGACAGCATACACTAAACTTGTCCGTCCTCTTTTAGAATACTGCTGCGCTGTGTTGGATCCTTACCAGATAGGAATGACGGAGTAGATCGAAAGAGTTCAAAGAAGGGCAGCACGCTTTGTATTATCGCGAAATATGGGAGAGAGTATCATTGAAATGATACGGGATTTGAGCTGGACATCGTTAAAAGAAAGGCGTTTTTCGTTGCGACGGAATCTTTTCACAAAATTCCAGTCACCAACTTTCTCCAACGAATGCGAAAATATTTCGTTGACACCGACCTGTATGGGGAGAAGCGATCACCACGATAAAATAAGGGAAATTTGAGGTCGTATGGAAAGATATAGGTGTTCGTTCTTTCCGCTCGCTATACGAGATTGGAATAATAGAGAATTGTGAAGGTGGTTTTGTAAGTAGGCTGTTTAGGATTTTATATTGGTAACGCCACGTAGCGCTCTGTATGAAAATCACTGGCTGTGCTGTGTGCAGTCTGTGGCTAGTTTGCATTGTTGTCTGCCATTGTAGTGTTGGGCAGCGGCAGCTGGATGTGAACAGCGCGTAGCGTTGCGCAGTTGGAGGTGAGCCGCCAGCAGTGGTGGATGTGGGGAGAGAGATGGCGGAGTTTTGAAATTCGTTATACTGGATATTATGAACTGCTATATATATTATGACTATTAAGGTAAATACATTGTTTCTTCTCTATTAAAATCTTTCATTTGCTAACTATGCCTGTCAGTAGTTAGTGCCTTCAGTAGTTTGAATCTTTTATTTAGCTGGCAGTAGTGGCGCTCGCTGTATTGCAGTAGTTCGAGTAACGAAGATTTTTGGTGAGGTAAGTGATTTGTGAAACGTATAGGTTAATGTTAGTCAGGGCCATTCTTTTGTAGGGATTTTTGAAAGTCAGATTGCGTTGCGCTAAAAATATTGTGTGTCAGTTTAAGCACAGTCCTGTACAAATGTTCAAAGGGGACGTTTCAGTTTGATGAACCCTCTGCCAGGCACTTCAATGTGATTTGCAGTGTCCATGTAGATGTAGACGCAGAGCGCTCTTGACATATTCTTGCTACCGGTAAATCCCATGCCGATCTCGTTTGGAAAACGCTATCCCAATAGACAAGATCGTCATGGAGCAGTTTCTCCATTGCCTCTCTTATGATCGAGTCCCGGAAAACGTTTGTCCGGCACAACATCGCTGTTTGTTCAAAAATCGCTCATATGATCTTCGTCGAGGCTGGGCTCTGCCACAGATCTGTCCGCTTGGCCAAGGTGAATGTTTTTCAAATGTTCTGAGCGGCGCTACGAAACACACTGCTGTGTGTGGCCGTTGTATTGCTTGCCATATTCGCAACTGATGCTGAGGACTCCAGGTGTCCATGGTCTTAGTTTATATTTCATTCAGCCAAGCATGTTTTGTTTTTAGCCGATAATAAGAGAATTGTTTCACAGTTGTTTGCCTCTAATATCTTTGACGCTGACGGCCCACCCCACGGATGGAACGTCAGACGGCTTATGTCTTCCTCCACATCGTCTTCCTTCGTTCTCTTGCTTCACTGGAGAGCGCGTTTTATCTGTTTCTCCGAGTTGTGCAAACAATGCCGCGGAACGACGCCTTCACTCGGCTTATAACCCCAGAAGACTTCATCTGAGAAAGTCGTCTTTTTCCCTTTTCTTCAGTATTGGAGTAACGTCCCCCTGCTCAGATACAGGCTTGAAACCATCGTGGAATACCTTCTACGAGATCATCAAACCAACACTGGTCCTAATTGTACCACTCCTCAACTGCGATTCTGGGTAAGTCGTGCAGCGTATGTCGTCATTGTGACTGTCGGAAAACAGCTCTGTTCTATAGATACCTCACATGTTCGATTGGGTTTACGTCAGGGGAAAGTACAGGCCACTCCATTCCGGCCATCTTAGCCGGCTAAAGCAATGCGTTCAAGAGGAAAGTTACCATCCATCAGGATGAAACTGCCACTAGTGGTAACAGAACCTCGTCTGTGAGATTGCCCTCAACAGCCACTAGAGGTGTACTTCAGCCCCATATAATGCCATCCAACGCATCATCACCTTATGGTATATTTGGGACACACGTATTGGTGGAGCTCGATACTACTTGGTCTCCTCCTGACGCGTTGCCTGCGCTTATCATTCCTGTTGCACTGGAAGATGGGAATGTAAATGCACATCACGCAATCTATTATGAAGATTTTGATGCGATACATGAGGCCGGTAGACTTTTGGAACGCCTTATTCAGTTCTGGTGGACTTAGACCACGGTGCCTTTGAGTCAAGAGTAGATATCGGTCACTTGTACATCTGCCGAAATTTGTCAGCCCTTGCAGTGTGGCCGGGCGGAGTGGCCGAGCGGTTCTAGGCGCTACAGTCTGGAACCTCGAGACCGCTACGGTCGCAGGTTCGAATCCTGCCTCGGGCATGGATGTTAGTGATGTCCTTAGGTTAGTTAGGTTTAAGTAGTTCTAAGTTCTAGGTGACTGATGACCTCAGTAGTTAAGTCCCATAGTGCTCAGAGCCATTTTAACCTTGCAGTGTAGTTTCTAAACCCCACCGGTCCGTACCGCATCAGTTTGACTCCAGTGCATACGTCGAGCAACTTACCTCGTTGGCAAGTGTTCTGCACGTAATAAGATGATGCGGAGCTTATCACAGGTCGCGACTCACCTTCATGGCGTGATGGGTGTTCTTTCTTTCACAGACGTCACTAATGTATTCTTACAGTTTATTTACTTCCAAGGTGAAATGCTGCAATCCATACGAGTGAGGCGCTCCACCCTTTGGTAGCACTCATAATAACTGTGTGTAAGTTTACAAACAACGTCAGGGGCTACATTCCAATCGGCACAGGAACAGTCACAACAGTAACATACCTGCACGACTTATCGAATGACGCAACACTTTTGTTAATGTGTGTATTTACTCAAAACTATTATCGCCAATTTACTGGTAGAACACGATGACAAAGTATGCAAAAATAGTGGGTCCATGTTTTATATGCCTTATTACAACTTAAGCATAAAAGCACTTTAAATTCAGTACCAGGTATCGATGTGGCAGCACCGCCCTGTGGGCACACACCAGTGCAAGTTATAGGGAATTGGGTGCTGTTGTCTAACATGAACAAGTATACTGACAGGTGCCGAAGTACACTCCTGGAAATGGAAAAAAGAACACATTGACACCGGTGTGTCAGACCCACCATACTTGCTCCGGACTCTGCGAGAGGGCTGTACAAGCAATGATCACACGCACGGCACAGCGGACACACCAGGAACCGCGGTGTTGGCCGTCGAATGGCGCTAGCTGCGCAGCATTTGTGCACCGCCGCCGTCAGTGTCAGCCAGTTTGCTGTGGCATACGGAGCTCCATCGCAGTCTTTAACACTGGTAGCATGCCGCGACAGCGTGGACGTGAACCGTATGTGCAGTTGACGAACTTTGAGCGAGGGCGTATAGTGGGCATGCGGGAGGCCGGGTGGACGTACCGCCGAATTGCTCAACACGTGGGGCGTGAGGTCTCCACAGTACATCGATGTTGTCGCCAGTGGTCGGCGGAAGGTGCACGTGCCCGTCGGCCTGGGACCGGACCGCAGCGACGCACGGATGCACGCCAAGACCGTAGGATCCTACGCAGTGCCGTAGGGGACCGCACCGCCACTTCCCAGCAAATTAGGGACACTGTTGCTCCTGGGGTATCGGCGAGGACCATTCGCAACCGTCTCCATGAAGCTGGGCTACGGTCCCGCACACCGTTAGGCCGTCTTCCGCTCACGCCCCAACATCGTGCAGCCCGCCTCCAGTGGTGTCGCGACAGGCGTGAATGGAGGGACGAATGGAGACGTGTCGTCTTCAGCGATGTGAGTCGCTTCTGCCTTGGTGCCAATGATGGTCGTATGCGTGTTTGGCGCCGTGCAGGTGAGCGCCACAATCAAGGCTACATCGAGGCACACAGGGCCAATACCCGGCATCATGGTGTGGGGAGCGATCTCCTACACTGGCCGTACACCACTGGTGATCGTCGAGGGGACACTGAATAGTGCACGGTACATCCAAACCGTCATCGAACCCATCGTTCTACCATTCCTAGACCGGCAAGGGAACTTGCTGTTCCAACAGGACAATGCACGTCCGCATGTATCCCGTGCCACCCAACGTGCTCTAGAAGGTGTAAGTCAACTACCCTGGCCAGCAAGATCTCCGGATCTGTCCCCCATTGAGCATGTTTGGGACTGGATGAAGCGTCGTCTCACGCGGTCTGCACGTCCAGCACGAACGCTGGTCCAACTGAGGCGCCAGGTGGAAATGGCATGGCAAGCCGTTCCACAGGACTACATCCAGCATCTCTACGATCGTCTCCATGGGAGAATAGCAGCCTGCATTGCTGCGAAAGGTGGATATACACTGTACTAGTGCCGACATTGTGCACAATATACAACTTCATACACCGTCAATAGACACTCATTAAAATAGCACGTTTCCAAACAATCTAACAATATTGGAACGGTGTTTTATATGCATTATTACAATGGTTATGCGAAGGCTTGTATTCAGATAGTTTGACAAGAAGACTCAGTGACACTAAATTGCGTTCTAAATCCGTGTAAGAACATGAGATGGCATAAGAGTTGTAAGATAGCTGTATGGCAAAGTGTTGTACCTTCATGCACGTTTAATACTCTAACCTGCCGTATGATAGAAGTTTAATGTATTTTCTCATTCCATTTGTATTTTCTTAGTCCATTTATGAATTATGGTTTCACATTTTATGTGCTACATTCCTTTTTCTCAAACTATAAAACTACTCCGGGATATTATTTGCTTTTGCCATAAGCGAAAAATATTCCAATGTACAACATATGATGTACGTAGGAACAAAGATTTGATTAAAACTTAAAAGCGTTGCAATCGAGAAAATGCTGTGAATGCAGTACTGAATAGCCTATCTTTTACATTATTACTCTACTACACACAAATAATGAGAAAGAGAAATCAGAAATATTACCGAACACCAGTTACAAGTTAAACGCATTTTGAAACATAAATTATTGGAAACCAACACAAATTTTCGTTTTCAAGAGAGTTAAAATTGTTAAGACAGTAAAGAAGCTCGGTTAATTAGTTAGAATAACATTTTTCTTGTTAAAAGACCATCTCATGCTTCAAGGTATAAAATCGTGCACAATAAGTTTAGTATGCCTTGGGTGTCCACACATCATAAACGGAAGAGCCATAAAATAGCTACACCTGCCTAATATCGTCTAGTGCCTACGCGAGCACGACGTAGCATAGGCTCGACTAATGGTTCAAATGGCTCTGAGCACTATCGGACTTAAGATCTGAGGTCATCAGTCCCCTAGAACTTAGAACTACTTAAACCTAATTAACCTAAGGACATCACACACATCCATGCCCGAGGCAGGATTCCAACCTGCGACTGTAGCGGTCGCGCGGTTCCAGACTGTAGCGCCTAGAACCGCTCGGCCACCCCGGCCGGCAGACTCGACTAATGTCTCAAATAGTGTGGGAGGTAACTGATACCATGAATCCTCCAGGGCTGTCCATAAATTCGTAAATTCGTAAGAGTAAGACGGATGGAGATCCCATCTGAACAACACGTTGCAAGTCAACCAAGACATACCCAATAATGTTCATGTCTGGGGAGTTTGTTGCCGAGCGGAAGTGTTTAAGCTCAGAAGAGTGTTCCTGGAGCGACTCTGTAGCAATTCTGGACGTGTCGGGTGTCGCATTATCCTGCTGGTATTTCCCAAGTGCGTCGGAATGCGCAATGAACATGAATGAATGTAGGTGATTAGACAGTATGCTTATTTTTGTCACCTGTTAGACACATGTCTAGGCGTATCGATGGTTCTCATATAACTCCAACTATACGCTCCCCATATGATTACAGAGCCTCCTCCAGCTTGAACAGTCCCCTGCTGACAAGTAGGGTCCATGGATTTATGAGATTGTCTCCATACCCATACACGTCCATCCGCTCGATAGAATTGGAAATGAGACCCGTCCGACAAGGCAACATATTTCCAGTCATCAACAGCTCAATGTCGATTTTGACCGCCCCAGCCGAAGGGTAAAGCTTTGTGTCGTGCAGTCACTGAAATCTGCAGCAGTTTGTGGAAGGGTTGCACTTCTGTATGTCGTTGGTCCCGTTCTTGCAGGATCTTACTCCGGCCGCAGCGAGTTCGGAGATTTGCTGTTTTACCAGATTACTAATATTCACAGTACACTCGTGAAATGGTCGTATGGGAAAATCCCCACTTCATCGTAACCTCGGAGATGCTGTGTCCCATCGCTCGTGCACCGAATATAACACCACGTTTAAACTCACTTAAATGTTGATAACTTGCGATTGCAGCTGCAGTAACCGATTTAATAACTGCGCCATACGCTGTTGTCTTGTGTAAGTGTTGCCAAATGCAGCACCTTCTACTACCTGTTTACTTATCTCTATATGTGAATACGCATGTCTATACCAGTTTCTTCGGCTCTTCAGTGTATAGATAGTGCTAAGAATGTATGGCATCTTACTTTTCATAAAATTTTGTGCCTGAGGGATGCACAGTTCACAAAAAATGGTTTTAGTGTATTACGCTGCACATAAGTGTTTAGAACGTGAAATATTTAAATATTCTGTGCAAAACACCATCTCATATATTGCTACAACACTTATTCATACATATATACATACAAATATACATACAAACATTAATACTTGTTCCATAGATCGTGAATATGACATTTCGTTATGACGTGGTATGTGTCACTTTAATGTAAGTTTTCTTTCACAAAATAATTAATTTCCATTTTTCCTATTTTTTTTCAGTAACTACTCCATATTTATGAATTTATCTGTCGAGTAGAAGGAGTTGTCATTTAAAAAGTCTTTTAATTTGTTTCTATATGTTGGTTGGCTATCTGTCAGACTTTTAATATTAATTTTCAAGTGACCAAAGATTTTTGTGGCAGCATAATACACCCCACTCTGTGCAAAAGCCACATTTATCACACAATAGTGAAGATCATCCTTTCTTCTAGCATTGTGGCTGTGCACCTCACTGTTGTTCTTCATTTGTGATGGTTATTAATAACAGATTTCATAAGTGAATATATGTATCGCGAAGGTACTATGAATATCCAGAGTTCATTAAATAAATGTCTGCAAGGTGATCTTGGGTAGGCTCCAGCTATTACTCTAATTACACACTTTTGTACAGAGAATACTTTTTTTTAGTGATGAACTACCCCAAAGTATGATGCCACATGAAAATGGTGAAAGAAAGTAGGCATAGTAGCATAATTTACTGATATTTTTACCACCAAAATTTGCAATAACCCTAATAGTATAAGTAGCTAAACCTAACTCTTTTAGCAGGTCATCTGTATGTTTCTTCCAATTTAGTGTCCGCCCCAGTAGCTGAGTGGTCAGCGTGACGGATTGCCGTCCTCCGGGCCCGGGTTCGATTCCCGGCTGGGTCGGAGATTTTCTCCGCTCAGGGACTGGGTGTTGTGCTGTGTTCATCATCATTTCATCCCCATCCGGCGTGCAGGTCGCCCAATGTGGCGCTGAATGTAATAAGACCTGCGCCAAGGCGGCCGGACCTGCCCCGCGAGGGGCCTCCCGGCCAATGACGCCAAACGCTCATTTCCATTTCCAATTTAGTTTCTCATCAATGCACATGTCCCGAAGTTTTGAATACTCTGCCTTAGTAACAGACTTCTGTTCATAGTTTTATCAGTGGTGTTCTGCCATTTACTGTACAGAAGTGTGTATACTGTGTCTTCTCAAAAATTTAGTGAGAGTCCATTTGCAGAAAACCACTTAGTAATTTTCTGAAAGACATTATTTACAATTTCCTCAGCCGATTCTTGTTTGTGTGGTGTGATTACTATACTAGTAAAAATAATTAGCTTCACATCTTCATGAATAGAGTGGCTAGTCATTAATATGTATTAAAAACAATAAAGACCCAAGACTTAACCCTATGGGTTACCATAGTTATAGGTCTCTGTTAAATTTTGCAGACTATCTGTACTGTCACCTTTGTGCACTCAAGTAAGAGAAGCCCTTAGCGGCTCGCCAGCTTATTTACAACTATTAGCGACGTCACCTTTCCGGCTTAGATATTTTTTAAATGTGACTTGTAAGTACTGCACTTTTTTCCAGTCAGTACAAACTTTAATTTTATAAATGTGTTATATACCTAATATGTTTTAGAACAGTTAGTTTAATTCTGAAGACGACGCTCATAGTAGCGTCGAAACCTGGTCAATTTTGACTTAATATTTGTGACTGAGGACTTATTTGTTCTAATCTAATACTGACACGGTCACTGAACCCTAGCAGCTATGTTCAAAGTCTTACGAATCCATACTCATTGTGGCCCAGCACGAACGCGGGATCATTTTCCGACATAGTCTCCTTGCGTTTCAACGCACTTGGTCCATCGTTGTAGAAGCTTCCTGTGGCCTTCAGAAAAGGAGGTTCTCGGTTCAGCTGCGTTCCAGGAATGCACCGCTTCTTTTCCTGCTCCGTCTGAGGTAAATCGACGGCACCTTAATGCTTGTTTCAGTGGACCAAACAAGTGATAGTCAGAAGGGGCAAGATCGGGACTACCTGGAGGATGATCCAGTACTTCGAATTTGAGTTTCTGGAGCGTTTCACCAGTGCCGGCTGGAGTATGCACACGGGCATTGTGCAACAAGACAAAACATTTTGACAGCAATACTCAGCGTCTGCTTCGAATATCAGGCTTTGGCCTGGCAGTAGGCATCTCACTGTAACGTACACTGTTTATTGTTCTGCCCCTTTATCGATAATGTTCCAGTACTGGACCTTGTGCGTCCCAAAAAACCGTAAGTACCAGTTTTCCTGCGGATGGTTGGGTCTTAAACTTTTCCTTGCACAACGAATTTGGATGTTTACATTCCATACTCTGCCGTTTAGTCTCCGGCTCGTGAAGATGTATCCATGTTTCGTCACCAGTAATGACCCTGTCTAAGAAAAAATGGTTCAAATGGTTCAAAAAATGGTTCAAATGGCTCTGAGCACTATGGGACATCATCAGTCCCCATGCCGGTACATAGAGTCCGGCGCAACGTGTTTCTGCAGTGGTAAAGAGCTTTCTTCTGGAGACGCAATTAATTCAAGCTTAGCGAGCAGCTCAGCCGGCGCCTACCGTCTGACGTCAGAACAGGTTAGGTCTAACGTCGGATGACGAGAGACGGATGACATGCACGCATATCAGAAGGAATATTTCATCGCACTTCTTAACAACACAGGGCACTGCAACATCGTATTTAACCGCCATTACCAGGCAGCGACTTTCAATTAAAATGTCCTCTCCCTGCACGGGAATTAAACAATGTCTACGAGTGCAGGTTGTGACACATGAACGACGACATATGGAACTTCCGGCCTGGCTGTGAGTCGTCCACGGATAGCCAAAGCAGTTAAGGCGACCATTGGCGTAAAGTGGGAAATTCGGGTTCGAGTTACAGTCTGACTCAAATTTTCATTGTCATTCCTTTACGCAACTGATGGTTGTTCATATTCGCAACTGCAAGTACATTTCTTGTGTACACAGTGATGGTGGGTTGCGAATTAGTTTCAGCCCACAGGAGAACAGTCACAGCCCTGATAGCAATATCTCATCCTGCTACATACTTTTCTGATGATATCGGTGCCGAAACCAGAGACCCCTTTCACTTATCATTTTGCTATTGCCCTTCAATCGTCCAACCATAAATTGCCATCCTCTTTTCATTTTACTTCAAGACTGCTTATCAGGTCTGACGTGATCCTCGTAAATCCTTTGTGGTACATTATTGTTGTCTGTAATGGAGAGTATGAGAGGTGTTTTGGTATCTGACGCCGTATGTGGCATGAAGACACCAAATGTAGTGGATGGACACCAAGAGGTGCCGTATTAAAACTCGGCGAGAACTTTTGTAATGATTTATTTGTTTCCACTACAATGCTCCGATCACCGCGGTCCATGTCACTGGGCCCCGCCATACTGAGGCTACTGCCCCAGCGACCCAGTGCGACGTGCTGTGTCGAGTCGGCCTTGAACGCCAGCGGAGTGTGGCGTCGTCAGGATGGCGAGGTCGGCAGTCTACGTCCGTGCCGACTCAGCGCTGCTAGGTGAGAGCTGCAGCCGGCCAGCTGCGTCCTTCTTCTCGCCGGCGTGGCTGAGATCACGGCAGCTAACAACAGCCCGCTATCTGGCGTCCATATCTGCAGCCCTCTCCTCATAAGTCTCCGGCATGTGTTGGGAGCCGAAACGACTGCCCGCAGTACCTAGCCGGACAGTGGCTTGTCTTGGATGGCTGCGGACCCCACGTCCGCCTCAGAGGGTCGAACCAGCTACCTACCATGGACTGGGACACTGGCACCCCATTTGTTGCTGCGTGTAACCCGGCGGTGTGTGATACGACCCGCCGTCCAGGTGGGCTGCCACACTTGAACGAATCTCGTTAGAAAATGGCATCTACTTATATTCGGTTGTTTGCCTCTCGTTTGTGGACGCACCACTCCGAGTCACATAAGCAGAAGACGCTAGACTCGCCAGTGGCCCCCTTCTGCCTGCGACCTTCGCCATGGAAACTGCATTGTGCGCCTTCTCCGGCAGTTCTACACCCCTTTGGCCTCTATTTGCTTCGCAATTGCTGGTATGCGTAACTTATTGCAGTCCGGCCCGCACCTGGCTGTAACTCGTGTTTCGAATATCACACAAAACTAACTTTCCCTATCTTAAACGGTGGTGCCGCTACAGAGGGAAAAATGGACCCCCGAAGGTAATGATAATGATTAGCGAGGAGGAAACCGTTGGTACGAATTTTGGAAGCACTGTTAGAAATTAAAGTAGCAAGTGAAACGATGGTAAGAACATAGACTGTGCCAGCAAGAAAGCAAAGTTGACAGAATCAGAGCAATAATTGCAATGTTCGATAAAGAGCTTTGTAAAGAGTGTGTATTGTCGATAGCCGAGCGTTTCTAGGCGCTATAGTCTGGAACCGCGCAACCGCTATGGTCGCAGGTTCGAATCATGCCTCGAGCTTGGATGTGTGTGATGTCCTTACATTTGTTATGTTTAAGCAGTTCTAAGTTCTAGGGGACTGATGACCTCAGAAGTTAAGTCCCATTGTGCTCATAGCTATTTTTTTTGTATTGTCGATAAATGTTGGAAAATGAAAAAAAAAATGGTTCAAATGGCTCTGAGCACTATGGGACTCAACTGCTGTGGTCATAAGTCCCCTAGAACGTAGAACTACTTAAACCTAAATAACCTAAGGACATCACACACATCCATGCCCGAGGCAGGATTCGAACCTGCGACCGTAGCGGTCGTCCGGTTCCAGACTGTAGCGCCTTTAACCGCTCGGCCACTCCGGCCGGCTGCAAAATGAAAAGAGATAATAAAGAGCAAATTTGAAGTCCCACGATAGTATCATTTAAAGGAATGTACGAACTCATTTCACTCGTTGTCTATGGTATCAATGACATTACTTTTCTATTTTCACACACCTTATTTCAATCGGCAAAGGCTCACGCCAAATTTTGGATCTGAAATTCATTAAAATATTTCTTTTGAGGATACGTCCATAGCCAAGTGGTTTAGAAAACATTCAGAATTTTACCAAGTTTATCAGCGCAAGCAGCGACAAGATATTAATCCAGTGAAAGCACAAAGAAGGAAAACAGAGCAAAGGAACAACCTGCCAGCAACACGACTAGTCTGCAGTCGACAGCCGGGCGATAAGATAAAGGAACGAAGCAGACGTTTTACGTAAGCAGCTTCGCTAGCGCTTTGTTGCTGAAAATCGACATTACGAGCTGATGGGCTGCAGGGGGAACTTCGCTGCTGTACACAATAAATCGAGATCTTTTCTCAACGGAACTACCTTTGCCATATTATGGTCACTACACTACGCTAGTGAACTTATTCGTTCTCTCCCCATCGCGGTGTTAAGTCTAACAGAAAACATTTCTAAGTTATTGACAATGCATGAGACTGAGTTAAGGTTAGGACCACAATGCTGTATATCGGTGTGAGAAATTTTTAATAATAACAAGTAATTTACTAAGTTAATTTTATGTGTCGCAAAGAAAACTACTTATTTCATCCTTCTGTTGAGAATTGTCGAAAGCAACTTTATAAGTATCGGCGACGAGGCAACTAAGACAGACTCAACCAAATATACCCCAACCGAGTAACTAGATGGATATGTGGCTTTCATTATGATACACCGGAGTTTCATATGGACTTGGGGCTGCAGAAGTCCGTGTTACATGCCATGTCATTTCTGTTGATGTGGTCAGTCTTCCCTCTCGACTTTTCAATTTTCCTCCACTGATAAAGGTCCAGAGGTGTTACATGTGGTGAGCATACACGTCATTCAGTGTTTCCCGAACGAAATATCAGAAGATCACGTAATTTTCTGTTAAGAACGTCCCTAAAAATTGTAATTTCCCTCCACTGATAAAGGTCCATAGGTATTAATGATGAACGCACAAGTCGCTCTATGTTCCCCCAACGATTCATCCGAAGATCACGTAGTGTTCTGTTAAATCTGTGCAAAGAACGTCATTTTATGTTTCCCGTACGGTTGATACAAAGACCACCTAATGTTCTGTTACGAAAGTCTGCAGAAATCTGTGCAAAATAGGTGGTGCAAGCACTTGTCGGTAGCACGTGGATTGCATTATATCGAGTGGGATGAGCTCCAGTAACTGTGAGAGGCTGAAGTACAGATAAGCGTGGTTGTTTAGTCTCCCATGATTACAACTGAGAACAATTATGCATTTAATGAAAATTACGTGTTAGCAACCATGCTCATTACTTATCCGCTTCTCTTGGACTGCGTGGAATTCACATGACCTGTTCTGTATTTTGCGAATATTGATTTACCATGCAGTTTGTGAACGACGCTTAACCCGCAAACAAAATCGTTCGTGGAAAGACAACCAAAAAAAATGGTTCAAATGGCTCTGAGCACCATGGAACTTAACAGCTGTGGTCATCAGTCCCCTAGAACTTAGAACTACTTAAACCTAACTAACCTAAAGACATCACACACATCCATGCCCGAGGCAGGATTCGAACCTGCGACCGAAGCAGTCGCGCGGTTCCGGACTGCGCGCCTAGAACCGCGAGACCACCGCGGCCGGCGAAAGAGTACACTCTTCCTTTTTGCAGACACCACTCGGAAAACTGTCAGTGGTTTTGAATGTTATCACTATGAAGCTACTGATGAAGCAAAATGTAGAAAGCATCAAATGTGTTAGAGTGTGGTACTGGAAAAACTTTCCTTGTGGCTGGTTTCATCCGCACGCACATGACGCCTCTTAGAAATACGTCGATTTGCGTGTTATCGCTGTTAAAATGTTAGCTGCGTTGTTGTCATCAGCTGCTGTTTCTTTCGTTGGCATACTTCATTCTCGATGTTTTAATATTTGCTTAGATTAATTACGCTATTACACCAGGCCATACGGTGGCAACGTCGGCTCCCAACACTACACCTGCATTCTGCGCGTAGCCGGTTTCTCAGTGCCGCACTCACTTCTTCTGAAGACGATACACAAGTATCACAAGTGTTTCTCATACTACGGAAACTGTACCGCTCATAAACCATCTGTTGCCACGGTGATCGCTAACAGACGCCTCAGAGGCGCTATCATTGCCCACATGCAGCTCGTTCATCAGGGAAGTCGGTGCTGCAATCGGGGGCAATAGTTTGCTTCCGTGGGTGACGTTCCCGCCAAGCACAGGCGGATATTCCTCCACCATATTTAAGTCATTGTGAGACCTGCAGCAATCAGCCTTAGCTTCAGTTCTGGGTTTATGGCCGGGCGCTCCCAGCGGTCCACTTACCAGAGCCCAACACGGAGACCGCATCTACACTCACGACTATAAATTAAGGATAATGCTGATACATGGTGAAACAATGCTCTGGTGGGCGGTTTGCGGGTTTAAATGACCTCGGGGTATGACCACGCCGTGCATTTGATCTGCGGTCATCGTACAGTGCCGCTGGCAGCAGTCCACATACGCAGAGTTGTGTTCGTGCATGCCAGAATACGGTGCAGACGTTTCCAGACCTGCTAATGGTGACTGTGTGTTGAAAATGGCTCAAAGAACACATATTGATGACGTTATGAGGGGTAGAATAATAGGGCGACTGGAGGCTGGTCAAACACAGCAGATCGTAGCACGGGCCCTCCGTGTGCCAGAAAGTGTGATCTCAAGATTATGGCAACGATTCCAGCAGACAAGAAACGTGTCCAGGCGCTACGGACATCCACGGTGTACAACACCATAAGATGAGCGATATCTCATCATCAGTGCCAGCAGACTGCCACAGAGTATTGCAGGTAGCCTTGTTCGGGACGTTACCACAGCCACTGGAACAGTTGTCTTCAGACACACAGTCTACAGACGACTGAACAGGCATGGTTTATTTGCCCGGAGACCTGCAAGGTGCATTCCATTGACCCCTGGTCACAGGAGAGCCCGTAAAGCCTTGTGTCAAGAACAATACAGGGTCATTGGAACAGTGGTCCCAGGTTATGTTCACGGACGAGTCTAGGTATAGTGTGAACAGTGATTCTCGCAATGTTTTCATATGGCGTGAACCAAGAGTCAGATACCAACCCCTTAATGTCCTCGAAAGAGACCTGTATGGAGGTCGTGGTTTGATGGTGTGGGGTGGGATTATGATTGGTGGACGTACACACCTGCATGTCTTTGACAGAGGAACTGTAACAGGTCACGTGTATCGGGACATCATTTTGCACCAGTGTATCCGCCTTTTCAGGGGTGTAGTGGATCCCACCTTCCTCCTGATGGATGATAGCCCACGGCCCCACCGTGCTTCCATCGTGGAGGAGTACCTTGAAAGAGAAGATATCAGGCAAATGTAGTGGCCTGACTGTTCTCAGGACCTAAACCCCATCGAGCACATCCTGGATGCTCTCGGTCGACATACCGCTGTACGTCTTCAAACTCCTACTACACTTCAGGAACTCCGACAGGCACTGGTGCAAGAATACCCCATCAGCTGCTCGACCACCTGATCCAGAGTACGGCCTGTGTACGTGTGCATGGTGATAATATCCCATATTGATGTCGGGGTACATGCGCAGGAAACAGTGTCGTTTTGTTGCACATGTGTTTTCTCAACTTATCATCAATACCGTGGACTTACAGACATACGGATTTGTGTCGGGTGTGTTCCCTATGTGCCTATGCTATTAGCAACAGTTTTGTGGCACCACATTCTGCAATTATCCTTAATTTATGAGCATA